>NC_139346.1:166135149-166735149 GCF_055883805.1 Amblyomma maculatum | reverse complement strand
AAGGAGGGGGTTGAGTCAGCAAGAGTGGTGATATGACTGGGATCAAGCTCTTCAAGACGTCCAATGCATTCGCCACGGAGCAGGACTGCTGGGCAAGAAAATGGGTTCGAGGCGTAAAGTGCACTCTTGCCGTCCTGAATTTCGAGAACAGCGAACGGAAAAAGGAGGCAGGGATGACGGGAGGTGGCTTCGGAAGGTGTAAAAATCGCAGTCAAAGGAGTTACCCACTCACAAGACAGTGGTACGAGGGCAGCAGAGAACGGAGGAATGTCGGTGTCATGGGCGACGAGAAGTTTTGCAGTGCGGGGAGGGGTATCACAGAAGGGGGCATCACAGAGGGGGGCGAAGGCAATTTGTGCACGAGCACAGTCAATAACGGCTTGATGAGTCGATAGAAAATCGTATCCGAGGATGATATCATGCGAGCAGTTCGGCAGAACAATAAACTCGATGGGGTACAAGATGTCTTGAATGAGCACACGGGCTGTGCAAGATGCGGATGGGTGAATGTGCTGTAATGAGGCGGTGCGGAGCGAAAAGTCGGAAATCGGAGTGGTCACTTTGCGAATTCGACGGCAGAGCGCTTCACTGATGACGGAGACGGCTGCACCGGTATCGACGAGAGCGAGAACTGTGGCGCCTTCTACAGAAACTTTGATAACATTAGCGGGACGGCATGGAGGACTTGAGGAATTCGAAACAAGCGCAGTTCTTGCCCCCGGAACTGCGACTGTTAGTTTCCCTCAACGGTGCTGGTAGAACGTCGCAGCATTGGAGAAAGCGATCGGCGCCGAGGAGAATGTGATCGACGAGTGGTATAGGTTTGGCGATCTTGTGGGACAAATTGAGAACCGGGCGGAATCATTTGCGAGCGTGAGTCGGTATCGTACGGGTAAAATCGAATGTCAGGCTGTGAAGGTTGGAGGCGCTGGCGACAAAGGCGCGCAACATGGCCCGGCCGACCGCAGGCATAGCAAATCGGAAGGTTGTCCGTAGTACGCCAAGGTTTCATAGGATGTGGGCGGAACCTTGAGGGTGGGGCTTGAAACGAAGGCTCAGCATGCGGCGGTGAACGGTAGGCAGGGACCTGCACATAGGAGCCAGACGTGGGCGAAGGTGGTGGCCTAGCCGTTACTTGGGCATACGTGAGAGGTGCCGTCACAGGCGGCACCACGGGGTTGGACGGCAAGGCATCAGCGACGTGTTCTTGCACGACACGGCGTATAGCAGGGGCCAAAGATGGAGCCAGTTCAGGAACGAGGCGGCCCGAGTCTTGAAAATGGGGAAGGAGTGAGATTTGACGTGCGACCTCTTCACGAATAAAATCTTTGATCTTTTGATTCAGCGGGCTCCCTTCAGAAGTTGGCGAACCACCCAGGGCTAATGCGGATACGCCTTCGTCGCACACACTGGAGCGGCGCCTAGAAGCGCGCCGCTTGCGGAGCTCGTCGTAGCTCTGGCGAAGCTTCACGAGTTCACTAACGCTGGTGGGATCTTTCGCTACCAGCATCTGGAAGGCGTCCTCAGAAATGCCCTCGAGGATGTAGCGGATTTTGTTTGCTTCCGGCATGGCCGGGTCGACTCGTTTGCAGAGATCAACGACGTCTTCTATGTAGCTGGTAAAGGTCTCATCAGCGCGCTGAACACGATCGTGTAAACGTTGTTCGGCACGAAGCTTACGCACTGCCGGGCGGCCGAACACTTCCGCGAAATTCTTTTTAAATGTCGACCAAGATGACAGGTCAGCCTCATGGTTGCGAAACCAGAGGTTCGCCACGTCCGTCAGATAGAATATGACGTTACTGAGCTTGTATGAGTCATCCCACTTGTTGTAGGTGCTTACTCTTTCATAGGATGACAGCCAGTCGTCGACATCTTGATCGGCCGTGCCGCTGAACAGGCAAGGGTCACGCTGGCGCACGACGCCAGCACACATGATCGTGGGTGGAACGGCCGGCAGCGTCGAAGTGTCTTGCATGGCGGTCGTAGAGGGTAGTGTACGGCTTCGCAGTTCCAGTTTGGGTGGGATCGTTTCCGGCACCTCCGCCAATTGTAATAGGGTGTTTATTGACGCTCAGATGGAGAGCTGTGAGGACAGGACCTTGCAACGGCGAGCCCAGCGTACTTCTTCTTCTTCTTCGTCGCACAACGCACAGGTGCATGTCGATGGCGATGACTATCACAGTACATTATTTATTTATTTATTTATTTATTTATTTATTTATTTATTTATTTATTTATTTATTTATTTATTTATTTATTTATTTATTTATTTATTTATTTATTTATTTATTTATTTATTTATTTATTCACATTTAGACACTCTAGAGCGTGGTATGCCTTTCTTCCGATTCATTTCTATTCTAGACGGCTATCTTTTTTTTTTCATTGACAGCGGTTGCGATACGCATACAAAACGTGTGATTGTCTATAATCCCCCCACCCATCCATATCACTTTTTTATCGCCACTTTGTTTTTTGCGCTAAAATTATACAATATTTACGCAAGCACTCACCTGACAAATTCTTTCAACGAACTCATCGTTTCAACGTTCCGGGGCGTTAGCAGGCACACCAATGTAACACTCCAAAAGGGGTGTTAAATATAATAAAATGAAAAAAAAAGGGCACCTTTAACTACGTGGCTCAATGACCTGAGTAGCGCTTGACTCGTAATCCAGGGGTGAATGGTCCTCAGCTTCCCATCTAATTACCGTAATTTTTCCGGCGCAATTAACATGTTTTTACATTCTTTTATGCCGTTTGAGTCACTTTGATACCACATAATCACAATGTATTTGATGTTTTATTCACTCTCAATTCCATATGTTGTGACAACTACTGTAAATGCGCTACTGATAAACAAATAAAAAGAACACTGCAAGAAAAAAAAAACCAGGTCGCCCCCGGGAGGGCTCGAACCTCCAACCTTTCGGTTAACAGCCGAACGCGCTAGCCGATTGCGCCACGGAGGCGGACGTCCATAATTCTCAGATAAAAGAGCTGGTAAATGATCTCTTTTGTCTGTATGGATTGTATCAAGTGTTGTTTCGGCCATTGTTTTAATTATTCCAGGTATTATTATATGTTTTGAATTGCAGTTCAATGTAAGCGAACTACTTAATTCCAATTTTTGAAGAAAAGCGGCTAAATAACCGTTCAATTTGCCAATTATTTAAGATTTTCTTCAGACTGTAGCCTGCGCACTGTCTACACCAGAAGGAGGTATAATGTAAGATCATTCTTCACAGTATGAGTTCAGTAATAATGTTCGTCCATTTGGTCACGCTACAGGGATCTAGAATGTGTTGAGAGTTTTCGCCCTCGATATTTTACCGGCGCTGCAGCAGGAGACGAGGAACAAGAAGAGACGACAAGACAAGCGCTCGGACTAACAACGGAAGGTTTATTGAAACATACAGGGAAATTTATTCTCACATTGCAACCAGAAGCGCATGCGCTATCCCTTCCCACCAAAAACAAAAAAAAAACATACAGCTAAGGATCCAAATATGACAGTTCACAATCATTGGTAATTACTGATGATGTGCTAACGCACGTGTCACTATTTTTATGGATGTGATAGGCTTCACTGAGTTCTCTGGTCAATTTGTTTTGATTCCTGAAAATAATCTTAGCTTTATCAAGGATCAGAGTGCATAAAAATAGTGACACGTGTGTTAGCACACCTTCAGTAATTATCAATGATTGTGAACTGTCATATTTGGATCCATAGCTGTATGGCTTGGTTTTTTTTTTGGTGGGAAGGGATAGCGCATGCGCTTCTGGTTGTCATGTGAGAATATATTTCCCTGTATGTTTCAATAAACCTTCAGTTGTTAGTCCGAGCGCTTGTCTTTTCGTCTCTTCTTGTTCCTCGTCCCCTGTCGCAGCGCCGGTAAAATATCGAAGATGAACCAACTAGCTCAAATCTCAGAGTTTTCGCCTGAGCGCGAAGCTGGCAACGGAACCTTGAGTTCCCCACCCGGTTCCTGCCATTTCTTATTGTTCTTCGAGCCTGTTGAAGGGCGAAAACTCAGTGTGAGTGGGTGAGTGTACTTTAAAAACGAGGCCTTGTTCTGAAATTGTTTTTAACTTTCCGTAGCCCACCGTACCCGGGTTCGAACCTTAACCATGGCTGCCGTGTTTTGATGGATGTCTCGAAGGCGTACGTGTGCTGAGATGTAAGTGCATATTCGAAATTTCCAGGTGGTTGAAATTATCCCGCAGTCCTCCGATAGGCACCTTTCTCTGCTTTCATTCCCACCACCCTCCCCTTAGGCCACGCAGAACCGATACACGGTGGAAGAGTTTGGCCTTTCTTTGATACTGCCACTGCTCAGCCGCCGCTGACGGATCTCCCCCTTCTAGCGACGTCTGTCAGACGAGAAAGTTAATTTCTTAAAATGAACAGACTCTGAGGGAGCGCCGCGACAATAGAAGGAAGGGGGAACGAAGGGCGCGGCTGAGAGCCGGCCAGAGCCAACAACCCGAATGCCGCCCACAACGCTGCTATGTGTTATATTCGTTTACTTTTGGCCTTCGTTACTAATGTTTTTCACCACCACCACCGGTTCGTAGAATTTCATTGGAGGGCATGCAATCACGTGTCGCGGGAGCAGCCTTCGTAACTAGGCTAATGCTAATTTCGGCGTTTTGTTTTTGAGTAGCTCTGCGTCCGCTAGCTGGTGAGAAATGGGTTGCTGTAGTGCTGTGGAGTATTCTAACCATAGTCAGAAGGTATTTTGGTTGTTTAAACTCTCAAAAAGAAAAAAAAAGACTGATTTGAACATCTAAAAATTCCATGCTACAAACAGAAGCCGATCCACGCTGATGTTTGCGAGAGGAATTCCACTATTTTTATCGGAAAATGATTCATGTAAGAGTATAGTGACCTTACAGTATGTGATGTGTTGTAAGCTATAGCTATTCTTCATACGCTGCTGTAGAAGTGTTTCTGGCCCTACGGTGCTGGGACGGTCGGTCAACGCCGCTTGCGGCGGCGGTGGCCAGCTAGCCACCGATGTAGGCCGTCATTGCACCCGACAACGCTTAGGTGGTGGACGACGGCTGTTGCGGCGCTCGTATTTCTCTCCCTTTTCTTTTCCTTTCCTCTCCATTTTCCCTTCTAGGAGGTGGCTCAGCTACAGAGCCAGTAGCAGGCCCGTGCATTTTCTTTTCTTTCTTCCTACAGCTACAACAACAACAACCACCACAACAACTGCTGTAGGGTGGAGGGTGGTTGTTCCTGGCCCTACGGGGCTGGGACGGTAGGTCAACGCCGCTTGCGGCGGGGGCTAGCCAGCCACCGAATCTTTATCTGTAGTAACTTATAGGCCGTCATTGCACCCGCCACCGCTTCGGTGGTGGACGACGGCTGTTGTTGCGGCGCGCGTCTTTCTCTCCCTCTTCTTTTTCTTTCTTTTCTATTTTCTCTCTTCTGTCCACACGAAGCAGTGGATGTTGCTAAGCTACAGAGCTAGCAGCAGGCCGTGCATTTTCTTTTCTTCTTCCTACAGTCTCAGCAACAACAACATATGCTGAAACGGTGTGTCTTCCGTATGAGATGACTGCATGGGTTTTCTGCTGGCTCACACAGTTCACCGTAGGGGCATAATTTTCAACATGCTGGCCTTTTTAATCACATGTATAAAGGTACCAATTGCATCTTTGTAAGAAATGATGGCGCTATATGACTTTTTCTTTTTTTTTTTTTTTTGTCTCTCACAGCAATTCACTTACGTGACAGCTCAGATTGCTGTATTTCAATTTTATAATCCTTTATACTCAATCAATCATTTGATATTGATAGTCCTTGGAAAAATAAAACTGCTTTTATGCTTTGTATTCAGCTTTTATTTCCATGATATTTCTAAGCTTTAGCAAGTCCCTTATATGAAGATTATACTGCACTCCACGACTTGAGATGATATCTCAAGCTCAGGTGTAGTCAAGTCCTAAAAAGAAAACAGTTGAATCGCTTGTCAGGCTGCAATGAAAATTTTGCATCGGGTCCCCTTATTGGAAATCTCGACATCTTCTTTGAATTTCAAAATCATTCAAACGCGCACGTTCAACATGTTCAACTTGCGGACATCCCGTCCAGGCAATTCTAAAAATAATCTCTCCAGGCATTGTCTTTTGAGTTGCGGCAAATCATTGCGGTCTAAGTGACATCTATTAAAACGACCTCATAATTTATCGATTAACGCCGATATACTTACATAGAGCACTATAGCCAAACGGGCGAGTTGGCGAAACGTATTCGTGAGCAAACAGCTCAAAACACGAAGACTGGAACAGAACCACCACAGGACGAGCGCGTGGTTCAAATGTTCCTGTCTTTGCCTTTTGCGCTGTTTGCCCTTCAAAATGACGTAAAGCATATGAGCATGGAGGAAAGACTGGATTCATATATGTGTTAGTTTACAAGTGCCTCGATGCAGCAGCTTCTTTGTTATTTAATTTTGGGTCTGGCGAGGGTAAATCGATATAGTGGTTGATTATTTCCGCATTTTAGCTACCGGTCCTCGTTACCTCAGTCGCCGGGGGGTGTACCTTGGCTGCCTGTTGGTACAGTACTCGAGCTAGCTCTTAGGCATCCTCATTGCCAGGGACGGTAGCGCGCGGGTATCCAGATTATTCGAATTTTCCTGTTCATCGAAGGATCTTTGCCGCCTGCAGCGAGATCCTGCCTTTTCCAAAATTTTCAACGGCATATGCACCCTGCGACGGGAGAGCATGATAGGTGTAGTCATTGTGGGTCGAGAGAGACCCTCGACCGCATAATATGGGAATGCCCGCACTCTACCGAGTTAGATCAAAATATATATAGTAGAGAGAACTGGGAGTCCCCGCTGCAAAGCCCGAACCCTGAGCTTCAGCGGAACATCGTCCACCTGACGAAGGAGGCTGACCAAGGCCTTCTAGCCAGACTTTAACGCAGCGGTCCCCTTCTCCCAGGCCTGCGTGCCGGGGGCAGGGGTGATCGGCTTTTTCATGGGGGCAAATAAAGTTTTTTTTTTTTTTCAGTCAATCAATCAAATGGAGAAAGGACTGCTATAGATGGCGTGCGCGAATACGCACGCTCTCAATAAGCTTCCCGGTGTTAGTACCAAACAGTGAAAATTCAGCTAAAGCTTTCGAGCGCGCACTTCGTTACGAACAATCACATTTAAATGCGCGATAAAGGCACTGAACTCCACTCCAGTACATTTTCGCGTGCGCATTAAAAGCAACAGACCTTCACGGAGATCCCACGCGCACTTGAATGGAAAACACACTGCTGTACAAGGCTTCTGCACGAAGCCCGACGCGTCGTTCACCCGCGCTACAGTGTTCAAAGCCTTCTAGAACACTGTAACCGCGCGCTGAGAGGGAAAAATGGCGCGCGGAAGCATTTCATGGTTTCGTTTCGTGACGTCGATAGGGACGGGAGCGCGGCCGCCCAACGCGGCCCCGCGACCACGCCTATTTGCCGAACTCTTCCAATATATGTATCAATTCTGACGTCGCGGTACCGGTAACGCCGTCTACTGAATAGTGCGGCTTTCCTTAAGGCGAAAGCCTTTACTTGCTCATGACTGTGGATAAGACTTGTGCGTCCGGGGAGGATGTCACACCGTCATTCTTGAAAAAGGAATTGATGAGTAAAATAATGGTTTAGAATAGCCGCATAAACAGCTAAACAACGAAAAATTCCGGGAGCACTGCAGAATCTGCAGTGGAGATATGCGAAATCCTGGGCGTTGCTGCTGCATACGTACTTACATCGCGCGTCCCTTGTCGAACACAACCAGCGTTCCGTTCAATGCGTCAAAGTTAACCGCAGAAATTAATAAAGGATATGAATTTCTTCTGCCAATTTTGTGGCGAGATATAATCTGTGCGTGCAAAGCCCATAATTCTTTCTTCAGAACTCTTGACTGATCCTTTTAAAGAAACTTGAGATAAGCTAAGGTCAAGCGATGACCCGGACATTCAGTTCAAGACCGTCGAATGGGCCAGCGTTGCCAAAAATAATCCGCTACCCTTTCACAATACAGTTCTATCAGCGTCAGCCAGCGTTCTATAATTGGTTTACAACAGTATCCGTCGCTCGCGGAATCTCGCTGACAAACCTCGCAGACAAATTTCGCCGACGCGAGATTTTAACCATGAGCACAGGCTTTCGCCTTTAAAAAGCCAAAAACCTTCGCAGACTACAGACCGGAATTATCATAAGTTCAAGGCGCGAAAAACTTTGCAAAGGGAAGAATCTCTTCCTCTGCGCTCAACATTCTTCAGCACTCCTCCCCCCTTTCCCGTCCTATCCAACTCGTCTGTGTTCCGGCTCACGCAGGGCATCCTGGAAATGAGGCGGCAAATTCCATCGCTCGCGAGATGACCGATCGAGCAGGCCCCCTCTAATCCGGGATGGACACGCGTGACTCCCTCCTCACCTTCCATGACATTACCCTCCACTACCGCAACACCCGCTTATCCCTCCCTTCCCCTCACAAGTCCCTATCTAAAATCCGCAGCTGTGGGAAGTTGTTTTGGCCAGCTCGGAGCCGCATATTCAACAGCGGCTTACGACCTGGGCAGCGGAAGTCGCTACCAGGCGTGACCTGGAGGCTACGACCAGCAGCCAGAAGGCCGCCCACGGAACGGCGGCAACATAATTTTATTAATGCGGAAGCATTACTTCGCTATGTTCACAAATTTCTGTTCGCAGACCGTGTCCGCAGGCCATATCCCCAGACCGTGTCCGCAGAACGTGTCTGCAAAATCGTGTCTGCAGCAGTTGTGAGTAATTGAGAACTGGTAGAGGTTAATGAGGGGTGTCAGTCGATAGAGTGTGGCGTAATGTTGTGTCCGATAAAATAATTAGGGCACTAAGTTAATTAGGTAATTAATTATAATAACTGGTTCACAGGAAAGAAAAGGCGCAGTATCTGCCACACATATTCTGTGGACACCTGAACCGCGCAAAAGGGAAGGGCGGAAGGCGGAAGTGAAGCGAAAAGAGGTAAAGGGGTACCATAGTAGATATGACGTCAAGGATGTGACGTCACGCAACCGGCAGTCGAGCTGAAAAAAAGGGCATAAGGGAATGGCGCGCGATTTGAAAGTACCAAAGACTAAAATGGGTAAAAAAGAAGTGAATTAAGTAACCAGAAGCAACCAACAGCAGCATCCGTACTTTCGCATTACTCCGATGCAGATTTTGCAGTGCTCACTAATTTTTTTGCCCTTCACTAAATAAAGTTTTTACCACCACCATGAAAGAAGTTTTGTTGGGCTACAGTTCATCGTAAGTTCAAGGCGCGAAAATGCACACGGACGCATGAAAGGTAACGGGACGGAGCTCCGAGAAGTGTTTACATGTGTGTTCATGTGTGTTCTCGCACCTTAAACGTACGATGAACTGTCACCAACTAGCCCAACAAAACATTCTTTCAATGCAGGCCGGAAATTACCTCAACACAGTATGGCTGTAAACACTGCGGAGAGAGGTACACTATAGACCACTTAATCTGGCATTGTCTCTTCCGCCTGGGGCAATGGTCAACATTCAAGACACGGAATCTTGGAAATCTCTTCTACAAGGCGAAAACCTTGAGACCCAATTGTCATCCGCCTGGCGACTGAGGCCGTGAAGAATCAGTGTATTCTTGCGCGCTTCTATAGTTGCGGATTCCCAGCCCCTATTCAGGTCTGCGTACTTGAGTGAGGAAGTAGGGGAACCTCCTATATCGGTGGCAATAAAGCTTCCAATCGATCGATCGATCAATAAATCAATCAATCAATCAATCAATCAATCAATCACCTTGTTCTCTTTGCCCACGATTCCCTGACTGTTAGACAGCGTTTACATGCCTCCTGCTGCGGGATCGAGAGACAAAGCCCTCCTTGCGGTGGAGTCAACGTTCTTGGAACGCGGGTGGAGTTGACTGTACTGGACCCCTCGACTCCCCGACCCCGGCGGTGGTTATATGAACCCTGTAGCCTTTTTTCAACCCGATGACTGAACTCAACCCGCCCTTGTCGGGTTCATGTATATGGCACTTCAGCCCACTACAAAGAAGGGGGGTATGACACGCGAATTCACTGTGACAAAGGGCAGCATTTTTACTAGCTGTCGCTGAATATCTGCCGCTAAACCGTTCGCTTAAGCCTCCGCCCGTTTATTTGACTTTTTATTCAAGATGTATCATACAGACTACACCGATCTGAAAGCTCGGTGTAGTCTGGTAAAAGCAGTTCATCAATCTAATCCAAAGTCGTAATTTGGGTGCACCGAGTGTCATATCAGACGCTGGTACTTTTTTCGCATTGCTTCAGTCCCAATGCACTAATGAATATGACCATCAAAGTCAAGAAACGACAACACGAAGTGGTGCACGATAGCGCATGGCATATTTGTTGAGCGACTGAGACGGCTCAAACAATGGAAAGACGAAAAGCAGCCATACAGATTCAGTCGTGCTTGAGAAGATAAAAATACATGATTAATTTGGCGCGCGGTCGGACTTGTGCAAAATATTTTGAACGTAACATCTACACCGCGTAAACGCGAACCTCTGGGACAGCACAAATTTCCATGACCATCAGTTGTTAGTGTCTATTCTTAACCTGTTTGACTCCAGAGATGGAAACGTCATACGGGAGAATTAACTTGAATAACCAACAACACGCAATAAAAATTTGAGAAATTGCTGATTACATTCGATGAGGAGAGTGTTGTCGATCCTCGACATCGCACTACGCGAATTTCACTAAGCGTGTAAACGAAACAAAAACTCCGTGCTGGTTGTTTCGATATTAGCGCGAGCGACTTCGACATCAGTAGGCACGCCTTTTTTTCTTTGTGACATTTTTAATCGTGTCAGCTGGCGGCGGCCATGTGACCACAAGGCGTGACGCATTGTGCATGCAATGGGCGCCTCCGCTGGACCGGCGGGGTATCGTCAGCTACTGTCTAGAGCCTGCCCTGTCGTCGCTGCTTGCGTTATTGATATGACCTTGCGGCCAGACAACGGCCACGGCGGGGGGTACTTGTCGAGAACGGATGCGTGACGGCGCTTGGCTCAACACTTTTCTGCAAGGGCCGACGGAGCTCGGCAGCAACAGGTGAGCGCTCATGTCCGCTTTCGCTGCCGATCGCGCTGACAGCGAATGCATTGGTGCTTTGCTCGTTCTGGTTGTTTGTGCTGTGACTACGCATGCAAGACCGCATAGTCCTTTTCATAGTGCGGCGTGCGCCGCCCAGATCCAGCGGTTTCTACGCCGACACGGTCCTCGCCTTCTCAGATCGTCCGTTGAGCGCGTCTGACATCCGAAACCAGCGTTTTGAAAAACGCGATCATTGCCATTCGGCATTAGTACGCTGACCGTGTGCAGTGCAGCCGCAGTCCGAGATCAAACCTGCTACTTTGAAATATATGGGTACAGGTTCGCCGCCGAAATTGGGGAGAGGGCTTTTTTGAGCTCGACGCGTGCGGCATACCGGTTTTTGTTTCTCCTTCCAGGGTGTATTACGATGTCGAAAACTTTGGAACGAACATGCTCTGAACGGACGTTAAGAAACGGGGAAATAAACAAGACAAGATCAAGTAAGTCTAGGAGCTTAATTCGCATGCTGCATCTTGTGTGGGTTATAATTTATCCGTGATAGACCAAATTATGTACAGAAAGAAATACTTGCCCAATTTGAACAGGGACGTCTCGCAGCAATATTTTTCTGCCCCACGTTGTGCTCTTGTTTCAATCGTTTAGGGCACCATATTGTTTTCGCTAGGATCACATAATGTGCCTTATCACACCAATGTGAAGTATTGCAACTTAAATCTAGATCATGTAAACAAGCTTTCACTGAAACTTGAACGTGCATTTAAATTATTACTTTGGGCTGGCTTAGCTTTTTAGTTTTGATTGCAGTATATTCATCACATTGGTTATTTTTCAGGGACACCTGAAGCTGCAGACATAGTGGAAGTGTTGAAAAAACGATTGGCCTTTCTCTCAGGTGAGTTGGCGCTTGGCAGTTTTTTTATTTTTATCTTTCTTCAGTAGTTTGGCATTTTCATCATCTCATTACATGGTGAGGATAGCAATTAGTGTTTTGCATGTTACACAAAAAAAAAATGCATTGCACTCAACTTTCGATACTTAATAGTTTCGCTTTTTCTTAAGTGACTGTCCAAAAGGTGTTGACAATATGTGAAAAAACTTGGCTACCGTGCAAGTGTTTTGTGACCATATATTGTAAACACAACCTGAGACAGGTCTCTTGGGTTCACAGGGCAAAACATAGTCGCGACGATAGCACCATATCATAAGATGGCTGCAGCACCTCTGAAGAACACTTCACCTCAGCTTACTCTTGGTGATAAAGGGTGCTGACAGGGAACTAACACACTGCCAGTGTCAACAAGATATGTGTTTGCAGGGTCTTGAAACTTGATCCTTCTCTGGTATATGCCTTCCCTTTTGGTAGTGTTTTACTAAAATCATTCAGCCTTATAGTATGAATGCCATTAAGGTTTTCATGTGCAGAGACTAAATTTTGTACACATTGGAGATCATGTCAGGTTTTCAAGGATTGTCCATCGTTTCGGCACACCGCAACACATACAGGTGCGGACATAAGTAAATTAAGCATGCTTTTCCCTTTTCAGTTCAAACTAAAATCACATTTTCTGCACTGGAGATAAGAAAACAATATTTGTCCAAGTGAAAGAGACCAGGCATCTACTACCTGTTCGCACATACCCCAACTTCAAGTTTCAATTATGCAACGCGTGAAAAATGTTAGAAGGAAATAGTGGGCTCCGTTTACTCTTATCCGCACTGGTACATTAGACTTGCAGTTTATGACCACTCGTATTACTGCAAAAGACTGCAGAAGCTACTAATCTAGGTTTCTTAGTCTCTTAAAACAATAGCATTGAAGTCCCCCATTCACTGAAAATCCAGCGTCGGCGTTGGGAGTGAAAAATCATGAGTGCGGCACTGGCAGGCAGTAGCTGGCAGCTGACATGGCTATGTACTGACTGGATGTATTTTGCCTGACGTTACGTTTGCCAGGAGCTGCCAGCACTGGTCTCTCCTTTGATATAGAAGGGTGACATCAGAATCAGCCTGCCAGGGCCCTTGCATTCACGTTACCCCTAGGCCACGCAGGCATGTTCATACAGCTTGGTTAAAACAGGGTTTTGTGTGTAGGCAGATAACTTACGCCATCGTGTCGTACACTTAGACGCAGAGCTTGAGTGTCCCCATTTATTTATTTTTTTTACCATGATTATGATTGTAGCAATAATGTTCACAGAACATAAATAAGAAGCAGTCTTTGTTTTACCTTGTTTTCTGCATGGCATCGGGCTCTGCACATTATGAGATTTTTTTAAGGGGAAGTTTGCCGACAGTGCTAGTGACAACATATTGTACTATGCTCGAAAATATTTGTCCTTAAGCACGTAACGCACCAGACGCTTTTTGTTTGCATCGTTTCTCACGAGTGATACCTAGTGGCCTCCTGCACTTTGTACCCAGGTGGTGTTGACAAGAATGGTTACACATTACTTTGTGTGCCCGCGCCATGTGACGACTTCATGGTGCAAGATTTCAGGGAAACACTGCTATACCTTAGGGGACTTATGGAGTGAGTGTTTCCCTATTTCCTTGGTTCTTTTTTTTCCACCTGCTTTGGTTTCTTGTTAATGAAACAGCTTTGTGGAGAAAAAAATGAACACTTGTGTGGCCGGCAAACACTTGTGTACTGTAGTATTGTTGCCACGTAAGCTCAGGCACCCAGAAATATCAATAGGGTCACTTTGGTAGAGCAGAGTGTTTGACAGACTTGCAGAGAAATTCACAAAAACACTGCATACATCCACTCAGATAATAGAAAGGTAAAAAGTCTATAATGTTCATTTTGTTTGCGAAAGTTGAATGGATGTCGTATCATGCATAAAGCTGTCGCTTGCACTTACAAAGAAAAGTGCCGATGTGCAAAATGTCTAGACCACTTTCATTGCTAACCTGAATCAGTGCGGGACAATGACAACACCTTGAGCACTGTGCATGCAGTGATCGCTCTATAATATTGAGAGGTTTTTTGCAAGGCATAAAAATAATCCCTCATGGGATGGATGAAGGAAGGGAAAGGCTATTTCGAAACTGTAGCACAGTCCTTTTGCAACATACTAAGTGCATTACATTTCTTGTTTAGAAACAGGTTGATCAAAATGAGGCATTTTACATCGTCATTCAAATTAAGTTAGTACTTGAATGGTCATGGTTAGGGAAAAGTTAATTGTTGCTTCCCTCATTGACCTCCTGCTGTCGCTCATTGTGCTAACGCTCCTCAAATGAACTCTGAGCAGTCCGTGGTTATATGTACTATACTGAAATAGTGACATATAGTAGTATACAGTTTAAATAGAATTGCTGCGAATAACTCTCCTAAACCTAGTTACAGAGTGAAAGCTGTATTATTATTGGTTACACTTGTAGAGGTTCAGCTATCTTTGAACCAAGTAAAGAGCGTGAGCCATCGACCGCTGCCGCAGTCACTGCTGCCGCTTCGATCTTGGCTCAATTCCGCGCTTGGTAAGCGTCTTGGCAACTGCCTTGTCTCCATCGAAGCAGGGGAAGAAGTCGTCTCTAACGCGGCAGTATCAGCCAGATCTCCCTCTCTTAAGCGAGAGCTCTTTTTAAGAGAGTGGCAAGTCACGTCCTTCATCACATGGCCACAGCTGGCGAGGCAGGATTCGATGCATAGCAGTAGCAGCTGAGCAGTAAACGAATGAAGTTTTTAATATTTGACTGCAGAAAACAAGCAAGGGGGCATTGAGATTCTTGAGCCTTTAATTTGGTGCAATGTTTAGCTTTTTATGTAAGTTACAAGACAAGGTTTAACAGGGGACTACTTTCTGTCACAGTGGAATTGTGTGTCGCGGTTAGCGCTGACTTGAGTCGCATCTGACTGTAGTGGCATTGGTGGCAAAGAAGCCGTGATGTCATTTTTTGTCAGGGCTCATCGGATATTATAAATAGCTTTCAGTGCTTTTTTGACAGTTGTCACTTGATTAAAACTCAAGTGATCGTTTATAGATTTATATCTAGCAGCTAGCCTGCTGTGTATCAGAGCTAGTGCTTTTTAAATGTATGCTTGTTACTTTTATATGGGATTAATAGCTCTGTATTCTTGTATTTTCATATTATCTATTTTTTCCCATTCAGTGAGGATGATGACGGCAAAATTACTGTGGTAGTGCAAGGAGACTGTGCTTGGGGCAACAAGCTTGAAGGCGTGAAGTCAGCTCTGCAGGTGAGCATTACTCATTGCTGTCCTCATTGTGCTCACAGGCGCCGACTGAGGAACAACTGAATTTTTTTTTTATTTCGAAGCCGTACGTCTAAATAGGCAACAGGGAAAGGGGGAACAACAAGGAAAGCTGCGCAAACGTCGGTGATCAGTATAGTTAAGTCAAAAATAAAGGTGTAGATGAGAAAACAAAACGCGATATGAGGCTAAAAGCGATAAAAGCCAGCGGTGTAAAGGGCCGAGGTTATGGAATGACTGTTAAGAATGATAAAACATTAAAATCAAGAAAACATGGCCGTAAAAGGTTGGTACAGGCATAGTAACATTAGAGAAAATAAAACCAGAAAAAAAAAGGGGGTTAAAAGCAGATCAAAATATACATGGGCCAGTAAAAGAAAAGCCTTGAATGGACACATGGAAGTGACTATGAAACTGCCACGCCATCCAGGAAATCAAGTTCTTTCTTTGACAAGGAGATAGAAGGTGTGCTTACACATTCAGCTTTTGCGTGTTGTAAAGAGTGCTTCTGTAATTTCTCTGGACAGCCTGTTTTGTCCTCTGCCTATGACGACACACCGTTTGGGGTCAGGAATGCAGCTACCATCAGGGTTATCCTTATAACGATCACATTTCTTGCAATACTTAGTGAGGTTACCGGTGATTGATACATTGTCATACTGTTTTCATGTTCCTTAAGCCTTATGTTAATACACCTTCCGGTTTGCCCGATGTACCTCTTCTCGCATGATACTGGCAAAGAGTTAACAACTGCAGTTTCACAGGGCACATATTGAACAGAATGCGTCTTCCCATAACCACAGGGGACCCTTTTTGCGCTCGCTGCTGGATGCTGCGGGGACGTCATGTTTTTTGTGCTTCTTGATAATGGAGCCAGCCACAGAAATTTGAAAATGTAAAAGGTAGCATGCTTTTGAAAGGTACTCGGTCTGTTGGCTAAAACTATGCTGAAATAGGGGGTCACATGATTATTGAAGTGTGTTTTGAAAGCACACTTTTACTATGCCCCGCTTAAGAAGTTTTATATGGGCAGACGTAAAGGGAAGGAACGGTTTTTTGCTTCGAGGTTGATAAGCCTAGCAGCTGTCCCTATCTGAAAATTGCAGGCGCAGGTCGAGAAATCGGATTCACCGGTCATCCAGAGTTTCATGTGTCAATGTGAGAGGCACGCATTGTTCAAGTACGAAAAGAACATGGGATACCGCTGAGTTATAAGCACTCTTGTTGCATCTTAAAACGACGCGATAATCGTTGATGTACCGGAATCTATTTACCACCACGCTAATCTCAAGAATCCTGCCATTCAAAATTCGGTAATGCTGGGCGAGAAAATGTTCACTTAGGATAGGTGCGACACAGGAGCCAATGCAAACACCTTACTTTTGGACGTAGGTATGTTGATTCCAAGTGACAAATGATGACTTAATATAAAACTCTAAAAGATGGGTAAAATTGCTAACAGATGGCCTGATTTCATTCTGAAAATTAACGGCAACAAAAGTGTCGATAGCAGCTTCAGTGAAATCCATCAATTCTCTGTGTGGAAGTGAATAGTATAAATTCTAATATCTACGAAAAAAGTCATTAGAACATTGTCATGAGGAGAGCTTAAGAAGTCGATAACCTGCTCAGAACTGTTGGCAGCAAACGGATCATCAATGGTTAATTAATTTTAACTTGTCCCTCAGAAAAATAGCAAGTGGCTTCAGCCATGACTCTTTTTCAGGTACTATGACACGGAGTGGTATTTCAGACTTGTGGGCCTTACGGTGAAGGACACATGTCCACTAAGACGACTTGCGGACAAAAGGCTGGCGGTCAGCGTGTCCAGTTCGAAAGACTTACATAGTTGTGTAGGCTGGTGTCACTTCTGTCGAAAACGTTGTTTAGGGCGCTGGAGGATCTCGAACTGAATTCACCTGCAAGGAGCACCGGGAAGCTGCCTTCTTTATTGGAAGGCACCAGAAACAGTCAGTTGTTTCGGAGAAAGTTGACGGTTGTCTGCACTGGAAATTTTTTCGATGATGGTTGGCGGCCAAGCAGGACGTCGACGCTACCAGATATGCATATGGTCTTGCCGGATTCAAATGCTTGTTGTCCGATCAGTCTCACTATGCCGAGAAGTCCTGCTGAAGTCTTCCTGGGTTGTACCACGAATTTCGGTCCCGGGCTAAGAAGATCTCGCACGTTATCTGGTAGCCGGACGTCACCAACCGTGTGAACCGGGTTACACGTTCTCACTGGCTTCTTTGGCAACTATTACTGCAGAGCGAGCAGGCATCGTTGCCACATTAATTCCGCCATGCTGTTGAGGACTCGAAGACATTCCTTCCACGTGCTAAGGTTACTTTAACACAGCTGCAGTAATAGGGCATCCTTGAAGAGACGGCGTTGTCACTGCTAGTCTGGTCTCAGAAGTTTGAGTACCCGAATCCTGTGGCCGGATGACGGAGCCAGTCCACCGAATAAGGCCAGGACATCCTGTGGCAGTACCTTATGGCGAATGCGAAAGGAGAGGATTCGGGACCGGCAGATCGCATTGGCAGCAAGAGAGAGGAGTAGGGTTGAGTCGGAGTCGAAACAACTAACAGAGCCCGAAGAACAAGAGATGAAGTTCACAAAAGCAATGTGACAGGCTAGTTGGTATTGCATATCTGTATACGAGCAGCGCAGTTAACAGGACACACGAGGAAAGAGACACACACATGAGCAGTATCGTCCCTGTAATCAATGGTTCGAGAGGGAGGGTGCACAGTCGAAGACGATATTGTGTGCTTGCATGCTTGTTGCCTTTAAACTTCTCTTGGAAGAAGGAAGCAGAGCCTTTGAACTTGTCGTAATCTTTCTTGGTGGGTGCATCCCTTTATTGTAGTAAAACAGCGTGTTTTCTGTTCTGCACGTACCTGTAAGTTTGGCGGGAGTGAGCATTACTCTGGCAAGAGCTTCACTCTGATAGCCAGGGCAAGGTTATGTAAATATCACTTGACAGATAGACAACCATTATCAGTTGAATACATGGTAGTATCATGTTGTGCTTTATTTCTTGCCTGCTGTTACTGAAGAGTATGGTGAAAATTACATTGCGACGGAATGTATTATCATTTTTTAGACGGTGAGTGATTGAGTGTGTACGCAAATGTTTGAATCTATCTAAAAAATACTCGCGAAGGCACTGTGCAAAGTCGATGTCTTGTTTTGAATGAAACCATGAATAGCATGCAGTTATAAGATAGTGACACCGAGTGGAGCCAGTTTGGTACTTCAACCTTTCACATGACGCTCATAATTTGAATTCAGACGGAATGTTCGTTTTCCCTAATTTTATATACATTCCTCAAAAAGGTTGATGAGTAGTTATACATTAGTTTCTACCAGCCCATCCAAAATCATATACAAAGACGTTCGTCAGTGAGATAGTAACATTGAAACGCCAGGATTTGTCTTACAATCACAGACGGGATTATAGAATCATGTTCTGCTTCACACATATGTCTGATAGTAGAAACCAAAAAAAAAAAAATAATTGTATTATTGCTGGCCAAATTAGTGTGCAGAAAAATAGCAGAGGATGTAGCAGTCAAGCTCGCTACTTGTTAAGCATTTTTTGCTGGACAAAGCAGTTACCGTAAAATACCAAGCAAGCACCTCCCTAAAATTTGTACATAATCACAAAATATTGTGGAGTGGGCACTTGCAGGGTCCAGGTGTGGAAATCTTGAACGGCTACAGGGCAGATTGGGCCCTTACTTGTTCTGACAACTGATCATTAAATTTGAGATGGTGGCCATTAGGGTGGGGGCTTTTATCAGAAAACATGAAAAGCAGGGTGATTAAAGTATGGCTAATCTTTGTTTCTTCGAAATTTGAAATCTCAAGAAAAAAGAGGTGTGGACACTTATTCAAGCAGGGATGGGTGCTCGATATTTTACGATAAATGTTTGTGGAATAAAGAAATTACATACTTCCACGTTTAGGGCAGTTTCAGAAAAATCTACGAGCTTGGTACATGCACATTTGTGTTCATAGCAGGTAAAACGTAAGTTAGCTTATGCATTGAGACAAGCAACTCTTTCATTTTATGGATGGTCAGAAAAAGCACAAAAGATCCAGGCAATGGAAGATATACTATGTTTGTACACTGTTAAATTTTAGTTATGAACTGTGGTTTGAAATAGCTCTACTAAAGGTCCACAATAATTTGGATAAGGTGGCTTAAGTAAACCATCAAATTGAAGCAGTATTTCTGCAGACCATACAGCAAGCAAAAAGCTTACTGAAAATTGCAATACGAATAGAAAATTTTCTCTTCATACAGGCAGAGTTTTGGATGCGAGTGCCCATGTGCTGTGCAATGTCGCCGCACATTATGAAAACCCAGGTGGTTTTTATAACCCTCCATTGTAATATCTCTCATAGCTCATGTATTGTTTCAAGATGTTACACTCCGCTATTTAGTTTCATTAAAAAGCTATGGATGGCACTTAAGACTGTTTATATTTTGTGAAGCGTGGGCAACTCGTCATGATTTCATTTATTCTTATTTTCAATGTCACTGACTATCACGACTTTCATCTGCATAGCACATTCGCTAGCTTCACTGTCATTCAGCTTGGACCAGTGAGCTCATATTTTGAGGGTCCTGGATTCGATTCTCACATTTTCTAAATTAGCCAAATTTTATTTTTGCTTCAATTACTTTCATTTGGTTTCAGGAACCTTCCAAATTAATTTGGAGTCAGTCCAAATGTTTTTCACCTGTTTTTGACTGGTAATGTCATGTGGGTCTGGAGGCTTTTTCGAATTCAACGGTGGTTGCTGATTGGTCTCTAGGTTGATGACGTCGCAGTCTTGCTTCACATTTTCTGCGAAAAGGCTGGCGACACTGCTGTTTCACTGCTAATAGAGCACATAACGCTTTTGCCTTAGAACATGTATCTTAACCTTACAGTATTCATTATTTCGTGTGTTTAACAGAAGCCTTACAGTATTCATTATTCCATGTGTTTGACAGGAATTAACGGACCTTATTCCTGTTATTGTAATCTTGTGTGCTAGTCAATACTGCTCATGCCATGCTTGCTTTATTATGTACTGAGGTGTGACCACTGGTCAGCTTCCATAGCCTAATACAAGAATAAGCATCTGATTGCATTAAAGCCTTATGTCACTTGTTCTTTTTTTTCAAGAACAGGGACAACTAATTTGTCATTGGTTCATGTCCTTCAGTCATATTGTTTGCAAAATCACTTCGGAGTCTGGCCAGCTAATGCCCTGAGTTTTCGAAAGCTTTGACAGGTTCATAGAACTCCGAATATTAGATACCAATACATGAGGTCATTTTCAAAGTCTGCACACTGACTGGTATGGTTAAAAAGATTTCTTGTCTTTTCTAGGTGTAGCAGAAGTCGCTTTTTGTTGTTGTTGTTAAATTGTTTGTCTGAACATCGCTGTGGAGAGAAAAAGCTGTTCTCTTAAGAAGCTAAACATTGATGCAACGGCTTCATATACCTTAATGACCGTTATGGTAATTTGTCTCCTCTTTGTAAATTTTTGCTCAGGATGTGCTGGGCTCCAGACTGAATTCGGTTTTGATCCACCACCACCACAAGTCCTGGGATGCCCGGTCTTCCTTTAGGGAGAAGCAGTCGTCACTGGTAAGAGGGATCACTATTCGTTTATGCATATTATAGATGCACACAGACAGGCTGTACAAGTGCAGCCAAAATTATTACAGAGCATGCTTCGACCTTCAAGTTTTGTCACACTTTCTGCAGAGCAGATGTGATGATTTCGTGTACGAGTGCCCCTAAAGTAAAACAGACCACGCGAATGAACAGCGTTCATTTTTTTTTTTTTTTTTTATGCCACATTTTAGATGTAGTGTGCTTAGCTTGGGTACATTAAGTAGAGTGGAGAGCTGGGCCAGTTGGTACATATTGGTAAGGATTAAAACCAGCGGAAAGACGCAGACAAAGAGAGAAGCACACAACACAACGCTGGACTAACAACTGAGTTTATTGCTAAGAAACTGACATTCATATATACCCTTCAGCGAAGAAGCAACACATGCGCATGTGGCAAGAGAAATCATCAAAAAGACAATCACGGAGAAAATTACCTTAACAGCACGCTATCTATGTGCGTTGTAAAGAGCTTAGAAACTGAACTTCTTTATCATACAAGGTAACAAAAGTTTCGCTGACATAAGTTTCATTATTTTTAATAATGTCAAAAGCCTCCAGGATTTCGCGTTGCCTTTTTGTTTTTCCCCGCCCCAGAATAACTGTTTCCTTAAGCAGCGGCCTGCATTTATGCTTCCGGCAGTGTTTCGGGTACATGTAGGATATCCGGATGACTAGTACAACGCTTGTGATGTTCGCCTCATTAGCTGCCCAGATGAAGCTGTGAAGTCTTATAACATGCCTACGTTCCATTTTAACCGGGCCAGTTCACGGGGATAAGAGTTATTTTATGTGATAAACACCTACATGATGGTTGTCTGCGTTTGATGTGAAACCCAAGTGAGAAAGACAACTTCTCCTGGTTTCTTCAAGCGTTTTTGCTTCGTCCACATTGTCGGGAGTGCTGAAAAAGGGCTGCAAAATTGCCGCTGCTACCCTTTTTACTGTGCGACGCAGTAAATGCGATGTCTCTTCACAAAACGGGCCCCATCGCATTTTGTGGATGATTCATTGCGCAGTTAATGCGGCGAAGTGCGCAGTGTGGTAGCAGGGAGCGAGCATGCCCATGTTTGGATTCACGAGTGTCAGATGCCATGGACTTACATGGGGCATCGGCCTGGACCGCGCTCCTACTTCGAATTATCCAAATTTTCGAATTAACGGAAGTCGAAGTAACAAGATTTTATTATGTATTGGAATTAGGTTTTGAATCATTACTCTTCTGCACTGGCGTACATCCACACGAAACCTGGCTGTCAATTATGTAGAACACTTATTGGAGCCATCTACCTATATAGCGTTGCCGAAATTACATTGTTTAGTTCCTGGCGAAAAAGTCCAGAAAGTTGAATCACAGAATATTGAAATTCAGCATCACAGCATAGATTCACCTGCCGGAGCAGCAAGCGCTGTTTCTGATATTTCTACATACTTGCAGAGCATGACTTCGATCTTATATCAACAGTAATAATAAAGCAAACGCGTGGAAATTTTCTTTTAATCTATGCGCATGCGTTTTGTGGTATTTTATACATTCTTTATTTTATGTCCAGTAAATGGCACGTAATACTGACATACTGAGCTGGAACAATTAGGACCATTGAGAAAATATTTAACAACACTCACCTCCTTATCCCTGCTAACTTATTCTGCAATCCTAAGGAAACACTTTGACCCAGAATGTATCCTGGGTCTCAGGATGATATATTTGAGCAATATTGAAATTTGGGCTTATTGGTTCATACTTCTGAGCAATAGGACTAAATAGGACCTAACTGCATTGAAGTGCTGACTGAATCACCACATGATATAAGCCTGCAAGAGATTAATAATTTGAACTGAATTTCTTTCCTCACCCATTTCGGTTTCGGTCTCTACAGCCGTGCAATAGCTGTGACGTCAAAATCAAGTCTAGGTCACGTGCCAGATGAGAAAGACAGCAATATAATCATTCCTGTGCCAATGAATTCACTGCACGCCAAAGCCAGCCTGCCTCGAGAACAGGAATTGCAACAAGTGAAGAATCGGTGATTATATCGCTGTTTTTTCGGTCCGCGCATGACCTAGATTTGATTGTGACGTCACAGCCACCTTGCGGCTGTTGAAACCGAAGCAGACGAATAAAGACAATTCAGTTAAGAATTATTTAGCAGTCGTAGCCAATAACCACGCGGTGATCCATATACGGGAGCGTCTTGCGCATCATTAACTAGAAGAAAAAATGCCACCACAGCTCGCCGTCTATACTTTAAATGTTCACCCCCGAAAGGATTGCCTTTGTAGGCTGTCTTAACCCCAGATGCAGCTGGGCAGTGGCATTGGGAAGCAGTTTTCTCCAAGTTTTTTGTGCTGTCACATAGTTTTGCTCGCTAAAGCGTATTTGAGCATTTCAGAGTTGTGAACGTGCAACGTTTGTGTCTGCTACAACTCTTGGATCTGTCTTTAACGTGGCTACTCCCCCGTCTCTTCAGTCTTCACAAACTGGTCTGCATTTGCGTATCTCCTTCCAGGTCAAGAACGTCACCCAAGCCAAGCTTTTCAAACTTGTGAGCCCTCTGCAATTGACACCCGAATTTGGTGGTACCTTACAGTATGACCACCTCGACTGGCTGAGCAGGCGATTGGTGAGTGGCTGCATTTGCCTGAAGTCTGGTAAAGTTTCAGGAATAGCTGTGAAATGTCGCAGATGCTCTTTAGGTTGTTTATTTCGCAAGTTGATTGGTTAAAGCTGCTGTGATAGCAATTCGCCATTCTGTCAAGGTATTCTGAGCCCATTTGCCTACCATGTGCTTGCATACAGGCATACAAATTAAGAATCCACCCCGTAATTTTGACCGTGCTTGACGTGTTCGGTTGTTTTCGAAAGTTCCCAGGTTGCATTGTCTATAGCTGAACGTCTCATCAAGCCTTGCAATCTCGCTATAGGACTACATGTGTCGGATTATCAGTGACGCAATATTTGCACCAAATACACTAAACTATGTCGCACCATATTATTGTGCCACCCTGATAAAAATTTGAAAAATTGTGCCAAACTGTTCCAAATCAGCTGTTCAGCACTTGGGGTGATACTGTATTCCAGATGTCTGGGCAAACAACCTTAGTTGTCATGCCATTTTAAGGAGCTCTATTAAAGCCCATTATAGTTAATTGCATCCCTAAGTTTGCAGTAAAGGGGCTAATAAAAATGAATGTCACAAAGCAGACCTTTATAATATACTTATTATATGTGCAAGCCATCATTGATCCAGCAGCATGGTTTTGATTGGCAGGAATTCGCACAAAATATATAGTGACTTCTGTGTGCGGCATATTTCATTTGCCAGACTATCAGAAAATAGGGCTGTAAACATTTCAGCTTACGAACTCTGCAGTACTATACCTGTACACATTTTTTGGATAGATAAACGTGCCCTGTGCATAGAAGTATAATACTAGCACTGTTAGTTTTACAAAATGAAACCGTAGGGCAGGAGTAGCATTCAGTGCCTTGTGTGCACGTGGCCCCGTTGTCACTAACCAAGGTTTTGTCATTTCACTGACGGTGTGTGGCGTGCAGGCGGTAGAGAAGTACGAGAAAGAGGTGCAGCTTCTGGTGAAGCACACGGACGGGGCATTGAGCACCTGCCGAGGCTGGCTGGGAGGGACTGGAACCCCCCGGATCCCTCTGGAAATCGGCCCCACCATGGTGGAGGTGATTGCCCGTACAATCTACAGTGGTATGTGTACCTCTGAACGTGGACTAAGTTTACATACTTCTTCACTAAAATGCTGATATATGCTGCCGTGTGTGTGTGCATTTGGCAGCTGAAGCCTGGATAACACAATTAGCATCATCGTCATCAGACTGATTCCGTCCACCGATTGACGAAGACCTCTCCCACTGTGTACTAAAACTAGACAGTTGAAGAAAAGGTAGGCTTCGCATAGGGCACTTTGGATATAAAGCCACCAAGGGGCGGAACGTTTGATTCCCGAGGGCCTTCTTTGAAGCCATCTTACACGTGCGGTGTGTGTAAAAAGAAAAACATTCGCTTCGTAACTTTTTACGGTCGAGTCAAGAAGAAATATTGGAGCTAGAAAAAGAAAAATCCTGTGGATAGTCAGCACAGAATCAACTTCTCACAAGTATAGCTTGTAACTGTTGCATTACTTGTTACCACTGCAGGCCAAAGGCTGCTGGACAGCCTTCAGGTTGATGGGGAGTTTGGTTTCAAGTCTCACTGTGGGCAGAGGATGGCCAAGGAGAGAGCAAGCGCATACCACAAGGTGAGGGTTGAAGCAAACATCGCTTTCTTCTTGTCCTTATAGGAAGCCTTCGTCAGATAAATTCTTTGTCTGTTCTACCCTGGTTCTCACATTGGCTTGTTGTATTTTTCTGAGCATTTAAAGTCAAGCTGCATGAACGAGTTGATAAATTCAATAACAAGGCTTGGCTTGCTTTGGAAAAGTTGTTGACATTTCTGTGGGTATCACTAAACGTCACCTGTTGAAGCATCACAGTCTGTATTCTTTCGAGTCAAATGATTTTCCTTGTTTAAAAGTGAATAGCTAAAACGCATTATTTTGTTTGTCTGCTGCAAAAGAGTGTACATTCGGAAACAATAGTTAGCAGGCCATTAATGCTGCGAAAAACCTCAAATTCTTGTGACCTATTTGTGTACCCAAATGAGGTGCAGCTGGAACCATTCTGTGGAACTAGCAAAATAGACCTTTCATTGTGCTCTGGTTCTACCAGGTCAGAGCAAAAAGAACTTCTTCTATCTTTATCACAATTCCCCATGGTCTGTGAGCTGTTTGCGATCATAGAAATGTTGTCAGAGAGCTTTCAGGCATGATTGCAACTTTGCAAGCTTGATATTGATAACCTGGCATTCCTCCTTTTTTGCATTCAGGTGAAGACTGCTCTGGACACAGCTCTGGAGCTGCAGCAGTCCTTCCAGGAAGAGTGGTCTAAAGAGTTGGAGGTGCTGAGGAGCACCAAGCTTCTCGAGGGCTTCTTCTCCGAAGTGGACACAGTTGAGTGCTCCCCGCTCGCTTTTGACTCCCACGCATAGCAGCTAGCTTTGCTCAAATGCCCACTAAAGTGTGAACGAGCAGACGACTTTGTGGGCAGACGACATAACCATCAGTGTTTACGTCATATTACAAAGTATGAATGAGCAGACTGCTCCGTGGGCAGACGGCGTCACCATCAGTGTTTACATCATTCCACCAAAGTATGAAGGAGCAGACGACATAACCATCAGTGTTTACGTCATATTACAAAGTATGAATGAGCAGACTGCTCCGTGGGCAGACGGCATCACCATCAGTGTTTACATCATTCCACCAAAGTATGAAGGAGCAGACGACATAACCATCACTGTTTACGTCATATTACAAAGTATGAATGAGCAGACTGCTCCGTGGGCAGACGGCGTCACCATCAGTGTTTACATCATTCCACCAAAGTATGAAGGAGCAGACGACATAACCATCAGTGTTTACGTCATATTACAAAGTATGAATGAGCAGACTGCTCCGTGGGCAGACGGCATCACCATCAGTGTTTACATCATTCCACCAAAGTATGAAGGAGCAGACGACATAACCATCAGTGTTTACGTCATATTACAAAGTATGAATGAGCAGACTGCTCCGTGGGCAGACGGCGTCACCATCAGTGTTTACATCATTCCACCAAAGTATGAAGGAGCAGACGACATAACCATCAGTGTTTACGTCATATTACAAAGTATGAATGAGCAGACTGCTCCGTGGGCAGACGGCATCACCATCAGTGTTTACATCATTCCACCAAAGTATGAAGGAGCAGACGACATAACCATCAGTGTTTACGTCATATTACAAAGTATGAATGAGCAGACTGCTCCGTGGGCAGACGGCATCACCATCAGTGTTTACATCATTCCACCAAAGTATGAAGGAGCAGACGACATAACCATCAGTGTTTACGTCATATTACAAAGTATGAATGAGCAGACTGCTCCGTGGGCAGACGGCGTCACCATCAGTGTTTACATCATTCCACCAAAGTATGAAGGAGCAGACGACATAACCATCAGTGTTTACGTCATATTACAAAGTATGAATGAGCAGACTGCTCCGTGGGCAGACGGCGTCACCATCAGTGTTTACATCATTCCACCAAAGTATGAAGGAGCAGACGACATAACCATCAGTGTTTACGTCATATTACAAAGTATGAATGAGCAGACTGCTCCGTGGGCAGACGGCATCACCATCAGTGTTTACATCATTCCACCAAAGTATGAAGGAGCAGACGACATAACCATCAGTGTTTACGTCATATTACAAAGTATGAATGAGCAGACTGCTCCGTGGGCAGACGGCGTCACCATCAGTGTTTACATCATTCCACCAAAGTATGAAGGAGCAGACGACATAACCATCAGTGTTTACGTCATATTACAAAGTATGAATGAGCAGACTGCTCCGTGGGCAGACGGCATCACCATCAGTGTTTACATCATTCCACCAAAGTATGAAGGAGCAGACGACATAACCATCAGTGTTTACGTCATATTACAAAGTATGAATGAGCAGACTGCTCCGTGGGCAGACGGCATCACCATCAGTGTTTACATCATTCCACCAAAGTATGAAGGAGCAGACGACATAACCATCAGTGTTTACGTCATATTACAAAGTATGAATGAGCAGACTGCTCCGTGGGCAGACGGCGTCACCATCAGTGTTTACATCATTCCACCAAAGTATGAAGGAGCAGACGACATAACCATCAGTGTTTACGTCATATTACAAAGTATGAATGAGCAGACTGCTCCGTGGGCAGACGGCGTCACCATCAGTGTTTACATCATTCCACCAAAGTATGAAGGAGCAGACGACATAACCATCAGTGTTTACGTCATATTACAAAGTATGAATGAGCAGACTGCTCCGTGGGCAGACGGCATCACCATCAGTGTTTACATCATTCCACCAAAGTATGAAGGAGCAGACGACATAACCATCAGTGTTTACGTCATATTACAAAGTATGAATGAGCAGACTGCTCCGTGGGCAGACGGCGTCACCATCAGTGTTTACATCATTCCACCAAAGTATGAAGGAGCAGACGACATAACCATCAGTGTTTACATCATATTACAAAGTATGAATGAGCAGACTGCTCCGTGGGCAGACGGCATCACCATCAGTGTTTACATCATTCCACCAAAGTATGAAGGAGCAGACGACATAACCATCAGTGTTTACGTCATATTACAAAGTATGAATGAGCAGACTGCTCCGTGGGCAGACGGCATCACCATCAGTGTTTACATCATTCCACCAAAGTATGAAGGAGCAGACGACTCTGTGGACAGAAAACATCACCATCAGTGTTTACGTCATATTACATTGTAACGGAAAACTCCTACTGTGTTTGTTTGTTTGCACAAGCAATGTATAGCCTTGGTAATGGGCAGCGCACATGATCAACAAGAACATCACACTTTTGAGCGTGCAGTGACGCGTGCTTCAGTGGCAAGAGGAGACCATTTGTTTGGGCAGTATGAATGATCCCCTCTTTTTTTTTTTCACGTCTGGCAAGTTTTCAGCTCATGCCCTGAGGCGTACTCGCGGCGACACCTCCGGTTTTAGCTGGCATCTCATTTGGTAACAGTGACGTCCCCATCAGCATCTGGCTTTCCACATGAATGCTAATGTAGTGGTGGTGGGAGAGGGGAAAGGATCCAGCTAGATGGCTATGTCATTCATGTCCCTTTTCACTGCTGCCACATTATGTGAAATAGATATGAAGCCCCGCTTTAACCAAGCCGTATCAATGTGCCTGCCCAGCAAGCAACCAAGGAAAGCATTTCATTATTGCAGACAAGCTTGAGCTGGAGAGCTGTAAAGCTTTTTTTAAAAAAAAAAAAGAAAAAGGAAACTCGAAGCAATTGCTACAGAGCAGTGTCGTGTTGAAAAAAAAAGCGGCCTAACTAATGCACCAGACCACATTGATTTATCAATTTAGGCCGAAAATTTTAATAGCATAGTATTCTGAAATATTTGAACTCATCTTTATATCAGTTTGCACTTTTTGCAAAAGCACAGACTTTATGAAAACTACCATTACTACCATTTCCAAACTCATTCGCCAAAAGGTGGCTTCAAGGTGATTTCTGGACTAAACTTTTGTTGGGAACAAGATAAGGTGCTTTTCAGCTTCCTACTTATATTGTCTAAGAAAACAGAAATTTCATATATGTGACATATAAGGAGAACAGAAAAAAATGAAGTAATTTTTAAAGTGCGCAGATTTTTACATTTTACGAAGATGTCATGAAGAACCCACAGTTGGTCTTCTCCTGCACAATAAACTGCCTAGAAATTATCTGAGCACAAGCAGTTAGTACATCTCTATTAGTTTGTAAATGATAGTTTTCCTATGCTGACGCACTTAATTACTTATTATGACAGCTACAATTTTTTTTTGCTCTATTTGCGCTAAGGTGATGAAAGTTAGGATATATATTCTGATAAGACGAAGATAAACCATCCTGAGAATTTTTTCGAAATTCGTGCAACAGTCGAAAAGTTGATCTTTTAGCCCTGCATCCTCCCTTAACCCTCTTGCATTACACGCATCAGCCGGTGCAAACTGACTGCTGTCCCCCTCCCAGCCACCGCTGTATCCTCCTTCACTTTGCACCTTACGCTCCCACCTTTTCCTTTTTTGCCACTACTCTCCTCACTTTCTTCCACTCACAACTTCCCCCTTTTCCACGCCTCTCAGACTTTGCAGCTTCTTTTCTTCTCTGCGATCGTGGCCTTACAGTAATTCATTCTAGATCACACGCGGTTCAGAACTTCCTCCCCGACCACACGAAGTCGAGGCAGTTTTGTCATGTACCACATTTTGTGTACTGGTATTTGTTGGCAAATGCTGGAAGTTCTGGGCCTTGCTCATTGTTCAGAACCGGTAATGACTGTTTTTGTTGTCTGTGATACAGTTGGCATCTTAAGTAACATCCTGGGTTTTATCAGCCATTATGAGAGTAATAATGTAAGCATTGCAAAACAGTTTGCTTAGAATGTTGGAGGTGTTCCTGGAGCGTTTTTTTGGGTAGTTATTCACGCTAAAAGCATACAAGCACATTTGAGTCACACATTTAAATTCCGTATATGTGGCTAACAGGTGTGAGGTATATAATTTCTCTTTGTTTGGTTTTTTATATTTTTGTCATATGAATTCTTTTGAGCAAAAAGCAAGTGATTTATTTCTGCTTACATTCTGTGGGACCGGGCAGGCTTCGGGGTCTTTAAGCTGAACAGCTGTGCAAGCAGTCAAATTCTGATGGAAAGCCTATCTAAAATCAAATACAGAAAGGCACGCAATGTGTGCTTAGCGTGTTTTTATCAGTCGTTGCCTTAGTACCTGCATGCTTGACAGATGATATGAAAGCAGAACGTTATCATAAGGGGACCACTTATCTGCTCTTTGTGATGGTTTCTATGGCGACGAGGCACTTCACCTAGTTGGCAGCCACGAAGTACCCACTCACTCTCCATGGCCGTGGAAGTGCAAAAAAAAAAATTATTCTGCCCTAGGCTCCTCTCCTGAATTGACATTATAGAAGCCTGGTACTTTGAAGCACTTTGCCACTTTAGCTGCTTCGTGCATTGACGCATTAAATTTTAACAGAAAGCTGGCCTTCTCTGCTACCTATATTAAACTCTTAGTCAGCTTTTCAGAGCCATCATTGGGGAATTTATTACCATCAGGTGTTATGTATAATAAACACCAAGTTGTTTAAGCTTCAGTTAAACGAGTTTTTTTCAGTAGTTGTTATGTATGCGTTACGCTGTTTATTTGTGGATTCTTGTCATTGCTGCTTGCTATACAGTGCAACAAAAATTAAAAAACTTATTGTTTTTTTGCACACAGGATTTTAGCCCTTACGTCTACTTTCCGATCTGCGTTTTAAGGCTTGGGCCTCTTCTATAGTAATGGTGGTAGTGAAAACTGAAATTGCTCGCCAAGTTCTCAGCTGTAGAGTTGTAACCATATTGGCTGTGTTGTGCATAAAAAACAGAGACCGTTTTTTTGAAGACATAGTTTCTGAAGGACAATGTCCTTCCTATTTCATTCATTATTTCATACTTCATTGCTTAAATTTACTTCCTATTTGTGCACAAATTCATCAAAGGGCAACTCGAAGGGTTTTTCGGACACCTTGAATCTATAACCACGTCATACTGCACTTAGGCACGTCTCTTCGTTGTGACAAAGAGTGCTTTAGTGATTAAGTATTGATTAAAAGAATTTTAATACAGCAGAAATCTAAAATGGGAGCAAAAAACTTATGCGGCCAGGAACAGTGGTTCGGCTTACACAATGAATATACTGCAAACATTATTGGTGAATCACCTGCAGACAGGTTGGATGACTAGAGCAGGAATTTTAAGCAGCCACTTCGCGCATGATATGCCTGAAATGTTTGAACGCTAGCCTTGCAATATTTGTGCACCAAACAAGAATTTCATGTCAAAATGCAGGCAATATCTGTGATGTCGTATATACCACATTAACTGCGGAAATCAGCTGACCACTGTAAAAGATTTCAAAATGTCCATTCTGATTTTCAGCAAATGAAGATGACCAAGGTGGATAGAAGAACTTACACTAAATGCTTCGAAAAGGGTTAACCTCCGAGAACTTTCAGTTTTGCCCTTAGGCTTTCTGTTAGGCTTATGCTTTCTGCCTAAGCTTAAGGTCAACACTGTTACGGTTAATAAGTAATGTTACTATAATGTTAATATAAGTAATGTTAAGTAATGTTAATATAAGTAAAAAAGACATAGGCAGTAGAATAGTATTATTGGTATTTTCATTATTATTTTTGTTGTTGTTTTCAGACTCAAATTTTGACTGTGTTGAATACTAGCTTGATGATTAGTTTTTCATGTTGCTTTTGTTTGTTGTTTTCTGTTTCAATGGAACAGCTGATTAACTGGACAACCAACGAGCAGAATAATCTGACTCACTCTCAAGAATACTTTGACCTTGAGCAAGCCAATGCCACAGCAATGGTGAGTGTTAAGTGTACTGACAGGAATAGAGTATGCACCTAGTACATATATTGTTTTCTGTTTAATTGAGCTGACAAAGTGGGGTCTAAGGGAAAGCTATAATATAGCACTCATTGCTGCCTAAGTTCCAATTTTCTTTTTGTTTTCTGCAGCTGAAATTAGCGTGTAATGTTTGGTAACTGGGAAGTGAATTTTATGGATACTTTTCAATTTTATGTGTTCGAAAGCTCATTAGTTTAGATTTTTCTTTCAAGCCCACATTTGTATACATTGCCTTATTTGGTTCTCAATCTTATCATGACCCATCTGTTCAGTCTGTCCAGGAGTACGAGATACGTTAAGTTCTAAGGACTTCTAATTTTTATTTTTATTCAATTAGTGGCATCCTCTTTCAACTCATTTTAAAGAAACACTAAAGACACCCAAATATGCTATCAAAATTTAATAAACGCCATTTCGTGACATTGTCGCCGCATATTCGGCAGCAAAAAATCGAATTACTGCTGAGATATTGGGAAAAGAAGTTGAGGGGCTTTTTTGTTCCCGCCGGTCGAATTCAAACTGTTTTCTCCTACCACGTAGTAGGGTAGAATTATGCACACTATGACGCAAGAGGAGACTCCGTGATTGCTGGCGCGTGGAGAGAAAGTTGAGCCGGCGCGGCCCGCGGCGTCGACCGGTTAGCATTCCTCAGGGGCCAACATGCCAACAGCATACTCGCAATCGATCATTGGCTCACAATAAATGACGGCCACAGCCGAAATAAATAAAACGATATAGAGAGTAATTTACCGTGAAAGAAAAAAAAAAACATAGAGCACTTGTAATGCATAATACTTTGTGTTTTTCAAGCTTTTGCGCTCCTTCTTGCACTGCGTGTAAACAAACCGGTCATCGCAACGCTTCCCGAAATGTTTACATACAAATAAGGTTTAGTTACCAGCAAAATAGTGTCCTGGCTGCTGCGCTTGCCAGTTTTGAAGCTTCGTCGCTCTTTTTTTCTTGAAGGTTTGTGCTAAAGCTCAGTGTTCAGCGAACATTATGTCTACAGTAGCAGAGCATGACCGAAAAGCCAGTGCTCCTAAATTTGCCAATGCTGTGAAATTCCAAGTGTTAAAATGGTTCCAGTGCACAATATAGACCGTTTACAGCGAGTAGTTCCACTCTTCCCTAACAGGTGGCGCCACTAGTACGGCCGTCATTGCTGGCCTTCGGAACGCATCGGCGCGCAGTGCTAAATGCTGCTGTGTATCTTGTGTAAGAATACCAGCTGACTTTTAAACAGCGCTGCTTTGATGCAGGTGTCATCTGTATTGTCGAAGTATTCTGCGAGGAAGTAGAGCTAATGACCCTGTTGTTTATTGGCGGAAGAACAGACGATACTTTCTACATAAGGTGCACATCATGGCCTAGGCAACCGTTTTTCTGGGAGATGTATCTCGAGTTCATGTTCCTTTCTGGGACAAGAAAGCGCCTGTGAATTGAAGAGAATGGCTATATCTCGCGCCCCAGCTCGTTTTAGCACCGGCAGTAGCATGCGAGAACGACTCTGACGTTTTCTCAGGAATTGGATATTGAGTCTTTGCACTGCTGCCGAGTTTTTTTCGCAGGACGTTAAGAGGTACCTTGACGTTGCTATTGATGTCTATGCAGTTATACGAATTGATTGCGCAGAGAAGGAAAGTTAGTGTGGGCATGTAAGTGAATCTGCTTACTTTAATTAGGTACTATTCCCTAGGATATGGGATCGAATCTCGGCCTCGGCGACTGCTTTTCGCTGGAGCCAAAAACCCAGGCGCCCGTGTTTTGTGCGATATCAGTGCACATTAAAGAACCCCAAGGGGATGGGAATTTCCGCAGTCCTCCACTCATAGCCTGAGTCGCTTTGGGACGCAATACCGCACAAACAAAACCAAACTTTAATTAGACAAGTACTGCTGAAATACATGTAATAACTGCTGCTTTTATGAAACTAATGCACGGGCCAATGATGAAATTTACCATGATAAGATTTTTTTATATCCCCGCTTGCTTGGGCTGCGTACTGTGTGTTCTGAATTCCGGATGCAGTTTCCAGTCACCTTCGCCCGAGCGCAGGTGAACGCCGCTGAGCGCCTGATGCGGCCTTCAAGCAGCGTAATAGTCTTTTGAAGCCAGGGCGTTTACAGGAGATAAAATTATATCTTATCAATTGTCTGGAATTACACGCGCGTCCATATTGAGCAGTAAGTATTGTGCACAATGTTAAATGAACATTCATAATGCGTCTCAGCCAGCATAGTCTGAGCATGCGTTCGCCCTTTGCGCAAGAAAATTAAAAAAAAAATAAGTTTGAGGGAATAATCAGTTTGTAATCTATTCAGTTTTACAGAAAGTCACGTTTTCCACAAAGAGCACTAGAGAGGGAATTGATAAAAAAAGCAAAACAAAAAACCGAGTCGACGGCTGATGGGTTTGTCGAAACGTTCTAGCCAATGCAGACATTTAGGAGGACGCAATAAATGAACTACGTGGTTAAATGAAACATTTTTTAGCACCTACACATACTGTAGGCATTCACATGAAGTTTATTGCCTGTCTACAAGCTCGTTGTCCCCAGCGATAGCTGGTACGCCGCACCGTGCAGCCGAGTACCAGCGTGCCGGAAGCCGTCAAACCAGATTCCAGAAGGCCGGCGATGGCGGAAGGGTCACATGACCAAATATGGCAGCGCCCATGCGCTCGCGCTGTAAAGGGTCTATAGTGCGCATAGGCATCCAGAACATTAGTTGCAAGGCGTGAGAGCAGGCAGCATGCTCCAATGGTCAAGAAGTTGTAATTTTTAGACCAGCAGCAATGGCCTGTACACCTCGAAACATGAAGTTCCATTATAAATGCGGCCGTGACATAATATGCAGAAATATTTCCCAGCTTTCTAGGTCTTGGCGTGCCCGAGTGGTTAGCGCGGAACGGTACGGAGCAAGAAGTAGTGAGTTCGAATCCCGCTGTTGCTTTTTTTCTTCTACAAATGGACTTTTTTTAGATTTTTTTAATGTATTAGTGGTGCTTCGTTATTTTTTAGTTTTTCCTTTTTATCCAAGGCCCTTTTTCCGCCGGGCGACCAGCGCAATAGGCAAGGATGCAATAGGGGAACAATGATATCTGGAATAAGGTCGACGCTATCATTAGTATGAGCAGCAAGTATGCCCCTTTTGTTTACGATGCCTGCAAATAGCACGTTGAAGCTCTTGTTGCCACAGTATGTGGGTCAGTTGTGCCGTGATTTAGTGAACAATTGAATGATAATGCGTTTTTCCTTCAGCACTTAGCATATGTATGCTTTTTGTGGCATACGTAGCTGCAGTCGAGCGGTCAGGTCAGGGTTAGCGGGAGCTCACAGTCGAAGCGGCGATGGTGGCGATATGTTGACTCAGAAGTGTGAAAAAAAGAGCGCGTCAGCAGCAGCGGATTTCGCTCGCTCGTGCCTCCGATTGCTCAAGTGTGAACGAGCCAGGCGCATCTGCTGCTCCGAGCTCGTATTTCAGGCACTGCAGGTCCAAAACGAAACTATCCGAGTACGCACGAAATGCCTGAGCCGGAACATAACCGAAACTGAAGTGGCCGCCTGCCTCCAAGTATATTTTTGTATTTGCCTTGCAACGTTTACATTGTCTTTTCGCTGTCGTTTATGTATGATAAAAGCATGTTATCATATTCGAGACAAAACCTACTACCGCATTCAAACAGGCAACATAATTCGCATTTGTCAGCCTCCGGGATCTTTTGCGCGTCACGTGATTTGTAGTTGTGTGAGTCTCAGCAGTTTCGGCTGTGGCGGCGATACCTGTATTTCTGTTCTTCCTCTTTACTACCTTATAACAGCTCTGTTTTTAATAAGAGTGGATTTTTTGTAATCGGGAATTGGCATTCTATCGATGCAAGCCTACTTCATTTTTCTATTCAGCGTCTCTTTAATTAAGAGAAATGTGTACTCATTGAACCTCGGTTAGTTAAATGGCAGCGTCTGCCTTTTTTCTCACTTACCTCTTATGAAACTATTTGAGACCCGCCATCGCTTGAGTGTACTGCACATTGAGTGTCAGTAAATAAATATGTTCCCCATCACGATGGCCCAGTGATTAGGGTAGTCGACCATTGAGCAAGGAAGACATGAGTTTGATTCCGGCCACAGTAGCTGCGTTTTCATGGAGGTGAAATATAAGGCGCCCATGTACTGTGCAATGTCAGTTCATATTAAAGAACCCTACGTGGTCACAATTATTGAGAGCCTCCCACTACAGCATCCACCGTAGCATGACTCCCTTTGGGACGTCAAACCCCGGGCACAAAACTTCAACAAAATCAGTGTGACACATTTTTCTGCCATGTCACGTGTCACATGCATTTTTATATTACCACTGGGAGGGGGGGGGGAGCTGTGAGCGGGACCGGTCTCAAGTACTTGGATGTGTGGCATTTGCAGGAGACCTGAGACGGGAGTTTTCCCACTCTGAACATAGTTGTCTCCTGATAATCCAAACTCAAGTTGAACTGGAAATTTGTTTCAATTGTGCAGAATTCAAATTATTGGGTCCCTTTTGTAGTGAGAGCCACTTTGGGAACCCAGCCGGAACCATTTAATGGCTGATGTTCATGAAATTCAGCTCTGATCCAAGTGGCAAAGGGAGAAGAGAGATAGAAGAGAGGGAAAAAAAGGAAATGAATGAACGCTATTGTAGAGAGAAATGGAAAGAAAAAGAAAGAGAACTGAATGAAGAGCAGCAAAAACCAGGCGGCGAGAAGAAGGGAAGCTCACGGAGGGCACTCTATCATCACCTGCATGGCATGGCGTTTGGTGAAGACTAAGAGGGTAGACCTTGCATTGCAATTTCAAAGGAGAATTAAGTAAAATAATTTCCCCAGACTATAGCTTAACAATTGAACTGAAATATTCTTATTTCAGGCAAGGGCTACACTTTTTTCTTCAATTTGGACAGAGTGAGGCCCTTATCCACATATATATAGTAACTGATATTTGGTACTTTCTTAGAGGCCATGCCCTTTTTTTCTGTGCTTTTTAGGCTTGGAAGGATGGAAGCTAAGGCATATATAATTGCTCTGCTTAGCATTTTTTTTTGCAATCATTTGGGGTTTCCAAGGCTGTAAAGGTTCAGAACCTCTGCAGTAGATCACAGCTTCATTAAGAAAGCTTTATTGTGCTGGTACTCAACTCATCCCCATGGTTTCTTGCAGGAGATCTTTGCCCGTTACTCCAAGCTGCGACAGTGGTCGGCCAGCCTGTGCAAAGAGCTGCCATCAGAGGCAGACACCATCTGTGCAGCCATGAACAGGCTCGACCTAGCATGCGAAGGCCTCACCTCCCAGTTCAGGGGCCGAAGCAGGGCGGAGAGATTCTCGCCAGCACTGGACCATCAATCTCAGCAAGGGGGAAGTCAAGGGCTCTCACCAACATTGGACCATGAGTCACAGCAAGGAGGAAGCCAGGGACTCTCACCATCACTGGACCCTGAGTTGCAGCAGCCCAGAACCCAGGGACTCTCACCAGCACTAGACCATGAGTTGCAACAGGTAGAAACACACAGAAGCTGAACCTTTTACAGCAGAAAGTTGTAGCAGTCTCACTTTTTCAGGTAGAGGGTACTCGGGCAGCAGTGTAATGCCTACCCATCATTATCTCGCATCAGCAGTATGTAATCGCCTTAGTGGCAGGCATAAGTGCGATCGTGCCGTGATCGTGTGCGTACACGTTCAGTCCGCTCAATCTCCCACCTGGTGCCAAGCCAACCGTTCACGCCGCAATGTGAATTGCTGTGGGTTAGCGGCTGCCTCGTACCGCCGGCCGCCTTCTCCAACGTATGTGCCACACGTGCGCGAGAACTTGTTTATTGTAGCGTCTTGTTGTGGTGTAACGGCATCAAGAAAGCATTAAGCACTTTCGCTGGAGGGGAAGCTGAACATTCTCCGCACTGTAGATGGAAACCCGACATGGAAGCAGGTGTGCATCGCGAAAGAACTGGGATTTGCGCCATCCACCCTAAACTCCATTGTTTCAAAAAGAAGTGACATCAAAGCAAACACCGGATCCTATTGTGTGCAATTTTTGAAATTTTTGAATATTCCTTTTTTTGGACAACTGCTGCACGCATCTAATGAATACCACATTGCACGTTGCTGCAGAATGTCAATGTAGTGTACCATCCGGCCTACACAACAAGCCACCTTAAACCCTTGGATGCTGGCATCATCAAAAACATGAAGCACTTTTCTAGAAAGTGCATCGTGAAAGTGCATAGGCTAGGCCTATGTGGACCGCAGGCAGCAACCAACTGGTATTGCAATCCGGGATGCCATGCACTACTTGGCCACAGTATGGAGCGCTGTCACTGCTGCAATGGTCAAAATCTTTCAAAAAGTGTTTCGGCGGTGCAGACTGCACAGCAGACTATGGAACCATGGGGGACGGATCTACGGAGGACAACGAAGAACTTGACATGGCCATGTCAGTTGGTGCAAACAGGATTGCGTTTCTGTTGACGATGCTGTTGCCTCCTCGGAGTTCATTTCCCGTTGACAAAATTGTGGCCAAGTGTGTCGATGCAAACAGTGGCAGTGAAGAAGAAGAGGTAGAGGGTGAGCCGCTTCCAGAGCCAACCTTTACGTCAGCCGTAGCGGCATTAGACGTTCTGAGGAGATATGTTCGAGACGATCGCAAGAGCCATACGAACTGCAAGTGCTTGAAAAGCGCGTTGTGCTCACCGGGCCTGAGAAAATTCGGCAGACAATTCTGCTCGATTTTTTCATGCGCTAACACTGAAATAAACGTATTCAGTTACCCACTGCTGTCTTTTTGCATTTTGTCCTATTTCCCAGCTCTTATCTTTTTTTTTTCTTTTATGGGCCCATGAAAAGCATATTAGCGGGGTTCTAGTTAACTCGACATAACAAAGCATGTGAGCGGCAACTTTGACTGGATAATAGGCATTTGAGACCTATAGAGCCCTACCTTTATTTAAGCCCTTGTCAATTATACGTCCTGATGTCATTGCATCCTCTCTTTTTTATTAATTTGCTGTTTATAGTTTCTGGAGTTGGTGAGCACCACGGAGTCCCGCCTAAAGGCTTCTTGTGATGATCCAGTCACGACAACCATCCAGGTCGACAAGCTTCTCACCGAACTTCAGGAAACAGAACTGATGATAGGTAAACAGTTCTACATATAACTACATATATAACTACCGAAGCGTGGCCTTGTGGTAGAGCATCCACCTCATGTTCGGGAGGTGCCAGGTTTGATCCCTGGTGCCACGGGGTACTCACCGGCTTTTCAATGGGTACAAGCTTTCCCCTGGCCTGTTGCTCGGCTCTTTGGGGTGAAATGTTTAAACGCAGTTTTATTTTCTGTTGTATTGCTTAAAGAAGAGGGTAAGTCACATTTAAAATTTCCGCCTTATTCATCCACCGTAGCAGAGGTGGAGAGGTGCTGTGGTCGTTTTGAGATTACCTGACATCATGTAGGTGATCGTTTGGTCCCACTCTGCACTGCAGAGTTTTTGATTTGCCTCTTATCTAAGAACATTGGTCATAACCGTGCATTGCTGTACTTATAGTATATATCCCTTGCCTGTTTACCAACAGACGGCCAGTTGCAAGCCCTGCTGGAGACCTTCCGTAGTCATGGTGAAAACACGAATGGTGAGGCTTTCTGGCTCGTTCGCGAGCAGGTGATGCACGTCAAGGGACTGATGGCAACCCGCAAGCAGGCACTCATCCAAGCAGGCCAGTTCCTCTGCTGTGAGGAGAATGCCCTTCAGGTGGGTCACCTTTATTGCTTCTGAATTTCTTTTTTGAACAGTTTCGACAATTTGCTAAACAGTAAAGGCAAGGCCGGCGCAAATGAATTCATAGACAGTTGGTGCAGGATTGTGGCAATCTTGTATATCCGCATATTGGTTGCTGTGACATGCATGACCCCAGCTTCAGGAAACAAAAATAAAGAACGCAGTTTTTGGTTGACTGGCAGAAGCTCCAGGCCACAAATATTCAAATGATTCATTCAAACTTGTCACCCGGAATGGTTCACTTTCGCATCGATTGCGATTTGGACGCATTATGGAAACGGGATGGAACGTGGGATGAGACATAAAGGCCTTCGTTTCGTCGTACTAAAGCTCGGCGTTGCATACTCGACGTTCATAGCAACAAATGTATAGTTAAACCTCTATGTTACGAACCTCTATATAGTGAATTCCTCGATATTACAAAGTTTTTCAATTCCCCAACAACGTCCCCATTAAAGCACGTGTAGTCGCCGACCGTTTTTTCGGACTTGAAGGGACCCGAAAAATGGTCCGAATAATCGAACAGTCTGAAAAATCCGTGAAGCACAAAAAATCACTTTATTCAGAGGCTTAAAAAAGTCGCCGATTTTACCTTGCGGCAAATTTCTTTTGCTGGCGACGATTTGCGCTTGTATTTGCGCCAAAGTTGTCGTTTCGCTGTACACGCTAGACAGCAAGTTCACAGCGTTCGTAATTTGTGCAAGCGATGGCTGTGGTAGGCCGCCCGAGTCGTCGTCGGAGTCCGACTCGTCTTCAGGTTGAAGAACCTGGCGTACAAGTTCGTCGTCCGTGAGGTCCGCACACATATCGAGGCCGTCGTCCACTTCAACAAACCCACGGAACGTGGAGCCCGTTGGAATGTCCATTCCGTTCCCGCGAAGGTCAACGATGAGGTCTTCGCCACTGTCTGCAGTCAAATCCTCAGAATCGTTGCAGTCTTCTACGTCATCGTTTTCATCGGCGGAGAATCCAGCGTGCCTGAAGCAATTAGCAATTGTTTCCGCTCTCACTGCCTTCCACGCGTCAGCCAGCATGCTAACCGCCGCAAAAAGATCCGTGGCATACTTTTTCCCGTTGTCAAAACAAAGGACTGTGCGCCGCAGAAGACGGGTCCGATAATGCACCTTAAGGTTTTTGATCACCCCCTGGTCCATTGGTTGGAGCACGCTGGTGGTGTTTGGTGGCAGGTATTCGAGCCGAATGGCTTTCAGGTTGTCGAAGGTGCCGTGAGCCGCGCAGTTATCAACAAAAATAATAACTTGTCTCCCCTGCCGCTCGAAACTTCGGTCGAGTCGACGCACGTAATCTTCAAACAAAGCATGAGTGATCCATGCCTTGGAGTTGCTGCAGTACCACACGGGAAGGTTCTTCGCGCCCTTAAAACACCTAGGATTTTTGGATTTGCCTATCACAAGAAGTGGCAGCTTCTCAGTGCCAGTGGCATTTGCACCTACCATTACTGTTATCCTTTCCTTGCTGTGGCGGCCCCCTGAACAGGAGTCACCCGAAAAAGAGAGGGTGCGGTCAGGCAACATCTTGAAGAAGAGGCCGGTCTCGTCACAGTTGAAGGTGTCCTCCGGGCTGTACAGGCTCAACAAGGGCTTCAACTTCGTCTGACGGTAGTCTGCTACCGTGGCTGGGTTGGCGGCTTCACTCTCCCCGCACATCTTCTTAAAAGACACACCGTGTCTCTTCTTGAAACCGCGGAGCCATCCGTCCGTGAACTTGAATTTTTCAATTCTCATTTTCACGGCCAGGGTCTCTGCCTTTTCCTTCAATGTGTCGCCCGACGCTGGAAGGTTTTTCGCTAAAGCAGCCAGAGTAGCAAGGCCTTCTCCAATTCGGGGTGGTCGCCTTTCCTGTCGTTCTTCTGGCTGCTGCTGTGGGACGCCTCAAAGGCGGAAAATATCTTCTCCTTATTTTTCACGTAATCCGAAATAGTTTGCTTCGACAGTGCGAACTCCTTGGCCACGTCAGCTTGCGTTCGCCCACTCAGCACTAGCTTTATGATCGCTGCCTTTTTCTCAAGGGTCATGGTAGAATAGCTCCCACGCCTCTTTGACGGACCCGGCAGCACCGGCGGGGCCATGTCCACAGCCCGAGTGCGCACCACGCCGCTCGTCAAACACGCAAAAATGAGGCACTTTTCGTTCAGAGCGGTGGAACCGCCGGACGCAATCACAAAACGGCCAAAGGATTGACGGCGCGCCACTCGGTTGACGCGGTCGGAGAAACTCGTGTGACAACACGGCGGACGTATGAGACAAAGCACAAAGAGATAGCTGCCCGCGTCAGCGTTGGCGACAAAAGCAGGTTGACGGCGATGACAATCCGACTGCCACCTCAAAGTGGCAGAGATTGCAGGGGCCTCTCCTGGCAAAAATGGGGCACCGAAACCATGTCAAGCCAATCCAACTGCAGAGCCAATCCACCTCAATCCAAGATGGCGCTTGTTGCGCCGGCGAAAAGCCGATAAGATGGCAGATTTTGGCCTGCAGGGGACTGAAATTAGTCCGAAAAATCGAACTTTCGGACGAAATATCCGTCGCGAATATGTATGCGCTTCTATGGGGTGACTGACGGTGCCTCACTGAAGTCCGAAATATCCTACAAGTCCAAATTATTGGAGTCCGAATTACCCGTCGGCTAGAAGCTCCATGTAACGAGCTTGTTGCGGCGGTTGACTTTGATGTAACGAACTGGTGGCGCCAACTGCTTCTTAGGTAGCGCTGAATTACAGTCAACGACTGAATTTTCTGACGCCTAAATTTTCGGACATCTTTGCAGTATCACCACGAGCCCCATAGAATCAATGTATGAGGACATCTGAAATTTCAGACGCTCGAACCCCTTGCTATCCAATTTTCTAGACTTTTTGACGCGACGAAAGGTCAGAAACCGTAACTGCCTCATACAGAGCCACCATTTTGGCTATCTCTCAGCCTGCGAAAAACATAGACTCTCAGCCAAAACATATCAGCGCTTTGAACCAAAACTAGCCGAATCTAGCCATCATACACCGATTTGAATATGGTCACGTTGGCTATGTTCACCAGCGCCTCCTCCAGAATTTCTGGAGGCGCCATTTCGTTTGCGCAGGCCAGTGCTTCCTCTAGGCACTGCACAGACCCAATGCCTTCTGTGCTATACGCTCGCGACGTGAGTGTGCTCTGCGACGCTAAGCCTATGTGCTTCGACACTCATCAGCAAACTCCAATGTTCGCAACGTGAGGATTTTGCTTGCTTGCGATGACCCCCACTCGTTCTCACCACTGGCATCGAAGCACGGAAAACAGTACCGTTGGTTAACGAGGGAGAAGAAAGTCGCCATTATTAAGCAAGTCATGAGCGGCCGATCGCAGGCTGACATGGGCAAGGTGTTTGGCAGTTCAGCAAGCATTGTTGACACTTTCATCAGTGCACGGTGCTGACATGACCCTTGCTCAGATCGATGCGAATATGATCGCATGCAAGTGGAACGCTGTCCAAACAACAATCAACAAGTTCTTTAAGACACTCCAGCAATAACACCGGCTGCCCTGACGATGCATACATAATAAACCGGCTGTCGGCTGCGTACAGAGTTTTTGAACAGCCCTTTTTCAGAGTCACCTCACTGATGCTTTGACAGAGTGTCAGAAGCCTGGTACTTTTCCCTTGACACTCTTGATCCGAGAAATATGAGTAAAATTGTGCATTTTTTGCATGCATTCATTTTTTCGGATTGCCTGAATTTTCTAACGTTTTTGTTCCCTAGAGGGTCCGAAAAATCGGTCGTTCACTGGAAATTTGGCTGAACGCTGCAATCTTCAGTACGATATAACACGTGAGAGTCTACTACAGCAATGAGCAACCACGTTCGGTACAATGCGGCGAGTTTCAGAGCCGACGCCGCATATCGTATTTACTTGCATAATGTTCGCGCCCCCAACATTGGGCGTCAAAAATCAGAATTTTTTTTTCCTCGCATAATCATCGCACCACCAATATTACCACTGTAAGAGTCGTCTGCTAGTAGTAACAAGCGCCATCTTTGGAGCGCTACTGAACCTAGCTAGCCCGGTTATGTGCACGCGTTATCAGGCGGCGATAGCTTGCTCGGGTGGATCATCATCATCGGTTATGCTCGTTTTTTTTTTCTGTGATGCTCGCAGTCGTCGCCATTTTGCGAGGTGTCTCCGCGTCTCGTTGTCATTGTTCCTTCGTTCCGTACGTGTTACCTGCTTTGTTCCACTGTCTACCGTGTTCTTGGTGTCGCATCACGGTGGGACGGTACGCAAGTTATACAGCTGCTTTTAAGCTGAAAGCTTTCGGATACGGGCTACAGCATAGCAACCGCGCTGCCAGCAGGCACTTCGGCATCAACGAGTTCTGCATAGTGCGCTACTGGAGACTGCGATTGAAGTGCCGATACAGACTCTGATCAAGTCTCTGATCAAGACTACAACTGTATGGTCTGCTGTGAGCATTATACCACGGAACTTGGGGAGTGATGATGAGGCTGCGTGCAGTAATAAAGTGCTTTAGCAATTTGTGCTTTTGGTGACCCTGTACTTTTATAAAATAGGTAAGTTCTGCTTGAAAGTAATGTTTTGATTATATTTACAATAGCTGGCCTCAGAATCCCGATTCGCACCTATTTAAATTTGCTTTTAGCGCTCCAAAGCATTTGCTCGAAAATTTCCCCCGCATAATTATTGCACCCCCAACTTAGCATCAATTTTCCGTGAAAAAAAGTGCGAGCATTATGCGAGTAAATACGGTACATGTGGCAGACACAGCAGCCTCCACAGCTTCCGCTTCCAGAACGTGGCACTGCAGTAGTTCATATCTTAAAAGCAACAAAAGATAACAGAACAAAGAAAAAAGACATGGGGCAAGCAGTGTGCATCCATCGCTGCCACGCGGTTGCTCGCGGTTGCTCGCGGGCTCCCACGTGCCGGTAGCAGGAACAGCGGAGTGCGCCGGTGACACGAGGCAGAGCCTGTTTCCTAGCTCCTCACTCGGCAGCGGCGTGAATGCATATGCTCTCCCTCGGACTGATTCTCCCCTTTCCCTGCTAGCTGGTAGACGTGTCGCACGAGGCGCAACGGAAATGGAGGCTGCCGCCACGTGATCGCGAAATATTTCACCGCTTTTATGATTTCGAATCATTCTGATCCAATGTAAACACTTTCAAGGTCATTTCCCTTACAACCAATTCTTAATCTGGTTTCCAATCCACATTGTCCTTTTGGGTCTTCACACGAAAACTGCATATAACGAAAACCTGGATGTAGCGAAAAATTGTGGTCATTCTACAATTTCGTTATGACCAGATTTAACCATATTGCACGGTTATGGCAGTAATTCAGTTTAAGTGCACAGAAAGCTTGTTTTGCTATTGCATGCGAAAAGGTGCTTTCACTGCTTTCCTCACATCAGTGCTTGGAAAGTGCACCTCACATCTGGTGCACTTCCAAGCAACATCAGAGGGGTGGGCTGCCAATTTTGCAACGGCTCCACTCCTCCGCGGCTCGCGCGACGCGTCCACGAGGGAGCGAGGAAAGGGGGTGGAGGAGGAATCAGTGTGAGCGAGGGTGCGCATGTTGCCTCCCCCCCGCGTGCCATGCTCTCGCCCACCACCGTTGCCCAAGGAAACCGGCTTTGCTTCGCGTCGCCAGCGCGCTCCGCTGTTCCCGCTGTCGACGCGCGGAAGCCCACTAGCAGCTGCGTGGCAGCAATGGACGCGCGCTGCTCATCTCGTATCATTTTTCTGCTATTTTTGGCATCTTTTAAGCATGACATATTGCAGTGCCATGATCTGGACAGCAAAAGCAGCGAAGACTGCTGCGTCTGCCGCGGAGATGCGGCGTCGGCGCTGAAACATGCGTTGTATCTGCTGCGGTCACTCGTTGCTATAGTAGGCGTTCTTCTTACTTCAGTTCACGTTACATGGAGTTTTCAAATACATTCACTTCAATGAGGGCGGCGTTGGGGAATTGAAAAACTTTGTAATATCAAGGAATTCTCTACATGGAGGTTTGTTACATAGAGGTTTAACTGAGGCGTTTTTAATGCAACTGTAGTCTCCTGATGTCAAGCATGTAGTATAGCAGACCGGGACATGTAAAGTATGTGCAGAAGTATAGGAAAGAGCGGCTGCCTGACCTTAAGTTTTGAGAGAAAAACGCTGCACAGCTGCATTGTGCGATGAAGGGAAGTAGTACAGCGATGTCTCTGACAGAAATTTCCTTTTCAAGCTGGCCGAATTCGCTCTCTCTATGCTGATGGTGCTCTGGTAGAGCGCAGAAGTTGCATGCGTGTCCAGTCACCTAAGCGCTTTTAGTTGCAAGCATCAACGCTAATGTGAACAGACATGGCGGATCCAATCTTAATTATTCGAGCCAGACTCCGAAGGCAAAGTAAATGCTGCTAAAATTACAAACTTCTCACGAGTGTAATCCAAACAATCGGCACAACGTATGAATGTGTACGTTGTTGGCAGTAGTGCTGGAATCCTGCCCAGAACCGGGCGTACAAACGGACAATCGCCCGCAAAGGGCTCGGCAAAACTAAGTTGAAGCAGACGATGCCTTTTTGTGAGTGAAAGTGCCTGCAGGGAGCAGTTTGTGGTTGGGGAAAACAAGGCCTACTTTTGCGACATTGATCTAATGAAGGTAGGCGAGATGTTCCCCAGAATGAAAGTACTCATAGTCTGCAGCTTCTAGTAAAAAGAGAAAGAAGTGCTTTTCAATATATTTAGTATATGGGTTATATTGTTTACAGGCCAAATAAATTAAAATGTGTGAGAATTTATGAGTTGAGAAGTTTTTGAGTAAGTTAATGAACGATTAACACAATGTGGCACTCTGTGTAATGTCAATTCTGCAGCCTGTATAGAAGGCTGTGAATTCTTATATTCTGCGTGTTAAGTAAACTTATGGCTTGAGGCGTAATCATTTGGATTTATTTTCCATTACTTCAATATACCTTGAGAATGAATTCATGCTGCTCTCTGAGCAAGGCATTTGTACCCAAACCCAAAGCTTAAGGTTTGTAGATTATATTAGCCATAAAGTAATTTCATTGCTGTCTTTGCACACAACTAAAACTTAAGTCCAATTTAGAATGTACTAACTATACATTTCACCATTCAATACAGTCAAACCCACTTATAACAATATTGAAGTGCCATGGAAATATTGTTATAACCAGATTAGGCCGAAAAAACAAAGAAAACAATGTAAATACACATTTAATGAGGACGAGGCACCTTACACTTTTTATTTCCTAGCGAGAAGAAACCCGTAATCCATAAGCGTTATCTGTTCCACGGCAATCTGGCCGACATCTTTCTGCAGGGCATCCAGCTGCTGAACATAGGGCAGGGAAAGGTTCTTAGCAAAAACAAAGTTTCGCAGGAAGTCTATCTTTCTCAAAGCCTCCTGGTGAGACGCAACCTCCGGTTCATCATCATCGTCACTACTGTAACCTGCGACGATAACCTCGTCTGCCACATCTTCATCTGTCGCAACAATATCGTCGGCATGTAAAAATTCAAGTCCTGATGCGTCGCCGTCACTGCCGCTCACTGTGGACCAAAGTTCGGTTATCACTGTGTCAGCAGGAGCTTCGCGACCTTTCGTGTCGCCGGCCTCCCCAGCAAAGCCCACCTTTCTGAAGCAGTTCATGATGGTGGAAGAGCTTACTTCTACCTATGTTTCAAAAATTCGAAAAATGAACTGCACTGCCGTCAGGAGCGAGATCTTCAAGTCTGGTGCCGGTCGGCGTTCTCGGACAGAAATGTCGAGGTTCAGCGTGAGCCTGCTCAAAACACGTCGTCGATACAGTGTCTTGAAGCAAGCAATCACGCCTGCATCCATAGACTGCAAGCCTGCAGTGGTGTTAGGTGGGAGGAAAAAGGCTTCCACATGCAAGAGTTTTTGAGCTGTTTGGGGCACAGTGCAATTGTAGAGCACCAATGCCATCTTCCTGCCTTCGCACTGCATCCGCTTACGAAATACGACCAGCCACTTACAGAAAAATTTGCGCATCATCCATGCTTTCCTGTTATGACAATAGCGAACCAGGATCTTCGCGGCACCATGAAAACAGTGGGAATTCTTGGATTTCCTTATGATGCCGTCCATGTTGGCACACAAGAAAACGGTCACGCGCAATTTTCTTTGCTTTCCGCCCTTACAGGGATCGCCTTTGACAGTAACATCTGGAAAAACAGTCCAGTCTCATCCCCAATATACAAGTTCCGGTCTCCGTATGCTTCTTGGATGCAGGGCAGTGTTTTCTCAGGCCACTTCAGCCTAGCATCAACATCGAGTGATCCTGCCTCGTCCACGACTGCCTTGTAGACGATTCCATGTCTCTCCTTGAACCGTTGAATCCAACCACCACCAGGTTGGAAATTAGTATTGCACAGGAAGTATGCGAAGTGCGTCGCCTTCTCCGCGAAAATCGGGCCACTAAACAGTAGGTTTGCTGCACGGGCGTTCAAGAACCACTGGTGGGGCACCTGTTCCAAGTCTTTGTAGGCCCCGTGTCGAACCCTTTTCCGACCGTCGTCCACTGCATGGGCAGCACTGGCACCGCTTTCGTTTTCAATCTTGAGTGCGTTGCGGATGATTGTTGATACTGTCTGTTGCGTCAGGCCGTACTTGCGCACCACGTTGCACACTTGTACGCTGTCCTTGTGCTCACGTAGAATGTTCTGCTTAACTTCTAGTGGTATTGCCATTCGCTTCCCCTTTTGTTCTGGTTGTGTCGCACTTCCAGGGCCAGCAAGATAGGGGCAACGATGATGGCACACTAGAACAGTGCTAAAAAGACACATGCTCGAATGCTGCTGCACGCCTACCACAAAACATGTGAAACCGCGAAGCGGGGGCCTCGACAGAGCAAATAGGGGAATATAGTGGATAGTGCAGCGCACCATGGTCAGCACACCCTCAGAATGGACTGCTTCACCGTGCAGAGGCAGGAGGACACAAGTTCCCTAGGCCACGGGCACTCTCAAAGCTCTCCTTCAGAACGGCCATGCCTAGCTGCGCCTTACGCCTTCCCTCCTCCTCCGCGTAAGGAAGTGCTCCGTCCTTCCCCACGTCTCCGCGGTATGCATGCTTCCCCGGCGCACCTGGCCAATGCATTGGCTCGACGCACTCTGTCCCGTGTTTTTTATTTATTATTATTGTCTCTGCATCAGCGTTGTCGGCGTATCCACGCATGCGCACGCTTTTGTGGTCGCCGCGTTTTTGTTGACTTTCAGTGACCATACTTGGTTGTTATAACCGATACTATAATATGACACCATTGTATAAGCGGTTTATTTTACCATAGAACACATGGCAAACCTGTTGATACAGCTGCCCATTGTTATATCCGACATATTGTTAAAACCGGTATTGTTATAAGTGAGTTTGACTGTATCAAGCAAAGTGCTGGGAGCAGAGAAAGGACGCGAATTTCTTTTCCAGAGTAAGCTTCCACGAACATATGACAACAGATGTACTTGAAGTTACAGGCAGTTGGCAGGAACAAGTTGTGTTTGACGTTGTGTAAGCTCTATTGTGTTCTATTCTTCGTGTTGAGGTATCCGTTCCTATTTGTTTGCTGCTGTTGTTTATATGCATGGCTGGAACATCCATTGCAGCTGGTGACGTGGCTCGACAAGCTCAGTATTCGCCTCCAGCCAAAGTTTGGGCCGAATGGCTACATGCTGACTCTCACGGAACACAATAGGATGGACGAATTGGCCCGTGTGAGTGGCATGCAGGAAGCCTCACGTTTCTTTCTATTCTTCGGCTACATCCTTTTTGTTTTTGTTTTTTAATGCATAAGCATTAAGTAAGTATGTGGACAGTTTCATGTCACCAGAATTGTCATCACGATTGGGTTCGAACAAAACAAGGATTAAGAAAAAAAAAATGGTTGGTATAAATAGAGGACTGAAAAATCTTGCTGGGGCCATAATTTAGTGCACATTGGTTAATTAGGTAATTAATTAAAGCCAGTTAAGTTAGTCAGACGTCAAAATAGCTGGGAGGGGTAATGGTGATGTTCAAATCTGGTCACGTAGCACTTCAGGTGACCTAGGCCTAACTTTCGGTGGCAGGAAATTTGAAATCATTGAACTTGAATGAGCGGAAAAGGGCATAATTTGCATTCACAAATGGGTGGGAATGGTTAGAAAGTTTGTACATTGAGGTAACCAACTAACTGCAGTCTGAAAAATTCCTATAGCGCTGAAGAATTCACAGTGCAGCAATGCGAAAGTCTGAGCGTTGCTGCTTGCACGCTGTACATCGCATGCCTCTTGTCGAACACAACCAGTGATCCGTTGAACACATCAGAGTTCACCGGCGTTCTATATTTGATTTTGCGGGAAAGGAAAGACGCACTGTCTGTCACTTGCGAAATCCCGCTGACACATCTCGTGGACAACACAGCAATGCTCATGCTTATGCATTTCTCCAGTGCAGATCCTGCAGTGATCTCGGAAACTTTTTTTTTGCCCTGGGGGTAACTGAAGAGCAGTGTAGCGCGTTAAATTTTTTTTTTTCTACGAGTACAGTCAACACATTTAGTACTGTAGCGAAATAAATCATCAATGCATGATTGCTGATTGATAGAGTTTTACGATGGAATCTCATCAAACTGGTGCCTTCATTTCATCAACATTAAATTTAATAAAAAGGCTCCTGTTCAGCCAAGTGCCAGCTAATACTAACATATCTCCGCTCCAATTTATACTTTCAAACTTTCGAGAGTTAGCTGTGCTCGGTGTTGCTAAAGCATTTTCTTGATCATATCAGTACGACAGGCTGCCTTTGGCTCTGGCCTAACCTGAATCACAATGTACTGATAAAGGTGCATAAGACAGGGCTGATCCCCTGAAGTAGTAAAGTGTAATAGTGGGCAAAGAAAATTGGCGACCAGTGAGTTGCCTGTTTCTTCGGTAATTTATTATAGCACTAGCTATATTAGCCCACTCCTCTCGGTTTTGCATTGTTTCCGTCGTTCCATTTTCGTGCCCTACTCCACATAAAAAAATTGGATGACTATGAATGTGCAAAGCTGTTGGCTTGAATGTCCTGGTCTCCACCCTTTGGCAGAGGTCAACCTGAGTGACTAGATTTAAATTGGAAGCCCCAAGTGGAGTCATGATGCAAAATGCTTTCTCCTTCAGCCACATATCTGCACAGTGCAGGTTCTTGCAGCCATTTATGTGTAGTTAGTGGCAGCAGTGACAGTCATTCATGACATTATCGTATTTATCTTTTCACTAACCAGTCAGGTGAACTTGGCAGAAGTGCCGGCACTGGCTTGCTCAACTTGGCTTGTCCTGTTATGCAAGCCTGGTTTTCAGAAAAGAAGGTTCGCTTTATCACATAGTAATTGGGGCCAGCATAATCGACTGCCATAAAATCGTTGGCACGCATATGATAGCAACAAACGCCTTTGGAAGCGAGCGATTGCTAAAAGCCAGTGTCGTGATCGCAGCTGACTGCGTGCTTTCATTGATTGATCTGTGGAAAAATGGACGGCTCTCCCCCTCTCAAAAAAATATACAGATTTTTCCCGCGTAATTAACCCTACTCTCATACTGGCCTCGATTTTTCTGAAAAAAGAATAAAACATGGGTTTCTTACATAAGTAAATACAATATTTCGCTGCTTTATATATGTTCCCCTTTTCCTTTTTTACAGGGCACATATATTTATGGCATGAGGCTTCTGGACGATGCTGTGAAGCTGCGGAAGCAGGTTTACGCTGCAACAACACCTAGCACCCGAGCTGTTGACGTCCTTTTTGATGCCTGGAAGAACTACGTCTCCATCTCCAAGAACCTCAGGAATGAACATCGGAGCAATGACACCGTTTCTCAACCTCGCCTCCGGGCATCCATCAGCTAACACTAGCCGGCGAAGAGCTATGAGTAACTATATCATGGCCAACAAGGTACATCCACAGTAGAAAATCTATAGACTATCAGATTTAGCAGGCGGCAGGAGTGGCAACCCTTTGTTGCGGCGCAGCTGCCCTAACATCATACGGCTCAGAGCTAAAAGCACTAAAACAAATATCTCGGGGTCACGTGCCGCTATGACTCTGACTCTGCTCATAATTTTCTAACCTAAATAAGTATGATGGCTACTACTACAAAGGCAGTAGCCCTCGATCTGACATTCAGGTCGTCACGACTGACCACTTAGCATGCCAGCGAGTGGTTGCAGGAAGGTGTGCCTCACTCTTAGTGTGGGTACACTTGGACCTGGCTTTTTCTTGGAAAACAAATGATGTAATAACATTATTATCTTTTCCGGTGCAAAATCCTGGAAGATAAGATTGATTCAGCAGCACTGAGGCGTTGCTGCATGGTGATGCAACCTTTGTAACAAGCCTAACAGCTGCTTGAATGCATTGGTCACCAGTGGCAACCAATCTGTTAATAAGGAACATTTCCTGTGGCAAAAATTTCGAACTGTCATTTCAGTCCAACGTTTATCGATGACATCACTTCATTTTTCAAGCCATGAAACAAAACTTACTGAAAACCCACTGGGAAAGTGGTCCTCTAGCCCCACGTCGTGAGAAATATGTGTCGGTTTGCTGTTACTGGAAGGTGAATGCCGAGATCTCTTTTTTTTTTTTCCCCACCTTGACCATCGTTGAGTGTTATGCTTGACTGCATTCTTTAAAGCACTGCAATATTTCGATGTTGGGATAGCTTTTGTTTGCCGAGAGCACGATTACATCTCAGTCATCACCTCTCTCATAGGAACAAAACTGCAAGCAATGAAAAAGAAAATAGTGGAACAACAAACACCAGTGGCGGCTTGCAAAGACTGCAAAGGGACTTCTTGCAAGAGTACTCTTTGGAGCATCATCCTGCGTGCACTGCATCTAAGAAGCTGCCATTTTATTCAGCGTTTATAATTGCTTATGCGTGGAGGGACGACAAAGGCTTTTATTCAGCGCAGACCAAAGAATGCGAGCAGGCTGCTACTTAAGCAGCAACAGAAGCCAGTGGAGGGCGGCAAAAAGGCGCTGCTTCTCCTTCGGCACTGTCTTCGAATTCAGCATGCAACCCTGCAAAGCACAAAGGAAAGCAGATTGACCAGCTTCACACTGTGCCTCTGTACCTACCTACCTACCTATCTTGTAGGAGTAAAGCTAGGTTTACGTTGTTTAACGAATAGTGCATCTAGCAGACGAGACCAGATAGTTTCTACAGTGCATTTCAATAGTGGCTACGTCGTGATGTAGCAACACTAGGAGAAACAGTGTAGCACTGTCATTGCATCGTCTCATTATTGTGTCATCATTTCGTGTGCTGTTATTAGTCGTGCATGCCGTACCAGCTTTCCCAACTTCTGTGGCATAGCGTTTCCTAGTGCACTCAAGTTGTTGAGCTAACTACCGTAAAAACCCGCATATAATGTAAGTTATACTTTCGGGATAGCAAAAGCGGCAAAGAGAAAATTTTTTACATTTGCGCATAATGCGAGCGAGGAAAAATCAGTAAAAGTATTTATTTGCGCTACATTTCGCGGTTGCCCCCACAAGGCTTATGTGTCCAACACCACCCCGCACCAGGCACCAAATAGCGTCATGAACCTTCATATGCTGGTGCTGGTTCACTCACTGGCAATCGCGGAAGCCACATGGTTCTCAGTTTGTTCTGATAAGGTAGCGCCTCCTCCTCTGGCTGGAAGCCTGATGCTGATAGCGCCGATTAATCATCATCATCATGAGCCTGACTATACCCACTGCAAGGCAAAGGCCTCTCCCATATTTCTCCAGTTAACCTGGTTCCGGCCGATTAATAACAAGGCCGGAACTGTGAATTTAGGCTGAAATTTTTTCGTAGGATCCACATATGACGAGGTAAAAATGTGACACATTAAAATCACAGGGAAACAACCTTGTATATTAATTTATTTTCGTTTTTTTTTTAACTCTTTGGAAGCTATTGGTGTAAGCTCATCCCACATTACTCGAATTGCTTGGCAATCCGATTGCTTGGCAATCCGGTGCTTGCTCCTGCAATGAGAATATTTGACTATTCCACCCAAATGGCCATGCCAAGCCTGAGGAATGCTGACATTTGTAGAACAAAAATTTTATACTACTATAAGGGATGCCTGTCTACTCAGATGTCCCGGAAATGTACTGTACTGTAAAACTAGGCATGTGAGGGAACTACTAGTGAATGTTCTTTTTCTGTGGTATTTTTTCAAAACGTTTAGAACACCTGCTTTAAAAGAGTTTTTTTTTTTTTGTGTGTGTGTATAAATTTTTTTTTGTTGTTCAGGTAGATAAGGTAGGAAGAAGAAAGAAGGTAAAGTTTCCACTTGATTTGGTGCCTTTTTGCAGTGTCAACCACTCAAGACAGACATGTAACCATGCCCTCTGTGCTGTTTTAGTGAGTACGGATTCATGGGGGGGGGGGGATTTCCTGATGATGTGTAGGCAGCAAATACTGCTGTTAAAATGTGATAAAAGTAGTGATGTGTCTTGTTTTCTACCAATTTTGATGTGGTGCTCTTTGCTTTCACGCTTTTTGCTGTTGCCTTGGGGGGTAGCAGAATTTTATCAACACTTTTTTTCTTTGCCTTAATTTTTTGCTGATTATCTGTTTAAAGTGCACTCAACATCACACTTTTTACTTGACAACATTATTCATGCATAAAACCCAATAGTTATAAACAGCTGAACGCTCTTTGCATATTGGGCGTACACAATGTTCGACTTCAGATGTTATGGGCATCTTCGTGCAGGGTATGAACTAACTTATAACTTGGCTGTGGACCATGCTTTTTTGTATGTTTTGCTTGCTGGTTAGCATTAATCCAATTTCTGTGTCTGGGTTCATGTTGTTGAATTTTTTTTTTACAGATCCCGACATGAAAGTGAAGTCATGTTTTAACGTGTGCGTTCTCAGCTAGACAATGTAGGTAGAACATAGCCTATAGCATTTCCAAAGTGCGGTGATATGTGAACACTTGGCTCTCGTTCCAGTGTAAATGTTGCGAGCGCTTTAATGAGCTCTCTGTAAACCGTTCCACCATTGTTCTCATACCGATTGTTAGATACTGAATCTGTGCAGTTACTGCTCTAGTTAGCCATTTTGTTCTGTTTGGTCTTCAATATCTGTGCCCATGCATGGTGAGTCCAATCCTGTTGTGGGTTATACGAACTCTTTCACTCTTAGTCAGGGTGGACGCAATAGCTTATGTGATCACTTAGAAAGGACATTAGTAAGGCTAGTCATTGTGTCGCCTGTACGTTATCTTTTCTGAAAGGTCTTGTGTGCGCTACGTACGAATGGGGTAATGTCCTTGAAAAAAAAATGAGCACATAGACAGAGCACATAAACAATGGCGCTGGCATCCCCCATGTGTGTGCTTTCATTTTTTTAATAGTGCATGTGCTGGCTGTATGACTTGGAGAATGTTCATTTGTTAGTTTCATTGAACTTTGTTTTGTAGAATTGAATTTGTATCGATCGCTGCAACTCCTACCAAAAAAAAAAAAAAAAAAAAAAAAAGCCCTGTGCTCACAAAACTGAGCTGTTCATGACAACACCTTCACTCTATACTTTTACTTGTATCATGTTGGCTTCAGATTGTTAGGCCACAGTAAACAGCTAAATGTTATTGCAGTCATTGTTTTTTTTTTCATATTCTCTAGTTCATTGCAGGTATGCAGAATTCTAGAGCAGTCTCTTCATGCACAATTGATCATGATCATTTTAATGTGATCTGCACAGTGATAATTGAGTGGTGAGCATGTATGTTGAACGTATGTTTATCTGTGAGACTCCTTGTTGTGTGTGAAGGATGCTTGCTTCATTCAGTGTTCTGATGAAGCACCCTGTCATTTTCTAAAAACAATATTTTCCTTAAGAAAAAAAAAAAAAAGCTTGCTTGAAATTGCTTGCATCTAGTTTTCTACCTGAGGCAATAGGTTGTTGGTAAGTGTTGGTACTCCATAATGTAACCCTTTACCTACAGTGCGCTTGTTAGCATTTAAAAAAAAGCATTGAAAAGAAGTGCTTGATGCACAGTTTGATGTGTTGTGTTGCATAAAGGATCCACTTTAAACACACTGTAAGAAACCAGTCACATTTATGTATATGCCCGTTAAGTAAACCCATCAGTATAAGTACACATAGAGTCGTCACTTCCTAGTTACTATAGCATAAACGCAGCATTGTTAGCATGGGTAGAAATTCATAGATGCTGCTGTTAAACCTAAGCAAGCGGATAGCGGTGGCCTAATCTAAACAAAACATACCACTGTTTATAATTTTCAGGTCAGACGGTCATATAGCATGACTGCTTGAAAAGTTAGTGGAACTTCTTTTAATGCATGCACTAGCACATCTGTCTAATGTTGCCTGTGCTAAGTGACTGGGGAGTGTAAACTGTTCAATATGCTCAGTGAGAACACAAATTTGCTTGATGGAGTGAGCGATATGTTTATTTTTTTTATTATTATTATTATTTACGAATTTATTGTTGTCGTGTTCCCAACCTTTAAATGTGTCCCTTTACTGATGATTGAACAACGCAACTTGTACACTGAGCCTTTTGTGCTCCACAAATCATTGTGTCTCAGATTAAAACGCTCACGCAATGTGATAGCAGGGCATGCAGCATACAGTAGCTGCTTTCTGCAAGCTAATGTTATCGCTTTTTTTAATTACTGCTAGAACTTTCAGTGATGGTCCGCTTTGCAAGAACTGTTACTTTTGAAGACATTATGAGAGTGTGATGGAGTTTAGTCACATTATTCTTTTTATCTGCCTTCACTCTGTGCTGGTGCGCAGTGACTGCATTGCAGAGCTTAGTATTCAACATGCTGTGATCAAACTTGTGTAGCTTGAATACATGTTACTTCTATGCACCTATATTTAGCACATGTGCACAATAAATTTCCAGTTGCTTGTTTGTCAGTTGCTCATATGACTAAGTACACACACACACACACATGCATGCTGCTTTTTTTTTTTAACCCTTTCAGGAGGTCTCTTGTCTCCATCAAAAATATAGACATCTATTCTTCTACCTAAATGGCACAAAATGGTAGGAGTTAATGTTTCTTACAAATGAGCAAAATTTGTGCAAACTGTCGCGATTGATGGAAATAGCAACATTGAAATGGTGTGGCTTGTCGAGTGTTCGAACCCGGATACCCCGATGCAGTAGTCTGGCATCTTAACCACTGCGAGGCTACGCGATTCATGCGCCCACGGAAAAAACGTGCGACAGATACTGCGCCTTTCCTTTCTTCTAAGCCAATTATTAAGGCGAAAGCCATTAATGGCTCATACTGAAGTGTGTCCCGCTTTTGCGGCGGCTGTCGCGTGGTGTTCCTTGGCGCGCGTTGAAGTGTGGGATTGCAGATGGCAGATGAGATGTCTGGAGGAAAGGCGCAGTAAGTGTCACGCTTTCTTCGAGTGAGTGAGTGAGTGAGTGAACTTTATTAACTGCTCGGGGATCCCTTTCTTCGCCTCTTCAGCCGAGGCTGACAAGCGGTTGGCTCCCCCAGTCCAGGGCACAACTGGCTTTCGCCAGTTCGCGAGCTCTTGTGACAAGGTAGAGCTGAGCCTCCGGGTCAGAGCTGGCCAGCAAAGCAAGTGTGCGCTTGGATGGTGCACCATCGCTCCTGTCGCGTGCCGTTCCTTGGCGCGCGTTCAAGTGTGGGATTGCAGATGGCAGGAGCGCTAGAAAAGATGAGATTTGGAGAAAAGACGCAGTATCTAGCACGCTTTCTCCGACAAGTGTGCGGTTGGCTAGTACGCCATCGCTCCTGTCGCGTGACGTTAGCGCGCGTTCGTGTGGGATTGCAGATGGCAGGAACGCTAGGCAAGATGAGACTTCTCAAGGAAATGCGCAGTATCTGTTACGCTTTCTCCGACAAGTGTGCGTTTGGATGGTACGCCATCGCTCCTGTCGCGTGACGTTCCTTGGCGCGCGTTCAAGTGTGGGATTGCAGATGGCAGGAACGCTAGACAAGATGAGACTTCTGGAGGAAAGGCGCAGTATCTGTTACGCTTTCTCCGACAAGAGTGCGTTTGGATGGTACGCCATCGCTCCTGTCGCGTGACGTTCCTTGGCGCGCGTTCAAGTGTGGGATTGCAGATGGCAGGAACGCTAGAAAAATTGGACTTTTGGAGGAAAGGCGCAGTATCTGTCATATGCTTTCTCCGACAAGTGTGCGCTTGAATGGTGCGCCATCGCTCCTGTCGCGTGACGTTCCTTGGCGCGCGTTCAAGTGTGGGATTGCAGATGGCAGGAACGCTAGAAAAAATTGGGCTTTTGGAAAAAAGACGCAGTATCTAGCACGCTTTCTCCGACAAGTGTGCGTTTGGCTAGTACGCCATCGCTCCTGTCGCGTGACGATGGCGCGCGTTCAAGTGTGGGATTGCAGATGGCAGGAACGCTAGAAAAAATTGGACTTTTGGAGGAAAGCGCAGTATCTGTCATGCTTTCTCCGACAAGTGTGCGCTTGGATGGTGCGCCGTCGCTCCTGTCGCGTGACGTTCCTTGGCGCGCGTTCAAGTGTGGGATTGCAGATGGCAGGAACGCTAGAACAGATGAGACTTTTGGAAGAAAGGCAGTATCTATCACGCTTTCTCCGACAAGTTTGCGTTTGGCTAGTACGCCATAGCTCCTGTCCTGTCGCGTGACGTTCCTTGGCGCGCGTTCTAGTGTGGGATTGCATATAGCAGGAACGCTAGAACAGATGAGACTTTTGGAGGAAAGGCGCAGTATCTGTCACACTTTCTCCGACAAGTGAGTATCTGTCATGCTTTCTCCGACAAGTGTGCGTTTAGATGGTACGCCATCGCTTCTGTCGCGTGGGGTTCCTTGGCGCGCGTTCAAGTGTGGGATTGCAGATGGCAGGGACGCTAGACAAGATGAGACTTGGAGGAAAGGCAGTATCTATCACGCTTTCTCCGACAAGTTTGCGTTTGGCTAGTACGCCATAGCTCCTGTCCTGTCGCGTGACGTTCCTTGGCGCGCGTTCAAAGTGTGGGATTGCAGATGGCAGGAACGCTAGAACAGATGAGACTTTTGGAGGAAAGGCGCAGTATCTGTCATGCTTTCTCCGACAAGTTTGCGTTTAGATGATACGCCATCGCTTCTGTCGCGTGGCGTTCCTTGGCGCACGTTCAAGTGTGGGATTGCAGATGGCAGGAACGTCGCTAAAGTCCCTCGTATTTTTTTATTATTAAGAGTCACCTTCAATAAACTTGATGGTGGGAGGCGATACACAAGGCTGCATCCATCCTTATACTCTACCGAGCGTCATTTCAAGAGTTGCCCATAAATGTGCCCTTGCACACAAAAGGGGGAGGGGGTTATGCCCATCTCAATACTGGGTCGTTTCAGAGGGCATCGGTGCACCCACTCGCACTCATAACTAGCCATCAGAGCCTTAGAAACTTGCCAAGCACTGGAATCACTCGGTTGAAAATTGCTGCGAGCAATCAAAATTTGCGGATCCAGTACCTCTCCGAAATTTTCGAATTTCACGCCGCCGAAGTGGCCTATTTTCTCTTTTCGAGATTGCCATGTGTATTCTGCCATAGCATTAACGTATTCGGTAGCTACGCCAATTTTTCGCCAAGCTTGTTTAGTTCTTTCAAATGTTCACCATGACGCCGCAATATTGAACCGCCAGTAAGTAATATATAGATAAATATATTCTCCCTGTAGAACTCAATCTGAACGGTGCATGGTTGTATTGTAACAAGAAAGGATAGCTCCTGCGTGGCATACAAAAACATCTGTAATCGCAATTTTTCTTATTTAATCCGTTCCAATTCTGGGCGACGGAGCAATGATCGAGTTTCCGACTTGGAACGTCGTCTTTCTGACCGCTCGAGCCGCCACGGCTGCTCGAAGGAGATGGTTGCGCCCCAACATCAGGCGGGCATTTCGCTTGCATATGAAACACCCCAACTCGAACCGAAATGACAATGTGTGAATAGCTTTTGCAGATTTATGGGCGTTAAGGGTCATTAGCCTGCTTGTGACGCAGTGGCCACTATTCAGTGTCTGAGATCGAAACTATACGCAAGGGACTTTCCACGTGGTCAGTCATGTTTACTGTCTTAATACGTACTGTTGCAATGAAGAAAGCGACCAAACGAAATGTGCCTTGAAGCTGTGCCTTCACCAACGAGGCTGCGGTTTCCAATGGCCAGAATGACGCAAGCCTAAACGTGCATGTGTTCCACGTGATGTTTCATTTTCATGTTCCCCCGACCCAACTATGTCTCGTAATGCTTTTCGAATAGAAATGATTCGTGTTCTGGTCCCAGGACGAGTAGTGCTTTTAATAGAAAGCGTTATTCAATTTATTCGCAACAGATTCGTACTGTGCTCACTGCTTGTTGTTGTTGTTGTTGTGGCTGTAGGAAGAAGGAAAAGAAAATGCACGGGCCTGCTACTGGCTCTGTAGCTGAGCCACCTCCGCTGCCTCGTGCGGACAGAAGAGAAAATAGAGAAGAAAGAAAAAAAAGAAGAGGGCTTGGCGAGTTGGTTCGTATGGTTATTGGGAACGCATGTATATTGCGACATTAAAACCGAACTTCATTAAAACTTCTTTCTGGGCAAGTTGGCGCATATTCTACACTAAAATATTATTGCGCAAAAAACATGCGCTTGTGCATCGTCGTCTTTTTTTTTTTTTTTTTTGCGCTATAAAGAGAGAGAGAGAGAAAGAGAGGGAAGGCAGAGAGGTTAACCAGGAAAGCTTCCGGTTTGCTACCCTGCACTGGGGAAGGGGAATGAGGAGTTTAAAGGAGAAAGATAGAAGAGAATGATAGGAAAGGTAAGGCGGCGAGGAGCACAGTCACAGTTTCTCAATCAAGTTTGTGTCTCTATAACTTTTTTGTATAAGAAATGAGAGACAAAAGATGCGCGCGCGAACGGGACAAACGCTTGTCCCGTTTATCTGTTTTCTCTCTCTCCTTTCCTTTCGCGCTACCGTGGAAATTGCCGTGACACACGTGTTGGCTGTATCCGTGTTAAAGGTACCATCGAAGAGGCACACGCGGTAGAGCTCATCCTGACGACCGCAGGGTTAATGTTCCATACACAAAACGCTGTTGCTTTAATATTTTGCCGCCAATTACCCGCCGCATTAGTTGGCTCCCAGTGTCTTTGGCGTTTGGTTTCTGGTTAGAAGGTCGATTTCTGCCTAGGCGGCCTTATTTCGATGGAAGAGAAATAGGCAAATAAAAAAAATAATGGCGGACGATTTGGCATGGGCAGGCTATTCTATGTCAGGCCAAACGCGAATTAAGTGCGCTAGTATATATATATATATATATATATATATATATATATATATATATATATATATATATATATATATATATATATATATATATATATAGGATTTCACATCGAATATGGCTCCAGGTCCTGTTTGCAAGATAGTAGGTTTTAGACGAATATCGGCGAAATCAGTGATTGGGGCCTTGGAGAGCGCGCTATAACACTTTGGGGCCATACGTAGTGAGGGAAATGTGGCAGCGGTATGGTCTCGATCCATTCCGCGTGGAGGAATTTTGCGACGACGAGATTTGCACATTTGTGGTTATGGGCGCTCGACTACTGTGCCAGAGGACGCGGGATCGAATCACGGCCGCGGCGGCCGCTTTTCGGTCGAGGCGAAAAGCAAGGCGCCAGTGTGTTGTGCAATATTGTCAGTGCACGTTAAAGAATCTCAGGTGGTCGAAATATCCGGAGCCCTCCACCACGGCGTCTCTCAAAGCCTGGGTCGCATTTGGACGTTAAACCTTATAAACGAAACCAAACCAGTCTCATAAAAATAGACCTTCATAAACCAAACCAATCGCATGAAAAAAAGCAGGCTTCCTGGTCGCTAGACGGTTCACCATATGTTCTGTTCGTGTTTTATTTCATACAGAGTTGTCATCATTCAGCGTGCACGAGTCACTATGTTTTACACGCTTCATCCTCCTGTCTAGCATATTTTTTTTTTTTTTATCCATTGCTCGGGAGTCGGCTGTTTAAGTGCCTCAGTGGCCTGCGCGCGTTCCATCGCGCATTCATTCATTCATTCATTCATTCATAAACCTTTATTCATGAGGATGACCTGAGGCCTGGAGCAGACTCGTGACCTATTGCTTCATTGGATGCCACTAGATGGTGCTACGTGCGCCGCTGATCTAGGGTGCCTCGATGCCAGCGCCTTAGATACCAGTGGCCGGGTGAATAAACCGGCTGTGGAAGCTAGCAAAAAACGACTGGAAGATTGGTGGCTTAAAAGCAGAGAAGTGACATAATGTTAGTAATGTAGAAACAAAAATTTAATAAATAGAATGATGGTATAGTTAACCAATATAAAACAATAATTAAGATATAGCAAGAAAAATGAGCATGATAGCTACTGCTACCACCTCGTTTCAAAGGGCACGCACCTATATTCCATTCCATTCCATCGCTAAGTTAAATTTGCTGATTACGTTTGGCAGACTGGTTAACTAAATTTAAGAGGAAACTATATATCGAGCGTGGTGCATGGCCCCTGTCGCAACCCCGTTTCTACGGGGACGCTCCTTACATTCACCCGTCTCCATAACGTTCCCTTCGGTAAGTCGCAGCTCTCTAAAGCCATCTATAAATAAATAAATACTCAATACTTGCCGCTGTCTTCTCAGCCACTATACTTGGGTCATGAGGAAAATCTTTTACAGACTTCTGCAAGAATTCAAAGAGGTGGGGAAGGGAAAGGGGAGGGGGCAGATCTGTAACGCCAGCCGTTAATTGAAACTGTTGACCACACTGTTCAAATATCTGTTTTAACCACTCTGTAAAATGTAGTTTGTGAAGAGTGTTTTGATACGACTTGCGAAGCTGAACCCGTAGTGACTGTTACCAAAATTAAGAGCGCCTTTTTAAATTAAGCCGCGCTTTATACATTGGCATCTTATTTAAACAAATTGTTAAAACCGCGCTTTTCCTTTCATTTTCTTTTATTGAAAATTTTCCTAAATTGCCGTGTTTTAGGTATACGAATATGGAGACATGTCGGTTTTGGAGTAAAGTAATACCGCTATACAGCCAGATATGCATGCATGCTATACAGCCAGATATGCACGCATAGCTGTTGGTTATGCATGCCTTATATTAAACATTTCTTGTTTTGACTATCTACATTGCTTTTTTTTTTTACTTTTCTTTATTTTCGCCCATATAGCATAAAATGTACAATGCAATTTTATGCAAAGGGTGCGGACAGTCGGTGAAACATTTTTTTATGCTACAATTTTGCCCTGCGAACTACAGGAGGTATCATGGCCGCCATTTTGTAGTGCACAGCACCAGCTTCAGCAGTGCAGACCAAAACAGGCGATGATAACTGTTAGGGGCGTTTGCAGCCTTTCGCCGTGCTACAAGCACGGTGGGTGCTACAAGCACCACAAAGTGGCCGCCGCTGTGACATATATGCATGCTTATACTCCCTATACACTGCATGCCGAAAATTACGGTACTTGAAACCAAGCTGAATCGATTTCTCAAGATAAGGGTTTAGGCTCCCCCTCTCCGTTAACAACATACAGCATTTGCGCCTTGAAAGGCAGACATTCCCGAAGCCCGCTAAGGGTCTTAGTAAAAGAGTGTCACCTTCGAAGGTTGCAAACTATGTCATTTAATACTCCAGCAACACTTCACGTCATTGAGCCCGAATCCTTTTCGGCGCAGTGCAAATTTTGTGGCCAGGAAGCAAACTTATACCATATGATATGGGCTTGTAAACAAAATACCAGTATCCACATAATAAATCAGCCAACGTGGGAAGGCTGGGAGGCGGCCCTGTCTTGCTCGGACCTTGAGGAATAACGAGCCCTCGTCGAAAGAGCACGGGCAAGACCCTACCAGCCTTCCCTTAATCTAAGCCAATGTCAATAAATGTTTTAATCATCATCATGATAATCAAGATAAGGGTTCCATGGCTAAAATAAGCGTTTCTTTAATTTTTGATGCATGCTTGCTTGGAAAATGCAAAATGTACGCTGCGCACATCTATCATGCACGTGGGTGCCTTTGCATTTCGCTTCTTTCTCCGAAGGCTTCCTTCCCGTCTCATTAATTAATGCCACAGCATTCACCTGTTTCGTTTTCAAACACCACTTCTTTATGCGACTTTGCAACAATAATTAATGATCTGTCGCTTGTCTTTTTTTTTTTTTTTTTCAATAAATGTGGCATTTTCCACCCACAATAAAGCGCCTGTATATATTTGAATGTTGGGGATGCTGCAGCTACCCCAAGTTGCGCCAGTTATGCCCAACGTTCTAGCTCGTTTTTCTCTGTGTAACTATAACTATATAACTACCTATAACTACCCGTGACTTTAAGTCTAACTGCCCTGACCTGCATCTTCCCTGCCCATTAATCTTATACGAAGCACATTTCCTGCTGATTGCCCGCTTCCCATACAGCACGTAATGGGCAGTACATAGCATCTTCAGCCTTTTTGTATCCTAGATGCCTACTCCTTAAAAGAGAAAACGCTTTCCCTCAAAACCACCAATACAGCGAGCGCACTCTTTGCTGTGCTGCATCATGCAGGAGTAGACTTAAAAAGGTTTCGCTCACATAAAACTTTTCAGTCGTCTCCACCAGGCAGGCACTCCATCCATCGCCCATCTGAAAGCAGAATAGAAAGGTAAACACGATTGTAGGGAGGTATTTTATTGATTTTATAATAGTGTTTTTAGTGGATGTAAACAGCATGAATCTGAATTTCGAAAACGGCACTGGCATTCATTTCCTTGCTGTTTGATAGGTTTAATCTGACAAAGCAAAACAAGAAAAAAAGCATGGACCAGTGAGTAATGCGGCCCACATACAACATGAGGAGAGCATCAGGTACTCTCAGATTGGGTTGCAGAAATAAAAAAGAAGTGCACCGCGAAAACAGCTGCAGCAACAGGAATTACATAATTGTTCGGACAAGCTTAATAGGGATGTGTAAAACTTGGCATCTGACTCGAAGAAAAACCGCAAAATATAGAGCTGAGTATTTAAAAAAAGGCTGTCTAATTCGTTTCGTTTTAATATCATAATGTTAAACGAACATGTTAAGGTGCGCACCGTAAAATATTTTTTTCGTGCAGATATTGTTCACAGTGCCAATATGTTATAGGCGAATAAGTATCAATATTTTATTAGAGAGTAGTCTGTCTGTTTGGGTGGGGTCTATTCTGGTAAAGCCATAATTATTAGTCTCGGGTTAATATGTATTTTTTTTTACGTATACATGTCAATTTTCAATTATAGTAATTTTTATTCTGAGACATAAAAATTTGACTAAACAATGGAATGCTGGGCATTGTAAGATGAATAAAGAAATTTCAAACAATTTACTTCTTTTTTTTAAATTTAAGTCATTTAAATTATGAATATTCGTATGCCATGCTGGCATGGTATGTAGGATCAACGTGAGTACAAAAATAGCGCAGTGCATTTTCCGCATTAATCTTAATCAGAACAGGAGCGTAATTAAGAAGAATAAATAGATAGAGCTGATGTCAAAGTGGTCATGCAACTGTTCGATGAGACACTATCGCGAAAGGAAGCGTCTTCAAGATTTTGTGCTTTGACACCGATATATATTGTTACTAGCGGTATTCGCTGCTCGAGCTCCGGGGGACTATGACGTGCAACAGACTGCCAAAAGACGACGACTCTGAGGATAGACATGAGCTATCATCAACGCTAGTGGTTGTTGTTGTTGTTGTTGTTGTTGTTCTCCTCTACTGTGTGAAGGTGAAGATCCACACACGATAGCAGTCTACGCTAGTGGTAGACTGCTATCATTTGTGAATCTTCCTCGTATCAATATACGCAAATATTCAGACTGATGCGATTGTTTAATGGCTTTTTAAGTGACTCAGTAATTTAATACTTGCCATTTGTTAAATAACTTGCAAACTCGTTAGCCCGATCATTTCTCCTGATTTAATAAACTGCGGTAATTCAAATTTGAATTAAACATACTTTCAGAGAAAATCCCACTCACCTCTTTGCATCTGTCGTAGTTTTTGCACACGATTTGGATTGCCTGACAATTGCAAGGAAAAAATGAAAAAGATGCATTCATTAAATTCTTAGACAGAAACTCGAATACTACAGTTTTTGATAAAAAGTTGCTTGTATCGTTCATTCCTATTTGCTGCATAGAAGGCATATAGTAAATAGTGACGATTCATATTCCGATCCGTTGCCGACTTCCTGTCGGACCCCGCCGAGAAGCATTCTCGGACCCTTCTCGTTCCATATGTGCATTAATGACCAATTATTACACCGACCGCTACGTTTATTATTTACTCTGATGATACCAGCAATTTTTTTTTTTTCAGTTCGGAAAATTATTAATGGATCAGTAAACGAAGCTAATAATTGGCTACAAAGACACGATCGCTGAGCACGCGGTGTTTTAAAGACATAGGCGTGTAAAGCAAAAGCCATGAAAGTTGGAGGTAAAAATAGAAACATTGTTCTCGAACCAATGTTTTTCGCGTGTATTGATGACGTACTGTGTTTTAGGACACTAGATGTTACCGTCCAAAAAACTGCGTCTTGGGGTGCACATATCGCTACTGCAGTAGCCAAATTAACTCACGTCATCGGCGTAGCTTTCCGAAGTCACCAAAGGCTGCCGCGAATTGTTGCGAATATTATACAGGGTGATTCAGGGGAGGTTGTAATCACGCTTTAACTAACTGTTAAAGATGGTATATATAGTTTAAAATTGAAAAAAAAAATTATATTCGAATAAACTAAGAGGTTTTGAAACGAAGAAAAAGTTATTTTCTAACGTCCAGTATCGCGAAGAGTTTTAAGGTTTTTTTTTTTTTTTTTTTTTTTTCATACGAAAACGAAACTGACCGCTAGAGGTGTGCAAGAAGCTCGGTACTAAAACGACGTTACGTGGTGCATTGGAAACGGCGTCAAATTCTATCTGCCTGTACTATACTTTGACGTATACCATAATTTCTCTCCGACTGCAGTCATTGTGAGCTGCTTGATCGTCATTTTGCAGTGGTGCAAAGGAAAGGCTGTAGTCCTTTCTTTGGACCAAGATACGAGGCAAAAAAAAAAGTACAGTACATCGAACTGAGCGTTGTTGCCACTGCTCACGCCATCACCGGGTGTCGCTTCTATGTCGCGCTTCCTAAAGCCGTTCGCACGGGAAAAAAAGCGTCAGCATTCTTCGCGCTACAGACTACGAGTTTTTATCCGTTTCGAAAACTGATATTGCATCGTTTTGTTCATGGCATTGGACTTCCCTTGGGACTACCACCCAAATGCGATAATTAAGAAGTTAATTAGTTGTCGACTAATTAACTAGAAGATTGGAGGAATTTTACAGCCCGAAAGTTTTCCTTGAAAATATTTTAGCGCAATATCGTTAAAGGCCCCGTTCACCGAAAATTCAGTGTTGCCTTTGGGAGCGAAATATCACGAGCATGGCAATGGCAGGCAGCTGACATGGTCGCGCACTGATTGGCCGTTGGGTTGCCTAACTTTACATTCGTCAGGAACTGCCAACTTAGGTCTCTCCTTTCATAAGGGAGGGTGATATCACAAGCATCCTGCCAGGACGTTTGAATTCTCGCTACCCCTTGGCCACGCAGGCACATTCAGCCTACGCTATCGCGTTATACCCTTAAAGGCGGAGCTTATGTGTCCCCCACAATTTTTCTTTCGATTTTGAACGCACTATACATTAAATAGTCAGACTTTCTTAAAACACTCTGTTTTATTCCAGGCTTAGCTCTTGTCATTTCATTTGGCTGCCTAAACTCGAACGAAGAGAAAAATACTTGTGCTACAAAAATGTGTTTTTGTAGAAATTACAGAAATTGTTCGGAGCTTTTTCCCTCCATATCAACTTTTGCTGCAAAGTATAATGTGTTGCCAATTAATGCAGCATAGCACTACTTACACTGTAAAGCATTTAAGCAGGAAATCGCCCTACGTTGCTTAAGGAATTACAAAATTTGGAAATGGCTACTACAGTTTATAACATATGATGGAGTGTCCTGGAAACTGAAAGGACAAGATACAGGGAGTAAATCTGGAAAACAGAATATTAAAAGGTTTGGTGGTCACAACATTGACTTCAATAAAAATTAGGCGGACGCTTGTTTTGCCTCCGCAACGACCTCCGCACTCTGCTGATAGGGCAAAGTGCAGCAATTTATAGTGCTTGCGTGCCATCTCTTGGGGCAGCAGCGTACGCAAAATGGCGGAGGTTTCAGTGGTGGCCGCATACTTGCACCACAATACCATTAGAAACAACATGATATAAACGGCAGCATATACTGTGCTTGTTTATAATTAATACTTCCGTAATTGTTACCTCTAAAATTACACTGTCTTCATTGTAATACAGTAGTAAGACCCCATTGGACTGGCGTGCGTTGCTTGACATGCCGGTAGCTTGTCTGACTCGCAACGTAAGGATCGATCGTTAGTTCACACCGCTTAAATAAATAGTTTCATACATACGGCGACATGTAATTGGCAAAACATGACATGACATATTCTAATCGCTCTCATTCCGAGCGTGCTTGCACGTTTGACCTGAGCATTGCGGGTTGCTTGAAATTATCGCGCGACGTCTAGGGCTGGGACGTCATGCTCCTGGTAACCAATAAGAATTATTCGCTCACGATCAACTAGGTCAACTACGCCGACGGCGACGACGCCGGCTTTTCTGCAACGCGGGGCTCTCATGCTATTGCGCAGCATTGTCTTCACAGCGCTTCGTTTTTGCTACTTCAAATGGAATTCCATATCCTGCTTTCTGATATCGATATCAGGCTGGATGCAAATTATTGTGCCTTATATTTAAGAAGCCTCTTCAAACTTTTGTTTGTTTGTTTGTTTGTTTGTGTGTTTGTTTGTTTGTTTGTTTGTTTGTTTGTTTGTTTGTTTGTTTGTTTGTTTGTTTGTTTGTTTGTTTGTTTGTTTGTTTGTTTGTTTGTTTGTTTGTTTGTTTGTTTGTCTGTCTGTTTGTTTGTTCTGTAACTATAGTTATTCTATGAAACGGAAAATGTGCTGCGCGTCCAAAATGTCGCTTTCACTATTTCTTCTTGTGCAACAATTTCGGGTGAAATTTATTTGCCATCTTATTATCTTGCGCTATAATATGTTACTGTTTGTTTAATTCCTGCCGCTCAGTTTTGTTCGCCTTTTGGAGGATGCGTGTAAACTCTGATATAGTATCAACATATATGTTGCACAGACATCGAGTCGGTGCTTTTGTTGCACGAATTTCTACCTTATTTGCTTTGTTCTGGGAGGTCCCCCCGACAGTCTTGTACTACGGGACTTCCTTCTGTACAACTTTTACTGTATTCATTTTTTTTTTTGTATGTATGTATGAAATAAACTTGAAATTCCAAGCCGGTTACATGAGGTTGCATTCCAAGCTGCCATTGTGGAACAGATTTCTCCTTATGCCTTTCCTGGATCATGTAGTTCGTACTTGATGTCAATAAACCTCAATAAAAAAAGTTAGTGACACGAGCGTACCAATCTAACGCGGCCGCAGCATAAAAATAACGTCTGCGCTTGCAACAGAAAACAATTGGAATGAACAGAAAGTGAAACGGCCGCTACAATTAGACTAGACAAGTTTTTAGCTACTTAAGTTGAGACGATGAAGCTTGTTAGTATTTTAATTAACCGAGAATTTATTCATGAAGCTGGTCAGGTTTTATTAACATCGGATTTTTATATGCGATATTAACCATCTGTCACCATAGGAACATTAAGTGTCAGTTGGGGTCGCCTGTAAGAAACAGCTAGAGGTGATATGTGCTGCACGCTGTAGTCCGCAGCACATTAAAGGCCGACCGGTTTACAAAGCGCTTTCGTATATCAGTTAGATCCTGATCGGCGCTTGATTGTCTCGATTATTAAGCAATGCGGATGTGCGGAGCAGGCATTAGCTTACTGTGTACACAGTGACTATGTGGCTTGACTGTCGAAATACACGGCACCTCGACGGCCTATTTTCCCTGCGATCTGCTATCATAGGTTACTGCCCGCCTTTGCATTGGCCCGTTATTGAACGCTGATTATTCGCTGCTCAGCTCAAGGACATATCGAGGCTCGATCCAGGCGCTAGCCCACTTTCCTTTGTGACGTCATACAATGCTCGCCAGATATTCATTTGACATCTCAACAACATTGCTACAGTTGGGTGGCAAATACAACACGTGGTCAACATACATGGTTACCAATTGATTCAACACCGTTCGTGAATTTCATGGATTGAAGCAAGATTTAAGCCCTTTATCCGAGTAGGGTCTAAAGGCTGTTATAGGGTTATTTTGATGACCTGTTGCTGGGAGCCCTTGGAGCATTTTTTTTTTTTTTTTTTTTTTTCTGTCGAACGTAGCTAGCGTCATGCGTTAGGCACCATTTAAGTACCTGGCCCAGTGCTGTTCGCGCCACTGATTCTTAGCAACGTATTGTATTTTTAACCTGCTTGAGGTTGTGTGTACAGTACTCACGGATTGAAATAGGACACTCGGAGCGCGTGGCCGTCGCTGCATGCAGCGCCGCGCGTGGATGCTCATGGAACCAAGGTGCTGCATTGTGGTATAGCGCGAGGGGGAGAACATCTATAAAGCAGAACTGCTCCTTCCGGTCGCCAATAAGCCGGCCTGTTGTTTACCACACTGCCTTGCATGCAGCGACGGCCACGCGCTCCGAGTGTCCTATTTCAATCCGTGAGTACTGTACATAGTGGCATCCACTGTTGTGCTCTTTTTTTTTTTTTCATTGTTTTTACAGATAGAGAGACCAGAGGCGAGAGAAGTGTGGCAGTCGCGCTTTCAAGCGCACAATTTACAACCATAACCACAACAAGTTGTTGCGTGTACGTCCTTGGCGTACGCAGTTGCGCGGCGCACCCGATAAATGCGCAACACTGCCACCTCTCAGCCTCGCCGCGCGGTCGCTTTTCTTATGATGCTCTCGCATTATTTCCTCTGCGGGCCGAGGCAAGCCGTCGTCGCCGGTCAAGGCCACTGCGCAGACAAGGCGAGCCTCCGTCGCCACCACCACCGCCGCTGGTAACGCCTTCTCACGTCCGGCCTAATTTTGCTTAATTCGACCTCCAGGATGGGATGTTGCGCAGCGTCTCGCAGGGCAACAACATGCGGAGAACGCGCCGTGTTTCAAAACATGCGTCACCGTCTCGTTTGTGTGCGCTTGAGCAAGCCATTTTGAGACGATTCAATGCTATGCGCAGCGTGCCTACACTTTTAAACGGCCACTTTACTTGAAAAGACAAGAGATGGAATGCGGGAGTGAATCGCTAAGACTGCATGCTCAGAGCGCATATGTTTGTGCTGCATTGAGTAAAGTGCACCGCTGCGATCTAGAGAGAAACTACTGACGAGCTAATTCATCGGCTTAAATAGTTTTATTTGTTCTCTGAATTTGATTTCTGTTCTTATCTCAGTCGTAGAACTGGGATCGTGACTTCGGTACTGTGATAAATGCAAGATTTGGGAAGGACACAGCGCCGCAGTGTGATGAGGCTAGGCGTAACATCAAGGGGAAAAAGTTCACTAACAGCTGAACTGTACCGACATATTTTGTTTTCGTAACTAAAGGCAATAAAGAAAAGAACAAGGAACTTTCGTCACTGCTGGCCCATGCACTATAGGGGAGGGGCTGTAAGTCAGAGTCCTTTAGTACTTTATCAAACGTGCGCTGACATCGCACAGCACACGAAACGAAGAGGCGTCGTGTGCTGTGCGATGTCAGCGCACGTTAAAGATCCCCAGGTGGTCGAAATTACTCCGTAGCCCTCCACTACGGCTCCTCTTTCTCTCTTTCCACTTTCATTCCCACCTTCCTCCCTTCCCTTACGGCGCGGTTCGGGTGTCCACAGAGCAAGTGTGACAGTTACTGCGCCTTTCCCTTCCTGTGAACCAATTTAACTTAAGGACGGCGGTACTTTGGAATACGGGACAACATTATTACAAGTTGACTTTTACGCAGTTCTGGACATCAGGAATGAGCAAAGTATTAGGCATTTCAAGTTGGTTTCTGTGTGCGTCACTCAGGAACGAGCGAAGGTTTTATGACTGTCACGTCTAGAACAAGTCCCGTCAAAAAATGTCATGTGGTCACTCACTTCTTCGAGGATGCTGCCATGGATGGGCGTGTGGTAGAGGTCCTCTATGCAAGGCATGAGCATGTCAGCCGCCTGCTTCAGCACCGACATCATCTGGCTGTCGTCTGTGGAAGAGGCGAGCGAGGCTGCCGCGTACTGACATTGTGGAGTGCATGCACACCGTATCATGCGTCGTTCTTTGACAATACCAGTTGCGAAACTTTCAACAAGGTCCATCTATCAAAAGCTCGTGCATTGACTGGGCCAAAAGCTTGCAGTCAGCGGGCTGTCACAATATTCGATGCACTCAAAAGAAGTGTACAGTATATTTCAAAACACACATATGATGAAAGCAAAGTCACAAGGCGTGGCTAACGGCCAGCTGCTATGTCCACGTGCCTATTTCCTCATTGCGGAGCCCTAATATATACCTATTGCTAAAAACCTGCAACAGGTTCTAGGCGCATACTGACTCAAATTTTCTTGAGTGGTATAAACAAACTATGTCGTTTACCATCAGCTAGACTAAACACAACCGGAACGATTTAAATGCGAGCATATGGAGAGAGTTTATGATAGAGGGAGATATGTGCAAGCCGTGGAGTTCGTTGTTGTTTACGAATAGCGCACATCGACCTTTCGAAGTGGTGATTTACTACACAGTCGTGCCGAGAAAATGGCGCAGAGCGGACGTTACGATCGAAAGCTAACGATAGACCGCCACAGCACGAATGCTTGCCTAGTGTGTACTCCCTTTTCTCAACGCTATCTTGCACCATCTAGCTTACCGTCACGAAGTCCTCAAATACCTGAGAACTTATTTACCTTGAGGAATATTTACCTTGCCAGGACTAAATTGATTTCCTTGTTGTGTCTGCCTTTCATTTTTTCGCTATTGTACATCTTTTGAGACGGGTAACTAAACACATATTCTCGCCCTTGAGTTCGAAGCACTAAATTCTCTACTAACATAAAACAAAGTAAAGAACGCATTCTCGTAATATGCAGTTTGCGTTAGCACTTTTACGCTAAATTTTTCATGGAAGTAATTACACCAAGATGTCCAACATTATTGGCTCTAGATCCTCACATATCTATAACACCTCATTACGGATTGGTGGAGGCACAAGTCCGCTAAGTCTGCTGAGTTTTTTCACAGCGTAGATTGTTGAGAAACAGGCATCGAATCATCAGTACAGAAAAACATACATCTATGGAGCGCGTGTCGATGCTGCCTATAAAAAGAAAAAAAAAAAAAACGTTACCTTTTATACCTTTGCATATTTGCGACTAATCAAAACCTGTAGTAATTAGAGCATATTTTCCTTGCCTGCGAACACTTTTGTAAAAAGGATGAAAAATAAAATTTAACAGCTGCTATTTCGCGTGTCTTCTATATATACATGCTCTAAATAATTTATCTGAAGGTATACTGACGCCTTTACGTCCCAAAGTTCTTCAGAAAATGTTTATCGAAGCACAGCCCAAAAACACTACGAAGTTTCGGTGCAGGTTTAGAAGAGTACGTTGCGTAAGGAAATGGACAGCATGAGTTTGTTTTGCGTAATTTTCGTAATTTTTGGACGGCGTGAATGTTTCGCACAAAAATTTAGTTTCACGCCATTTTTTTTTTTTATGAATCTGCTAAATTTGATTACGAAGGCGCCGCAGAGTCAAAGCGGTTGTGCAGCGCCCTGACACTCTGAATTTCATAATTCACCGTGACCTGCAAGTCTCCATCGCATACTCTCCTCTCCTACTGCCAGAACGCAAAGACCAGGCTGGCGATCCTCGGCAACCAAATGAACGGCTTACAGAGATACAAAAAGCGATTACAAATTCGTCCCCATTATCCCTGCATGTGAAACCAGTTGCGCGTTGACTAGATGAATTTTACATGTAATGCAGGCGTGCAAGCAGATAAGTTTGAAAGTGCATATCGATGTCCAGGCCAGCCCGAAACGTGATCGCTCTGGCAAAGATAAATTTATTCGATTGCCATTAAGTCCATAACATTTTATTATTTTACCAGTGGCCACAAGTCGGGAAAAATCCTCTCAAACGTGATTTGCAGCATATACATGGGCGGTTATTTCAAAAGTAGACTACGCTATCTTCGCTGCATTTAAACTGCCTGGGGTACTAAAGCCATACCGCGAATCCATGCAAACCCGCTCCCATCACCAAAACCTTGAATGTGGTGCCGTGATAGGTGCCCGTCATACATGGCAAAATTACTTTTGAAAAGGAATTAAATTACATTACTAATTACTTTGCTGAAAAACGCAGAAAAGTAATTAAATTACATTACCCATTACTGCTCCCAAAAAGGAATGAAATTACATTACAATTACTTCCACTGGGTAATTAAATTACTTTTAAATTACTTTCTAGTTTCCATCCATGCAAAAACTAAGCAAAGCTAGTAAGCAAAACAACTTCTCCAGACGCGAAGCACCCACATTCTTTCGTCTTCCCGCCAAATTCCATCCCAGAGAGCTATTCCTTCTCTCTCTCCTACAGTACGTGCGATTACAAAAACAAGACTACCGAAAAAAAAAAAAAAAAACATGGTCAAACGGTCCTGAAATGACCGACGAAACCAGCGTCTTGCTGGCCCGGAGCTGTCTCCGCCATTTGAAGCGCCCGAAAAGCTAGGTTATTTATTGCTTCCGCAGTCCCAAGAATCGATGTCGGCACATTTGTGCTCTGCTCACTGCTCAGTAATGCTCAAGCCACGGTTCCTCACGTCATGGACCCTTCTGCCCATCTCCCCCAATCCTCCTCCGCCCCATGGTGTTGAGTGTAACCAGGCACCATACACTGTGCCCTAGCCGACGCAACAGGGAGTGCCGGTACGCCGCGTTCCAAACTAGTTCTCAGCTGCAGCCTTCTTGCACCATCTCTCTAGCATTCCCTTGACGCCTTGTATCCTGCTGCTTGGAGAATGGTTAAGGTCTCAGACGCACTGTTCTGCACAACTCTGTCCCCCTTTGCCGATCCGTTACGCTGGCTTCGCTTGCCGCATGCCGTTCCTGCTTTCGCGGCACTCTACTTCGTCGTCTATTGAAGGAGTAGTGGCGCATTTTAGTAAAAGTAATTTCGAAAGGAATTAATTACTTTTGCTGCGAAATTACTCCCAAAAAGTAATTCATTACATTACTAAATTACCAACACAAAAAAGGAATTCATTACATTACAAATTACCGAGAAAAATAATTAAATTACAGTAATTCAATTACTGTAATTCAATTACTGCCATGTATGGTGCCCGTGACGTTAGGAACATGAACACGTTGTACCTTCTCCTGTTTGTATCGTTAATTAATAACCGCTGGTGTCACAGCGGGTCAAGTCTTCACCTGGCGTGTTCCCACATCCTTCGTTGGCATCGCCGGTCGCAGCCAATAGGAACACCAGGAGCCACGGGCCAGCGAGCACATTCCTCACCAGGGCACTTTCCAGTAATCCCAGAACTGCCATAACGGAGACTCGACGTAACCTGGGATTGCCCTTAGCTATCACAGCTTTGTGGTGACCAATAATCGTGCAGCGTTTGTCCACCAGGTGGTCGTCCGCAGCCCGTTGTGTTACGAACCAACTAGACTTGGGTCTCAAGTGAGGCATATCATCGCCTGGCGTGGTGCCCTTGAACAGCGTCCTGTGCGCACGGTGATTGAGCAGCTGGCCAAGCGTATGAAGGAAGTACACCTCCACGGCGTCGGAGGGTATCATCGCTCATCCGCAGCATTCGCATGTGCGTGCCGTCACAGTCAGAGCAGCTAGCGCGACTGTAGAGTCAGCGGTTGCCTCACCTTAGCCCGGGTTATAATGAGATAGTAATTCTGGTTCAGTGTACCCGACTATAACGGGCACCAAACTACTCCATCCTTGATTGCTTCTAGACTGACTATAGCTGTTCGACCTGCCAGCTTGGCTTAAGTAAAGCGATAATTGTTCGAAAGCAGTTTTAGTGTCATGATGGTGTATCTTCGAAGGCCCATATTTCCATATATGATTAATCCGACGAGGTCTAGAGTCCTTAAAGCGACGGAAAGCGGTGGAAAGTCTCTGATTCGTTTCGCAGCTTTGCCTGCGCGTGAGGACCTTTCTACGAAGTAAATAACGGTGCCCTATTATGCCGCAATAATTTTCCTCCAAGGAATATGTAAATAAAAAACGAGTACTACCGCGTCCATCTCCGGTCGAAATAATATGGGGGACACTTAGGCTTCGCCTTTAAGGGTACGACGCGGTAGCCTAGGCTATCGGGCCACATGTAAAGAACCACTTTAACCAAGCGTAAGAACATGCCTGCGGATGTTTGACTAATGCCAGGGTCCCGGCTAGCTCATTCATCATCCCATATGAAAGGAAAGGCACGAGTTGACAGTTCCTACCAAACGTAATGTCAGACAACGCTTCGTCTAGTTAGGGCTCGGCCATGTCAGCTGCAGCTACCGCCCGCCAACGCCGGCCATGACACCAGATTTTCGGCTAACGGGGCCTTTGACTTTGCCGCGTTAAAGTATTAAAATGTTTCCCGGTTGCGCCTGAGCAAAAGTGGACATGTATGGCCGTGATCATGACGGGGAATAGAGTGCAGTATATCTACTGGCCTTAGTAATTCACCTGGGATTAGGGTGAAAATTTTGGCGTTATTTAAGCGATGGTGTTAAAGCGCCCGTTCTGCAGAAAATTTGTAGTTGTCTGCATTATAAGCAAACTACCACGAGCTCGGCTTTGGCAGGCAGTGGTTGGCGGATGATATCGCCGGCCAGTCACTGGTCGGCAGGTCACGTGACTTAACGAGAGGCGCTTGCAAATCGGGTGACTCCCTTGAGATGGGATGTGTGAGACGGAATTCGTACATGGGAACCCTGGATATCGAGTTAGACCATTGTGGAGGCCCGTCCGCAGTGCTGAGCGCTTCAATGAACTAAGACAATCGCGGGCGGGCTGTGAACTGTACCATAGTGCAATATATATTAATTTTATTTCATCCTACTCGTACTTTCTCCAGGTCCCTCACCCTTTTGATTTCGCCTCTCCCGCCCATCGCTATCTCTTTCTTTCCGCCGCCTCAGTTCAGGTGATTCAGTATTCTCGATTGCAGAAGGCTGCGGCTGGCAAACATGTTTTTACTTCAGTTAGTATTATTTTAATAAAGAACCACGTACTATTCTACCTCCGTAGGTCACGCACGTTTGCACAACCTGATTAAAGCAGAGTTTATATCTATGTCAGGTGATCTCGCCCTAATTTATGTTAAGACTCTATGCCAATGAGTATGTGTGAGATAACAGAGGCAACAATTAGGGGCTAGGTGCAGACGGGAGCCAAACCCTTCAAGGAGGATCTTAAGCGTCCCCTTGTATTTCGTTCTTTCTTTCTTTTTTTTTTTTTTTTGTTACAGTTGGGATCAAGGAAAGGAAACAGAAAATACCGCAGCCGATAGGATCAAGTTCAGGCCCTCGCAGGCACTTTACGTCGACGTGCTACATACATGCTAGGATCAGGACATGCTACAACCTAGGTTTGCTTTCCAGAACGAAGTGGGCGAGGCCACCATGCTACCTTGCGTTTCCAGCGCCTTCACGTTCTTGCAGACACATCTGTGGTATTTCGGCAGTACAAGCATGAATCATAAGTTCATATAAATCTGGACGGTTTTACACGATCAAATTCGCAATGTGCGTCTGGGGCAGGCCAACGCAACGAATGAGTATTCATCATAAGCAATAATGGCAGTTGCCACGCTGCAACTGATACACTACAAGGGCCTATCTTGAAGATCTCCGACTGATTTCACTGCGCCGCGCACGACACACACGTCATCCAAGGAAACTTCCTGACGTCATCATGCCGCTTGATCCCTTGCCACCACGTTTTTATTGTATTTCGCCAGCCTAAGAATAGGAGATCCTCGATTATCTCTTCTGTTCTATTTGTTGCATTTCTAGTTCCCGTCGGTATACTCCTTACAGATGCAATTAGGTTGTCATAACTGGCGTTCTTTTATTATTCGCAGCGCTGCCGTCCTTTTGTTTGACCCTTTACGACGTTTCATGCAGAACTGTTTACGTTGCGAACTCAGACCTTTCTTACAGTCACTACATCTATCACTGTGCATTTTTTTTGTACCAGGCGAATTTCGCATCCTTAAGGGAACGCAGCAAACATATACTTCACAAAACAGTGATCTTTGTATAATGGCCCCCGTCATTATTTTCTCACAGATCCACCACCGCTAGACTTATTCGTAATAGTGTACAAGTAATTGATTGCTTGCAATAAATCACGTTGTCTTCGAATATGATGATGCATTGATTAGGGTTGCCGAATGTAATTAACGTCCTCGGTAATTCGATTAGTCTTTTCAAGTACTCTATTGCTAATAACTTGTTGCGTTTCTTCTTTTTTTTTTTTTTTTTTCTTCAAGCACAAGTTGTTTCCTGCGCTATAACTCCGAGAATCATAATTCAGTGACAAACACTATGTGTCACAGAGTGGCAACGCCTTTCGCTGAATTTTGCATTTCACCACGAGAACAAAACGTAACGTCATGTTTAGTGAGCTTGGTGCCGGCATGGCGGCAGGCTGATTCTGATATCCCCCCTCTGATACGAAAGGAGAGTTTTCAGCTCCTGCCAAACGTAACGCCAGTGTGGCCATGCCGGCCGTGACGACCATGCCGGTGGCGGCCGCACTGGCGTTACTTTCGGCAAGAGCTAGAAACTCTCCTTTCTTATCAGTGGGGGATAGCAGAATCAGCCTGCCATGACTCTTGCATTCACTTTACCTTATATAGGCCACGCAAGCACGTTCGTACGGCTTTATTATAGCGGGGCTTTATATGTGTGCAGGTAGGTAAGGGGCACATGTGTCCTTGTGTCTCCTACATTTTTTTTTTTACCTGCGCTTTTGGACGCTTCTTCGAGGAACGCGAATTTCTGTTTGTATATGCTGCGATAACTCAATTCAAAGGACTCTGATAAGATACTTACGGTCATATAATAATGAAACAAATCCGTAGAGGTGGTTTTGTGTGTATTCGAGTCAAATTTGAAAGCCCTGTGGGGACCCTATGATCTAAAAATTATGTTTATAAATTTTTTATCGTGACTTCTCGCAGCCGAATATGGCGGTACTATCTTTTTTTCGTGTAGTCTCTCGACTGTAAACAGTTCCTTTACTGAAAATAGCAGCAGTGAATTGTGTAAGGTTTATAAGACAAAGTCTTTTCTGTCGTTGCTTCTTTAAATAGACGAAAGTTTAGCACAGGTGTCGCTCATTGGCTTTTGCTTTCTTTCAGACATGACGTGGATCAAACTGCTCTAGTTTGGCGCTTGTATTTTGTAGCGAAAGCTAAACTGCGGTAGGTTTCTAAGACCTCGGGTACCCGCAGCTACGTCGTGAAGAGGCGATACTATGGTCTCCTCATAAAAAAAAAAAAAAAAAAATCCTGCCATGACATTTGAATTCACGTTACCCCTATGCCACGGGCAGGAGTTACCAACTCGGGTCGCTCCTTTCATATGGGAGGGTGATATCAGAATCAGCCTGCCAGAAACGTTTGCATTCTCGTTATCCCTACGACACGCACGCACGTCCATACGGATTGGTTGAAGCGTCACTTTGTATGTAGGCTGGTAGCTTACTCTCTCGCGTCATACTCTTAAAGAATGAGCTTAACTCCCCCCAATAATGTAGCACCTTACAGTGATAGGGCGTGATAGTGGAATAATGTAGCAGGCAAGAGAAGCTTCCGCCGCTGTTTTCGCAATTCAACTAGGGTTAACCAGAGCTAAACCAAATCTAATTTTTTTAAAGACCTACTAACATGTGACAGGGTAGCCTTATGCAAGAATGAAGTTAATCTCCTTCCCGATCCCTCTTCCAACGCCCAAGCCGAGTCCAATGTGCTGAAACAAGCGAGAAATTTTCTGTGGGAAAGCAATGTTCACCGTTGTCTTTTTTTTTCTTTTTTTTTTTTTTTTTCAAAGAAAAGATTAGCCGGGGTTTAACGTTGCTTAAAATGATTAAGACCTAAAAAAGCACTATTTGGTATGGTTTTCTTGGCAGTTTAATATTGAGATTCTTCCACAAAACTTTGGCAAAGTGTTAGTCATTAGTTGGTCTGGTTTTGGGGGAAAGGAAAGGGGCAGTGTCTGTGTCAGATCTCAGTGAACTTCTACACTGACAATTAAAGGCATACAGTTAGAAGCGCATATATCGTCGCTTCTAATCCCTATCGCAATCCAGTCTCTAGTTTAACTAGTTGATGGATGCTAAATATGAAGCGAAACGGTATGACACCACCATGAAAGCTGCACAGTTGTGTCAAAATTTCGATATAAAATCACCTGACAATATTTTCTTTTTTGTTGGACATACAAGCATTAGGCAATTTCGCTAGGTTTTGAAGCTCCGATTTTACACTAAATTAGGACCCCCCCCCCCCCCCCCCCCCCCTTGCCTTGTTTTCATTTTTCAGCCATTGGCTTTTCTTGAAAGGTTAAGTTTTTTTTTTCTTTTTTTTACATCATGAAAGAAAACGGCGCAGAAAGACAGGGCGCAAGGCACACACAAGCTCTGTCTACTCCTTTCGTGCCGTCTTTTTGCGCTGTTTTCTTCTACGATGTTAATCCTTCAACTCGCCCAATAACACACTTCGATAAGGTTTGTGTGAAAGGAGGATTGTGTGCTTGCCATGGCATGCCGTTTTTTATTGTACCACTCACGGAGAAGACGTGTCGAGGAGGTTGGGTGGCTGTTGATCTGCTGGTCAAGCAGTTGGCTTGTAATTCTCTGTCTGCAATATACACATGCGCTCCAATTAGTGTGTTAACTAGTGACTAGCGTATTTCTTACTGAGAAGGAATACTTTTCTTTCGGCTTGAGTATTTTTTTATTATTTTTGGTGTCACATTAAAAGAATACCAAGTAATAAAAAGTCCAGGCGTTAACACGGGTTCTGCTTAGTCGATGGACACTGCGATCTGGAACCAGTGGACGCAGGTGAAGAAGTTCTTCCGATTGGCGACTGGCACTGTGGGTCTTCGGAAGCTGCAGCCCTGTGTATACAATGAGAAAACCAAGCCTCTGGAACTAGAAAAACTATACCATTTGACAAAACTGCATTATTCAGTTACGTTACAGAAATTTTAATGATATATAAATGAAAAAGAACAAAAAATAATTTAAGGAAAAATAATGCGAAAAGAAAGGAGAGAGGAAAGAAATAGAGATCTAGAAATGGAATTCCTCCAGTGGGCGCAGTTTCTCTTCTGAAACCTATTCTAGTTTTGGGGAACTTCACGTGCAAATGCACGACAGGAATGGGGTTTAAAAAGAGTCAGGTACTGCAAGTAATGCAGCACTGCTTGAAAACTGGCCTTATTAATAGTTCACAATCCACCTCAGTGTATAACAAGAGCCCAGCATGCTATACGCCGGAATGGCCTTGAGACTTCAAGTATCTTCAGAACCCTCCGGGCCTCAAGATCTTGACAAACAAGACTTTTTGTGTCGTCAGTCTGGTCGCATGCATTCTTCAGCCTTATGTAAATTCCAAAATAGCGATAAACTGGGACTAAAATACACCACTCATGCAGCAGAATATTCAGCCTTTTGTATATTTATTAGCTATCGGATTGGGCGAGCGGGTGACTTGTATATGTTTATATATAAACGGGACCTCAGTTGGTGTTTGTACGGCACCAAAACACATATTTGCAGCCGAGCAAATTCGATTTAAAAATAATATTGCCACCTAATTCGTAACTTCAGGATTTAAAAGCAGTCCTTGGTCACCGTTTGAAAATGATTGGCGGTGAGACCTATCGGCTCGGACATTCGCGCGAAAAATTTGCCTTTACGTCGCATTTTAACTATAAAAACGGCCGTGAGTGGCAATACCTGCGTTTTTTTTTTTTTTTTTGCATTTGTAGCCGAATTGAAGGTCCACATTTAGTGAAGGGAACCTATTTGTGATTAGAACATGGTAACCTGTCGCTATAGGCTAACTTCAATCGATTCGTATTTTCCAGTTGGGGTCAGAAGTGTCTGACCTTTACTGTCCGTTTAACATGCCACCCTCACCCTCTTCGACAGAAGTGACTGACGGTTTAAATAAAATTTAAATAAAGAAAACACCACAAATTTTATCACCAACCTCACCCTAGTTGGTCACCGCGAAAAAAAATTAAATATGCAGAATTCTCAATGTTCTCTGGAGATTCCATGCAGGCTTCTATATTTCTTAGCGCAGTTATTTTGGTTAGACTTGTCTGAACGGACATCCACTGGACTGCTAGAGGTCGCAGCTGAGTTCGGATTTAACGATGTCCTTAAATTGTATCAACCTGTTAGGTTTGGTAAAGTTCATTGTTTTCATCAAGACTAACTTACACCGCGTCACGTCACACCACGCCACGCCACTCACTCGCTCTTTTGATCTTGATCGCTTGGCCCCACCATTCATGCAGCACATCAATAAAAAAAGACAAATCGCTGATACGATCCTTTCAGTCCTTTTATCAGAGCTCGTTGCGGTGGCCCATAGCTTTGTCATTCAGCTGATAAGCCCGAGGTAACGGGTTTGAATTCCGGTCGCCTTTCGACAGAGGCGCAGTGTGAGGTGTGCGAGGTCAATGCAATTTAATAAATTTCACGATTGCGAAAAAAACGCAAACGTCTCTCGTAGATCACGCGTATAGGTTCGGAATGGTATAGCCCAGTATTCTTTTCTCAGCCATACTATGAATTATGCCCCGTGAACTCATTAGCAACACACTAAGTTGGTGTTGAAAACTGGCTATGTGCAGCAGGGCACAAAGTTGCCCTACTTTGTCCTTGTGTATAGCTCTGGCCCATTGCTCTGCGGTTTGTTTGAGCATTTATTGAACCGTGTTGACTTTGTACACTTTAAGTGCTTTTCGTTTCTTACGCCTCATATCTTACAGCTAGCCTGAAACATTTCATAAAGACTGCGCCCAACTGCGGGCCATAAAGCGGAACCACACGTAACGCTAGGTACTGCCGTCGTTAGCATTGTTATGGTGGGGCTGTTGCTCAATTAATATAATAACACACGGCAAAAAACTTGGCAGAGCGTTTATCGTTGATTGGCAAAGAACGTGTGAGGTATACTTACAAATAGCTTCTCGCTGACATCTTCGGCTGGTTTGGGGAGGTCGCTCATTTTGGACTGCAAAGATGAACAACACTGTACGCTCAACGCATGCTACTCCTAAAGCTAACAGTGTCTTCTATCTTAAGAAGTTGAGCAACGGGTAATGTGAAAGCAAATTTTGACCGTCTTTAGGTGTGCGGTCTCTAAATAATAGGGGCGCTAAGTCCGGCCGATGACCAGAGATGTCTTGTCAGCTAAACTAAAGGTCAGCATACCGTATTAGATACATTAAAGTAAAGAAAAAAAAAATAGCAGATAGCGAAGAGGGTGGGTGGGGGGGAGTCACCTCGGTGCAGGTTTGCAAACAAGTATCAAGGTGTTGGCTATAGTTAAATTATTGTTACCTATAGTAACTGAATTGTTTCAGAGTTGTGAACGGAGATGCAAGAACAAACCGCCGATCTGCACATACACTCAAGATGTCGTGTAGCTTACAGGCACTATGTTGGATAAGCGGCTGAAAGGCTTCGAGCTTTCTCGAGAATTATACACTCAGCTTTGGACGCCCCATTTCAAAAGACCATAAAAGTGCCGCTGTCAGTCGTAAAAAACTAGAGAGTTTTAGCTTACCGTGATCTGCGATCAGCTACCGTGAAACCGCCACCGCGCGTTTCACCACCGCGCGTTCCACTGCGCATACCCAGACCCCTTGGCACCGATAGATGGCGCCACATACTGGATGTCGGCACATAGACCTGCCGCGTCGGGACCAATCAATTTGTGCACCCCGCCCACGCACGGTAGAAAAGGGTGCCTGGTGGTGCTATGTACTCTTGCACCCACATCGTCGAATATTACCGTGCACAAATAAAAACACTGCCACCCCCTCCCCAAACACTCACCAAGGCCGAAGCTGTGGCATGGCGTCAGGTGCAAACTCATATGCGTATCCTAACCCATACCGCAAACACTTGTTTTTCCCCACCCTCTACACAGTGAAATGCCACATCTGCAAATAATATAGAGCTCAGTAAATTTCGGACTGTACAACACTACACGGCGGTGTTCTACCTATAAACCTCACCACTCCGCCCTCTTGGGAACAAGCCCCGGACAGCACCGAGACAACCAACCAACGCTGACTGATCGAGTGGACAGCGAGTTATAGCGGCGGCGAGCGGGACTCTGGATCGAGAACCCTATATATTTTCCTGAGACCGCTCTCAACGCAAGACCAGCGACAGCTACTCTAGCGGACCTGCAGGATAGCGATTGCACATGGATAAATGCAACAAACGTTTTTCCTCCTCCTCCTCCACAATTATAAATAGTCATCTTACAATTAGGGTCCAGATAAGAAAAATTTTCTTTGTCTTTCAAGACTGCTTTATTTCAAAAGCAGTCTTTAGTCGTCTTTCAGCTTAATCATTTCAGCCCATTTCCCTAACTTTGAGTACGTTCATCTTGCACTAAGTCGATCGTTGCTACAAAAGTTTTGCAAACCTTTCGCGGCATTAGGGCCATTAATAGCGCATTATTGAGCGTTAATTACATGCACAACACGCGTCCCGCTTATAGCCCAGCTTTTCTTTTTTTTTCTCTCTCTCTCTTGGTCGAACTTGAAAATGCGAAACAAAAATATATTCTGAAATTTTTGCGCAATCTATTTTCGAAGGTTAACCTTAGTAACACAGCGGTCGGCATTGAGCAACGTCTGACAAAAATGAATGTTATAGCTGTGCTACAGCTTCCCTCCCTTATTCGCTGCCCCCACTACCTTAAGTAACCTCTTTATTTCCATCCCTTTTCACAAATTGCTTGCCTAATTCCTTGTCAAATGCATTACCTCAGTGGCAACATCGTTTTCATTTTACGATTTAGTCTACAACGTCTTCCACTCAAGCTCTGGTTCTTTTTCCAGTACACTGTGCTCGAAGTTTCTGGACCACATGTGGACACCGGAAATTTGTAGTGATCGTTGACTTTCCTATTTCGAAAAAGGGCAGAGCTTGCTCACCGTCATACGGAGCCGCTTTCCGAACGGGTGATATCTTGTACTGTTTCTTAGCTTTTTTTTTTTTTTTTGATCACTATGTATGGCGCCCTCCTTTCCTGTGTACATTTTTCTAGGTGTATGACACTCACATGTGTGCTCTAATGTAAATGCTTCCTATCCCAGGTGTCGTGTATCATATGTCCAGGCGAAGTGCGACCCGCGTACACTTTGTCTTGAGGACATAGGCTGCCCCCCCCCCCCCCCCACCCCGCCCCAAAATAAAAAAAGAAAAGAAACATCCTCTTCAGTGGTCACGCTTTCACCTGCCTTGCTACGCGGTGCAGTTCAATGACCCCTGAGGACAACTTTGTCCAACCGTTTCTAGATCATGCTGTAAAATTCAATTTTTGAGGCTTTTGAGGCTGTTTGCGGGTCTCTTGATTCTCGTTCGGAATCTAATGACGCATGCATTACTAATAAAATGTTACTTTGAAAATTGCGCGTTTTCTTACACCTCAGTCTCCGCCTCCTTCACTAAACTCCAAACTTTGTTTATGACATCGAGGCGATACAACTGACTGAGTGAACCATGGTTGGATGGAATGGCTTTCTGCTCTATAGGTTTGGAGAGACATATAAGAATACATTATTTTAAGCATATGTTACTTTTTACGTCTTCTGTCTTACAAAATCTATTTTTCTTTTCAGTAAGACTATACACAGTTTCTTTGTAATCGTGGTAATGAGTAGATATAGGGCAACTTCACTTTGATAACATGACCGATAACGTGATAACGTGAGCGCACCAGTTGATCTTTGATCTTCTGCACGATGCACTGCACTATCTGCTCCTTTCGGTCGCCCTCCGACGCGGCGGACACGCAGCCTTCGTATTCGGCACAGATGGTCGGCAGCACCTGCAAAAAGTTCAACGCACTCCGCTCTGAGAGGCCGCGAAAGAAAAGAAAGTTTCGTCGCCACGCTTCCTGTGTTACGTTGCCGCATGTGGAAGGCTGTCTTCACTATAAAAATAGGCGCGTCTGTTTCAGAAAGCGTAGTTCGTATAGAGTTCGCAGTCCTATATGACCATGTGCTGGACCTCCAGCAGCGCTCCAGGGCCACTACTGGCTCTTCAAAAAACGTTGAGTCGAACTAGTTGGTAAAGGTGTGTGCGTGTGCGTGTGCGTGTGCGTGTGCGTGTGCGTGTGCGTGTGCGTGTGCGTGTGCGTGTGCGTGTGCGTGTGTGTGTGTGTGTGTGTGTGCGTGTGTGTGTGTGTGCGTGCGTGCGTGCGTGTGTGTGTGTGTGTGTGTGTGCGTGCGTGTGCGTGTGCGTGTGTGTGTGTGTGTGTGTGCGTGCGTGCGTGCGTGCGTGTGTGTGTGTGTGTGTTATTTGCTTTTTATTGTTATTATGAATACTGCCATTTGACTAGCAAATGTACAGAGCTTTCAAGTGCATCCTGTAAGGCCTTGCCGTGAAGCCGTCCACCGTAAAAGTTTTAATATTTGTTCTTTCAGCGGATTTTAATGACATCTCGGCTTCCGTTCCACCCACATCTTATCTCTGCCGCTGGTACGTGTCGGCGCTGATCAGCTGCTCACTACGTCTTTCGAATCAGGGGCATATAAATACTTTTTTTTTTTTTTTTTGCGGCCCCTGGTGTAGTATTCTGTTGCCTTCGCGCTATCCCTTGTTGTGGGACGCCGTTTGAATTTTGCTGCGTCCGATGCTGCTGAAGTAATTGAATCGATCATTAGAAACCTAACAGATTCGTTTCCCTCCTCAATCACCGATTATTTTTTTTTTTCATCATTCCTTTATAAGCTCATGAGTGTCCTTCCGCGCGTGTGTGCGTCCGCGAGAAGTGTCCCACTTCGCGAGATCCCGTCGGATACCGCGAAAATCGGCGGGGCCCAATGACGTAATCACTAGTGACGTCATCTGTCATGATCGGACGTGATGTCATGACACGATATGACGCAATCATGACGTCACACCCGGTCATGGCGTCACGTGCTTTTATGACCGATTAACTCACCAAGCGATTCACGCATATACAAAGGTGACACCGCCAGACGTCCGATCCAGGCGTCCGTGCTGCGCCTTTAATTTGGCGCTTCCTCGAACGCCGCACCACACCGCATACAGAATCAGACATGGGCAAAGCAGGAAGCGGCGTTTCAAATTGGTTTACAGGAAGGTTTACACTTCGCGGACACTTAACCGCGCCGTAAGGGAAGGGAAGAAAGGCGCTAAGGCTTTTGCCTCATCGCACTTTAGTCGTCCAAAGTGCCCGCTAGAATTTTAGAGCGCAGCTCGTTGGCGCCCGTTCCTGGCTTTCTTTTCCTGCAAACAATAATAGACCGCCAGTGAACTCTGGTGCGTTCAAGGGAACGCTGGTTGTGTTCGACAAGGGGCGCGCGATGTACCGTGTAGGCTTTCACATTTGTCAACTGCAGATTCTTCAATGCTTTTGGAACTGAAAAGCCGAATTAGGGCGAAAGTGCGTATTACACTGTATGGTTTGTGCGCAAAAATAATAAAACTAGTACACAAATCGTCGCAATCCAGAGTTTTCTTTTTCCTCTCTCTCTCTCTCTCTCTCTCTCTCTCTCTCTCTCTCTCTCTCTCTCTCTCTCTCTCTCTCTCTCTCTCTCTCTCTCTCTCTCTCTCTCTCTATCTCTATCTATCTATCTTTTTCCTTGTAAATCGTGTGCAAACCTAGATGTAATGAGTGCAACAGTTCATGTTTCTATGTTACTGGCCTTTCCAGAAACGCTGTGTTGCAGCTAAGACCTAATTGATTTTAATACTGTCAGTGTGAGTCAAATGATGTAAAAACAAAAAGAAAAGTTCCCTTTCACCAGCAAAGCGAAAAGGAAGCGGGAGAAATCTTGTCGCACCTTGTCAAATTCGCGCGCCATGCAAGCGACTACAGCGACGCTTCTCGACGCTCTCCGCAGTTATCTACCGGTTTTTCTCCTCCCGGTGCCACAACCGTCTCCGGCGTGGTCTAGTGGCTAGGATATCTGGCTTTCACCCAGAAGGCCCGGGTTCGATTCCCGGCGTCGGAATTAGTGTAGGTCTCATGGTGTAATGGTTAGCACTCTGGACTCTGAATCCAGCGATCCGAGTTCAAATCTCGGTGAGACCTACTTTTTTTTTCTCTCGCAAAAAATATTTTCAAATATAGGATAATGCACGAGGTGTTGGTGATTTTATCGTATTTTTTTTTTACTTAGTACTTCGATTGCCACAAGGAGCACAGAATCTACCCATCCTTGGTCAAATATTTTTCAGACCTATATTACATTTATTTGTTAAACTGATCCTCACACAGCATCACCTAGAACACACGGTTTTTTTTCTCCACTATACGGATGATCATTACATAGAAGAATATTATGTTGAAATCAGTTGCAATCCATGGACTGAAAACTAGAAGTGGAACAAGGGTGTTGAAAATATATATGAAAAAAATTGCCGGTGATTACGTTACTTCCTAATGCGAAATTTAAACGCAGCTTATCAGCTGTTTCATATAGATTGAGAAAATGAATTCGAGCATGAAATGTACAATTAAAGGCAACTTTTTATTTTTCGCACATATTCGATACCGACTATACTCGGGGACAACTTTCTGTGGCAATGTGGTGGAAGTTACGGAGCCAAAACGCATCAGCTCGCTCCGCACAAGTATAAAGTGCCGCCAGAAATTTCGCTCTGGAATGTTATACCATTACGAAACTATTAACCTTATTATTGTATCAGGCTTACACTACAGTACTAGCCAATACAGCGGGAGTTCAATACGCAGCGTTCATGCCGATTGCTGCGCGGCCTGTCGACAATCTCGCAAAGCGGAAGCAGTGTACGCGAGGTCCGGTGGGAAGCGCCGGCCGCTTTTCCCCGCCCATTTCTGCGCGCGTTCGGAACGCGCGTCTATTTAACGCGCGTCTGTTTTCGACAGGGTACGTCGTGCGCGGTGCTGATTACCGTGGCCAGTTACTCGGAACTACATCCCCCCTCCCCGTAGCTTTGGCTCCATTGCCACAGAAAGTTGTCCCCGCGAGTGACAGATACTGCGCCTTTCCTTTCCTGTAAACCACTTAACTGGCTCTAATGAAGTTTCGAAGGAGGCGAACGAAGAGGCGTCCATGTGCTGTGCGATGCCAGTGCACGTTAAAGATTCCCCAGGTGGTTGAAATTACTACGGAGCCCTCCACTACGGCACCCCTTTCCGCTTTCACTCCATCTTCATCCCCTCCTTTACGGCGCGGTTGGTGTGCACAGAACAGATATGATAGATATTGCGCGCTTTCTTTTCTGTTATTGGCTCTAATGAATTACCTAAATAAACCACATCAAAAATTTTGTCGCTTGCACACCTTTCTTTGACGCCCTATTTTATGGCACCATTATTTTTTCGATATACTAACTAGTTCCTCTTTTACAGCATCGCCAAACTCATGCGCACCCTTCCTTGACTCTCTATTCTGTGGTACCATTCTTTTTCGGCTGCGGAGCTGGTTACGAGGGACAACGGCGACGCCGCGAAACGCAAGAACGGGCGCCAAAGAGCGGCGCTCTAAAATTCCGTGCGCACTATGGAATCTACGCAACGCGAAATCCTAAGCGTTGCTGGTGCATACGGTGCATCACGTCTGCTCTCATTATCATTATCAACTAAATACACCGTCATTATCAACCCCGCGGGGTGGCGCAGTGGTTACGGCGCTCGACTACTGTTCCCAAGGGCGCGGGATCAAATCCCGGCCTCGGCGGCCGCTTTTCGATGGAGCCGAAAAGCAAGGCGCCCGTGTGCTGTTCGACGTCAGTGCACGATAAAGAACCCCAGGTGGTCGAAATCTCCGGAGTCCTCTACTACGGCGTCTCTCGTAGCCCGAGTCGTTTTGGGACGTTAAGCCCCACAAACCAAAATTGTCATTATCATTGGTAATGTCATCATTGCCGTTACAACTAATTGCAGCGTCATTGTCATCATCCTTACGGTAGACAAGGAGAATTATGATGTGCGTTTTACGACCCCGGGCGTGGCGCTCGGCTGGGGATCCGAGAGATAAAGGTTCGATTCCCGGCGGAGACAAAATTGATTTATTTATGGAGCTGATTACGAGGGACGACGGCTACGCCGCGAAACGCAGGAACGGGCGTCAAAGAGCTGCGCTCCAAAATATTGCCGCCTAGCGTTGCCAGGTGGCGCATGACTGAGGTGTGAAAGGAGGACGAAGTTGAAGAGGACGACAAAGTGTCGCTTGCGCGTTTGCGTCTGCGCTGCTGTGTTGTTGTGTCTGGGCTACCCCCTGCTATCTTTGGTATCCTTAGTCACCGTGTACGTGACATTCTGGTGGAGCTGCTGGGTAAAACGATCGCCTATGCAAGAATCTCCATCTACAAGACGTCGCGCCAGCCCTGTACCATTGGACACCCCCGTGCATCGCTCCAGTCGACGGCTCCAGGGACTGTCTCCGGAGTTTCAGCCATCACCCGCCGCCATGACATCTAGTGCTCCTGCTCAGCAGGTAACGGGCGTCGCACCGGCCTGTAACTACACCTTGCAGGCCCCTCGGGTACCGAAATCTTTACATGGGGACCTCTTTGAGGATGTGGAGGACTGGTTCCTTCAGTTTGAACGTGTCGCTGCTTTCAACCAGTGGGACGATGCTGCCAAACTAAGGAACGTCTACTTCAGCCTTGAAGACGGCGCCCGTATCTGGTTCGAGAACCGAGAGCAAGTATTAACGTCGTGGCGGGAATTCCGTCGTCAAATGCTCGAGGCTTACACTAGCGCAGATCGTCGCGAGCATGCAGAACGTGCCATTCACTCTCGCATCCAAAGGCCGAATGAGAGTGTCCAAGCGTACGTCGAGGACATGACGCGCCTCTTCAGGCGAGCCGATCCCGCCATGTCCGAGGACAAAAAGGTCAGGCACTTGATGCAGGGTTTGAAAGAGCAGCTGTTCGCAGGCCTTGTGGGAAACCCACCGTCGACTGTAAACGGATTCCTTGCGGAGGCCACCACAATGGAAAAGGTGCTACACCAACGTGCCGTGGCTTATGACCGACCTTTTCATACAAGCACAATCGCGGAATCATTTGCATCTTTAGAGCGACATCCCGATGCATTGCGCGAACTGATTCGCAGTGTCGTGCGCGAAGAACTAAGCAAGTTCTGGAGCCCTCTGCAGCAATCGCCAACTTCCGTTTCTGCTATAGTGCGGGAGGAGGTGCGGCAGGCACTCAAGAACCCTCTTTCGCCGGTAGTTCCGAGCCCGTCATTGCTGTCGGGGACCGACAATCGTCCCACATATGCGGAAGTTCTGCAGAGTCAGGCTCCCCCTTCACCACCGCCCATTCTCGCGTCACCTACAGTTCCGCTGCCCTCGGTGCAGCCAATGCAGAACTTCGACAATCGTCCGCTGCCCCGACGCAAAGCCGACATTTGGCGCACGCCTGACCGCCGTCCGCTTTGCTTCCACTGCGGTGAACCAGGACATCTCTACCGGGATTGTCCATATCGACGCCTCGGTCTCCACGGCTTCCGCATCGACTCGCCTCCTCCCCGGTTTGGTCAACGACCCCGAGTTATTGAGGAGTACCTGGAGGAGCAGCGTTCTTCATCTCGTTCGCAGCGTCAGCCCCGCTCCCCTTCACCAAGGCGCTCCTCCTCGTCCACCCACGGTTCCTCGCGAGAGGACCGAGGCCGCTCGTCTAGCCCTCATCGGGAAAACTGAAAACAGCGACCTTCGGGGGCGAGGCCGCTGGTAGTCGCTGCGTTGAAGACCTCCCGTCGTCGCCGCTTCGATCCGACCACGAGCTGCTGGTACCGTCCCCTAGGGAAGCAAAAAGCGTTTCTCTGGACATTCCGGTTATTTTAGACGGTCGCACTACGGTCAATGCATTAGTGGACACCGGTGCCGATTATTCAATTTTGAGTGGTCGCATGGCGACTGTATTGAGGAAGGTGCTCACTGCTTGGCCAGGTGTGTACCTCCGAACCGCCGGAGGTCATATAGTTACTCCAAAGGGGATGTGCACGGCTCGCATTCAGATTAACGGACGTACGTTCGTCGTTAGTTGCGTTGTTTTGTGTGACTGCTCCCGTGACCTTATCCTCGGCATTGACTTTCTGCGGGAGTACGGAGCAGTTATCGACCTGCGAAATAGACTCGTTACGTTTTCGATGGGACAATCTACCGAACAAGATAGTAGCAGTCCTTGCAATACCGCACTTCGTGTTTCCGCTGAGAGCGTCTCCCTGCCGCCGCGAAGCAGTGCTCTTGTGGAAGTTACCTGTGACGATTTCCGTACCGGTGATGCTGTAGCGGAGGCGAACCATACACTCCTGCTTGCTCATGGCATTTGCGCTCCCCGAAGTTTATTGTCGTTTCACAATGGCCGGGCTGCACTCCTTGTCACAAATTTTTCTAATGAGCACCGACACTTGTTCCCGGGGACTGCTATCGCTTTTGCTGACCATGTTGCGCACGATCCGGTCTGTTTTGCATCCACGGCAGTAGAAACTAACGAGCCATCTCTTGACAACATCGACATTAATTGTCACTTGTCAAAGGAGAAACGACGGGCCTTAGAGCAACTGCTGCTAGACTTCAAGCACTGCTTTGCTTCTTCCTCGAAGGTTCGTCAAACACCCATCACACAACATCGCATCATTACTTATGACGACGCTCGCCCAATACGACAGCAGCCTTATCGTGTGTCTGCCAAAGAACGAGAAGTGATCCAGACGCAGGTTCAGGAGATGCTGGATGATGGTGTTGTGCAGCCTTCACAAAGTCCGTGGTCTTCACCAGTAGCCTGGTCAAAAAGAAAGACGGCACTCTTCGATTTTGCGTCGACTATCGGAAATTGAATAATGTGACAAAGAAAGATGTATACCCGTTGCCGCGCATCGATGACTCACTGGACAGATTGCGACGTGCGAAGTATTTTTCATCTATTGATTTAAAAAGCGGCTATTGGCAAATCGAAGTAGACGAAAGAGACCGAGAAAAAACCGCATTTGTCACTCCAGATGGCCTATATGAATTCAAAGTACTCCCATTTGGATTGTGCTCTGCCCCAGCTACATTCCAAAGGATGATGGACACCGTCCTCACTGGCCTCAAGTGGCAGATCTGTCTTGTGTACTTGGACGACGTAGTTGTTTTTTCCGAAATATTTGATCAACACCTCGAACGCCTTCGAGCTGTCCTGGAAGCCCTCCGTTCTGCTGATCTCACGCTGAAGCCCCAGAAATGCCACTTCGGGTATACAGAACTCAAGTTCCTCGGCCATGTTGTAAGCGCTGATGGGGTGCGCCCGGATCCCGATAAGACTGCTGCCGTCGCACGATTTCCCGTTCCAGCTAATAAGAAGGCTGTTCAGCGCTTCCTTGGCCTGTGCGCATATTATCGGCGTTTCATTGCGGACTTTTCTCAGATCGCAAAACCTCTGACGCGCCTTACAAGGAAGGACACCTCCTTTGTGTGGAACTCTGAGCAGCAGATGGCCTTCTCTTTGCTTCGTGAGCGCCTCCAAACATCCCCTGTTCTGGCGCACTTCGATGAAGCGGCTGACACTGAGGTGCACACTGACGCCAGTAGTATCGGTCTTGGCGCGGTCCTTGTTCAGCATCAAGACGGGTTTGAGCGAGTAATAGCCTATGCTAGCCGCACTCTCTCGTGCCGAAATGAACTATTCCACCTCAGAAAAGGAATGCCTGGCGGTCGTATGGGCTACTATGAAGTTTCGCCCCTATCTTTACGGCCGGCCATTTAAAGTCGTCACCGACCATCATTGTTTGTGCTGGCTGGCAAATCTGCGAAACCCATCTGGACGACTTGCACGCTGGAGTTTACGGCTTCAGGAGTTTGACATAACCAGCGTTTACAAGTCCGGCCGCAAACACGAAGACGCCGACACGCTGTCACGAGCACCCGTTGACACTGGCGATACTACAGCCGATGACGATAGCGGTTTTCTAGGAGCCCTCAGCGCATCTGAGCTCAGGGATCGACAAAGAGCTGATCCAGACATCCTTCCACTCATCGATTATCTGGAAGGGCGTGATACGACACTGCCTCGACACCTATCTCGGCACCTTGGTTCCTTCTGCATACGGCAAGGCGTCTTGTATAAAAGAAACTCCCAGGGCCAAGACAGAACTTACCTTCTGGTAGTGCCATGCGAGCTCCGTGAGGATATTCTACTTGCTTGCCATGATGAACCAACGTCTGGTCATTTGGGTTGCTCACGGACTCTTGCTCGAGTGCGCAACATGTATTACTGGCCAGGACTCTCCGCAGCTGTGAAACGCTATGTACCAAGCTGTCGCGAACGCCAGCGCCGTAAAACACCGCCCCAGAAGCCTGCCAGATTTCTCAAGCCCGTTAAGGTACCCCGCATTCCGTTCGACCAAATTGGAATGGATCTTCTTGGCCCTTTCCCTTTGTCGCAGGCCGGAAACAAATGGATAGTAGTCGCTACTGACTACCTGACTCGATACGCTGAGACAAAGGCAATCCCTCATGCCACAGCTTCCGAAGTAGCAGAGTTTTTCATGCACAACATAGTCTTGCGGCATGGCGCCCCTTCCTACGTCATTACCGACAGAGGGACAGCTTTCACATCACAGCTGATCGACCGCATATTTGAGCTGAGTTGCACGACCCATCGCAAGACCACAGCGTACCATCCACAAAGCAATGGCCTTACAGAAAGATTGAATAAGACGATTGCGGACATGTTGGCAATGTACGTCGATGTGCAGCACAAGACTTGGGACGAGGTGCTGCCGTACGTCACATTTGCGTATAATACAGCCTTATAAGAGACAACGCGCTTCACACCATTTCGACTTGTTTACGGACGCGAAGTTCAGAGCATGCTCGATTCCATGCTCCCGTGCCCAGATGATGACCAGCTATCCTCAGATGCCCAGCAATATGCCATCCGCGCTGAGGAAGCCCGCCAGCTCGCCCGTGTGCACATTGGGCAGCAGCAGACCACTGACGCGCACCGTTACAACCTCCGGCACCGCCAGGTTGACTACAAGCCTGGAGACCAAGTCTGGGTATGGACACCAGTTCGCCGTCCAGGCTTGTCAGAGAAACTCCTTTCCCGCTACTTCGGGCCGTACAAAGTGTTGCTCCGTGTGAGTGACCTCAGTTATGAAGTTATCCCAGACGGTGCACCACACAACCAAAACGTCGAAAGCACAGCTCGGACATTGTGCACATTGTGCGACTGAAGCCGTACTACCACCGATAGCGTATGGTAACCCGCTGTGACCACTCTCTTGCTTTTCACACCAATTTTACCGGTCCTTCTCATTTTTTTTTTTTTTTTTGGAAGGAGGGGGTAATGCCACCTAGCGTTGCCAGGTGGCGCATGACTGAGGTGTGAAAGGAGGACGAAGTTGAAGAGGACGACAAAGTGTCACTTGCGCGTTTGCGTCTGTGCTGCTGTGTTGTTGTGTCTGGGCTACCCCCTGCTATCTTTGGTATCCTTAGTCACCGTGTACATGACAATATTTATAAATGATGACAGCATGGCTAAATGAGTTTGAGGTTGAGGTGCGTGTATATGTAATACCAGGAACACCACAGCACTTTTAAAGTGTGTTTCGATGGCAACCCTTGCTGCCCGAGCTGTATGAGTAAACCCTGACAAAGTTATCTAATCTATGTGGGGAGCGAGGGCAGTGGTAAACAATCATTTACGTGCAAATCATGCACCAAGAAAGGGGAGGGCGTTTTAAAAGCTCTTTAATGCCGTGCATCGTGCCATTCCTGGCCTTTGTTTTTTTTTTCTCTCTCTCTCTCTGTTTTCTTGGGTGTGTGTGTGTGTGAATGGGGGCGGTGGGGGGGGGGGGGGGGGGGGGAGTCATGGCCATTTTCCTTAGCGTATAGATATGTTTGACAAGAGCCAGCAGTCCTCAAGAACACCACAGTTCACCATACACATACATAACTTTTGAGCAGAGACCATATATTGGCAAGAAATTCATCCAGCGTGAAAACGTGCCAAAACCAGCCGCCTATAAGGGCGGGTGCTGACGAGCCGTAGCAGCCAGCGAGGCAAACATTTCATCACGGAACCTATACTAACGTGAGAAAGGTCTCGTAAATATAGGCACCATATGAGCAAACATGCCTTCGCTAGAGGAAAGATTCATAAGCACATATTGTTCATGATCATCCATCCATTCCGAAGTCGGACGCCGTATATTTCGCCACGGTTAACGATACCATCAAGACTGAAAGGTGATCTCTCTAATAGTATGCAGTGTTGTGGACGCTACGGATGGCTTCTGCCTTATCAAGGAAAGTACACGGAGCTTGAACTCAAATGTGAAATTGCAGGAAATTTAAATCTCATAGACGTTAATTCTTAATGAAATTTCTCTCCTCGTGCCTGTAGGCCAATAGCATGACCATCTTACCCCCCGCTAAAGTTATTGGCCGTAAAGCTAAAGCTATTCACCACAGCCAATTATTACGTGCTTATCGAGTTATGGATGGGCTCCTGATCATAGATCTGACTTTAGATTCGCCTGCGGTGCGCTGTTTTGGATGAAGTATGCATACCAAATAAGCGCACTCGGAAGCTGCACAGTGTTAAGCTATAATAACCATGAAATTTACTTCGATGAACTTCAGTGAACCTTAACAAAATTTTCGCTTAATTGAAAGTTCCCTGATTTGAAACAACCACGCATTCATTCATTTGGACGAGACAATGTAAATTCGAAGCATTGAATTGCCTTCTATAGGTACTTATCTGTCACAATAATGGAAAGTAAACACGCACGTACTATGTATTTGACACCTTTATAAACTATACATGAACTCTCTACTGGGTTTATAAGTTTATTATCGTTAAACTGGTAAACTCGAATAGTTGTTTCTTCGCTTTCATGCACTTTTCTTATTTGTACAAATGCCTTCCGAGCGGCAGAGACAGCCAGAAAGATTCAACACCTGTCGCCTGCATTTCAGAACTTTTCGCTGCGATTTATTGAAGGCAAATTCCTCCTCTCCAGAAAACTGAGTGATGTAAGTACTCTAACGAACATTTTCGGCTACAGCTACAACAAGTTAGCCGCTTCATTATACCAAAGTTTGGCAATGGAGTGAAAGTATGTGGCTGTGCGTATTTCTTGAGCTGGAGGCCTGCGCTCCATAACTGCAGTTTCCTAAGTCTGGCGGACAAATATTTTTGCATGGCTGCCAAAAATATACACTGTGACAAGAAACTTGACGTGAAGACTTTCCAAAATGCTCACCGGGCTGAAAGCTCTGAAAGAGAATTTCAGCTACTGCAATCAAAAAGCCCATTTGCCTCGGATACGACGGGGTTTCAAAAATTTGTTAACTAAAGTTTCGCTACAGATGGCTAAAGTTAGCTTAGCGAGGGCTTGGAATCTGGAGGCTTTGACGTCATAGTTAGCTTAAGAGGGTTATCACACAGCTTCCGCATTCCCCATAAACATAAGATCAGGTATACGTGGCATTTGCAGCATCCCTGGACTTTCCCCGTCCGCCGCTATGGTGGAGGGTGGCGCTAGCGAACACTCTCAAGGGTAGGTTACACGCAATATAAACGCCTAAGAAAGTGGAAGAATAAAGAGCCGACGCTGTAACTCAACGGTAGAGCCACCGGACTCGAAATTCGGAGGGCGGGGTTTCGGACCCGAGCGGCGGCATGGGGTTATTTTTTCTTCTACTTTCTGACCGATTTCCTCCCCGATTTATCATTACTTCCCATTCATAAACAGACACAAAAAATAGCCTATGATTTTCTTTGTGAGCGGCTGTTGGCTCCATTACTATGCGGCCTTACTAAGGGTTATTCAATTGTACTTTTTTGCATGCCGGAAATGACCATTCCTTCTCTGAGCCCTATCGTGGTGTATCTTGAGTCTTGAATTGCGGAACCGTACCGTGTTTGCATAGATGATGCGCAGTGTTATTTAGAACCACGTGATAGGTGGGCCATATTTCAGAGAGGCAAAGCAATGCACTGCGATGTGGTGATCACCGCGAAATTGATGCAGATTTGAGTACATATCCATCGTAATTTCAGGAGGCGAAATGGGAAGAGGGGGAAGGATGCTCACCGCCGTCAGATACTTGGAAGGCACCCCGTACTTGTCGTAGTCCTCGTAGCAGTCGATAAACATGTCCGCAGCTGCCGTCAACATCGACATCATTTCCTTTTTGTCTGCTCGGGTAAAAGAAGAACATTGGCGTCAAGCTTACAAAACAAAAATGCGAAAGAGAGGGTTCATCTCTGTGTTTCTTCTTTTTTTTTTTTACTCCGTTTTTCTGTTTTTGCTGGAAGAGAACGGTTAAACCCTATTTAAAGTTTTCACCGGAAAGCACGTACAGCGTCTTGTCAGCGCTGTCATCAGCGCTTCTGCTGAGTAGGTGCGCTTGCCTCAGCGGGCATTACAAAATAGTCGGGGTTGTTTTCAAAACGCATTCAATCAGCAGACATTTTTTCTTGGAAGGGGCAGGAGGGGGGGGGGGGGGGGGGAGTGGCTTAAGGTTTAAGCCGAATAGTCAATGGCTACCCTCTCTCTCTCTCTCGCTTGTGCATGCATGTTGCGCCAACGCCATCTAGGTCGCGCGGGCGCGCAACGACAGAGAGAAAAGCTGCTGTGTGTTGAAGAAAAACTATCGCGCGCGCACGTGTGTGTGTGTGTGTGTGTGTGTGTGTGTGTGTGTGTGTGTGTGTGTGTGTGTGTGTGTGTGTGTGTGTGTGTGTGTGTGTGTGTGTGTGTGTGTGTGTGTGTGTGTGTGTGTGTGTGTGTGTGTGTGTGTGTGTGTGTGTGTGTGTGTGTGTGTGTGTGTGTGTGTGTGTGTGTGTGTGTGTGTGTGTGTGTGTGTGTGTGTGTGTGTGTGTGTGTGTGTGTGTGTGAGAGAGAGAGAGAGAGAGAGAGAGAGAGAGAGGGGGAGAAAGAGAGGAGAGAAAGAGAGGGGAAAACAGAGATGGGGCGTATAATGTATTAGGGGTCGGAATAACGCAAAACTTCCTAACGAACACATTACAGCCAATGCTGTAAAAACCTCAGAAGTAGCGTGCGCAGAAAAGCAGCTTTCTGTTTCACTGCTCACTAGCTGAAGACGGTTACTTCAGTGAAAATTCGCTTAATTTCTTTTTTTTTTTTTGACACGTGTGCTCCTGCTTTCATGTTAGATACTTTTTGGCTCTTTAAATTACGTGTTTGTTGCACTGAGGTATACATTCCCTGTCGGTCATCTGGTTCACCTCTAATCTGTATACTGATTGCGATTGACAGTTTTAGTCGCTGAATGTTTCCCTTGTGGCTGGTTTCGCTGATTGGCCGAGTTATGCGTATAAAATGCAGGGTGTGGTGCAATAAACCTTAGTTGATAGTTGGCGCCAGTCCTATGCGTTTACGTTCCTTCTTGTCCTTGTGTCATTCGCGGCGTTTTTGTTTCAGGCATGTCGAACCAACTAGCCTATACCAAAGTACTTTTATAGGCATCATGTTCTGTAACAGTATACATGCAGACCGAAAGTCACTAAACGCAATAATTTTGATGTGCTGCGGCTCACTGTTGCCGGAATATATATATATATATATATATATATATATATATATATATATATATATATATATATATATATATATATATATATATATATATATTCTGTGTAAGAGGCACACTCTGCTATATGGCACATTATCGCTCACAGCCGCCTAAATTTTCTATCATATGGTATCTGCGCTTAACTATGCAACTGCCTCGCCGCGGTAGCTCAGTGGTTTAGGCGCTCGACTGCTGTACCTACGGGCGTGGGATCGATCCCCAGACGTAGCGGCTGCTTTTATATAGAGGTGAAAAGGAAGGCGTCCATGTGCTGTGCGATGTCAGTGCACGTTAAAGAACCCCAGGTGGTCGAAATTTCCGGAGACCTCCACTACGGCGTCTTTCATATCCTGAGTCGCTTCCGGACGTTAAACCCCATAAACCAAACCAAAAACAACCTAACCTAAATAGACAACTAACTGTGATACCACCCAGAATGCGCGAAATTAAATGTAATTAAAGAGAATTGATGTCGTAATCTGCATGAAGGACTGGGCAAGGTTCATGATATTCAGGATTCTACAAATGCAAGAGCACATGCGGTCAACTATGACAACACTAAGTGCACGGTTTACGAACATGAATCTCCAAGTCACACGAATCGTCACAGTCCTTTTGTTTGAGGAACTCATTGTACCGAAACAATCGACGTGAACATTACATCGTCCAAGCTTATACAGTTGAAATTTCTTCAAAGACTTTTGTGCTAACGACCCTCGCCTTATCCTGATGACTTTTTTCTTTCATTCCTGACAGCTGTCAGCCATATCATTTGTTAATTTCTAGAAAACGCGGAATAATAAATTTTAGCCCACTGCGTCAGGCCACGGAAAGCAATAATTCTCCTCTTCTCTTCTTTTTAAACTCAGTCAAACCAACGACAGTGGGCGTATATCCTAACAAACTTTCCTGGTTCAGAAAATGCTATATCGTTCCACTACTATCATGTTATGCAACTACAAGACGAAGCAGCAAAAACAGTATTTCGAGAAAATCCTCAGTAGGCTTTTCATCTATTGCTATACCAAAACGTAGAACAACTCATTCAACTACCATTGACTGCTATTTATATCTGCGTCTAGCAAGTGACCACCCTGCACTGCACGTCAAACTAATCTTGCTGGGTCAAGCCAGGCGGCCAAGTCGCGGCACGTCTAGGGTTGAATGCATACTGGGCTGAGGTCCGCAGGCGTCCTCCAGCGGTGATCCTGCAGCGGGTCCCAAGAGGATCCAAGAAGCCGCCAGCAGCGTGCCGATCATGGCCGTTTTCCTGCGATACTTTGCGCGTCGCCACGGGCCACTGTCATGGCGGAGTCCTGTTTGCTCAGGCAACTCCCATGGAGCACAGCTCTCTAGCGCCGAGGTCGAGTTCGAAGGAGGCGGTCGCATTGCATCCATCATATGCAGTCGCTGATGACAGCGCACGCGGATAGAAGAAAGCATCGCTTCGAAAGAAAAATGAGAGAGCGTTAAAAGGAGCCTTTTTAAGCGTCTGTATTGAATTCTTCATTGCTGCGCGGCCACTGGAGGAAAATAAGTCTTGAAATTATGTTCCGAAAATATGAACACAATGTTGTGGCAATGAATACTAATGTTCTGACGCATCTGCAAGCAACTCATCAATGAACGCGTCTATCTTGTAATATTTAGATCGAAAATTTTCAAGACAAAAAAGTTGAAGTATAGTAGGTGTCGGTCTGCATTTAAGCACAACGACAGCAAATAAATAATATAAGAGCGAAAGAGAGAGAGGGGGGTGTAGTGTAAAGGAAACACGAAATAAGTGTTGAGCTTGAACTTGTACTGGATTTCTTTCGCCAGAGACGTCATGTCGTTTATGATTCAGCTCAGTTACTGAAAGTTTGTCACTCGAGTGCAGGATTAAAGGATTCAAGGTTATCTTGGGAACAGAGAATGTGTGAAAGATTGGCCTGACCTCAAAGAGCTCGTCAGATTCATTAAGAATGCTTAGTAGGGAGAAGAACCTTGCATTAAATGTTTTGTATCAGGTCCAACCTGTCGGCCGGTACTCAGAGCACCTGAGTTCCCTTTTTTTCTTTTTTCCGGCCAGCCCTTCCAGTGCCTGTACCTTGAAGCCATTTGTAGCCTCATATAGAAAGTTGCTGGTTGTAAGTGCCCATATGCTACATCATATATCGGTCCCAATGTCATGCATACCACGGACGGTCCAAACTTCACTGGCGTCGAAGGACAGCCGTACACAATATACCATTTCGGGATTGCCTCTTCCCAAAATAGCACGGGAAACCAGCAAGCAGGGGAATACCGTAAAATAAAAAAGTTTAGTTAGTTAATGACTTTCGACATTTAGTCTTTCTCCTTAGTGAGAAGTAAATATAAGTGAGATGACGGCAAATCCTGTTCGATTTGCACACTGGTGGCTCTGTCGTCTTCTACAACTCCATTTATGCCTAAGTACCGTTCCCTCAACTACAAAACAGAATGACCACGTTGTTCCAAAACACAAGCATTTAGGTTATACCCGCACAAAAGCTGAAAGTCAGGTCTGGATATTGCACGCGGAGAGAGAAAAAACTACGCAGGGGAAAAAGAAATTCTGCTGACCACTTCTATTTACGACGCAATTCATTGCTTCTCTTACAAAGGGGGCAATGAGTAACCATTACCTAAATTGTCTGACCATTCCCTTTAATACTGGGAGCACCGGTACACAAAATTAAAACGATCCTGATTCTGACAGTTTCTCGTTTAGAGGCCGGCAAGTTTCTTTAAGCCTATCTCTTCGTTCCCTCTCGTAGGATGTCTTCAAAAAGCTCTAAAGAGAGCTGCTAATTTGGCGCGCAACGCTGACGCTGCACCCGGATGTGTTCGAGGGTTCCTCTCGAGCCACAGTGTATACAAAAATTCTGATCTTTCGCCTGGGACTGCCCCTCTTTTCCCGGCAGGGGCCTAAATTTGACGCCGCAATTCTAGGAGAGTGTGCTGGGCTGCTCGGACCCAGCCGTCGTCCAGCTGGCCTTGGACGCCAACCATGACGACGTCTGCCGGCCTGCATCTGAGGCCCCCACCAACCGTCCCAAGCGGCGGAAGGCCGAAGTTCCTTCATCCGCTGGTCCAAATAAAAACTTCTACTCTCTCTCTCTCTCTCTCTCTATCTCTCTCTCTCTCTCTCTCTCTCTCTATCTATCTATCTATCTATCTATCTATCTATCTATCTATCTATCTATCTATCTATCTATCTATCTATCTATCTATCTATCTATCTATCTATCTATCTATCTATCTATCTATCTATCTATCTATCTATCTATCTATCTATCTATCTATCTATCTATCTATCTATCTATCTATCTATCTATCTATCTATCTATCTATCTATCTATCTATCTATCTATCTATCTATCTATCTATCTATCTATCTATCTATCTATCTATCTATCTATCTATCTATCTATCTATCTATCTATCTATCTATCTATCTATCTATCTATCTATCTATCTATCTATCTATCTATCTATCTATCTATCTATCTATCTATCTATCTATCTATCTATCTATCTATCTATCTATCTATCTATCTATCTATCTATCTATCTATCTATCTATCTATCTATCTATCTATCTATCTATCTATCTATCTATCTATCTATCTATCTATCTATCTATCTATCTATCTATCTATCTATCTATCTATCTATCTATCTATCTATCTATCTATCTATCTATCTATCTATCTATCTATCTATCTATCTATCTATCTATCTATCTATCTATCTATCTATCTATCTATCTATCTATCTATCTATCTATCTATCTATCTATCTATCTATCTATCTATCTATCTATCTATCTATCTATCTATCTATCTATCTATCTATCTATCTATCTATCTATCTATCTATCTATCTATCTATCTATCTATCTATCTATCTATCTATCTCTCTCTCTCTCTCTCCGCACCCGGAAGAAGGAAATTGGTCCCAAGGGAAGGAAAGACAGGACGATGAATAAATAATCTACATCGTACTTTCTAATACAATCCGTCATTCGAGGAAGAAGAAAAACAAAATACTCAGGACCATTTGTCGATTATTCCTCGCAGTTTCCTCCATGATCTACTGCCGCTATTATTCGACGTCTTTTTTAAACATCAGCATAAAATCCTCTCCAATATTCCCCGCCGTGAGTACGTACCGCTTGTACGTGAGAACACCAGAAGCACGATCGAAAGGGAAAAAGAAGAGGCGCCACGTGCACGGTTGAGTAACGCATGGAGGACGACCTGTTCGCCCACGTAGTCAGCATTCGGGCCACCCGGCCCAACAGCCGGCCACTGCGGGGCCAGTCCGGCTCCGAATATGACAGGCGAGTGCACCGTCCAGGCATCGATCCGTAACAGACCGAACCTGGTGATCGTGCTAGTTTGGCACACAGTGCTGTCATTGGCTAGGTGTCGTAATCAATACTATCCTCAGCAGCGTTACTGTAGCGCATCAACGTCACCCGGATGGCGGTAGTTTTTCCCGAGGTAACGCTGGTGTTGCCGCACAACTACTCAATTGACTCCGTGCAGGAGCGCTCGTGAATGCGGTTTGACGATGGTACCAAAGGAAGTTCGTTGGGAATAGGCTGTAAATGTGTGCGGCGCGGGACGCTGACAAGCGGAAATTAATGGGAAAAAGTGTTCGAACTTCGATGAGTCAAACACGGCGCTTAGTTACAACAGACAATGCACGCGTGTACTTTCTGTCATCGTCAAACCATAAGCACAGTACGCTGCAGTGAAACTTCTGTTTTGCTATACTGATGGAATGGAATGAAGCGACTGCCAAAACGTTCTCCGAATAAATGGTAACAGCCCTAACTGTGCAGCGCTATGCGTTTGCCTCTCACTGAAGCCATCGGCCCGAGCTGGCTACGTGCTTCTGACAGTCGAATGATATACGATAACAAGCTTGTACGCAGCTTCGACAAACACAAATTGGTTCGCGCGCATTTCCTCCCTCACGGTGCTGCGGAACCTGTTGAGCATGTAGGCGCTGGGAAGATATTTTCGTGCAAATATGACCCGCTGTGAATATTTCTTTTTTCGTCTTTAAGGTGCCCAAGCGACAAGACCTTACATGTTCAAGTGATGTAGCGAACGCTCCACGCCCTCCTCAAGCGTGGAATTGCTCATTTGGTTGCTGTAATAGTGCTTGCACATCATTACAGCTCTAGGAAGCAATACAGCTGTCATATATGAGGCTATCACAAAGACAGGATGTGCATCCTGTTGAAGAGGTGAGATTATCGAGCAGCGCAGTCCTCAATCTAAGCCGCCAGTTGGCGAATGGCCACAGTAGGCAAAACTTGGAGCAGAATAGGCAGCTAGGATATAGAAGGGATTATACGCAGAGCATATAAGTGGCTTCAAAAGTTGAGAAAAATCATGAGATGATTATTATATACGGCCAACCCTATTAAAATTATGCACCCTGTCACTACATATCTAGAACGTGAGTCGAAAAACCAGAGAGGTGTACATCTCGAGAAACAACTTTTAGTATAACCATAAACAACAAAAAAAAAAAAAACAAAAAGAAATAGGTTACAGGGCACCAATTAGCATGCACACATCAGGCAACACCACACGCAGGTGGATTTAAGGATCGCGACAATATGGTCCTAATTGGTCTTTAGAGTCCTTCACAAAACAAAAACGAATCGATGAGTAGGCAAATGTTCAAATCGGTACTTAGCGGCGATTCAGATGAGGGGTGTCGCTCGAGTTGTCCTCGCTGGGGCCTCCGGAGCGTAGCCGAAGGAGCGTCTCGACGATCCGGATCGCGGCCGAGATACGTCGGCCTAGGAGGGCAGCCTCGATGCGTCTTTCTCACTCCAGGTCCAAAACTCGTCTCCTTCCCTGCCCCCGGGGCAGCCGCACCGAGCAGGCGTCGTCGCATGCATACCGTTCTCCTCTCCCGCCGGGAGCATTGCGCCCATGTATCTTCCCGGCCGTGGGATCCGCGAGTTGGCGTGACCTTGAGGTTCCCGAAACCACGCGGTTACGACGTCTGGTCTTCTGTCTAAACGATTATTGCTTCCACGCAGACGCGCGCACTTTACGCCGTCTGCCTGGCTCCGTCCCCGTGGTATACGTCTGCGTCGTCTTTTGCGGGCCGGTTGTTTCTTCGTTTCCGTTCTTGTTAATTATTTGCTTTCCTTCCTGAGGCGGCGTCTTGCACTCACACGTGACAAGTACCCCCACACTTAAGAGTTTTCCCGCACGGAAAACTACTCACTGGCGTAATAAACACACACACGCACAGGCAAACGTCACAACAAACGGCACTGTTCACATAGTACAAACCATCAATAGCAAAGCTCGAACACACGTGTTTACTTCTTTTCTGCTGCTATATGGACATGCTACACACGCTGACAAATATAGCCTTAGTTCAGCCTACTTAGGAAGTCCGCTCCTACGTTTTCTCTCCCTTTTATATACTCGATGTCGAAGTCGTACTCCTGGAGCGTCAGACTCCACCTCATCAGCCTTCCGTTTGACCATTTAGTTTTTGTCAAACACTGTAGGGGCTGGTGATCCGTCTGTACTTTGAAATGTGTTCCGTACAAGTACAAGTGAAACTTCTTTACTGCCCACACCAGTGCTAAACATTCCTTTTCTACCGTCATACTCGATGTCGAAGTCGTACTCCTGGGGCGTCAGACTCCACCTCATCAGCCTTCCGTTTGACCATTTAGTTTTTGTCAAACACTGTAGGGGCTGGTGATCCGTCTGTACTTTGAAATGTGTTCCGTACAAGTACAAGTGAAACTTCTTTACTGCCCACACCAGTGCTAAACATTCCTTTTCTACCGTCGAGTAGTTCTTTTCGCACTGGCTAAGCTTCTTGCTCGCATACGCCACAGGGTGCAGGATGCCGTCTTCCTCCTGCATCAGTACTGCGCCCAGAGCTGTGTCTGATGCGTCTGTGCGCAAAACAAATTCCTTGTCTACATTAGCGGCTAGCAAGACGGGTGGTTGCGCCAAGCATTCTTTCAGTTGACTGAACGCTTCTTGGTGTCGGTCAGTCCAGTGCACCGCATTTGGCGCCCCTTTCTTTGTCATTTCTACGAGTGGGAGAGCTTTGTCGGCGTACTGTGGGATGAATTCCCTGTAATATCCAGTTAATCCTAAAAACGACTGCACCTGTTTCTTGGTGTTTGGTCTTGGTGCCGCCTGTATTTTTTCCAGGATATCTGGCTTCGTCGCTATCCTGCCCATTCCTATCTCGTGCCCGAGAAAAGACACTGATTCAAACCCGACCTCGCACTTTGTGGGCTTCACCGTCAGGTTTGCCTCACGGAGTCTCTCGAACAGGGCTTCGAGCGCATTCAGATGTTCTTGCCAAGTATCTGTGGCGACCAGAATGTCATCTATATAGTGGTGTACATTTGGAAGACCGCCCAAAACCTTTCTCATTAGCTTAGTGAACGTGGCTGCGGCAGTTTTTAAGCCAAACGGCATGAATCGAAACTGGAACAGGCCGTTAGCGCATGAGAAAGCTGTTTTTTCTTTGGAACCTTCCTCCATTGGTATTTGCCAATAACCTTTCGCGAGGTCGAACTTCGAGAAAAATTTCTTCTGCGCGACGCTCGCAAACACCACATCGATTCTCGGAATCGGCTCGCTGTCAGGAATTAACACGCTATTGAGCCGCCTGAAGTCAACACAAAGTCGATTGGAGCCATCTGTCTTTTTGACGACTACGAGGGGTGAGTTATAGGCAGACTCCGTGCGTTCAATTATGCCAAGCTCCAGCATATCCTCCACTTCTCTCTCGACTGTCTTGTGTGCAACCAGTGGCAAAGGATACTGCCTGACGTGTATGGGCTGCTCGGTGGTCAGTCGCAGCTTGCACTCAAGAAGCTTCGTCTTCCCGGGCAGGTCTGAGAAAATGGTGTCATATCGCTCCAGCAGACACTTGACTTGCGCTATCTTTTCTGTGTCCAGAGTCGGGTTAAGCGCCGCGTCCCTTGGTCCCGATGTCTTTCTTGTGTTGAAAGTAGGCACTTCCCCCGCGTCCGGTTCATCATTGATGACCATGCAGGCGATTGTATGGTCAAGATCAGGACGCCTCTCTTCATAACCTTTCAGCATATTTATGTGGAATACTTTTTTGTTTCCGTTCACGAGTAGCTCGTAGTCTACTTCATTCTTCTTTGCTGTTACTGGAAATGGGCCCTTCCACTGCATTGTGAGCTTGTTCTTTTCACTTGGCAGCAGGATCAAGGCTTTGCCCCCTGGCTTGAGCTGTCGATTCACCGACTTTCGATCATAAAATTTCTTATACTTCTCCTTTGCGGCTTCCAGGTTGCAGTGTGCGATCTTGCAGGTTTCTTCCAACCTCTCTCTCAGCTCCAGTACGTAGGTATACGTGGTCTTCTCTTCCGTTCCCAATTCTTTATTGGACCAGAACTCTCGGAGAATGGTTAGTGGTCCTCTGACGGCTCTGCCGTATAGCATTTCAAACGGCGAGAACCCCAAACTTGACTGAGGGACCTCGCGATATGCAAATAGCAGTGCCGGGAGGTATCGATCCCAGTCGGCCGGTCTTTCTTGGCACATTTTCCTCATCATGTGCTTGATTGTCCCGTTGAAGCGCTCCACCAGGCCGTTGCACATCGGGTGATAGGGGGTCGTCAGCAGTTGCTTCATTGACATGAGTCGGCTCACTTCCTTCATTAAGACCGATGTGAAATTGGATCCCCGGTCTGTAAGCATCTCTTTCGGCACACCATATCGCGAAAACATCTCGAGTAGCGCTTCGGCCACCTCGACTGTATCGATAGTTTTCAAGGCAATAGCATCCGGGTACCTAGTCGCCATGTCGACCAGGGTGATGACGTACCGATTTCCTCTTCTTGAGGAAGGTGTCATAGGCCCAATGATGTCGACTGCCACCCTCTGGAATGGCATTTCAATGGTCGGCATAGTTGCAAGTGGTGCTTTCCCAACTCTTCCTTTCGGTACCGTTCTTTGGCATATGTCGCAAGATCTGACATACCGCTTCACGTCACTCTGCAGGCCAGGCCAGTAGAATTCTTCGGTTATTCTGTTCACTGTGTTCTTGGCACCTTGGTGTCCAGCCATAATCGAATCGTGACCCAGACACATGACGGATGGTCTCAATTCTTTTGGTGTCACTAGTTGTAGGGCTTCCCTTCCTGAGTTGAAAGTACATTTTCGGTACAACAGCCCATCTTGGATGAGAAACTGGAATGTCGTCCGGCCTTTCTTTCTTTTTAGAATTTCGCCAACCTTCTTGAAACAGTCCGCCAGTGACGCGTCGTTGCTTTGCTCCTGCGCTACCTTATCGGGAGTCACCTTCAGTAGTTCCGCCGCAGGAACCTTGAGTTTGGGCATCTTCCCTTGTGCTGCTTTTGCTGCTCTAGTCTGTACGGCAGACGACACTGTGGGTGTTTCGACTTTTCCTTCAGCCGGCTCTAGGTTTCCGCTGCACTCTCTTGAAATCACGTTGGAGGGAGTCTTCACAACGGTTTCCTCTTCATCTTTTTCATCCTGATCCGGGAAATGTTCCCCACTGAGGGTCCAGTCGGCATCGGGATCGTCAACTTTTCGTACGCCCGCGATGTTTCCTAGCACCAAGTCATATAGGGGTGCATCTAGGCATTTCGCCAAGACCGGCCCCGAATAGTACGGTGTAGAAATTTCAATCATTGCCTCGGGAAGGTAGCGAACGGTGCTGTCAACCAGTAGCACCGCCGCAAGTTGACCGGTAAGCTCCTCATCTTCAACAAGGCTCCTTCTTACTAGGACAGTGTTTGTGCCACTGTCTCTCAACACGCTCACGCGCTGTCCGCGAATTTTACCTTTAACTACAGGCATCGACTCGCTGACGGTTGTGTGCCTTGCCGTTTCCCCTTCCGATCTCTCACCCTCTGCCGTCTTTTCGACTTCCTCTGCGGTCAAGTCAGTTTGTCGGGGATGTACGATACACGCGGCTTTCTCTTGCGTCCGATATCTGCAGTCTTCTGTACGGTGGCCCCTCTTGTTGCAGCTTTGGCAGAATGTCTGCGTCTGCCCTCTATTTCCTCCAAGCCTACAGTCCGAGGCGCGGTGTCCAACACGGTTGCACAAGAAACACCTCGGGGGTTGCCTAAATGTGCCACTTTGCACTCCTCGCTTTACCGCGTCGACATCGGAAGCTCTCCCGTTGTCTTCCTTGACCTTTCCCAGGTTTCTATGGCCTTGGGCTTCCATGAACTGGTCAGCATATTCTGTAAATTCCTCTACTGTCTTCAACTTCCGCTCTTTCAGAAATATGGCCAACTTCGGGTGACAGCAGGCCAAAAACTGTTCTGCCACCATTAGATCTCTCACCCCTTGGTATGTTTTTTCAACCTCTGCCATTTCCAGCCATCGCTCAAAGTAGTTCGACAATCGCGATGCGAACTGCTTTGCTGTTTCCGCATCATTTGGTTTACTGCTTCGAAACCTATCTCGAAAACCTTCCGCGGTTAAACGGAACCTCTGCAGAAGTGTTTTCTTCACTTTGTCATAGTCCGTCGACTCTGATGCGGGCATCCTCCCAAAGACTGTTAATGCCTCGCCCACCAGACAAAGGCTCAGGGCTGTTGCCCATTCGCTCTTACTCCATCCTTGGCCTGTTGCGATTCTCTCGAAACGGTGCAAATACGCATCCAAATCGTCCCGCTTATCGTCAAAAGGAGCCATCAGCTTCCTTGGACAGACCGCTGTTGGGCGTGGGGCCCCAACACCTGACGAGAGTCCTGTTGCCTCTGGCACGGCTCCAACGTTAGTGTTCGCAAGGCGTAACCTGAGTTCAAGCACTTCTTTTTCCTGTGCCAATCTCTTTTCTTCTACCTCAGCCATCCGCTTAGCTCTCTCTTCTGTTTCACGTGCCTGCTCGCGAGCCCTGTCGCTCTCTTCAAGCGCCTGCCTGTGCGCCAACTCTTTTTCCTCTCTGTGTCTCGTTTTCTCTTCCTCATAAAGAGCCATTGTTTCCTCTTTCGTGAACCCGAGCTTTTCGGCTCTAAGCATAAGCTTTTGGAGGTCCATCTCTCTGGTTTTAGCACGAACACAAGCGTGTTGACTTTAACGTTCAGACAAAATGACTAAAGAGAATCCTGGCAGGCTCGCCATAAATTTGTCACTACATATCTAGAACGTGAGTCGAAAAACCAGAGAGGTGTACATCTCGAGAAACAACTTTTAGTATAACCATAAACAACAAAAAAAAAAACAAAAAGAAATAGGTTACAGGGCACCAATTAGCATGCACACATCAGGCAACACCACACGCAGGTGGATTTAAGGATCGCGACAATATGGTCCTAATTGGTCTTTAGAGTCCTTCACAAAACAAAAACGAATCGATGAGTAGGCAAATGTTCAAATCGGTACTTAGCGGCGATTCAGATGAGGGGTGTCGCTCGAGTTGTCCTCGCTGGGGCCTCCGGAGCGTAGCCGAAGGAGCGTCTCGACGATCCGGATCGCGGCCGAGATACGTCGGCCTAGGAGGGCAGCCTCGATGCGTCTTTCTCACTCCAGGTCCAAAACTCGTCTCCTTCCCTGCCCCCGGGGCAGCCGCACCGAGCAGGCGTCGTCGCATGCATACCGTTCTCCTCTCCCGCCGGGAGCATTGCGCCCATGTATCTTCCCGGCCGTGGGATCCGCGAGTTGGCGTGACCTTGAGGTTCCCGAAACCACGCGGTTACGACGTCTGGTCTTCTGTCTAAACGATTATTGCTTCCGCGCAGACGCGCGCACTTTACGCCGTCTGCCTGGCTCCGTCCCCGTGGTATACGTCTGCGTCGTCTTTTGCGGGCCGGTTGTTTCTTCGTTTCCGTTCTTGTTAATTATTTGCTTTCCTTCCTGAGGCGGCGTCTTGCACTCACACGTGACACACCCTCAGCCGCCTGATAAAAATTTAGGGGGGAAGGGCGGGCTCACAAGTTCCCGCCTTTGGTGCATGACGTGACAGCGTTGACGGCTCTCGTCCGGGTTTTCACCTGCGGGATCCTTTTTTCCGAGCATAAACTTTGCAACCCGCTATGATGGATAATTCCTTAATTCATGCCTCTATATATCACGCGTGCATACTCTTTAGCATGCATTCGTAAGCTACCACAGTGTGTGAAAGACCACCCGCCACATGTACAAAACAACCGCACAAATGTGCCTGCGCAGCCAAGGAGTATAGACTTACCCGGGAGCAAAGAGTCACAGTGGATTCGATTCCCCTTGTTGCCAGCTCCTGCCAACGTGGCGATGCCATGTGGTCTCCAAACGTCACACAACCTGCCGACCGGCAAGTGCTCGGCCATATGTCACTTGCCAACTATCACCTGCCTGAGGCATTCTCGTGATTTGCGCTTCACAAAGCCGACAGCGATTTCCTGCAGGACCAGAGCATGAACACTGTCTTGTTAGTAGACGCTGGAGTACTCTGTAGAGATACAGAATAGGTACGGGGAAAACTGCATGCACGCTACTAGGGACGTCGTAGTGGAATATTCGACACAACATTTCGACCACCTTGGCTTCTTTAAAGCGAATACGCATCTCACAGCACACGGACATCTTTTTCACTTCGCCTCCACCCAACGCAGCCACCATGACCGGAATTCAGTCGTTGAGACACCTCGAAAACCTTGCTGAAATTCATTTCGAGCAATACCTTCTAAAAGACGGACATTTTATATTTACAACTTTGGCGTCGTAGCGCTGTCTTAAAGATGCTTTGATGGCTCCGTGTCTCCTGTTGTCCGCGTGCGCAGGAACCGGCGGGTGAACACGGCGGCCAACGTGAGCGCTGGCATGTGCGTGGCCCCAGTCATACTGGCCCTGGTCGTGCTGCTCGCCATCGAACTCCAAAAGCAATCGCTGGAGAGGGCGCGCAGGCTGCGCGGTAAGTCCCACCCTCTCTCTCTCTCTTCATTGCAGCTACCAGCCCGACACAGATGTCCCGTATAAACAACCCGTATCACAGCTATCGACCCGTCAGTCATCGTAATGTCAAGGCGGGACATCTCGCCCAATCTTCACCTAGCATTAGCATGAAGTTACGTTTAACCTATCATACAATGAAGCCTACCAGTACATAACATTTGGCCTGAAATAGCCCACGGTCGCCTTTTGCTTTTCACCTGCATTGAAAAGCGGCCTCCGCGGTCGGGTTCGAACCTGGGAACTCAGACTCAGATGAATCTATCCCTTGGATATTGTTACATTCCATTTACTTTATTTCTTTTAAGAGGTCAAAGCGGTAACAAAGCCGCTACTTTCAGTCAAAATATTGCTTTGTACGTTTGCTTCGGTTTACGTGTTTACGTTCCAAAGAGGGCTTCGGAAATTTCGACCACATGTGTTTCTTTAACTTGCACTGATATCGCACAGTGCACGTGCAGCTTTCTTATCATCTCTGCAGGGAACAGTGGCCACACCGGCCGGTATTCGATCCCGCGTCCTTGGGTTCAGCCATAGAGCGCCCTATAATTAACCACTGAGCTACCGCTTTTTTTTTTCTTGATTGCCAACTTCAGTATATGATACGCGACAAACACAGAACATGGGTTAAAAAACCGCGCCTCCTCGAGCTTAATTTCGATCATGTGATAGAAGTGCTTACATTCTCGGAAGCCACTCAGACACTGGGTCTTGTGACTTGAAGCCGTCAATAACACGTGCTGGCAACGGATTCTGAAAAATAATCTATTTTTCTACCATCAATGTCTGCACGACGAAAGCCATCCTGGATCACCAAAAATAGTGCACGCCCGAAACCATGATCATGTTAATTTGTACATTTACTCTTCACTTTTTGTTCTGGGAATTGTTTGGTTTCAAGACCGAGTGTTCTTTTTACCCATTTTGTTATCGCAGCTGGTAGGCTGCATTGCTATTGTGCACACTATAAATTTGGTCCTTTTGTTCTTATGTCTGCTGATGTAATTAATGTGTAATTTGTATGCCCCTCCTGCCTGGGCCGCAACGAGGCCTGCAGTATTGTATAAATAAATAAATGTCCATTGGAGAAATATGTGAGAGGCCTTCGCCCTGCAGTAGGTACAGTCAGGCTGATGATGATGATGATGATGATGATGATGAGCCCATCATTTTTTTTTCAATGGGCAAACATCTAATACAATACATCCATGGGTGGTATCTTTTAATTGTTCATTGTAGAATGTCCCAAAAGAAAAAGGTTTTTCAACAATGTAAGAAAACATGTTAGATAGTTTGCGGCTTTCTGTATATATGAAGCAGTGATTACCCCAAGGCAAAAAAAAAATGATGCCATTTCTAAATACGTCTTAACTATATTGCTATGGAGCTTGCAAAACGTTTTTGCTCCTCATGGTACAGCCATACTTTTCACGCTTTTAAGGACTGAATTTCATGGACCTGTACAGTACAATGATCTGCACAATGGGATCGGAAGAAATACATCCCTCAAGTCCTTATGGTCACGTAGTGGTGACAATAACGTAGGTGACCAATGAGGATACTGGAGTAGTGCTCAAATGAACTGTTTATTGTGCTGAATTATGCCCACAAAAGAACTACGTCAACCTGCGCCGGGCTCAATTTAATATCGTCACAGAAACATCTAGATAAAGACACCAAATCTGACTAGCACAAGCGAGAACATTCTAGAAACAGACGCGTGTGGTTTGCGATACATCTTGGCGAAGCAACGAAGAAAATGATAACACCCCGTCTCGCGACTGAGCATGAGCGAAGAATGCAAAATCGTTCCGTGCTCTAAGTGATGCTAGCGGCTTTTGAAAAACAACAAATAAAATTTTGAACGGTTCGCGGCATTATATATATTTTTTTTCACGATACGCCAGACAAATATTCAAAACGAAAACCGGGCTTACGAGACACGACATGTCATGCGCACTGAAGCCAAAAATTATCCCTTGCATAGTCGGTGCACTTACGGCGTAGTCAGTTAACACTTAGCTACCGCCGCGCGACAGAGGCAATATGTACTAGACTCACTTGTGTGTTGGTTTTTTGTTTTTGTTTTTTGTTTTTTGCTGAACTGTTTGGTTTGGTTTGTGGAGTTTAACGTCCCAAAATGGCTTAGGGCTATGAGAGACGCCGTAGTGGAGGACTCCAGAAATTTCGACCACCTGGGGTTCCTTAACATGCACTGGCATCGCACAGCACACGGGCGCCTTGCTTCTCGCCTCCATGGAAAAGCGGCCGCCAAGGCCGGGATTCGATCCCGCGTCCTTGGGAATAGTAGTCGAGCGCCGTAACCACTGCGCCACCCCCTTTTTTTCTTTATTGTCTAATTTATTATCAGATTTTACACATAAAGAACAATATTCCACACACACACTGTTACGACCAAGCATCCGCATTTGCGCGCTCTATTGTTCGCCTGTGGGCATGGATAAGTTTTGTGAATATGTGGTGATGGTCCAATGGCTCTAAGTGAGCCTGTTTCCAGGAATCCTGTTTTGTAAGCATGTTTTGCTTTGTGGACAACCTGCAAATGCCAAATTGACCCTGTCAAGAGAACGTCTGGAAAAACACAAAGAAACGTCCCCCTGCGGGAAATAGCAGGAAGTGCTTTCTTTCTTTTGTTCACCCTTCCAGTCGAGAAGTGCTATCCTCCAGTGATGAATGCCTCCTATCCAAAGGAGACGACAGAGTGACATGTCCGCTGACGTGCAGGACAAGAAAGGAGCATGACTCATACGGCCATTAAGTGATTTCCCGGGAATGCAGGAAAGATTTGCAATTGTCGAAAAGGGACCATGTTGGGAGCCCTATGCGGCGCCACGTGCACTCGGATTTCTGAGAAGTAAAACCCCTTGTCAGAACCAGCCTGTGGTTTCTTTGCTGAAGAATAGAAATGTACCTCCTCTCCTCGCCGTTCCCAAGCTTTTCCCGCCAACAAGTGATCACGCCCAACGAATGAATGCCGGACCAGTCAGTGCTTCAGACCATCAGTGCAGTGATGTGTTCGATTGGATGCCGATACCTGAGGGGCGTGCCCTGGATTTGGTTGGTCAGCATCTTCAGAGAGGGGCTGGACATAGGGGGTTTTTAAGGACGCTGCAGAGCACGAAATGTCGCTCTGGGCCCTGGGTAAACGGCTCATCCAGTCGCTTCTCGCTATGAACTCTTAACGCTTGCCATTTTGCTGATGTACCCTTCTTTTTCATGTAAATATTCTTGTAAATACGTTTTCTCAAAGTGCCAGTAAACCTGCTTGTACATATTTTACCAACTTCGAAGATTCAGTCCTGTGTTCGATTGGATGCCGATACCTGAGGGGCGTGCCCTGGATTTGGTTGGTCAGCATCTTCAGAGAGGGGCTGGACATAGGGGGTTTTTAAGGACGCTGCAGAGCACGAAATGTCGCTCTGGGCCCTGGGTAAACGGCTCATCCAGTCGCTTCTCGCTATGAACTCTTAACGCTTGCCATTTTGCTGATGTACCCTTCTTTTTCATGTAAATATTCTTGTAAATACGTTTTCTCAAAGTGCCAGTAAACCTGCTTGTACATATTTTACCAACTTCGAAGATTCAGTCCTTCTTCAACCCCGAGTCTCTGCACGCTACCAAGTGAAGGCCGGGTCGACGTAGCCCCAGCGTCACGACAACTGGTGATCAGCGGTGGGATCTGAATCTACAAGCACGACAACTGGTGACCAGCGTTGGGATCTGAATCTACAAGCCACAACATCTGGTGATTGGAGGTGGATCTGAAGCTACAAGCCACAACACCTTGTGATCGGAGGTGGCATCTCAAGCAACAAGCAGGAGCAACAATCGGCCAAGAGGGCAGCTCGGAACATCGATCGCATGTGTGGGTGAGTGCTTGGCTTTTCTTCTGATGTGGACCAGGTTCTAGAACAGGGTTAGATTTTAGAACTGGTAAAGAGAGTGTGGAAACGCCTTTAGGTTGGTAGTTTGCACAGTTGTTTTGGAAGTAGCCGACACTCGGAGCGATCATGGACCTACAAAAGCTGCAGAGACCGGACCTGTTGCTATTGTGTGAGGAATTGGGAATTGATACAAGTGGTTTGGCACGAAAACCCTTGATTATAAAGGCAATCACTGATCTAGGAACCGATGATGAGGAGCTCAGTGAAGCATGGAACCTCATCGGTCAAAAAAAGGAACAGCTCAGACAGCAGAAAGAGCGTGAAATTGAAAGAGAAGCAAAAAAGCTGGAGCTAGAAATTGAGCTCCGGAAATTAGAACTAGAGTTGAGCAAGAGGTCGGGCGATTGTCCCCAGCTAGCGGTACCTCGTCTCAACAAGGAGGCAGATTTCAAGATGTCAAAGTACATGCAGCCATATGTGATATCAGGGGATATCGGTCTGTATCTGGCTAACTTTGAGCGAACTTGCGAAAAACTGTCCTTCCAGCGAGACACGTGGTCTCAGAGATTATTGACGGTTCTGCCCTGCGAGGCAGCGGAGGTTGTCGCGCGGCTAAGCAAGGAGGACGCGGACAACTACGAGAAGGTCAAAGCTTGCCTTCTGAGAAAGTATAGGCTTAGCGCCGAGGCGTTCAGACAACGTTTTCGGAACGCTACTAAGTCCAGGGACGAGAGTTACCCTGAATTCCTGTACAATTTAAGAGTAAATTTGGGCGAGTGGCTAAAGAGCACAGATTCCTACAGTGATAGGGACGCTGTAGTCGAGCGAATTCTTTTAGAACAGTTTTATAACTGCCTCCCAGAAAAAGAAAGAAATTGGTTACAGGACCGAGGCGAAATTAAGTCGGCAACTGAAGCTGCCGAACTTATTGAGGAGTATGCTTCGCGCCGACAATTCAGCAACCCAGCAGTGGATAGGCCCCGCAATCCCAAGTTCAGTGTAAATAACCGTCAGAAAAGGCACTTTGCTAGATTTGCAAACGAAGAAAGGAAGGCTTCTTCAGGCAAACGCCCTAGAAAGGACGGCAGTGAGAAAAGTGGGGAAGTGACCAACGCGCAGAACACAAAGAAAAAGCTTGAGGCTAGGAAGCCGCTCACATGCTTTAGGTGTAATGAGCAGGGTCACATTGCCGTCAACTGCCGGAAAGAAAAGATTGCTTTCTCGTATGTCAGGGACTGCGATGAAAATATGCAGCTTTTAGAACCCTACCTGCATGACCTAGTAGTCAACGGGAAGCCTTGCAAGGTACTGCGCGATTCGGCCGCAACGATGGATGTTGTCCATCCGGCGTATGTATCGCCTTCCGACTATACAGGACAGTGTGCATGGATCCGACAGGTAGTTGAGGAACAGAGTGTGTGCTTGCCGATCGCGAACGTGGTCATCGAGGGCCCTTTCGGCGAATTAACAACCGAGGCTGCCGTTTCAGGAAAGCTTCCTAAGTGCTATCCGTATTTGTTCTCCAACAAATCGGACATGCTGCTGCGAAAGAGGGGCATCCTTTTCGGAGACAGAGTTGTGCAAGCCTTAACACGTTCAAAGGCGCGAGAACTAGCTACACTGCTCATTCCAGAAAAATCCACAGCGGAGGAAACGGCAGTTAAAACAGTGGTAAATGCGGAAGATAGCAGGTCAGAAAACTTTGAGAGCGAGGCATCTCAGATATGTCAACTTGAAAGTGAGCTTGATGAGACGCGGAATGAGGACGTTCTTGAGAGTAACCTCTTGCCGCCAGTGTCTAGTAATCTCACGAGACTTTTAAGTGGAACTCGAGAGGACTTAGCTATGGAGCAAGCCAATGATCCCAAGATACAGGAGATAAGAGAGCGCCACCGCGCCACTAAGACAGCAAAGAACATTTCTTTTGAGATGAGAAAGGGAGTGCTGTATCGCTTATTCAAGGATAAGCGCGGAGTAGAGCGGGACCAATTAGTCGTTCCCCAAAAGTACCGCGGAGACTTACTGCGACTTTCCCATGGCAGCTCGTGGTCATGTCACCTTGGAATAAGGAAAACAAAGCAGAGGCTGTTGCAAGAATACTATTGGCCTGGATGTTTTAAGGACACGGAAAATTTTGTACGATCATGCGACACGTGCCAGCGGGTTGGAAAGGCGCAAGATAAGTGGAAAGCTCCGATGGTGTTAGTACCAATCATTACCGAGCCGTTTCACCGGTTAGTAATAGATGTAGTTGGGCCACTTCCTGTGACAGAGTCAGGGTACCGTTATATCCTCACTATGTTATGCCCAGCCACAAAGTTTCCAGAGGCTGTTCCGCTGCGCGAGGTGACGTCCGAGAGTGTAGTGGATTCGCTGCTGTCAGTGTTTGCACGAGTTGGATTCCCTTCCGAGGTCCAAAGTGATCAGGGTAGCGTTTTCACGAGTGTCCTCACCACCTCATTTCTCGAGCGATGCGGCATTAAGGTAGTGCATAGCTCGATCCATCATCCGCAGAGCAACAGCGTAGAAAGATGGCACTCTGTTCTCAAACGAGTCCTGAGGGGACTGTGCTATGAAAACAAGCGCGAATGGGATACCTGCCTGCCTGCAGCGCTTTTCGCTTTGCGGTCAGTGCCGCACGAATCCACTGGATTTAGCCCAGCCGAGTTGGTGTACGGAAGGTCACTGCGCTCACCTTTGCGAATGGTGCGCGAAGCCTGGGAGGGGCGCGGAGAAGACCCAACAGTAGTAGAATTCATTCTGAACCTCTTGAATCGCTTACATAACACTAAGGAACTCGTTGAGGCCAGCATGAAGTCAGCCCAGGCTCGTTCCAAGGTGTACTATGATAAGACAGCCCGTCAAAGGACGTTTTGTATCGGGGACCAGGTGATGTTGCTGAGAAGTTCAAGGCAGAATAAGCTCGAAGTACAGTGGGAAGGACCGGCTGAAGTCGTTGCAAAGCTTTCTAACACTAACTACGCAGTGAAAATTCCCGGTAGGCGTAAAGAAGTGCGCATTTATCATTGCAATCTTATGAAGCCTTATGTGCAGAGGGAAGCAGTGGTAAATCTAACGTTAAACCTTCCCGAGGAGATGGGGGACAACTTGATTTGCCTCAGCGGAAAAGGAAGCAACGCTCAGGAGCTTCTCAAAAAGACGGAGCAGAGAGGAGAACTAAAAAAATCCCAGCTGTCCGATCTGGGCGAGATAATAACAGAGTTTGAGGCCTGCTTCGTGGACAGGCCAGGCAGAACTGATTTGACTGAGCACGATATTGAGCTGACTTCAGACGTGCCAGTGCGATCAAGGTGCTACCGATTTTCTCCAAGGCAAAGAGAAATTCTGGATAGGGAAGTAACTCGCATGCTGGAATTGGGAGTAATAAAACCCTCGGAAAGCGATTATGCTTCGCCTATGATCTTAGTAGAAGCTCCAGGTAAAGACCCTAGGCCTGTGGTAGACTACCGAAAGCTAAATTCTCTCACCAGAGATCAAGTGTATCCTATTCCGAATATTGAGGAGAGAGTAGAACAGGTCAGTAGAGCGGCATATGTGACTACGCTGGACCTTACTCGAGGATACTGGCAAGTACCGCTCACTGAACGCGCCAGCAGATACGCGGCTTTCGTCACTCCGACGGGCAGCTACCAGCCAACAATGATGAGTTTCGGGCTCAAAAATGCTCCATTTTGTTTTTCCCGACTCATGGATAGGGTTTTAAATGGGTGTGAAACATTCGCGGTGCCTTATTTAGACGACATTGCGGTTTTTTCCGACTCATGGGCGGACCATATGGTACATCTAAGAGCTGTACTGAGCCTTTTGCGTCAAGCTGGACTAACCGTAAAGGCCGAGAAATGTTGCCTGGCAAGGGCGACCGTGGACTACTTGGGTCACAATGTAGGTCAAGGTTTCAGGAAACCCAGCGAGATTAAGATTTCTGCGGTAGCAGACTACCCGCGGCCGAGCACGAAGACGGAAATTCGAGCATTCCTAGGTCTGACTGGATACTACAATCACTACATCCCTAACTATTCAGCTTTGGCCAGCCCTCTGACCGACGCTCTCCGCAAGACAGAACCGACAAATGTAGTCTGGGACGAACAAAAGGAAGCCTCCTTCGTAAACCTGAAGGCTGTGCTGATTAGCCGTCCGGTATTGCGAGCTCCAGACTATGACCGAGAATTCACGGTCCAGTGTGATGCCAGTGATCGAGGGTTAGGTGCTGTTCTCTGCCAGAGAGATGACGACGGTAATGAGCACCCCGTGCTCTACTTGAGCAGAAAGCTGAGTTCTAGAGAGAGGGCTTATTGCGCGTCAGAGAAAGAGTGCGCTTGCATTGTATGGGCCATTCAAAAATTGCAGTGCTATCTTGGAGGGGCCAAATTCACCGTAGAGACGGACCATTGTCCCCTGGCTTGGCTGCAAACTGCGACATCGAAGAACAGTCGCCTTCTTAGGTGGAGCTTGATTTTACAGCAGTACAATTTTGAAATAAGATACAAAAAGGGGAAGTTAAATGGGAATGCGGACGCGCTTAGCCGCTCTTTCTAAGCGGTCCGAGATGTTCCTCACCATGTATCCAAATTGATAATCAGGTTTTTTTTTTTTTTCGTGCGCTTGTATATGTGTGGCTATGTAAAGCAGCACGTTTGGTTTTCTAGGAATACGTGGGTCCCGAACGTCTTGAGAGTGGGCTTTTCTCGAACAACAATGGCAGTTTTCTTTTAACCTGGTCTCTTCAGACGGGAGCCGAGTGCTTGTTTCGACATGTGGTTGAGTTTCAGACAGCTCGAGCAATTTGGCCTACAACAATCAAGACAACGCGACAAGCAACAGCGAGCTTCAAGCGTTCACGTGCAGGCCATTAAGTCGTCTCTTCATGCAGCAGCTGGGACTGCTGCCCTCCGAGTCTCTTCTAGCGGGGGAGGAGGCTGTTACGACCAAGCATCCGCATTTGCGCGCTCTATTGTTCGCCTGTGGGCATGGATAAGTTTTGTGAATATGTGGTGATGGTCCAATGGCTCTAAGTGAGCCTGTTTCCAGGAATCCTGTTTTGTAAGCATGTTTTGCTTTGTGGACAACCTGCAAATGCCAAATTGACCCTGTCAAGAGAACGTCTGGAAAAACACAAAGAAACGTCCCCCTGCGGGAAATAGCAGGAAGTGCTTTCTTTCTTTTGTTCACCCTTCCAGTCGAGAAGTGCTATCCTCCAGTGATGAATGCCTCCTATCCAAAGGAGACGACAGAGTGACATGTCCGCTGACGTGCAGGACAAGAAAGGAGCATGACTCATACGGCCATTAAGTGATTTCCCGGGAATGCAGGAAAGATTTGCAATTGTCGAAAAGGGACCATGTTGGGAGCCCTATGCGGCGCCACGTGCACTCGGATTTCTGAGAAGTAAAACCCCTTGTCAGAACCAGCCTGTGGTTTCTTTGCTGAAGAATAGAAATGTACCTCCTCTCCTCGCCGTTCCCAAGCTTTTCCCGCCAACAAGTGATCACGCCCAACGAATGAATGCCGGACCAGTCAGTGCTTCAGACCATCAGTGCAGTGATGTGTTCGATTGGATGCCGATACCTGAGGGGCGTGCCCTGGATTTGGTTGGTCAGCATCTTCAGAGAGGGGCTGGACATAGGGGGTTTTTAAGGACGCTGCAGAGCACGAAATGTCGCTCTGGGCCCTGGGTAAACGGCTCATCCAGTCGCTTCTCGCTATGAACTCTTAACGCTTGCCATTTTGCTGATGTACCCTTCTTTTTCATGTAAATATTCTTGTAAATACGTTTTCTCAAAGTGCCAGTAAACCTGCTTGTACATATTTTACCAACTTCGAAGATTCAGTCCTTCTTCAACCCCGAGTCTCTGCACGCTACCAAGTGAAGGCCGGGTCGACGTAGCCCCAGCGTCACGACAACACACACACACACACACACACACCCGCCGGGGTGGTGCAGTGTTAAGACGCCCGACTACTGTGCCGTGGGCTGTGCGATGTCAGTGCACGTTAAAGAACCCCAGGTGGTCGAACACACACTCACTCACACACACACACACACACACACACACACACACACACACACACACACACACACACACACACACACACACACACACACACACACACACACACACAGAATATTACGCGACAAATACAGAGTATGGGTTAAAGCCACGCGATTTTGGTTGCGTGATCCTTTTTTTTTTTTTTTTTTTTGCTGAACGAAGTCCGGAAGTAGGAAGCTGGGCGTGTCGAAACTGGGCAGGGAGCAGCATGCTTTGCAAGCCTATTTAATTTAAATTCATTTCTCGCCACACTAAAATACAAATAAATTCAGTCAAACGTAACATGCAACTGCCATGAGCTCGAACAGTAAGCAAACAGTAGAATCATTTACACTAATTTTCCTAAATTAATAAATACTAAGCAGGCGCTGGCGCAAGACTAAAACATTATATTTTTTTTTCTATGCCCTGCAATGAATGAAAGCCGAGACCGCATTGTAAGTAATGCATCCGCGCCTTGCGTTATGATTACAAGTGGGGCGAGTTACGCAACTGATTGATTGATTGATTGATTGATTGATTGATTGATTGATTGATTGATTGATTTATAGGAAGGGAAAGGCGCGGAGCATATCACAAAAACTCGCAAACCTGTAAATTAGCGCCCGCTCTTATTTATGAACGTATCCGCTGTTCAAAATTGATCAATAGGAGTGGGACTAATTGATCGTTTTGTGACAAATCTGTGACAAGTTTGTGATGCGATCGTCGCGTAATGCGTTAAAATGTAGCTTGGTTTACAGGAAAGGAAAGTTGCAGTATCTATCGTACTTCTCGGTGGACATCTGTGCGGCGCCGTAAGGGAAGGGAACAAGGTGGAAATGAAAGGATAAGGAGCAAATGAGGTGCCATATATATGGGAGGACTCCGGACTCCAGGATTGACCACTTAAGGTACAGTGCTCTAGAGCGCTGCAAATTAACGGGCACTGACATCGCACAGCAAGCAAACGTCTTTTGAGTTTCACCTCTATCGAAACGAGAACACCGGTTCAAACCCGGGAACGCAGCCGAGTGTCGGCCCCTACTATGTGCTGTGAGCGCGTCCGATGCCAACGCCGGTGGTGCAACGCCGATGGCTGCGTTTGGCGTTTCGTGCAACGCTTATAATGCCGTTCGGTGCGATGCTTTCCTTCTCCTCTTCAGGTGAACTCGTTCAGTCAGAGCAGTGAGAGGAGTAGTTGGGAGCATCTGTTGCTGACATAGCCGGCGCCATCGCTCCGGCAGGCATATGGAGACTTCTCTTTCCATCTTTTTTTTTTTTTTTTTGTCTTTCATAGATCTTTTCAACACCCTTGTCTCCAAATTTCAAGTTTTCAGTTCATGACTGGCGAATTATGTCAACATAACATTCTTATATGTAATGATCATCCGTATAAGAAAGAAATATCAAGCATTTAAAAACCATGTGTTCTAGACGATGCTGTGTGGGGATCAGTTTAACAAATAAACGTTATAGGTGTGAAAGATATTTAATGAAGGATGGTAAATTCTGTGCTCACTGTGCTAATCGAAGCACTAAGTCACAAAAAAAGAAAGTCAATAAAAGTACAAACACCTTGCCTATTATACTATGAACATAACTATGAAAGAAAAAAAAGCAGGTCTCACCGAGATTTGAACTCGGATCGCTGGATTCAGAGTCCAGAGTGCTAACCATTACATCATGAGACCTACACTTGTTCCGACGCCGGGAATCGAACCCGGGCCTTCTGGGTGAAAGCCAGATATCCTAGCCACTAGACCACGCCGGAGACGGTTGACGCACCGGGAGGAGAAAAACCGGTAGATAACTGCACAGAGCACCGAGAAGCGTCGCTGTAGTCGCTTGAATGGCGCGCGAATTTGACAAGGTGCGACATGATTTCTCCCGTTTCCTTTTCACTTTGCTGGTGAAAGGGCCCTTTTCTTTTTGTTTTTACATCATTTGGCTACACTGAGAGAGGTAAAATCAAATAGGACTCAGCTGCAACACTGCTTTTCTGGAAAGGCCAGTAACATACAAACATGAACTGTTACACTCATTTCATTTAGATTTGCATACGTATTTACAAGGATTTTACAAGGAAAAAGATAGAGAGAGAGAGAGAGAGAGAGAGAGAGAGAGAGAGAGAGAGAGAAAAGAAAACTCTGGATTGCGACGATCTTTGTACTAGTTTTATTATTTTTGCGCACAAAACATGCAGTGTAATACGCACTTTCGCCCTAGTTCAAATGACCCTAGCGACGCCAGTGCCGTATATTATGAGTTCGTAAACAATCGTGGAAGTCCTAGCCACTAGAGAGGGTAGGACGACGAGGCGGCTCACGCGCGAGCCCGAGGTTTCGTCGACCGGGCAGTGAGCGCGCCCTCCAACCCGAATTTCACGAGGGATGGGATAATTTCTTTTTCTTTTTTTCGTGATATTGCCCGCCGCTCTTGGCTGGAAAGGCGCACATATTTGCCTCCCCACAAATCCTTAACGAAGGGGCAGAAAGTTACCTGGCGCCAGAAACGAAGTGGCGTCCGTGTGCTGTGCTATGTCAGCGCACGTTAAAGATCCCCAGGTGGTCGAAATTACTCCGATAGCCCTCCACTACGGCTCCTCTTTCTCTCTTTCTACTTTCTCTCCCACCTTCCTCCCTTTCCTTACGGCGTAGTTAATGTGTCCACAGAAAATAAATGAGACAGTTACCGCGCCTTTCCCTTCCTATAAATCAATCAGTCTAAATCAATCAGCTACCTGGCGCCGGCTACAAACACTCTCCCTATTAAATCTGGCGGTGCTTGCCCTGATGTACCAAGGCCAAAACAATCCAAACTGCAATAAATGCGGCGAAAGAGCAACGTACGATCACATTCTCTGGAACTGCGCAAATGATCCACCTGAGGTGGAACTAATACAGCTCCCTTCTCCCGAGCAGTGGGAAGCCGTGCTGGTCAGCTCGGAACCGAAGATTCAACTACGGGCCATCGAACGGGCTAATAAAATCGCCGCCAGCCATGGACTAGCGGCCATCTAGTACGTCTCTCCTGAGACCTGCTTGAGCGACGAAATAAATGTTTTGCAATCCAATCTAGCCTTCAGCAAGACACCCTTTTGACAAAGGCCGCACATAACTTTCAGCGCCTATTCATTTTCAGCTTTTCCATCCTTTGTGCTGCAGCCTTGGCACAGTGGCACTAACTTTTTGCTACAAAAATAAACTTTTGATAAATGTTAAGACTATACTGTACATACAATGAAATAAAATACTGCCATCAAATTCAAAGACACGCGTGTGCTTCTCGCCAGACGCTGTACACAGACTACATTGATCCCATGGAAGAAGGAGAGAGGAACCGAGCCAATATTGATCTTTCTACATCCCTGCGCCACCTTTACTGCGCATTTCGATTTTCCGAACAACCCCAGTGGTCCAATAAAAATAACCTGAAAGTCCACTGCACTTTCGCCAGCTAGATGCGTGCCAATTGCACGCAACTGCAAGCGACACGCGAACAGCGCTTTTCAGCGCGTTCCGGAGATAGCAACCGGTTCTGCCGCTCAGCCGCTCGCTGCCGTCTCCGGCGTGGTCTAGTGGCTAGGATATCTGGCTTTCACCCAGAAGGCCCGGGTTCGATTCCCGGCGTCGGAACTAGCGTAGGTCTCATGGTGTAATGGTTAGCACTCTGGACTCTGAATCCAGCGATCCGAGTTCAAATCTTGGTGAGACCTGCTTTTTTTTCTTTCATAGTTATGTTCATAGTATAATAGGCAAGGTGTTTGTACTTTTATTGACTTTCTTTTTTTGTGACTTAGTGCTTCGATTAGCACAGTGAGCACAGAATTTACCATCCTTCATTAAATATCTTTCACACCTATAACGTTTATTTGTTAAACTGATCCCCACACAGCATCGTCTAGAACACATAGTTTTTAAATGCTTGATATTTCTTTCTTATACGGATGATCATTACATATAAGAATGTTATGTTGACATCCTTGCTTTTTAGTTTTCTTACCTCGCCTTTTATAAATTATCGTTTTTACCTAGTTAAGATGTAGGACGTCTGTGTGTGTGGCGGTCTTTTTTCTTTTCTTTTTTTTAGTAACTAGCATTTAGACGTAGAATACAACCATTGGATTTCAAACCACAGTCAAGACTTCCTATTATTTCCGCTTTTCTTTTTAACTTTCCTTCGCATTCAGCAAGATTTCTCCTGTCGAGGTACAGCTCACAGATAACCCAGAGTGTTTGCATTAAATTCGTGCATTTTTTTTTTTCCTTTATATACATGTAAATAAGTTTCTTGTCCTATTTACTATTCCTCAAAGGTGCGCAAGGCACATTACATGAAGGACATTACATTCCAAATATCAATCCTCTAACACCGCGTCAGAATGATGAATAAATTTTCTCCGATTTTGCAGCCTCGAGTACGCATCTTTCTTTTTTCTTTTTTTTCTTTTTTTTTAAGATTTGCCTTTCATTCTCTCCTTGCCGCCAGGGACCGATGCGCTGTCCGAGCTATGCTATTACTATGTGTTCTCGAATTGAATTACATTATATCTTTGTTAATGAAGCTCTTAAACTTGCGAGCGCGGAACGGGATCACCGTCTTGCCGTTGGCTTCACAGGACAGGCAACGGGCCGTCGCATGACATGAGAATATTAATTTATTTTGAGTGAAGTTTACGCACTCACTCTCATTCAGACGTTGTATGTACCTCATAATTTCACGCAGACGTCATAGTCACTATGATCAACCCGATCCCTATTCTGAGCGTGGAACAATGTCGTGTTCACGGGTTGGCAAATAAGTATGTGCCATGGTTGGAATTCGTTGGTGGGAGGGGGGAGGGAGCGAGAGGGCGAAGTCAGCTGGCAGGGTTGGCTATCATCGTCGAGGTCATCCTCTTCACACTGAATATGCGTGTTTTAAGGCGAACGTTTTTTATGGCCCATGACTCGCCGGTGTGTCCGTGCGTGCGTCCGTGCTTCCGCGGCAGCTGTCAATCATCTTCAGGATTACGATTGTTTCAGTACTGATAGTTCATCAATCAATAATGGAGTAGTAGGTGTATGAGCATTAGTTAACAATAATTAGTCAAATTGTCAGTGATAATTAGTTAACTAGTAAATTATAATTCGTTAATTAGTATGCTTTGAGACACCTTAAACGCACTTAAACGCACGCACTGCATATGCGCAGTGGCCTCGTGCGCAAACCTCAACCAACACCTAGTAGCCACCAAAAATGACGTCACAGCAGCATGAGTCGCCAAACGAAACCAAGTAGCGGTCAAACAGAGGGAAGGGACAGTGGTGGTTTAAGGCTTTCGCCTCTGCGTACTTTAGATCGTCAAAGTGCCTCCTGAATTTTTTGCTGAAGGACATACGTTCGATCTCGGTTCTGCATTGCAGCTCGTGCTCATTCGGAGTCGCCGAACGCATTCAACGACAGCAGCAGCGACACGCATTCTACCGCCGCCGAAGAGGCGGAGCCGGTCGGTGCGAGCTCAGTGTCGCTACCCAGCCGCGACGCACTGGCGTTCCCAGCGGAGGCGGTGCTGGCAGGCGTGCTGTTCAACCGGCGCCGCTTTTTCTTCGGCCGCTCCGCCGGCTCACGCCAGGGCCCGTGCGTGGTGGCCGCGCCACAGCCACGATGCCTCATGGTCTGGCTGGGCATGCCAGCACACTTCGAGGATGATTTTGAGTACTTGGTACGCAGCGGACACACTCGTATTATACGACGTTGTTGTTGTTGTTGTGGCTGTAGGAAGAAGGAAAAGAAAATGCACGGGCCTGCTACTGGCTCTGTAGCTGAGCCACCTCTGCTGCCTCGTGCGGACAGAAGAGAAAATAGAGAAGAAAGAAAAGGAAGAGAGAAAGAAAGACGCGCGCCGCAACAACAGCCGTCGTCCACCACCGAGGCGGTGGCGGGTGCATTGACGGCCTACAACAGATAAAAATTCGGTGGCAGGCTAGCCCCCGCCGCAAGCGGCGGTGACCTACCTGCCCCAGCGACGGGTTTCAACCCGTTCGGAGAAAACTTTGGATGACAACGAGCGCCAGTGGTATTCTGCACACAATCGTTATTTTCGCAGTTATTTGACACCGCCATCATAAGATACATTGGGCGTATATTTTATGAGGTTTCGTTGCAGGTTTCTGCTATTCGAAAATAGAGAGAAATGGGTAGTATATTATGAAGTCATCATTCTCCACTCCATCGCCAGCTGCCTTCGTGCTAGTATGTTTGGTGGCCTGTGAAACCGAGTCTGCGGCGAAGACGAATGTGCAAGTATACGTCCGTTACTCACTTTAGTACCGTTAAAATGAATCCATGGCGCTCGCGCATTTTAGTTAGTCTGAAGCTTTTTCTGAACATATGATCGGCAAGCATGTCTGTGAATTTAAAGATTTTTATTGATAACTTCCACGATGCTACTGATCGGTTCAATCTTGATAAAAAAGTAATAAACTTGGTCAGCTTGACACGTGCACTGCATTTCCAAAGAATCAAATCCTCCTGAAGCTCCCCCAAGCCATCCAGAAAGATAACGCCAGAAGGAAGGCGTATGCCTCTAACTTTAATCGCCTACATGTCCCCATAAACATCCAACTTGTCTCTTAGCCAGTGGTAATTGCACTGTGACAATGCATACAGTACCATCGGGACTATTGGTTTGATATTTCCCTGAAAAACAGGTCCGGATCGATATTGTCCGGATATGCTCATCTATAAGCGTTCGCGTAAATTTTCGAAAGCGTAAAAGTGGTAACAATTTATATCACGACTTTTCTTTAGTCGTGGAATAAATGTTAGCTCTTTTTAACCTAAGCATCAACGTTCCCGCAGCAGGCTCTCATGGTATACGCACCCATAGCGTATACCACGGCATCCTGATCGTGTTTATAGTATATCAAGGGTGGTATCCTGCGTGCAGTGGATGTACTCGGTGAGGTACACAATCATCTGCTTGCTGTTCGTAAACCATGTCACTGTGCTCCTCTGTTCACTCAGTGTTTTGCGTATCGCCAGAAAAGTAGTTTCGGGCTGTGGTTATTTTATTCGCACATTATTGCCAGTCTTGTGAAAATCCATATAAGCGGGAGTGGCTCATACAAAGCACGACGTTGTTTCACGTGTAGGTTGCAGAAGGCTATATTAAGGACCGTTTGGGGAAAAAAAAAAAAGTCAAAGGAACAAGCAAGAATTGTTGCAAGATTTGTTCTCGCATGTTTCGATGAAATGAAAAGCAACAGCAACAGTAACAACAACAACAAAAAAAAAAAAAAAAAGCGCGTGTGCAGTGATGTGATTTGATAATTAGATAATTAGCTATAAAAGGGCAAATTTTGGATTAAGGAATTGAAAACTCATCTGGGATTAATCACGCCGATCGGCGCAGGCTCACTCGGATGGCGTCACTTTCACGTGGGTGGCGCACCAGGCCGGCGAACCGTGGCCGTCGAACGCTGTGCGGCTGAGCGCCGACATCTCGGCCGGTGGTCGGGACCGCTGGCCACGCGTCGAGGACTTCTACTACGGCCGATGCGCCGGCTACAGCCACAGCTCGCTGCTCGCGGGCGTTGTGCGAGTCTCGGAGTCGCCCAAGCTGATTGTCATCGACAACCACCGCGTGCGCCTGTTTCCGCGCTACGAGCTGCTGGTGAGTGCAGCGTTCATGCAGTGTCCGTGCGCAGGCGCACGACAACCTTGTTCTCTTTTTCTATTTCTTTCTCTTCCCAGACAGCTAAGAGCGCGAGAACGGGCCGTATTGTGTAACGCATCCTCCCCCCCCCCCCACACACACACACATTTTAGTACTTTTCCCCTTGTCTGTCTTCACGTTATCTCACTAACAGAGTTTAAATGCTGGACCTGGCAAAGTGGCTTTTTTGTGGGAGACCATTGCGCTCTTAATTATTTGTAGTAGGCTATTGAATGGGTGCGATACCTGGCCGTGGTTGCCAAACCGTGATTCAATAAAAATGTGAAACGTTCTCGTGAAGTTACAGCGCACGCCAAGTAACTACTTCAGGTCATAAACACGCGCGCTTTGCACATACATATAATAGTGGGGGCACCTTCCCATTCTTCTTATGTAGCTTACTAAAACAAAAATATGCAGATGCTAATGGCTATGTGCCAGTTACGATGGTTGCAAAATCTACAGTGAACGAGCCTCTATTACTTGAAAAAAAAAAAAAAAAAGCTTTTATTTATATCTATAGGGGACTAATATATGACATACATATACAAAGTGCGCGCTCGATGTAAATGACGACTAGCAACAGTCATCACAGCGACCCAACCTCAGTCAGCGCTTTAATGAAAAATCCATTCAATCGCCAATAGCTTAGCCGCTGAAAGAGTCGGCAGTTACTGGTCATGTAATTATTGTCGGGCTCAAGTTACCATTTCCAACCACTTGCACAGTACCAGGGTAAATTCGCGAGGCCTCGACGTGGTTTAAAAAAAAAACATGGCTTCTTCTGGTATGCGCCTGAGATGCAATGTCATCTCCTCTGCATGCGGCTTCGTTTCAAGTGGCTACATGTGGCACTCGTGCGAGAGTGTTTTTGTCAAAACACTGGCGAGGAGATGTGACCTCGACGTCGCCAAGTGCACTGCAAGTTGTCAAAACCCACTTAGTGCCAAGGACGTTGCACAGCTCTGGTGCAACTCGGTACTGCTAGGCGTGAACCCTTCTTCCTTTTTTTTTTTTCTCGTTGTCTTTCTCCTTCTATCTCTTATGTCACGCCACATCATATCTCGCCTCTGTCTCCTGCATCCGTTCTAATATCACCCGCGTACCTAAGCGCAATGCTACAACTATACTCCCCCCCCCCTCCCCCGGCGGGAGCACACACACACACACACACACACACACACACACACACACACACACACACACACACACACACACACACACACACACACACACACACACACACACACACACACACACACACACACACACACACACACACACACACACACACACACACACACACACACACACACACACACACACACACACACACACACACTTAGTGGCGTCCGTGTGCTGTGCGATGTCAGTGCACGTCAAAGAACCTCAGGTGGTCTAAATTTCCGCAGTCCTCCACTACGCGTCTCCCATACCCTGAGTCGAATTGGAACGTTAAGCCCTACGAACCTGCTGCACACTATCGCCAAACCAACCTGGGCTGCAATTGCCTCCGGCTGCACGGACAACTTATCCGCCGCCTCCCACAAGGGTGGAGGAGGTATCTCTGAGACGGCTGAGGGTCGGAGTGGCTCTTACGCCCGCCGTTCGACACCAGTGGCAAAGTACTACTATTCCAGTTCCCGACAAATGCCCACACTGCGAAGAACCGGCTTGCGACACCACTGTACGGCATCTAATATGGACATGCCCAGGAACTTCGCATATGCGCAACACCATACTACAAAAAGCTGGACTTTCACCAAGTAATGACTCTCATTTCCACTTATGGACAACAAACAACATTTATGCACGCAGTTTGTGTGACTTCTTGCACATGGCTGCGCTCCACACATTCCTGTGACGCTATACCACCACCTTTTATGCCGTGTGGCAAACTCAGCGCCATAAATAAATAAATAAGCCCTACGAACCAACTAAACAAACACACCCACACCCACACAGGACGTCTAGTCGCCTCATTTTCATTCATAAATTAATTTTCTTTCCACTAAATAGCACCATGGAATGCCCTACCGAACACCATCGTATCAATTGTACTGGCCGCAAATCATTCCCGGAAAACTTAATCGACCCTTTTTCGTTATGGCAATCTTTTCAGTCATATGTCGTATCTTTAAGCAGCAGGCAATTGTTTTTGCTATTCTTTTTCAATGCCATGCCTTTTACACTGTGTTTACTCATGTAGTGCATGCGTGTTCTCTTTTTTATTTATTTATTCGTTCTCTGTTTTGAAATGTTCTTGTTCCTGTTTGCATGAAATCTTGAGTTTGCTGCTGCCTTATTTAAGACCATCGGGCCTTTAGATTAGGTTTGGTTTATGGTGTTTAACGTCCCAAAGCGACTCAGGCTCTGAGAGACGCCGTAGTGGAGGGCTCCAGAAACTTTGACCACCTGGGTTTCTTTAATGTGCACTTATATATCGGACAGCACACGGGCGCCTTGCATTTCGCCTCCAGCGGAAGCGGTCGCCGGGGCTGAGATTCGAACCCGTATCCTTGGGTAGAGAAGTCGAGCGCTCTAAACATCGCATCACCACGGCGGGGTCCCAGGGCCTTAAAAGTAAAAATAAATGAAATGAGAACCATGGTATGGGGGTGGGCTTATTATTTACAAAATAAGCAAGAAATGCATAAAAACCAGTAACAGACAGAGTAAGGCTTGTCCTAGAAACAGCCCTTGCTCACTCTCCTCGTCCTTCTCTTTCACATGCGTAACGCCGTGCCGCGTAGGGTAATTGGAGCAACAATGTTATTGCTCTTTGCCGGTTGAACATGCTTTCGTTTTAAGACAAATGAATACTGTTCTTTCACCGCTTGTACAGTATATAGCGTTGGTGCTGGGCTTTTGTCACGTTTACCAAATGTTTACGACTGATCGAGATCTTGGGTATTTGTAGGAGGACTGAATCAAAGTCACAAAGAACTCTCGCTCGCTTAACCAAATGTGTCACCACTATCTCGTCTCTGGTCTATGATTTGAGAGAAAGAAGGAGGAGGCCTGTTTATATATTCATGTAGCTGCACAATTTTTTCGATTCACAATGGACGACGTGCTTTTCCGATAACGCACTCAGTTCTCTTCACATGCGTGTATACAGAAAAACTAAACAAAAAGAAATATGTAGGTGAATTTTTTTGCGAGCAGTATGCATAAGCGTGGTGATAGAAAATTGTGGTTATTTTTGATCGAGACAAGTAGAAAAGGCACCGTAGGCAAAAGAAAGCAATCAGTGCAAGCCATTTTATGAGCTTCAACGTGCCCTTTTATGCTGCTCTTCGACGGTTTGATTTCTAGCCTATCGCTGTCACCACATTTGAATAAAATGCTGCAGTGGCCTTATAAAGCGTATCTTTCCCTCCCTGTATTCTTCGATCCCTTAATATGCGCCCAGAAAATCAAAAGAAACATCACCACTTGTGGAAAGTTATATCTCTTCCAGCTGATACTTGCAACGTGCCACTCCCATTGAGTCCGCACTATTCTCAAGGACACGTGTTTCACGAAACCTTCAGGTGTACACTTGTTTTGGAAAATTCTGCTGATATAGAGCGTTTTTCTCCTGCTGCGGAACCCACGCTGTGCCGTCTTTTTGGGCTCCACGACGGGACGTCATTTAACGCGCACCACACCTGCCACTTGCAACCCTGGACACGGTTCTCAGCATTGAGCAGAAATGTGCAACTTTATTTTTATTTCCTGGCCTCCTGCCCCACAGAAATGCGCACCTCGCTTCTTATCTCTTAAGCCCACGCACCAACAAACGCTCGCATCGACTTGCTAACCATCTGCCGCCGAAGTGAAGGCGTGCATGTGTCTCTCCCGACTTGCAAAATATCTCTCCGTCTAAAAAAAAAAAAAAAAAGAAGAAGAAAAGTCTAACAAGATGCGTCTGAGCCAACAAGCGTGGGAAAGATCCGCTCAGGCTGCCGTGAACTCCGCGATCGAGCACATGTTGACATCTCGCAAACCGATTTCACGAAGCTGCTGCAACCTTTCGGTCACGTGATGCCATGCCACTGCTTTCCGCGTTAAACCGGCTTCGCGAACTGCTCATCCGCGCAAACAACGCGGGAAGAAAAAAAATAACTGGCCGAGCTGCTGCCGCAACGGTCCTGCATATGCGGACGAGACATCCGTATAGCCGTGAAGGAGGTCGGCAGCACGTCGCTCGTTCCAGTCATCGGGGCCGATCGGAGGCAGGCAGGCACCGCGCCAGGCGGAAGTACCAGTTTCTGTTTTCGTTTGCCAACGTGCTCAGCGGAAGTCTGCGTCTGTTCACAGGTGTTGCGCCGGCGTCGAAGCTCCGAAGAGAGCAGACAGTTGTGTAGTGGTAAAGCACTTCGTCTCATCGGGTGACCACGACAGCGGGACGCCCATTCTTGAAACAGCACTGAAGCGAGGTAGATACAGGTAGAGTGACAGCCGACTTTTGTATGCCGTGCTCGACGTGCGAGTGTCTGGCAAAATGAGGCAGGCGCGATGCTCGTTTGATTGAGCAAGCCTCCTCGACTCGCGCTAGCAACAGCTGACGAATCTATATATAAAGCTCCTCTTCGTGTGTGTTTGAAAAACTAAAATGAGAAACGCTTAGAAGTTGCGAAATACGACGTGTATGTCGACTTCTCGCCTCGCAAAGAAACGTTGCGCGGCCGTCCTGTGGGAGGCGGGCTGTACAGGAGAGCTGAGAATTGATTTCGACTGTACCTGACTGCTCATTGGAGGGTCAAATTTTAAAGTTAAAGCTCAGCTACTTTGGTCATCTGATGAGAAGAGAGGAGTCGCTGGAGAAAGATTTGATGTTGGGAAATGTTGAGGGTCACCGGAGAAGGGGTAGGCAGCGAACGCGGTGGTTAGATGGCATCTTCGAGGCGCTGCAGATGAAGTTATGTGATGTTAGGAAAATAGTGAGAGACCGGAAAGCGGGGCGTGATTTGGTCCATAGGGTCACGAAGAATCGGACACGACTGAACGACTGAACTGAACTGAACTGAACTGTACCTGCTTCGAAAGAACAGTTTGATCGGTACAATGCGTAGGTTATCTAAGTTTCGGCCTCAGATATAAACCTCGGGTGCAGGTACAGGTTCTACTTTATTACACGGGCCATTTATCCATTGCAGCTCCATCGAAATGAGACCGCTGTGACCGCGTGACCAAAAAGTGTGGCGTAATGTCACAGACACTAGCATCACAGCAGCTTGCAACCGAGAACGACAATATATTTTATACCACGCGCTTATAACAAGTGGACAACAGCTTTATTATGACAACCCGAATATAGTGTTATCGTAACCCAAAAGCCCATTCTCTGCTCTCAAATGCATGATGGACGTTGTATAGCGTTATATTTAGTCAGAAATTCCTTTGGGGGGGCAGCACTCTGATGTTCCAAAAGTGTTTCCAAGCTCTCCTTCGTCATTTGTCACGACGGGGACCGCGCTGCACCTTGTGCAATATCCACTCTGAAACCCCCTTCGATGCCATGATCACACCTCAACCACACAGCCTTTTTATTTTTATTTTTTGTTTTGCTGCTATATGTCCTCCTGGATAGCTTCCTTATAGGCCAGCTAATGTAGCGGGCTTTCGGTCACGGATAATGCCACTCCAACGCAATTTTCTCTAGACAACTCCCTTGTGCTCCAATCGCATGTAGTGACAAAAAAAAAGTAGTAATTGGACAACTGCAACAAAGTTTCGTTTACAAAATTTGACTATACGGGAGGACGTATCAATAAGTGAAAAAAAATCGGGTGTAGAATGACATCCCTCAATGGCACTCAATTTTTTAACGTCCAGGCGGAAAAAGGTACCGCGACTACCGCCTAGACGAGGCCAGATAGCGGTGTAGCATTGCTTCAGAGACCCGCGCGCATAACCCCCCCCCCCCCCCCCCCCTCTTGGCTTCACTGTAGCTTCCTTGCCGAAAATATCGACAGAGGCAGAACCTAGATTCATTCTTCGGTTTATTTTTTATCTTACAAAAGCGCCTTTATGACGAGAGTATACATTGCTCGGTAGAGCACAGTAATCTATAGATGCATGCCAACATCAATTTGTCTTTAGTGTCCATCAAACTTCTTCAAAGTTGTGTATGAATCATTATTAGCCTCACTATGCCCACTGTATGTAGGCTTTTGTCCTGTTGTGGGCGTACGGTCAGGCTCATGATGATGATAATGAACCACGGCGTGACCAGACCAGGGGCACAATAGCAGACGCACTTCTGGCCCTCAATCGCAGGTGAGGAATAACCCTGGCTACCCGGTCGAGCGCTGGCACCAGTGTCAGGACCGGTGCAACACCACCGACCGAGCGGTCTACGGAGGACTGGAGAGCGGCTCGCCCACATTAGTGGGCAGGGCGTACTTTGACGGCAGCTTCTCACCCTGCAAGGTGGTCTCCGTGGGCTGCGTGCTGCCCGGGGGACAGGTACCACTCACATTTCATTATCGTTATCTCCGCTAAGTCAACATCACCTAATTCAGTCTTAAGCTTCTGGGTGGTGCTGGTTGAGTCCGAGGCAAAACAAAAGCTTCCCCTGGGTGACCTTCAGTAGTATTTACCATATACGTACTCCACGAAGTTTTTGAACGCCATGTCCCGATTCGGCAACACTTTCCTTTCAATGTTGCACACTTTGCGACCAAAAGTTATTGCTGGTTATTTGATTCCCGTCTCCTCCTGAGTCCAAAATATCGTCAACTTGAAACTTTTTTTCTTACTCGATGGTGGTGTTTTTTATGATGGCGTCTATCATTTGCGAGAACGGGTATTGACACTCACGCCTGTACATTTTGAATCGCTTATCACACGCCCAGCCTAAAGCGAGCGCCGAGTGGTATAGCATGTATGTACTATTATATGCGAAAAGATTTCGCCTTCATTGTGGATTTTAACTGTTATGGTTGATATCGGTAGCCCTCATTACAAATAAGGTCGTGCGTTTTAGAGCAAACGGGAAGGGGGTATTTCTCTCGCTTTGAGTTATACGTGCTACACACGCCTGTCGCGCAGAAGCTATATTCAGAGAGAGAAAAGGGTCGATGTGAGGCCGCGAACATCTCTGAGCATGTGCGGTCATACTTGTTCGGTCTCTGCGGCGCTTTCGAGCACGACGACAAACTACGTGGACATCATTTCGGCAGAAAAAAAAAAAAAAAGAAAAGAAAAGAAAAAAAAAAAGCTCGAACACAAAGACCGCTCTTCAAGTAAAAACAAAACAAAAAAGGCTCCGCCGACGCCGCGCCCCTCCGTTCAGCTGATGAAGCTTTGAGAGGCAACGCTCTTTGTTAATATTTTTTATTCTCTTTCTTTACGTATAGTTAGAAGACACAACTTGCCCTATTTCATGCCCCTCTTTCATATGCTATACCGTTGACTGAAATTGGTTTTCGGCAACATGCCGCGTTATTTTAGGCAATATCGAATATTTCCAAGCTAGCAATGAATTAGCTGTGCTAAAAGAAACCATTTACTTTTGCCTGTCAGCTTTTGAAAAACACACACGTGTAACACCGCGACAAAAAGAAAACTCACAGCACCGAATGGGGGCGCTGTCTGCGACATCGCAGGTGGCGTTCTTCTAATAATGAGTCCATTAAAAAAAAATGAGAGAGAGGGAGAGAAGGAATGGGAATGTTAGAGTGGCGCCGGCGCTTACCCTATCAAGTCCTGGAGCGTCAATGGACAAGAAGTGGAAGCTGTGACAGATTTTCTGTTCTTGGGCTCCAAGATTACCTCGGAAGGAGACTGCAGCCATGAAATTAGGAGACGCCTGCTAGCACGTTTTGTGATTCCTAACCGGGGAGCATATGTATAAAAACGACTCTCTCGCTCAGTTCGTCGCTTTGCGTCGACCGCGTATAAATGCTCTCAAATCATGCAACTCTTTTGATATAGGGCATGTCACTCGAACGTGCCATAAAATTTGCCTTTCCCGGACGAAACGACTTTGTTGTTTGGAAAATGAGTCTCCGCGCCGATCGGTGAGGTTTTTGTCGTCGACAGTCGTGACATCATGCATAGAAGGCGCTGAAGTAATATATATATATATATATATATATATATATATATATATATATATATATATATATATATATATATATATATATGTAATTAAAAAAAAAAAAACTTTTCTGCCACAGTAGCAACAAGCATTCCTTCCCACGCAAGTGTGCTTAAACGCCTCTGCGGCAACTCTGTATTCGAAGCAAAGTGCATTGCAACGGGATCGTCTGCGCGATTCCGAATCGTCACCACGTGTTCCAAAGGCAAGCCTAGGCAAGCCTAGGCAAGCCTAGGCAACGTTAGCTCTTGGCTTAGGTGCAAATGCGGTTCATTCAGTCATATCTTTATCAAACACCGCTGACGCACATGCACGAATAATAGACCTTAAACATGGCTGTACAGCACTAGATGGCGTAAGTTATTGCGATAAGATATCTTTAAGGAATTCGCTTTGTACATATTAGGAGAGGGAGACAGATAATAATACATCCAACAACGTTTCACCGCCAGGTTTATCGCTGCGAACCTTGAGCCGTTCAGTCATCGCCGCTCATTCCGAATAGGGCTTCTTTAGCCGCTCTGAAGTCCTTGAAAAAAAAAAAAAAAGTAATCATCATCATCATAATAGCCGGACTGCAGGGCGAAAGGCTTTCATACTCATCCAATTAGCATGATCCTGTGTTAGCTGCATCACACGTCCTGCCCATTTATTCGTCTTGATTTCGACTAGAATGTCATTAAGTCGAGCATTCATAGAAAATGGTCAGTGCTGCGTCACTGAATAGAATAAAAAAAAAAGCCAAAGAAAAAAAAAACATACCGCCTTGCCCCGGGTGAGGATCGAACTCACGACCTTCAGATTATGAGACTGACGCGCTGCCTACTGCGCTACCGAGGCGGATGTCGCTGGCGGTGCTTACGGTTATACTTGTGTTTTCCAAATATTTCATTTGCCGCTTCCTCGGCTGCCGTACGACACAGCAAACAGAAGCACACCCAGATGTCTAAGAGGCGTTAGTACAGCAGCCATCAGCGGCGTTTGAAACTCATTTACAGGATAGAAAAGGCGCTGTATCTGTCACAATTCTCCGCGTACGCATGTACCATATGCCATAAAAGGAAGGGAGGAATGTGAACCAGTAGTCAGTCACCCTCTTTACTCGAAGCATCATTCACCACCACATTCGCAACAAATGCGTAGCAGAATGCTGCACTCCGGCTTTCGGCTTTCGCCTTTCACCACTTCGACAAAGCGCCCCAAGTGTGCCGTAATTTTTTCGGCAGATCCGAGCAGCGAGCCAAGCGACACATGCATTTGTACTCGCGCGAACACTTCGTGCAACGCGTGCCTCCGTCGCGTTCGCGTGAGTTTTCGCGTACATGTAGCTCAGTCTTTATGCGAGGCATTTGGACGACAGGGAAGTGTGACAGATACATGCGCCTTTCCTTTCCCATAAAACCAATTTTACGCGAAATAGTCGCTGAATATAAGCCTCCCAGCAAATATAAACTTTGCACTGGCTTTGCAGCAATAGTTACAATAGTGCCCTACTCTCACCGTACCTGGTTTCTAACTTGCCCATAATAAAAATTTTATAGGGCGACTGGGACTTCGCACCTCGTGATCTGCCTTTTTGTGTTGCACCCCGAGCGACGCTCTGCAAACACGAAGAGCAAAATGAAGGCAAGCATTCCGCGCTTTCGGAGATCGGATCTACGCATATAATAAGAAAGAATGCCTCTCTCTTCTTTCCCAGGAAGAATACAACAGTGGTTGACTGACAGGTCTCCCCTCACGCTAACCTCGTTTGTGGGCAGTGCACGAGGTGACAAAGGAGTCTGTGAGCGGAGGGTTTCAAAACACGTGCCCATAAATCAGCTAAGGTGAAAGCTAATCTTGAAAGTTGTGCTAATCGACTACGATGGAACGTTTTAACAGCGATGCTGTTTATGCCGTTTAAGCCGGAGGTTCCGTCTATTATGCGCAGCCGAATTCGTTCGCAGTAATGAAGTCACCGTGACCGATGACTTCACCAGGCGATTCAGGCATACACGAAGCTGACCCCGCCGGGCATGCGATACAGGTTTAGAAAAGACGCAATATCTCTCAATTTTCGCCGATAACAGCAGATCGAAATGAGTCTCGTTGAAGTGTGATCACGAAAGAGCACTGCATAATCTGCATTGGAGTAATGCGAAAGCACGGATGCTGCTGTTGGTACCCATTTTAGTCTTTAGTACTTTCAAATTTCGCGCCAGTCACTTTCTATGCCATTTTTCTGCTCTGCTTCTGGCTGCGCGACGTCACATCCTCTAAGTCACATCCTACTCGTGTGGCAAACCCAGCGCCATAAATAAATAAATAAATAAATAAATAAGTCACATTAATTCACTTCTTTATTCATTTTAGTCTTTGGTACATTCAAATTGCGCGCCAATCCCTTCATATGCCCTTTTTCAGCTCTACTTTCAGCTGCGTGACATCACATCCTTGATGCCACATTAATTGATTTCTTGTTTACCCGTTTACCCATTTTAGTCTTCGGTGCTTTCAAATTTGCGCTATAATCCCTTTATATGCCGTTTTTCAGCTTTACTTCCGGTTGCGTGACGTCACATCCTTGCAATCACCCTAATTGACTGTTTTAACTAACTACTTTAGTCTTCGGTACTTTCAAATTGCGCGCCAATTCCTATGCCCTTTTTTTTTTGGCTCGACTTCAGGTTGCATGATGTCACATCCTTGACGTCACTCTAATTGACTGATTTAAGAAAAAAAGAGAGGGAGAGAAGACTTTATTGACACCGATTAACTATTTCAGTATTTGATTCATTCACAGTGTGGCGCCAAGCGATTCGCTAATGAGGCCATTTTCACCTTTACTTTTTAATTGTTTGCCTCTAATTAATTACCCAATTAACTTGCTGGCCTAATTATTTTTCACACACAACATTACATCACCCTCTATCGATTGACACCACTCATTAACCTCTATGACTTTTCAATTACAACTGCTGCGGGCACGGTTTTGCAAATTACGCGCCAATGCCTTCCTATGCCCTTTTCCGGCTCTACTCCCGGTTGCGTGACGTCACGTCCTTGACGTCACACTAACTGCATACTGACACATTTAATCAACTATTTTAGTATTTGATACATTCCAATGCGGCGCCAAGCCATTAATTCGCTAATGAGACCATTTTCGCTTTTACTTTTTCATTTTTTGCCTCTAATTAATTACACGTTTATAATGATTTTTTCGTACACAACATTACGTCACCCTCTATCAATTGACACCACTGATTAACCTCAACAACTTCTCAATTACAACTGCTGCGGACACGATTTTGCCTGTTTGACCTGTAGTTAATTACCTTATTGGCCTAATTATTATTTCGGAAGCAACATTACGTCAGCCTCTATCGATTGACACCACTCATTAACCTCTACTCCTTCTCAATTACTCGCAACTGCTTCGGACATCATTTTGCGGACGAGGACAGAAATCCGTGAACATAGCGAAGTAAGCTCTCGCATTAATAACTTCAAACGCAAACAGTATCGATGTGTCATCAGTCACGCAATACAGCAGGCATCAGCGGCGTTTGAAATTCGTTTAGAGAAGACGCAGTATCTCACATTTCGCCGACGACAGTAATACAGTAGGAATCAGCGGCGTTTGAAATTAGTTTAGAAAAGACGCAGTATATCTCACATTTCGCCGATGACAGCAGATAGAAACGTCTCGTCGAAGTGTGATCACGAATGACTTCAAACAATATTGGTGTGTCATCAGTCACACGAGTATGCCAATCTGCCATATTTGTCAGCTGGTGCATAAATGCAATCCCTTATTGTAACCGTCATATTTTTAAACTAAGCCCTCCTCCCAGAGCGCCCCTGAGTTAGACACTAACGATATGAACACGTTCAAGGTCTTTTTTAAGCCTTGATTAAAAGAGCACACTCAACCACTCAGACTGAGTCTTCGCCCTCCCAGGGGCTGTTAAGCCCGAGGAACGGTCATCAATGGCAGGAACCGAGTGTGAGCACACGGTTCCATAGCCGGCTTCGCGCTCAGACGAAGACTCTCAACTCCTCATCGTGGTTGAGTGTGTTCCGAGATCGCGACTTGCGATTCGGCAATCATCCTATAGAAATGATCCTATGAAGAATGATCTTGATCATCACTCGGTCGCGACACATAGCTACCTCGTTCGGCCACATACGGTACGCAAGTTATAGTGCGAAAAAGATTTAAAATAATTGGCAGGTAAAGTGTTATTCAACCGCTTTCCTTATATATTAGAATTTCGCGGTTCGTTTACCTTGAACTGTAATTCGAAAGATTTAATAATGCATTGCATATTTGAAATAATGGCAGAAACAACACTCGATACAGTGAAAAGAGACACTTGGCTCGATTGCCAGGCCTAATGCTCCTCGTTGCTTTTTCGGAACAGCGCCAGCAGTCCCGCCTCCGTGGCGCAATCGGCTAGCGCGTTCGGCTGTTAACCGAAAGGTTGGAGGTTCGAGCCCTCCCGGGGGCGACTAATTTTTTTTTTTTATTTCTTTTTTTTTTTTTTTTTCCGTGGCGCAATCGGCTAGCGCGTTCGGCTGTTAACCGAAAGGTTGGAGGTTCGAGCTCCCGCCTCCGTGGCGCAATCGGCTAGCGCGTTCGGCTGTTAACCGAAAGGTTGGAGGTTCGAGCCCTTCCGGGGGCGATTAATTTTTTTTTTGTTATTTCTTTTTTTTTTTTTTTTTACGGTAGGCCTAATGCTCCACATCTCCGTTAGCAACAGTGGCAGTAGTCCCGCCTCCGTGGCGCAATCGGCTAGCGCGTTCGGCTGTTAACCGAAAGGTTGGAGGTTCGAGCCCTCCCGGGGGCGATTGGTTTTTTTTTTTTTCTTTTTTACGGTGTACTTGTTCATGATTAACGCCTTTATAATAGTCGTCATAACAAACGGGATGAATGTAAAAATATCGATTACAAGGAATTTAGAGTGCATTAATTGCTTTGAAAAAGTTAACGTAATTAGGTCGGAATCAGACCTATTACCTTTGGGTCCCGAGTCATGCACGCTACCCAAGGTCATCGAGAAACGTGGTTAAAGGGATGCCTTTTCCCTCGTTCATTGTAAGGGCCGCTTTCGGTGTCAGGTTTAAGGAAGGGAGATTACATGTAGATAAGGATCACGCGCTTTCCATACATGTCACAACCGTTGCAAATATAAAAAAAAAACACAGCGGACGTCGCCTTCTCTTTAGATAGACGTATCAAACCTAAGCATGAAATGAATAGACCTCTCCTGACCTATTCACGAGACTGATTGATTGATTTATAGGAAGGGAAAGGCGCGGTAACTGTCTCACTTGTTTTCTGTGGACACCTCAGCTGCGCCGTAAGGGAAGGGAGGAAGATGGGAGTGAAAGTAGAAAGAGAGAAAGAGGAGCCGTAGTGGAGGGCTACGGAGTAATTTCGACCACCTGGGGATCTTTAACGTGCGCTGACATCGCACAGCACGACCTATTCACGACGTCACGGCCGCCACGTGGCTTGGCTTGGTCGGCAAAATATTCCCCTGCAAGCGGCGTGGTGCCGAGGATTCGGTTTTGTGTGTTTTTCTCAATGGCGTTAAGATCTCACGTGGTGAAAAGCGATAAACGATCGATGACGATCAGCGGCACGTGTTTCTTCCGCTCTAAGCGACGCAAAATGTTGCGCAGACGGAAGTGACAGGCGTCATTCACTGACAGGCCTCGATATTGTACTAATTGACCGTAAGCATATTTTTTCTGGTATTTCTTGTGAGAACGAGCAAGCACTAATTAGTTGTCGTTTTTTTTTATTTTTTTTATTGCCCTTCCGAACTAATCGTACTTGAGCGCTGACCGATAGCGCTCTCAAAGGCCCGAATGACATGTCATCACATGTAGCGCTTTTGGAGCTTCTTGTTCGGCATTGAATTTATCCGTGTTGAAACAGCTCCAAAGGGCATGTCAGTGGCGTGATCGCTCAGGTACATCGGTATCCCTGACGTAATCGCAATATATAACGCGTTAAAAGGTCGCCGTATCTTAATCGCAAAGCAGTTTTACTGGCTTCATTTAAGTGCACTTGTGAGTATCCGCACGCGCTGCATGAATATTGTTATGTGGTATATAAAACGCGTTTTGTTACTTTCCATGCCGCTGGTTGTAGTGCGGTAAACGCATCACACTCGCTGTTCTGCACTACACTTACCGTGGATGGCATACGTTCTATCGCAATCAAAGGTTTGCGGGAGAGATGCTACCGAAAGAAGTTTAATGTAGCTCTACTTCGGGACCCATTGCTGTTTCTCTCTCTCTCTCTCTCTCTCTAGCAGCGGAGAAAATCCACGCTTCCTCGTAACACAGCTTAGGCGACTGGATTAAACGACTAGGCGGAAATGACTTTTTTTTTTCCTTCGCATTCACCGACCATAAAGTGGCAATAAGATATTTAGTTTGGCCGAACATAACACAAACTAAACATGTGTATACTTGGGAGGGAAATCACCAACCAGGCATGGAGCTCGCGCTTACACCGGTGTTATCGCTCATAACTTTCCGCGCTTCGCGGGGATCAGCAGTCGCTTTTATGAAGAATATTAAAAAAATATATTGATGTCTTACTATAGGCCTACATTGACGCCCATTCCAGTATGCTGATGATGTCATATGTGTTTCAAACGTTTGGTAGGATTTCACTCCCTTCGCGACGGGCAATGCCTGTTCTTGGAACTCAGCAACTTACGGAAAGTTCCTTTTTATTTTTTATTTTTTACTAAAGAAGAAAGACTAGAATGCTTGATAGTTGTGTGCTGATGAGCTCACTGTAAACCACGTCTTAATCACGTGTGCAAAACTCGAAGACCCGAGAAAAAATATTTTACTTCATTTTACAGTCAACGCTCCCAATTTCATCCAGCACTGCATTTAAAACATGTAATTGAGCATATTTATTTGTTTTAACATTTCTCAAGAAAGCTATTTTTTATGGCAACTTCAGATGGTTTACGCATCTAACCTTGTGTTTGGCGCATGACAGCCATAGTTTGCTTATGGGCCATAAAACCCCGTGTAACTATAACTGTTTGAACAGAAAAATAAGTGCATGATTTTGCTTATATTTCAAGGTGAGCATTACTAATGGGTGCAAGTACTAAGGAGTGTTGCATACGCGTGACCAATCTAAATATGGCTAACGCACAATTTGAGGCCAAAAACCGGGTGGTTTAAGCATGGCTAGAACCAAGTGACAGAGTGAAAACTTTGTGTTCGAACGATCCCGCGGCATGGCTTGAAGTTGGTGATAGAGCGTAATAATAATAATAATAATAATAATAATAATAATAATAATAATAATAATAATAATAATAATAATAATAATAATAATAATAATAATAATAATAATAATAATAAATATTAATTGGTTAATAGGAAAGGAAAGGCGCAGTATCGTCACACTTGTTTTTGTGGACACCTGAACCACACTGTTAGGGAAGGGAGGAAGGTGGGAGAGAAAGTGGAAAGCTGTGTGTTTTAGCGATTGCCTCTCTATACACAGCTCCTTTTCACTCGGCGGCTTTTCATAGTTTTTCTTAATAATATTAATAATAATTGGTTTACAGGAAAGGAAAGACGCAGTATCTGTCACGTTTTATGTGATTGATTGATTGATTTATTAGGAAGAAAAAGGCGCGGTAACTGTCTCACTTGTTTTCTGTGGACGCCTCTACTGTGCCGTAAGAGAAGGGAGGAAGATGGGAGTGAAAGTGGAAAGAGAGAAAGAGGAGCCATAGTGGATGGCTACGGAGTAATTTCGACCACCTGGGGATCTTAAACGTGCGCTGACATCGCACAGCACACGGACGCTTCTCCATTTCGCCTCCATCGACGTTTTATGTGGGCACCTGAACCGCGCCGTAAAGGAAGGGGGGAAGGTTGGAGAGAAGGCGGAAAGAGAGAAAGGGGTGTCTTAGTGGAGGGCTTCGGAGCAATTTCGTGAACCTGGGGATCTCTTACGTTACTGACAAAGCACAACACAGGGCTGCCCTCGTTCAAGTTAGGCTTTGGGGAAAGGAAGGCGCAGTATACATTTGAATGGACGCCATGTAATCGTGGACGCCCACACTTAAGGCTATGTCATCTGAAGGTCAAATTTAGTGCCACGCGAAGACCAGCTCTGCCTAGCGCAGTGATGCCCGCCGCGGGGGTGCAGTGCTAGGGTGTTGTTGTTGTTACTGTGGCTGTAGGAAATAAAAAGAAAATGCACGGGCCTGCTACTGGCTCTGTAGCTGAGCCACCTCCGCTGTCTCGTGCAGACAGAAGAGAAAATAGAGAAGGAAGAAAAGGAAGGGGGAAAGAAAGACGCGGGCCGCAACAGCCGTCGTCCACCACCGAAGCGGTGGCGGGTGCAATGACGGCCTGCAACAGATAAAAATTCGGTGGCAGGCTAGCCCCCGCCGCAAGCGGCGTTGACCTGCCGTCCCAGTCCCATAGGGCCAGGAACTGTCTCCCAGCGGTAGGGTGGCCTAGCAGTGGTTAGGATGCCCGACTACTGTGCCGGAGTGTACCCGCGGGGTCAGGTGTCCACAGAACAAGTGTGACATACTGCGTCTTTCCTTTCCCGTGAGCCAATTATTGTTCATTATTATTATTTTCGTTACTTCGCTATGTTCACATTTCTGTCCGCGCAGACCGTGTCCGCAGACCACGTCCGCAAAATCGTGTCCGCAGCAGTTGCAGGTAATTGAGAAGAGGTAGAGCTAGGTTAATGAGTGATCTCAATCGATAGAGGCTGATGTAATGTTGCTGCAGAAAAAATAATTAGGTCAATAAGTTAATTAGATAATTAATTAGAATAACTGGTTCACAGGAAAGGGAAGGCACGGTACCTGCTGCACTTATTCTGTGGACACTTGAACTAACTGATTTAACTGATTTATTTATAGGAAGGGAAGGCGAGGTAACTGTCTCACTTGTTTTCTGTGGACACCGCAACCGTGCCGTAAGGGAAGGAAGGTGGGGATGAAAGTGGAAAGAGAGAAAGAGGAGCCGTAGTGGAGGGCTACGGAGTAATTTCGACCATCTGGGGATCTTTAACGTGCGCTGACATCGCGCAGCACACGGACGCCTCTTCGTTTCGCCTCCATCGAAACGCAGCCGCCGAGGTCGGGTTCGAACCCGGGTACTCCGGCACAGTGGTCGGGCGTCTTACCACTGCACCACCCCGGCGGGGCACCTGAACTAGAACCTAAACCGCGCCGTAAGGAAAGGGAGTAAGGTGAGAGTGAAAGCGGAAAGAGAGAAACGAATGCAGTAGTGGATATGACGTCAAGGATGTGGCGTCACGCAGCCGGAAGTAAAGCCGAAAAAGGGCATAGGAAGAGATTAGCGCGCATTTTGAAGGTACCAGAGACTAAAATGGGCAAACAAAAAGTGAATTAAGCTACTGGAAGCAACTAGAAGCAACCAACAGCAGCATTCGTGCTTTCGCATTACTCCAATGTAGATTCTGCAGTGCTCTTTATTTTTATGCAATAATTACATAATTATTATTATTATTATTATTATTATTATTATTATTATTATTATTATTATTATTATTATTATTATTATTATTATTATTATTATTATTATTATTATTATTATTATTATTATTATTATTATTACTTTATTATAGTAAACGGCGGCATCTTGGTTTAGGGCTTGGTTTTCTGCTGTGTTATAGCTCGTCCGTCCCGACACGGGGGCAGCAACACTATATCGCCTGAGCATGCCAGTGCATGTGAGCTGTGTGCTGCGTATGAGTGCTGTGAAGTGAAAGTGTCTTCAGCACAGGATGGACCGCTGCTGTGTGCCGAACTTGCGTGAAAATTGTGACGGTGTTCAGAAGGTCCGCGTTTTCTCGTTCTCCGACGACGACTGGAGGATAAAATTTAAACTGGTCATCCACCGTAATGATTGGGGGCATCGGCACTATGCGTGATGCCAAGGTGAGATGTCACATGTCAATCGACACGGTTATTGTCGAATCTAAATACGCAGTAATTCAGTGATCTTAACTTATGCTAACTGACATTTAAATGACATAATGCGTGCGAAATGGTACCAGTTCAAAACACGACATGATCAGCTGTGATAATTAGTACAGCTGGCACCAGTTAACCGGCATAAAATGACACTTATCAGCGATAGCGGCACTGATAAGTATCATGCACTAGCACTAGCGATCGCCGTGGGATCAGCCGCGCGCCAGCCGGGAGAAAAGAGGTACTCAAAAGAGAACATTTCTTCATGTTCCGTGCATGCAGGTGTGTGAGCTATATTTTAAGCCTAAGTATCTCCGGTCTACGACGTAGTACACAGATTCAAATAACAAAATAGTAATTAACCTGACTCCGCTGCGACAATATTTCCAAAGTATCCATCGTACTTATCGAACTCTGCGCCGATTCGCGAGGAGCCCGCGGATGCAAACCTGATACCACGGGAGGCAATTCACACCTGCAAGAGGCCTTCGCGATGTCTTTCAAGCAGAGGAACACAAGAAGAGGCCTCTGTACGACTCTAACTCGCGGCGGCATATCTCATCTACTCTGGGATTGCCCTGCTTTTTCTACTGGACGCTCCGAGATCAAACCCTACAGCCTGAGCTATCGTTCCCTTCTAGAAACTGATGCTAACACACAGATGATATTTGCCAAGTATGGCTCGCTTAGTGGCCTGGTTAGAGCAAAGTGGTTCGAGTGACGACCTCCTAAACAATGAAGATTCTGTCTACTCCCTTTCTTTCTTTCTTTCTTTCTTTCTTTCTTTCTTTCTTTCTTTCTTTCTTTCTTTCTTTCTTTCTTTCTTTCTTTCTTTCTTTCTTTCTTTCTTTCTTTCTTTCTTTCTTTCTTTCTTTCTTTCTTTCTTTCTTTCTTTCTTATCATTCCCACCTCCTTCCTTTCCCTCATGTCGCCCTTGAGGTATCCACAAAGATCTGAGACATTTACTGCGCCTTCGATTTCCTTGCAACCAATTTTTTGCACTGATATGGCCGAGCCTCGAAATAGAAAACTTTTTAGGCCGTTTGCAAATACGTATGGTTCACTGCTGGGAGTGAACTTCGCTGCGCACATGCTCGTGCAGGTGGCGCTTATTTTCGAGTTCCTGGTCGAATCCCGAGGAGTGATCTTCGAGTGGGTAAACGGCAGCAGCAAGCTGCTGTCCGAGCCAGCCTCTGCCGGCGTTACGCCAGTGGTTGTCGGAGACGCTTTCGTCGGGCGCAGCCACTCGCTTCCGCCGGAGGGCAGGTTGCTGCTGGGTGCTATCCTGCGACCCGGCAACGGGTCCGCGCGCCTCCACGTTTGCGACGGGCGGGAACCACTGCCAGCACCCCTGGACACCTTCCAGGTCCTCGTCAAGAGGCCCTCCTCTGGAGAGCAGCTGCTGCACTGAACGGAGCTCCGGAGGCGCTCCACGGGGGAACTGGCTGACAGCGCAACTAGACTTTTTGAATGTATGTGTTTTCGGACAGTGCCAACGTAGTTCTCTTGCTTTCTTTCGCAATGCTTTTCTTTTTTTTTTTCACTCTTGTTTCACCAGACACGCCTCAGTACTCTTTTCTTGCTCCCTTGTTAGTGGCTAGGGTATACAGACGTGGAAACAAAGTTGCCCTCGTCTCCGTTAAAACGCTGCCGTGGCGAAAATAGAAATAAACGTACATCTATTCAAAAAATACTAACGGCATTCAATGTTCGGACGCGAAGCAGCGATCTCTCAGCAGAACCAGTTAACTGGCATTTGCTCCCAAGTCTTTTGTTGTCATACTGCAGCTTGCTCTATAGATAATCAGAGTGACACGTATGTTGGTTGCGGCTAGTATTTTACATCGTTTGTTTGCTAAGTGTGCTGAGAAAATTGAAAGAGAAAGATGAAGCAATCACGACTGGGTGCGTGTTAACTGTTATAACACATCCAGGGAGCCAAAGTAATTTAAATGTAATCAAAATAACGTAGTAACTTCTCAAAATTAAATTCCTCTCCGGAGAGATGCGCAGTTTCTTTATTAAACCACTTAACTAAGCAAGAGAGTCGGGATTTTCCCGTGTAAACCCGGGTGTGGCTAAAAGTTACTTGCTTACCTTGTGTTCCAACCTGTCCGGTGATCTCGAGTAGGCTTTATTGTTACTGTTTGATAATCAATTTGTTTCACTGATAGTGTTACCGTTAGGCTTAACCTTAGCCTTCTCATCCATACATGTCCTAAAAGTAAGTGCATCGAAGCCTTATCAAAGCCTTGGTATATATCTTCCCTGTCAGAGAACGGATAAGATAACAGTATTTGTTTAAACGTCTTCAGCAAAGCTGTGTATGAGCTGTTTTTTTTTAAATGGAATTATCATAATTTGAAATACAACTATCATAAAAACCATCCTCCTCCTTCTTTGTTCCTGTTTATGTTACGAGTCACTTTCCTTTTCATCGCGGACAACCCTTAGCCCCAATGTCATGCGCCGTTCAGCGAATATTAGCTCAATGCAGTCGTTGATCTATTAGCTATCAGATTTTGCTTCTTCACGCTGTTTCTTCATTGGCGACACGCTGTACTAAGTTTATTACCTTAGAGCTCACGTGTTTGCCTGGATATCCTTACAGCCGCCACCACGAGGACATTACAAAGCACCTGAGCCTTTCAGATGAGCGAGCTCAATATCTTTTCACAATTGTTCACAAATTCAGGACATACATATATTTTACTTTCAATCTAATGTAAGTCGCTATAGCCGCCTTGGGCCACGTCCAACGGACAGAGCGCTATGGTTGAACTCAATAGACTATGAGGCGAGCGCGGGGTTCCATGTTCGTCTAGAAATCTTCAACTGTGAGGTCCGCACGCGCTTTTATTCCCTCCCTGCGAACGGACAGTGAGCTAGCTGCCCGAACGGACGCCCATCCGAACTCAATCAGGCAAGGCGCGAGTGCCCAAGACGCGCTTGGACGCATCCGCCGAGAAATTACAGCCACCGTCCCTCGATCCCGACTGAAGCGCGCAAAGGAAGAGCGCGGCGCCGACTCTCTTGTTCGTCCTCCTCCTCTTCATCTCCGCTGTCGGCGTCGTCATCATTGAAGCGGGTCCCCAGTGGTGTTACTAAACGCGCGTAGGAACAAGACGGCGCCAAGAATTGACATGTGTATGTGGGTCACGGAAAGTGGCATCAGCGCGGCAATTTAGCGCGGACCGGCGGGAGCGAAGCGCGATCGGGGCAGCAGCGACCAGAGGCGCCCGCGTGCGGTGACGGGGGACAACGACAAACAAGAGGGACGAGCCTCCCATATTGGCCTTGTGTCGCGTGGCCTCTGCGATAACAGCGAGTGCGAGCCCACGCGGCCAGCCCGCTTCCTGGAGGCAGCCCCCGTGCGTGGTCGTAGCAACGGGCGACGAGTAAAGCGCGTTGGGCAGGGGCGCGTCGGCGGCGGCGGCGTGTCCGTGGCGAGAACCATGGGGCTCTGGAGGACCTCGGCTGGGGTGGTGGACTGTTTCCTCGACAGAAGACCTGGAATCGCCTTCGCGCTGGTGCTGTTGGTCCTGGGTTGGTCGTCGCCACCGACCAAGGGAGCGACGATGGCCGACGAAGACCTGTCTCTTATCGAGTGGTCACACGCCACCAACAGCCGCTGGAAGCTGGAGCAGGCGTTGAGCGGTCGCGTGGCTCCGTACGTCGAGGCAGACGTGAGCCAGGCGGATGGCATGGCCGTGATGGCCCATCCTCCTGTACGTTCGTGGGACCTGAGCCTGAGGGAGTTCCTGCGCATAGTGTGTGGATCACCTCGGAACGTGACGCTCAAATTGGACTTCAAATCCAGCGAGGTCCTGGACAGCGCCTTCGTGGACATGGAGAGCGCGCCCGTCGAGGTGAGGGTGCTTCTTTGTGTGTGCCGCCACGCCACGGCTGTTCATTTGAGATGGTTTAGTAAATGTTTTCTTGCATTTTCTTGCAGATCGATAGCTTAAAGTTGTCACCGTAGAGCTCATTGGAATCCGTATTCTTTGGCGATTGTTTCAGTGATAATAATTTGCCCAGATACTACTGACTTTGTTGTCATCTCTGACGTCCCAGGTGGTATGTCTATCAGTGAGGTTACAAGTGTTTGCAAGAATGTATTGCAGAAAGGATAAGACCTCAATTATTAGGACTGGCGGAAGACAGAGGGCAGACAGCTTTTCGCAACGAAGTTCACCGTCACAAAAGTGCTGAAGATCATGTGCTCATAGGTGACTGGCAATGTGGCGTGCTTCGACGTCTAGGACTACACTTCATATCCTCGCTCGCTAGGCTGACACTAATGAAATGTTCATTCGAGGGCTTCTGTGTTAAAAAAGAATTTCGCCAGTTTGAGAAACTAAGCCTTCCAGTCTGCGTTGCAGCCGATTGCAAAAATCACCGTTACAGGCTTGAATGTGCGCACGGTCACCGAATTAGTAAGCGTGAACGCAGAGGCACTTGGTACATACATATAGCCACCAGCCCTACCTGTGGGGATATGCAGCGGCCGATTTCAGGAAAAAACAAACAAACAAAAAACAAGGTGAAATGGAATGCGTCCTTTACCAGAAGCGAGCACGACAGAAAAACCCTTTCCACCCAACTGCGAATAAAAGCCGCTGCGTATCGCTATCTGCCAACGCTCCAGTGTTCCCACTCATAAATCTCATGACTGCACAGCCTTCCGGTGTTTGAATAATATTGCGCGTTTGTCTATTGCATTGTGCAGCGGCTTCGAAGCGAAGCACATGCAGAGAGGAAATCAGGAGAGCACGAGCATGCTCATCGATAATGCTGTTGGAGAGAGCGTCGTGCGTGCGATTGGCTGTTCTGCTTCGCGCGAAACAATGCCTGCGAAGCAAGTGTTACCACCGTGTTCTGATAGCGTTGCTATGATAGTTCCATTTGCTGCGTGTTTATGGCTCTTAGAGCAGCGCAAACGTGTAACGTTGTAAGCACGCCGAAAGGCTCCGGTGGTGTTTGTTCCAATTATTTGTTATGTGATTACCCCCTTATAACTAATGTACTTCACTTCGCTGGATTACAATAAACTTCGGAACAACATCGTTTTCACCTCGAGTTCTTGGTCAGTTCGCTCTAGCAATACATATAATTCTCCGGGTTAGTTCAGTTGGTAAATGGACTGCCTCGTATCAGCTGTGGTTTCAGGTTCGAACCTCGTGTATAAGGAGTATTTTTTTTTTTTTAAGTTATGCAGTTTCAGTGAGAGTCCTATAACTCTGCTTTGTATCTATCTGTATGGCTTGCCTTGGTTGGAGGCTATTGAGTAATCACTCGCTTAAACTAACAGCAAGACGGAAATTTGAGCTAATTGGTTCATCATCACTTTTACCAGCGCTGTGACAGGAGACAGGGAATAAGAACAGACCTGTCGCAGCACTGGTAAGTGATGAAGATCGCTTAAGCTAAATTAATTATCCGATGTAAAAAGCTCTCTACAAATACTCTTTCGTACTACAAGTGATTTCTTGGGCATGCTTGACTGTCCACACAAATGTTTGCTCTTTCATCAGTTCAGTTCAGTTCAGTCGTGTCCGACTCTTCGTGACCCTATGGACCATGTCACGCCACGCTTTCCGGTCTCTCACTATCTTCCTAACATCACATAACTTCATCTGCAGTGCCTCGAGGACGCCATCTAACCATCGCGTTCGCTGCCTACCCCTTCTCCGGCGACCCTCAACCTTTCCCAACATCAAATCTTTCTCCAGCGACTCCTCTCTTCTCATCAGATGACCAAAGTAGCTGAGTTTTAACTTTAGAATTTGACCCTCCAATGAGCAGTCAGGGTTTATGGTCGACAATATCGACTGATTTGATCTTCTGGCAGTCCAAGGAACTCTCAAGAGTCTTCGCCAGCACCACAATTCAAACGCGTCAATTCTTCGGCGGTCAGCCTTTTTCACAGTCCAACTCTCGCATCCATACGTCACAACTGGAAAGACCATAGCACGAGTTATACGGATCTTGGTTGGCAGACTAATGTATCTGCTCTTTACTAGGCGGTCAAGGCTAACCATTGCTCTCTTTCCCAGAAGCAGGCGTCTCCTAATTTCATGGCTGCAGTCTCCTTCCGAGGTAATCTTGGAGCCCAAGAACAGAAAATCTGTCACAGCTTCCACTTCTTGTCCATTGATGCTCCAGGACTTGATAGGGCAAGACGTCATGATCTTTGCCTTTTTAATGTTCAGTTTAAGTCCAAACTTCTCACTCTCTTCTAGTACGCGCATCAGAAGTGACTTGAGTTCCACTTCACTTTCTGCCATTAAAGTGGTATCATCCGCATATCTAAGGTTGTTGATACGTTTTCCAGCAATCTTCACTCCAGCTGAAGACTCGTCCAGACCGGCCTTCCTCATGATGCACTCTGCATATAGGTTAAATAGGCAGGGCGACAGTATGCAGCCTTGCCTCACTCCTTTCTCAATCGGAAACCAATCAGTAAGACCATGCCCAGTTCTGACTGTGGCCTCTTGTCCTTCATACAGGTTCCGGAGGAGACAGATGAGGTGAATTGGAACTCCCATCTCTTGGAGAGCTTGCCACAACCTGCTGTGATCTACGCAGTCAAACACTTTCGCATAATCAATAAAGTAGAAGTAGATGGGTTTTTGGAACTCTCTAGCTTTTTCCATGATCCAGCGAAGGTTGGCAATTTGGTCTCTAGTTCCTCTGCCCTTGCGAAACCCAGCATGCACGTCCGGAAGCTCCCTATCCACATACTGCTGCAGCCTACCTTGGAGGATTTTCAACATCACCTTGCTAGCATGCGAAATAAGCGCGATCGTGCGGTAGTTGGAACAATCTTTGGCACTGCCTTTCTTTGGAATGGGGATGTAAACTGACCTCCTCCAATCTTGTGGCCACTGCAGGGTTGTCCAAATCTTCTGACATAATGTATGCAGTGTGTTAACAGCGTCATGGTTGAGATTTTGAAGCAACTCAGCTGGAATGCCATCAATTCCGCTAGCTTTGTTCTTAGCAAGGCTGGCTAAGGCCCATTCAACTTCACTCTTCAGGATGCCCGGCTCGAGATCAGTAATCACAACCGTCTTATGTTGGGTTTGCACATTCGGGTCCTTCTTGTATAGTTCTTCTGTGTATTCCTGCCACCTCTTCTTTATCTCTCAGGCTTCAGTGAGGCCCTTGCCTCGTTTGTCCTTTATCACGCCCAGCTTAGCACAGAAGCTTCCTTTGATATCTTTGATTGTCTTATACAGAGCTCTTGTGTTCCTTAATTGGCTGTTGTCCTCAACCGCTTAGCACTGTATGCTCAGGAAGGCATTCTTATCTCTCCTTGCTATTTTCTGAAAATCCGCATTGAGAAATCCGCTCTTTCATCACCTGCACCATATGCAACGGATAAAATAATTAGACGCAGCTTCGTGCTGCTGCGATCCGTAATGGTCAATGATAGGCAGAGGTAGATTCTCATTAATTCAGAACAGTCTACCATATGACGCTGCTTTCTGTAGCAGGAATTGTGGGCATGCTATTTCCCTCCTTCCTTTCCTGCACCTTCAGGTGAAGCAGCACCGGGAAATCGACGTTCGTGCAAGATTATTAAAAAATATGACGACTGTATATTTAACATGTGAATCTTCTACCACCGCCGCTTTCAGTCTGCTTAGCAAATGTTTAGTATTTCAGTGCACGCACGAGTTTGAGTCTTCGCGCACGTGTGTGCGCGTGACCGTACATTTTCATATCTATATAAAGGTGCAAGCCCAAGACGAATTTTGAAGCGGCTCTCTTTTTTTAGACGTGATTGCACATAGTAGTGTTTTTCTGCGTCGTCGTTTACCAATTTTGCTATCACGAAAGTTGTCGCTTCTATATATATGGTTGCAAATCGAAGCTCAGCAGACAGTAAGGCAGGCTTTCCCCGAGTATAGTTGAGTCAGTACACTTACGACTGAGCTTTGTCGACTTGAAGTCACGCTGGCTGGGAAGCACATGCTTTGTGAAGCGAATGTCACGGTCGGCATTAACTGTGAAACTTTTATAAAAGGCGGCCTCCTTTGTCTTTAGCGGAAACCTCCTTCATAGCTCATGATGGCTTTGGAACCTTCCCCGTGGTCATATCGGTTTGGGGGGAGAGAGAGAGAGACAACTTAATTTGCCCCAGATGTTGTGAATTAGGGCAGATGGGTCCTGTGTGGCCCCCAGGTGGGGGCGACATCCTGGGCCCACGAAATGAGTGAAAGTTGTGTGTTCCTGTCTGGCTTGGTAAGGAGTTGGTGCCAGCTTTCCGCAGAGGGAGCTGGCAGGAGGGCCCTTGGGGGCGGGTTATTTACGCATCCCCAGAGGATGTGCGCCTGAGTGGCGGGTTCTCCGTTGTTACAATTTGGACATGCGGGGTCGTATTCCCCGTTAGTAATTAGTGATAGCCTGGAGTGACTAAGAAATGAGTGGGTCTGTAATTGCGCAGCAGGGTGGCTTGTGCTCGGTCGAGGTCGGGGTGGGGAGGCGGGAAAAGGCGTCGCGTCTCTTTGTGTAAATCGGTAATTTCGGCGAAAGTCTGGGGGGCTTCAGCGAGTGCATCTAGATGCGTGAGACCGACCGCCCGGATTGTTAATCCTCGGGCAAGTTGGTCGGCCCCATCGTTTCCAGAGTTGCCCGCGTGGGCGGGTACCCAGACTAGGTTAATTTTGTGGTCGGGAGTGCAGCCGCGCAGGATGCGTGCAGCAGGAAGGCAGATGTAGCCTGCCAAGAAATTTAGAATTGCTCTTTTTGAGTCACTAAAGACTGTACGCGTACGCGGGTCAGCGATGGCGAGCGCTATAGCTGTTTCTTCCGCTGCGGTGGGGGAGGGGGCACGGACCGTGGCGGCGGAGATCAGTGTAGATTGCGGCGTGGTAGCACAGGCCACATATGTTGTTGCATCTTGCCTTGCCGCGTCCACGTATGTTGCGTGTTGATCGGTATGGTAGGTTTCATCGAGTGCCCTGGCTTTGCGTTGACGGCGCGCGTCGTGTCGGCCAGGGAGCATGTTTTTTGGTAGTGGTTTGACAACGAGGCGGCTGTGTACACATGTCGGGAGGGGGGCTGTGGGATGGGGATCGCCTATTGGGTTGACGTTTAACCGGTCAAGGACGAGACGGCCGTGATTTGTCCTGGAGAGGCGATGAATTTGGGCTGTCTTGTGTGCCTCTATAAGTTCGGAAAGAGTGTTGTAAATCCCCAGTTGGAGGAGGTGTCGTGTGCTAGCATATTGTGGCAACCCTAGGGCAGCTTTGTACACCAAGCGGATGATGCTGTTAACTGCCTCCTCATCTTTTCGGCGAAGGTGATAGTAGGGATAGGAGTATACTATCCTGCTAACGAGGAATGCCTGTGTTAGCCGGCAGAGGTCATCCTCCATCATGCCTCTACGACGTGTGGAGATGCGGCGAATAAGGCCGATTATTTGGTGAGCTGTGGTGCGGAGGCGTTGTATTGCTTCGGAGTTCTGTGTATTGTTCTGTATTAGCATGCCCAGGACACGAATGGTCTGAACGGAAGGTATAGGGTGTGTGTCGATGTGGAGCGTGATGAGCTCAAGCGCTGCGGGAGCCGGTCTGCGCACTCTCCTGTCGCGGATGACAAGCAGCTCCGATTTTGTTGGGGAGCATGTGAGGCCGTTCGCCTGCACATAGGTGTGGACAGTGTCAATGGCTGTCTGGAGGGAACTCTGGATGTCCCCGTCTGAACCAGAGTTGGTCCAGAGGGTGATATCGTCGGCGTATAGGGAGTGTTTTACGTGAGGTATGGCGTTTAAAATTGGGGGAAGGCCCCTCATGGTGACATTAAAGAGGAAAGGGGAGAGGACTGCACCTTGTGGGGTTCCTCTGGTGCCCAGGGTAATCTTGTCACTGATGAGTTCGCCAATGTGGAGTTCTGCGGTGCGGTTGTGTAGGAAGTTCGCGATGTAATTGTAGGTACGGGTTCCTACATTCATCTGAGCGAGATTTGTGCCTGCAGCTGCTGATGGAAATGTGCACGGGCTAAGGGTTGCACAGGTCCCGGAAAAATGATTTTAATTAAGTTATCCCAGATATATACGCAAGGTTCTTCGATTCGTTTCATTTTTGAAACAGCTAGAATTTCATCTCATTATATCTGGTAAATAACCACTCAATTGAGTCCAGTCGACTTCCTGGTGTATGCTCTTTTTTCTTTACTTTTCCAGTGCGCTTAAGGCGTCCACTTTATCAATGACAAATTTTATGTTGGTCCAGTTGCCATAACCCATCGGTTTTCTGAATGTCTAACAATCTATGTCCAAGTTTACAGACTCATTGTATACGCCACTTAGCGGTACGTTCAGTTAAGCGGAAAAGAGCCAAGGTACATGCTGGCCAAAAAGAACGAATTCGGTACTGGTATGACAAAAAATATGTTATCACGTCGCATATATTTTGCTTAAGAGACCTCTGGTGAAGAAAACTTTTACGTGTCCGATGAGTGGAACCGATGTCGGCACCATATTATTATGACCATCAACACATCGTTGGAAATAAGGTTTTTAATTGAACTTAACTGAATTCTGCTCACTCGTACAGGCTAGCAAGAATATTAATAATTCCCTGACCTTCGTGATTCATGCTTCTTTCTTCAACAAGCTATTGGCCGGCGTTTGTGTGGCTGTTATTGGTATACAAGTTTTGCTCACAAAATGTTCCGAGAAACGCTCTCCTGGCTGCCATCTCAAATAACATGTGGATATTTTCTTTCGTTGCAGAACTTGCGCGATCTGTGGCTGAATGCAGACATTGTAGAGGGTCCCGGCGGCAGGCCCTACGTGGATGCTCAGCACTTCCTACAGCTGTGCACAAGCCGCTTCCCGCAGGCCACTCTTTCGCTGGGCTGGACCACGCGGCCCATGGCATCTTACACCTGGGCCCACGTTGAGGTCATGGCGAGGCTGCTAGTGTGCGGCCCGTACCGCGTGCCGCGCGTCACCTTTCCCGTGCGAGCCTCCATGCTGGCCGCCTCGATGCCGCAACTGCTGTGGCTCCTGGACGTAATCCCGGGCTCGACACTCACCGTCTGGTCGTCGCCGGGTGACCCATGGAGCACGCAAGCGATGGTCAAGCTTCGGAAAGTCCTGCCGTGGTCAGTGGTCTATTACGACCTGCCTTCTGACCAGAAGCAGGACCTGGACCAAGCCAAGGCTGCCGTCACGTCTTCGGTCCATCACAGCCTGCATTCCATGGCTGGCCCGCTTCCAGAGTGGTCGCTAGGCATTGGCTACTCCTGCCAGCAGAAAGCGTTGGCCGGCAAGCGCGCGGTTGTGCTAGCAGGGCCTGGAGCCAGGATCGTGCTTCCGAAGCAATGGGACTTTCTGTACGCCAAGACGGACATGACACGCTCTGGAAGTCTGTACATAGGCTGGGGAAAGGAAGACAAGATTAAGCTCAACGGAAGCTGCTTCTATCTCCGGCTGACGAACGGCCGTAACGTGACGGCGCGGATCTGGCCTGCCCCTTGTCTTCCAACGTCCTCTTCAAACAGTGACGATGACGACGACCTTAAGAGCGGTGAACGGTTGCAGTCCGGACGCCCGTTAGTGACACGCGAATGGCCTTCGTCACCGCCGACGCCACCGACACCCAATGAAGTCGTGCCCTCTAACTCGCTCCTCTTCGAGTCTTCTAATCCAGGCGCCGTAGTCTACGACGTCTACATCGCATCGGCGGTGGCCCCAAGCGCTGCTTCGCCCTCCACGTTGCTGTTGTGCCTTGTGATTGCCTTCGCGGTCCTCGTTTTGCACTGATGACTCTGGAAAAGACATTTGCGGGTGGTAGTGCATCAAATTTTCGTCACTTCGCTTGCAGGGCAACGAGTGAATATTCACGATTTGTTTTCGCATATATATGCACTCTGTTTTGGAGCAGGCATTGAGGGCCAAGCGCTACGTAGCTTGAGACGAAAGAAACTGAATCATGGCTGGGCGCCTGGCCGTCTTGTCTTCTGGTGTGCAACATACTTTTTGCGAAATATCACCCCGAAAGAGTTTTCGCTTTGTCTAGCAAGATTCGCATATACAAGTGAATTTTTTACATAAGGTTGTGCATCATCATGGAAGGCAAACCGCATGTGTCCTCTCTCGATCAGCTCATACAATCACAAAATTCAGATTATCCCTTGCCGCCACACATTCAGTGTATATGGTGGCAGCAACATTTCACTGTCGCGCTTATATCATTCGGTCAAAGGGGACCTTCCACAAGTGCAACACGTTAAATACCCCTGCCACCGTGAAAGGTATCGCCCTCAGAATTTTTCTTTTGCTTTTTTGATGAACAAATAACGTCGTAAAGCCACAGCGAGAAAGTCTCGTCATCATTATGTCCGCGACAGTGTCACAGAACAACATCTTTGACAAATATGAAGACAAGTTTGTGCCCCGTCTACAACAGTTACAATAAGGAACGTATATATAAAAGTCTTCACAACACTGTGTGCCATAAGGAAGCTTTTGATACAGAAATAAAGAAGTAGTTATGTTTTGTTTTATCTTACAGTACTGCACTGAACAAAATGACGTAGGAAAGAACTCGAAGCCACTGCCTTCATTTACACATGTACTGATAGACATTTCCGTTTATGTAATGTCATATGTTCACATGTTTTACTTAATGAGTTTCTTGCGTGTCTTAATCAGCGTGTATTCGGTCTGTGCATGCATGGCGTTTACGCCCTGGAAAGTTTCTTTTTGAAATGAGCAATAAAGTGGTTTTGGGCTACGAAGAAACATGAGTTTTCGTCTTGTGTCGCACCGAGTTGTTGTTGTTGTTGAAAACTTTTATTGTCCAACAGAGAAGGACCACACCGCCTGGGCCGCTCTGTCTCACCCCCCTGTAAGGGGGAGGGGACTTAGCGGCCCAGCCGCACGGGATGGTCGCATTAGGTGCTGGCCGGTTTGGTTTCGCCGGCGGCCTCTGCTGCCAGTTGGACGGCGGTGAGTTGGAGCTCAGGGTCCGAGCTTCGCAATAAGGTTTCCCAGGCTTCCCTACTGCTAATGTTTTGCGCCCTGCCTGGGGAGTAAGCGCACTCCCAAATTATATGGTCGAGGGTTCCTCTCGCCCCACGCTTTTTACATTTATCGACACTTTTTCTCATTCACTGAGACACGTACCCACTTTCACTTAATTGGCACCGGTACACCATTCCACCAATCGACTAACGCACCTTGAAACAGTCATAAGAAAACGTAGAAGAGTGGCACAAACCAAGAAATTACTTCATAATGGGCAGATTAGTTCTGTACGTTCATTCGTGCTTTTATGAAAAGTTTCCGGGAGAAATGAAAGCACACACTTAAGTAAAGGTAACGATTGCTGGACCTTTAAGGACTAGATTAGTATGATGGTCACGTTGAAGCCTCTTTTTTTTTTCTTTTTCTTTTTTCCTATCCGCCAAAGGTAACCACTGCGAACAAGCTCTCTCAATCCGGACTCAATAAATGAATTTACGCTGAGATTTCTATAGCGGTCTCAAAGATGCAGGCCGGGAGGAAAAAAAGCAACCAAGTTGTGGAAAGTCAGTGAGTTTCATCTCCGCAATTGGGTCTGCCTGTATCATGCTTTGTGCCCATGTGTAGAGAGTCCTCGCCAGATATAGCGGGTGATTTCCATCTCAGATTGTCGAGCGATGTTTCCAACAGAGCGGCTATAGCTCCGTGCGTTCTGCGCAGTCTTCACGGGTGGCTTCGCAATATATATATACCTTCGTGCCAGGAGCTACGAACGGCGGCACCGCCCTGTGCTATATGGGTGGTTCTTCTCCGGCAAGTGGCGCCACTGAGAGGTCACTCGTGGGAGGACCTCGTTGCGTGGGAGATGAATTGTTCGAAGCGTTTAAAGGGGTCGCTGCGAAGCGTTGCGGCGATGTGCGGAGGCTGGCACGCGACTAGCGTTTCCGCGGACCGTGACGGCCGCACGTCGCCCTCGTGCACTGGGCAGGGAGCCTGGTGTGTCGCTCCTGACAAAAAGTACTCCACAACGAGCCACTAAAAAAGTGGGAACAACAGTTTTGCATACAGCGGGTAGTATGTGATATACACTTACGTTGGTGCGACAACTATCCAGACATTAAATGACGTTGTACTTCACTTCCGTAGAGGGTAGGGAGGGGGCCATAATGAGTCATAATATATCGCACTAACCTCCGCCTAAGCACAAAAAAGGAAGCGTCATGCATATTCTCTTTTCTCACGCTCTGGGATAATGGTAGAGAGGAAAGACTGCGACCTGTCTCTTCATGAAATGGAGTTTTTCATTTTGCTCTTAAATGAACATGTTTCCTTCTTTTAAACAGCGACAATGTACTCGCCCAAGTCGCACTGCCCATGTTTCCTTTGACTTTCAGTTTCCGTGGTCGCTCCTTTAATGAGCCCAATGAAATGCTCGAGCATTCCAACAAGCACACTCACCGGCCGATCATGAGAGAATTGCTTTCTTCTGAGAATAGTCGATTTAGTCTTGTGTTTCTATTCACATTTTCTAATTGACGGCCATGCGCTTGTTCTTGCTCTGTACTCTTAGCAACGTAAAATATTTCCCGCCTAGTCGGTTTTCCCAATTTTTTTTTTCACGTACATACACCCTGCACATGCCAAGTTGCCAAAGGGTGAGAAACATGGTTAACATGGCAGATGGGAAGCTAAGAGCCATATAGACAAATGTTCAGTCAATACACCGACCAACGGTTCGCAGCGACCCGCGCAGCCTTGGTACTGGGTAAGGCAAGTATGTAGAGATACTGACTCAGCTTACTAACAGGGGACAACTTGCTAACAGGTAGCAGACAGAGCTGACCAAACAGCCTAGTGGCAAGATATCTTTTTCAATAAAGTTCATCAAATTTAAGCTTGCGCGGCGTGCAAGAAGCACCAGAGTTATACGCTTATCTTCGCCGGGGCTACCACGGTATCGTGCGTGGTGACATGCAGGTGACATGCCTCTGAGACCTCACTTTCCAGACAGAGCGTAAACTGATCCCCCAATGTCACCAAAGACTAGGCGCGCGGCACAGCGGCCGTTTGCGCAATACGTTACGAAAATTACGAGAACGGAAGATGGGGCACCCGCCCTGTCACGAATAAAGACCTCGTTTCGACACCCCCTCAACCCTCGCGCGTCCTTCGGCTCGAAATAAAACCCCTCCCGGGGTGAGCTGCATGGGCCAACTGACGGAGAAGAAGTGCACGTAGAAGACGAACTGCGGGCACCTAGGGCAGATTCGAGGCGTATAGAAGCGGCTTCTTCATGCTTTTAATCGCCGCCACGCCTGGCAGGCGTGACAGAGGTGTTCACATGATACCTGGACGCGTACGAAGTTTTCCCCGCGGGCGCGATTCGGAGCGGAAAAAGAGACGCCCAAAATGGAATGCAGCCCCGACTGCTTCACGCAACGCGCATCCCTGCGTATGAGGAGCCGAATATTTGAGCGCGTGCCAAGCATGTGTTGCGTATACATGCAATTTCTGCACTATGTGTCAGCCTATATCGGCCCAATCGTAGCCAGTCGGCTGGGAACAGATGCGAGTCTGCGACGTTCTCGGAACTCCCGCGGTGGAAGATATGCTGTCTCGCTGTATAAAACAGCATGGCTTATCGATGTTACGAGCTCACCGGGTTCTGCGAAAAAAAAAAAAAAAGAAGCAGTACAGCGCAGATGTGAAACAGGTCACCAGCTTCTGACGACGATACCGCACGTATCCGTGCATGGGGAAATATTTATACTATCTTATCTGTCAGCGAAGAAGGAAGCCACGGGGAGATTTTGCTGTGTCATTGTTTCTCTCTCAGATTCTTTTTTTTTTTTTTTTTGTCTCTCTGCAGGGTACGTTGTTGAGGGGTGCACTAGGAGAAAATGATAGCAACCTGCAGCAAACGAGCTACATGAGCTGTTATGAGCCCAACACATACAGTGCTAGAGGATTCTAACGACAGGTGAGTATAACTCTGCCGCAATGTCTGAATTTATGATCTCACTGTCGTTGCGATTTCTAGGCATGTAGACAATAAAAAGGGCCACACCATACGGCTTAAGCACGCTGGTTGTAGAGTTCAGAGTTGCTACCATATTTTTCTTTTTTCTTTTTTTTCTTTTTTTCTTTTTTTGCATGAAATGCATTTTCCGTCTACATGCAAGAACACGTGTGTCAGTACCCCCTCAGTCACCCTAACAAGCACTGCATTTGAATTCCTTGATGACAAACGGGTTTTTCACGTGCTTGTTTTATGCCGGTGTTCTCTGTTTTGCCTCACGTTTTATCATACCTATTAGGACCCTTATAGCGGCATCTACTTTTTTTTTTTCTGTCTTCCCCATCTCTTCTGCTCTTAATGCTGTTGTCCGAATAAACCATTCAGTTGACCCCGCCGGGGTGGTGCAGTGGTAAGACGCCCGACCACTGTGCCGGAGTACCCGGGTTCGAACCCGACCTCGGCGGCTTCGTTTCGATGGAGGCGAAACGAAGAGGCGTCCGTATGCTGTGCGCAGCAACAGCCGTCGTCCACCACCGAAGTGGTGGCGGGTGCAATGCCGGCCTACAACTGATAAAAATTCGGAGGCAGTCTAGCCCCCGCCGCAAGCGGCGGTGAACTACCTGTCCCAGCCCCATCAGGGCCAGGACCAGCCACCCTCCCATCCGGCTTTGCGATGTCAGCGCACGTTAAAGATCCCCAGGTGGTCGAAACTACTCCGTCCATTACCGGCTCCTCTTTGTCTCTTCCACTTTCCCCCCGACCTTCCTCCCTTCCCTTACGGTGCGGTTGAGGTGAAAACAAGTGAGACAGTTACTGCGCCTTTCCCCTCCTATAAATCAATCATAAACCATTCGGTTGCGAGTGAGCGCTTCTTTCGTGCTTGTGTTCTGCTGTGTTCGTCTTTTTGCGCTCGTTTACCGTGAATGTAAGAACACTTTGTCTGCTCCATCTCCGGATGAACACGTGGCCCAATACAGAAAGTTATCCACGTGGGTTTGGAAGATAAGGAGTACCTCACTTGGAGCATGGCTGCTTAAATAATAACGTTCTACGTGGGTCCATGAAGTAGCCATATAATATGGTAATGAGAGAGGTAGTATAGTAGAGAGCAACTGCAGATCCCGCCTTTAAAGAAAAGGGAGGTAAAGAAAGTATTTGGAAGCAGTGAACCGGGCCAAAACAGCAGGTGAGTATCAGATAACAGCAGATCTGCTCAAGGTGAGGAGATTATGATAGATGAACTGATCAGACTGTATATAATCAATGTATTATTACCTCGACCGTACGAGAATCTTGGAGGAATTTTGCTAACATGAAAAGAAAGGTGCAAAGGCTTATGAAATCGCAGACCGATCTGTTTACTGTGTTTTGCCCAGAAGGTATTTGCTGAATTAATTACTAATAGAACCAAGAAAGTCTTAACTTAAGTTGACCGAATTACCAGACGGGCTGTTGCAAAGACAACTCGGCAATAGACCTAATTCACGCTATCAACCAGGTGACAAAGAAATGCGCAGAACATTGCCAGTCATTGCATAGAGCATTCATGTAGATTACAAGGGAACATATATGACGACTAATTGGCACCATAAATTTATTTTGCATCCCAGGAACATGCAGACGCACCGAAGTTTAACTCTACATCAACCGCTGCTGAGCTTGTGGCTCTTCGGGAATCGATATGCTAAATTTGCGCGGGACCCCGTCAAAAGTATTGCATATTCACAGACTCAGAGCATGAATAACAAGTTTCCTACGCCAAACCGCCTACCAATTCCTGGCACTAGACATCATGGAGCCCCTACATCTGCCCATGCCCCAGACCACGGGGAAAAGGTTCACTTATATCTAAGTGGGGTAAGGCTAAAGCCCTTCTTGCGACTCTTCGCACTCATTTGCCGCTTTTTCACATATTTGCTTCATTCTCTTTTTTTTTTCCACGTTTTTGCACGTTTCTGCGCAATTTTGACGTATTTTGCACAATTTAGACGTCCGTGGCTGTTTTGACATCTGTACACTATGTCGATGTTCTTGGCTATTTTGAAGCTAATTGAATTTTGCCTCTAATTAATTAACTAATTACTTCACATCAACGAAAATTTGCACGCACACGTGTTTTTTTTTTTTTTTCACCTCATAAAAGCATTCTTTTACTCATTAATCAATTTATTTCTCGACGCTAATGATGTGACAACCTCCGCGGATGCACAAATCCTATCCACACTCATTAGCCTATAAAGGCTTTCGCCGTAATATTTCAACAAATTCCTACACACTGCGGGCTCGATGGAAATGATTGAAGAGGCAGATGTTGAAATAAAGAACGCCCTCAGCAGAGGCCTCCAAACAACTGTGCATCTTTCAAGAGCGGACACTATGTGTCTTCTTTCGAACTGTAGACGAGTGCGAAGGCGCGACTTATAGTGGGCCCAGCCAGACGCCAGAAAATCCGTCTCAGATGATATCAGACAATGTCATTTTCTTTTCCGCGTGGAATTCCACGCCTACATGCATGGTTGATTCATAGACTGTGTTTATATTTGCATTTAATTGGAGAGGCGGACTCTCCGGAATGTTCAACTTGTAAAATTACAGAGATCGCATGGAGCATATATTAGTGGCGTGCCCTGTGCATGCGCGCCCGAAAGTATAATGCTAGCCACTTCCTTGAAGTGTTAGACAGCACGCCTCTCGGAAAATTTACCACTAAGCGCTTGGCTGGACAAATGCAAAGCTCTACAGGCAATGCGGGCTTTCTGCTATTTCTTGAGCGACACGGGACTGGACTCGCGCTTGTCAGAAAAGCTACCGTGTTGATGTATTTGTTTCATACCTCTTTTAATCCCATCGTCACCCAACACGACCGTTTATTTCTTCTTCTTTTCCCCTTGCCTGTTGCAGATGTGTTAGGCCAGTTGCTCAAGTTTACAGCCTTTCCTTTCTATCTACCTATATGTATTTGACCTGAAAACTCAGTCGAAACCTCAGTCATGCTGATTACGAAATCAGGGCGCTGAAGAGCTATGCGATCGCCCTTACAAAAATGAGCATTGATAAAGAGTTGACAGACTGTGGACAACTTGTGGAGTCAACAGCTTCAACACAGGTCGTTGACTGCGGTCAGCAAGTGTAAACGAAATGGATATTTACCTTTAGTCAACAGCGACTAACATTTGTGTAAAGTTTGTTTACGATGGATTGACCTAACTAAATACATATAGTTGTTAATTAACATGTGTGTAAATTTTGTTAACTATTAACTGACTGGCTGAAACATATACGGATGATCTAGATTCGAAAATTCTCAGGGAGGCCTAGTTCAGTTCATAGCCTCACTCCGTTATCTTTTTTTCTTGCTACTGATTTGGCTTTTGCTTCCTGTAATGCTTTTTGGTCTGCTGATGACAGCTTGCTTCCACGTCTATTTCATTTCACCTTTCTGCCCCCCCCCCCCCAAAAAAAAAAGAAAAAAAGCGCATTGCAAGTAATAACAGATGTTTGGTTTTCTCGCATTTCACTTGCGCAAATTATGATATAATCAGTTTTAATTCGATAGCCTCTTAACAAGTAAGCATCTTTAATTATGTTGAGAAAAAAAATGAAACTACTGAGGAGACGGCTCTTTAAAGTATAAAGTTCCTTGATACTTTAATATAGTACTCACGCATACGCCGTCTAGCGGAGAAATTACGATCACGTGATTGACATATACGATGCGTCGTTTCCGATAGATCTCATTATGGAAAATCGTTTGGTACCACTCCCGTTTGTCTGCGACTACCCGTTACGGAGTTATGTCCCCCTTAATAAACGTCCCAAATCGAAATCGGGTTTGTTTGAGGGGTTTCTGTAGTTCAGGATTCGGTCACTAGTTCGATATGTTTACGTTTTAACTAGTAATTCGAAACATTCAATGTGAACATTTTGTTTAAATGTAGTTTTATTTATATATCACAAACCATGGGGTTATGTTTTCAAACCAAATTCGGTCTACAACGGTTCTGGGTGATGTAGCTCCTGTGGTGGGAGTCAGGCTGCATCAGTGGGTATTCCCAACAGAGATTCAGCCGTGTATGCTGCTCCTGAATTCAAGATTATTTATTTGCTTTTGTGCGCGCAGCGCGATCTCATGGAGTAAACGTTAGAAAGTCTAAACTCAAAGCTATAATATAGTCACACCAAAGGGAGAAATGCCATTATGGCCGAGAGCGTGGTCGCGTCAGGGGCTGTCTTTTTCCTCTTGTAAACAGTTGGTGTGTGTATCTCTTGGAATAATGTTGTGTCATACGTTAAGAAAAAAATTAGGCAGTGGCTTAGCTCTGGTTAAGCCTGGATATACAAGCGAAAAGATTCAGTTATGCTTGGTTTGACGTCATGGTTATGCTTTGTAGCTTAGCTGGTATTGTATACATTGTTTATCTATAGGCGTAGACTTGGTTACTCAATGGATTATGTTTACTAGTTTAGCTTTGGCTTTATCATTTTTTAGCTGTTGTGCAGCTAAACTTCCAAGCGAGTACTTCTGGATCGGACGAATCTATAGTTTCTCAGTTTTTCTGCCTAGTCTAGCAGCAGCCGCACTCTCCTTCCCTTGTATGTCGAGTGCGCAAGCCTATTATCTGGCAAGCGCATTATATAGCCTCCTTGCGCATGCGTAGTAGCGCGCAGCGCATCTGTGGTAAACACGCGGCTGCAACATAAAGTCAAACGGTGGGCGAGGAGGCGACGCACATGCGCAGTAGCGCGCAGCTGCGCCGAAAGGTCAGTCAGCGGCGGCGACGGCTGCGCGGTGCGTGGCGTCACTCGGTTTTCGCTTCGCTTCAAAATGTTTGGTGTGTGCGTGTGCGTGTGCGTGTGTGTGTGTGTGTGTGTGTGTGTGTGTGTGTGTGTGTGTGTGTGTGTGTGTGTGTGTGTGTGTGTGTGTGTGTGTGTGTGTGTGTGTGTGTGTGTGTGTGTGTGTGTGTGTGTGTGTGTGTGTGTGTGTGTGTGTGTGCGCGCGCGTGTGCGTGTGTTGTATGAAATCCCAAGTCGCGATGACCTATGTCGTAGGGTATCGTAGAGGTGCATGCTACGTTCTGGGCGACTTGTTTTTTTTTTCTTTGATTTTCGGTTATGAATTTAAGTGGTTGTCGGTGGCTGGAGTTGAATTAGGCTCAGGGTGAACCATATGTTCGCGTGTCATGCGAAGAACGTGAATGTAATTAGAGCATAGACATTGGATTGGTCATACGCGTGTAGATCGGTCGTGCTGTTGCTTCTCTCTCTATCGTCGCTAGTTTGGATGCTTTCGTTCGTCCCTTCGAATCTAGTGAAACAGTGAGCGTGTGAGAAATTTTCTTTCCTTTTGATGCTGACCTTCATTGCTTAGCAGCAGCTTACCCTCATAAGTGCAGTGGTTAATTGATAACACAAGTAAAAGAATGCCGTTTGTATGATCCCTGCAGCTACTTCAGGTCGCTGCTTATATATTTCATCGTGGTCAATAGTGCCAAGCAACCCCCTCCCCCCCCCCCCCCCCCACCTCATTTATTTCGTGCTCCGAACAGCCCAGTCGGATTTGCGGTATGTTGCCGCGTGCCGATTCGTCCAATGATAGGCATATGTGGTTTCACGTCTTAAAGCTGTATTGTTTCGGTATTTTTCGACTCCACCTGGGATTATTTATACTCCGTTTCATACATCAGGTGCAACGCAGCGAAAGCTACGCAAGTAGTCCGCAAATAAAAAAAAAAGGAGGCGTATCACTACGCGCTCGTTTTTTGGCCCAGTGGTTCCTGTGGAAACGGGTTCTATTCCGAGCATACACGTTTGCAATAACTTGTTTCGCATGCCTAGACATCTTCGCAGTGCGGATCTTATAGGAAAAATGCGCACCGAAGAACAATTTTCTCAAAAAGAGATGCGCAGCGCGGAGGGCGCAGCCAGTGCCATGTAGTGGCACAGCTGGCAACGTTGCGGGGCAGCAAAAACGCGACACGAACGAAAACGATGTAAAAAAACATACAATTTCACTGAATCCGATCCTAATTCTCCCTAAAAAAGGTGCTCTTTATGAAGTTGATGGCAAATGTAAGATGTATTAAGCTTGCAGACAAAACAACTATTATTTCCTCTCATAAAGAGCAGGCACTATTTTGCATCGCGGATTCGGAGAGAGCAAACAAGAGCTGTAGCTTTGGCAGTGTTGCACTTGATGTATGAAACAGAGTATAGTGTGCACTGACAAACCTTTGACAAACCAGGCAAGCCAATTTGCCTCCATCGAATGAGGTCACCGCGGCCGAGATTGAACCACTTCCTTGACCAGCATTAGAGTCCGAACCCCTCAGCCTCCGTGGTGGGGCGAATGAATGAATGAATGAATGAATGAATGAATGAATGAATGAATGAATGAATGAATGAAACTATTTCAGAATATCGCGTGCTAATCCGATCACAAGAAATGTATATAAGTGACACTTCCCACAGTCCCCGTCTTCTCGCAAAGACCGCCGGGACAATTTGCATGCGTGCGCCAAAAGAACAGTACAACTCTGTTTGTTTCTCATCTTCTCAGCATTTTACATGCTTAGGTAAACAGTGAGAAAGTTTTCTCTCAACCGGCCCGTTCGCAGCAGGTTTCACGAAATGACCTCAAAACATTATTACATCCTTCATTTGAAGCCGTAGTACTTTTTTCACGATAACTTTTCAGGAATAGGCTTGAGAGAACATTCAAGTGCATACATATAGCGTGGTGATAAGGATGTGGACCAACTGCAAAGTAGGGTATCAAAGGTCTAAAAAACATACTATATTTTCAGTGGCTATGGTGTCGCCGTATACGGCATACGGAGAAAAAGGAGAGAATGTCTCTGCTTGGGCATGCAACGTCCTTCGTCAGTAAGTGATTCGTAGACGTGTTCAGGACAGGGCTACCATACTGCCTATAATGTGTAGTACATTGCAATGCAAGCATAATTTCAGTGCACACATTTTAACATGTGGGCAACAGACCTGTCAACTGTTGCGACGAGGCGGGCAACTCTTGCAATAATCATTGCCAATGCGATGCGAAATATCGCCGAAATACTTGAAAGAGCATCCTATACTTATAACAGCTGGATGGTCGTCGACAAAACGTAAACACCCGCATCATGCACAAATTCTGTGCTTGCTCACCCAAGCATTGCTCATTCTTTATTGTTGCTATGGTCCTCGCATGGCCGCGTGCCTTAAATTATAGATATACGTATCATTATAAGCGCTTTACGTGATGAGCTCTCGATGTTCAATTCCAAACCATCCGTTCACCCCGACTACATCCTCGCTGAAAACGGCCATTTTCAATATTTCCTGTCGATTGTGTCCCAAAAGCCTTCGAATGCACTCAGTATACAGAACAAGCCTATAACGACGGGGACGGTGCTGAAATGACCTTTATCGCAGCATAACGTATAAGCCTGTAATGGGCGCGTTGAAAGGTATATTGCTGTCATTACAGCCCCATCATTCAACGATGATTCTACAGGACAGCAACAGGCCGACATGCATCACGACGCGCTTCCAGAAGCGCGCGATGGCCAACCGATTCACCTACGGCTCGAACACAGTCCGAAGCTTGCTGGACCTTAATAAGGCGCTGAGCCTTGCACTATCGCCGATTAAATTACACCGTTTGCGCAACTTCCCGCGCATGCACGCGCACCGACGGGTGTGAGCAGCACGCATTGCGCTCCGCCGCTAGCCGGGCGAATATGCATGAGCGGTCGGCCATTTAATACGGCACATCCTCAACTACTCCCAGGACGTGGCACGCGCCCGCTTGGTCCGGAGAAGGGCCCGTGAGCGCGCGCAAGAAGTATAAACACGGGCCAGCTACAGGGAGAAGAGGATGAGCGAAAGAAGGGGGCATGCAGATCGAGCGGCCGCGAATTGCTAAGATTGCCCCATCCTCCTCTGAGAAACTGTTGCGCGGCCTCCGCTAGCCTTCGGCGCAATTTGAAGGGAGAGCGTCGAGCTACGAGTGCCCTTCGAAGAGACGCCATCTCTCCCAGCGCTCTCAGGCTAGCGTACACGAAAAGAGCGTTTCTGCTACGTCAGGGCACCACGACCTCTTCTTGCAAAGAGGAGAAGAGCGGCGGCAACGGCAGGCAGGCCGCGAAGTCGACGACGACGCAACTTCTACGCAACGAGTGAGGAGGAGCGCGAAGCGTCCTTTCTCCTCACCCGAACTTCTCTCTCACCTCTCATTCTCTTTCACACCGCCGCCCACGGTCCCTGGCGGGACGCCACACCAACAGACCAACAGAGAGTATAGAGTGGTGGCGGATGGGGGACCCGGTTTCCGTGACGGCAATATTTACGCTCGGAACCAGCTGAGCGGCAGGGATTTAAAATAACCGCCAACCCTCCTTTCGCTCACGACGGTTGGAGACGACGACGCTCTTCTCTCGAATCGGAGCGAAAGACGGACAGCTGGTCGCGCGCACCCCTCGCCCGGCACTCATCGGGTGTCCTTGGCCCACACCGCCAACCAACGCCGGGAGAGCACTTCACCGTTTGTGGCATTTTGGACACACAGCCCGGGCCCAGACGGGCACGAATCTTCTGTACACACTTATTCGACGAGACGAAGAAGTGGTGCTGTAATTCAGTGAAGCAGTGATGATGACTCCTCGAGCCTATTCCTCTCCCTGGATGTACCGTCCTCAAGCAGTCATTCTGTTCCTCGTGGCGAGCTTGTCCCTGGAGTTGTCGCTGTTCCCGCCGCCCGTGGACGCGGCAGCTACACCTTCGCCGCAGGTAGAGAAGGATCCTCAGCGCCAGGCGTGACGTTCGCGCGGTGGTCTCGTGCGACCAACACACGCCAGCGACTGTCGACGGCTCTTGAGGGCGATCAACCGGTGTTCCTGGAGGCCGACGTGGTGCTGGCCGGAGGGTTGCCCGTGCTTGAGCCGCCGACCGGTCGTCTGTGGGATGTGACACTCAATGAGCTCCTCTACCAGGTCACTGAGAAGCCCAAGAGAGTGACGCTCAAGCTAAACCTCAGGAGTACCGAGGTGCTGCCCCAGGCTTTCGGAGTGCTGATGGTGGCCTTGACCGAGGTCAGCCTTTCTCTTTTCCTTCCTCCCCGAACAGGGCTTTTCAGCATCCTGCGTGTAATACAAAAAGGAAGAAGTTTCCAAGGGGCCCGAAGAACAACCTAGCAGGTAGCTGATATGTTTTTAGTAATCCTTTAATTTCAGTACTACAAATCAGCGTGCGAATCCGACATTCGCCTAAGTTTGGCCCTTAGCAACTCGCTAATAAGAGGGACACCTGCTTCGATTGCGTTTCAGGCGTTCCGGGTATCTTAACCTGATGGTGCATTATGCTTTTTCATCACCTATGGTTGAAGTTTCTGCCTAGCCTGCGAGAATGCACTCAGGCCAATGACACAGTGTCATAGATGGAGGGAAGAAATACATTTCAATGCAGATCGCTCGGATTTCTAGGCATAACTTGCTTAAATTCTACGATGAAATGTGTATGAAAGCGAACTGAACAAGGGTAGAGGGGGAGCCTCAGTTCGCGAGCCGAGTTGTCTTCGTCAACAAGTCCACTTGTCGAAAATTTGGCTCGACTCGCAAGTTGAGCCCCCCACTATCTTTGTTCAGTGATCTTTCATACTGTGTATTCATCTTCTTGCTTTCGTTCTACCCTGGATCCACAACGAAATGTGGTTGCTTTGAAAAAAACAATGCACCCTCTCATCGTCTTTTTTCACAAAAATGTATTTCAGCCCTTCACTGCAACATTGTTACAAGCATAAACTTCGCTCTTGCATATGTATACTTTCAAATAATGAAATGTTTTGGGGAAAATTTGGCGAAAGGTTTAGTATTTATGTTGGTCAAATATGGACGCATTTCAATGCCGTGTGAGAAGATCGGTTAAACAGCTCATCCCATTTCTTTTAAAATAAGCAATGTTCAAAGACATTCCTTGATGAGTACGGCGATAGAAGCTACTTTGGCCAAGCTCTGCCCTAATCACTCTAATGCCAAGAATTGTGACAGCTAACGATGAAAAACAACTTGGCCCCACTTGAAGGAGAAATTCTTGACGTAAGGGAGCGGCAGAGACCTTGCGCCCAAGTATCCTACCGGCCATGCATGCTTACTTGAGTTTCAACCTTCCACGGCCCTGCTCAGGTTCGCATACATACATAAGATCACCAGAACAGCAGCTTGGGCTTGTTGGTCGTTCATCTTCAGGTAATGGCGCAAAAAACATGGGCGGGACACAAGAGCAAGAAACACAACGAGCGCCGTTGTTTGTTCTTGCTCTTGTGTCCCGTCCATGTTTTTTTGCGCTGTTACCTGAAGATAGACAAGATGAGACATCAACTCGCGGCTCAGTGTTTGCAATTTCGATCGAGGGCGAGACACTCAGTCGCTAATGACGTCTTCAGTCTCCCTCTATATCGAAAAGGCCATCTGCCACAGCCAGCAGTCGGCTTTGTGTGACCGCAAGAAAATTCGGGCTTATACAAGCCCAGCCGTTTTATTTTTTTCTTTCAACATTTAGCCACCCTCCTGTCATTGCTGCCACGGCCTACAAACAGTCCCCCTGTGTTTAACCGAGATGAACTGTTATTATCGTTATCACTATCTGGCCATCATGAAACCTGCACAGTTATAAAACGCATCAACTTACAGAACACCACTGCTACTGATAGATGTGATGCTGGATGATAAACTGCCCCACCATTGATCGTAGAACGATGCGGACAAGTTCTGGCCCGATTCACATAAGAGATCGTTGAAAGCCAGTTCCGCCAAGATAAATCACTACCCAACCAGGCGTGTTTCAGCTGTAATGAACCGGCATCTCCGGGTCGCACCAGTTCACGCGTGGAAACCCTCGAGAAGGTGGTGCGTCCTTCTTTTCGCACCTACTGCGCGTAGAACTGCTGCCAGCCGGAGGATGAGCCTGGTGCCAAGGTCGCCAGCAATTGGCAGGTATTTAGACGCTGTCCCATGTCGTGCGCCGTGGGCCGCGTTCAGGGCAACTGGGTTAAAGGCTCGTTGAAGGCAACACATGGCCGATCGAGGCCATTCTGAGCGACACCCTGCCATCCGTCCTCCCTCGAATGTTTAGTTTTTTGCATCCGCCCTCTTTAGGACCTATGAGGTCTGGTCCGCGCGCTCGCGCCATATTTCAAAACACCATCACCGCGTGTGTCGTCATCGTCGTCCTCTTCACAAGTGGGCGAGTAGATAGCCAGCCGCCCGCCGCAAAAGGGGCTCTTCTTGCCTCTCTTCTCCAATTGCCATCAAAGGAGAGGAAGCCGTGTCGGGCAATTAGCCACGCTCTTCCTCCCTGACTTCTCTCCTCCCCACCACTCATCTCTTCCACACTAATTACGTGCGCCTGCTCGCCGGCCTGCCTCGTAGGGGGTCTTCTTCGGCAGCGGCGGAGTAGAAGACAGGGCACAAGACCACTGTGTGTAGGGCGAGGCCATGATGCCGTCGCGCGTGGTTGATGATCTTTTTCCTGCCGCGCGGCCCTTCAGTTGACGCTGGACCGAAGCGGTGTTCTCCCTCTCTTTTAAAGCGACCTCCTCCCCATCCGACCCTCGTGACTCACAAGATGCGCCGAGACTGCTCGGCGCAACGCGAAAACCGCAACCACGTGTTTGCAAAACTCAAGCCTCGTCAACGTGAAACAGACGCGTAGCGCCTATGTTACGTCTGGGGTTGTCAAGCGATGATGCGGCCGCGTCGACGCGCGGACTGGTTTGTACAGACGGCGGAGGCTGCGGCGCGCCTGCCGGAAGACAGGAAAACTGATACGCTTTTCGTGCTGGCGCTGATGCCGTCACGCAGGGCTGCCACATTGCGGTACATATGCGGGCTGTGGACGGCGCGGCGGTCTTTGTATGGCGCGCAGAGCGCATTGACACATGCGCTCTTCACTCAGTACTTGCATATCTAGCTCCCAGCTCCCGTGACACGGATGCTTGTCGGTCGCACCGCCGTACATATGCGCTGGATTGGGATGTGCTGTTCTCGCTGTGTTGTCGAAGAAAGGGGCTGTACAGCGATATCTCGTTGTTGCGAACTTCCGGTTTATTCGAAGTGGAAGTTTAGCCCTTGTGGAAGTTTAACACTTTGTGTATCAAGGGGGGCCCGATAATACAAATCCCGCCCAGTTCAAACAAATTTCCGGTTCCCTATCGGCTTCGCATTATCGATTTTCAATTTTACTATATTATTTGATTGGTCCTCCAAGTCAAAACACGTCCCAAAACACCTGCACCTACAGTCAAAATTTTATGAAACACAATAGCAGCGAAAAAAAAAAAACTTTATTCCATCCCCATCTTTGCACGCAGCCTATAGACATCAGCCAAATAATGTGCAGCCTAATATCAGTGCGTGAACTACGCAATGCACAATGAAAATCTAACTATTAGGCCCATAACAGGCACGTAGCCAAAATTTATTTATTCATGTCACCCCTAAAGAGCACACAGGGGGCCTTTTTACGTACATGAGAGAGACTGCATGGTTTTCTGTCTCTACGTACCAGGCCTGCTTGGCCATTCGAACATGGCTGCTTCTACTTTCAGTACTTTCTACTACAGACGTTTCGCACAGAAAGCTGTTTTTCCCTCACTGCGCAGGCGCGGCAACGGGCTCACCGAATCGCACGGGCAGTCGCGGTTTGGTATTCAGATGTGACGCTTCGATTGCAGCTTCCGCAATGCATGCCACCGGAGCGTGAATGCCTCTCCGAAAAGTAAATCGGTGGAAGAAAACGCGTTTGGGCGTGAATACGAGTCACGCACAAGAGATCGCCCTTGACAGAATAAACGAAAAAAAAGGAAAGAAGTCATTGGCGCGTTCTACGTTGGAATGCGCTACCATATTCCATTCATGCATTGCACTAATTTCGGTTTATTGTTTTTTTTTTCTCCGCCAAAAATGATATTTCTTATTGCCTTTACTTTTTTTTTTTTTGTCTTTTTGTTGTTGTGGCTGCAGGAAGAAGGAAAAAAAAATGCACGGGCTTGCTACTGGCTCTGTAGCTGAGCCACCTCCGCTGCCTCGTGCAGACAGAAGAGCAAATAGAGAAGGAAGAAAAGGAAGAGGGAGAGAAAGACGCGCGCCGCAACAACGGTCGTCGTCCACCACCGAAACGGTGGCGGGTGCAATGACCGCCCACAACAGATAAAAATTCTGTGGCAGGCCAGCCCCCGCCGCAAGCGGCGGTGGCCTACCTGTCCCAGCCCCATTAGGGGAGTACTAAAGGCATGCAGTGGCGACATGTTTTCAAAGATGCGTGGTCAAACACATGCAAGTGCAGTGCAAGTTCACGCGTACAGTCATTGATTAAAGTAGGTGTTACTACTTTCTACTTGCAATGAAGCCTTTAGAATGCGCCGTTCGATGCGTTGCTGCAGTGTTTTGGACAGCAGTGAACTAGATCGCGTGTTCCCGCGAGAGCTTCATCTAAGGTGTCCGCTCACACTGGTCATGTGACCATCCCTTGCACATGTCTCGCGCTACCCTCGTTTGTGCCCGTCCAGGTAGCGTAGAGGCAGAATGAAAGAAAGGAAAGAACCACGCACGTTGTGCCGAAACCTGGGATCGAACCAGAGATCTTCAGATTTTCAGGATGAGGCTCTCTCAACTGAGTTTCTTTTCCTTTCTTTTTTTTTTTTCTCGCTTATTTAAAACAGAGTATAACATTCCTAATAAAATGAGGCTATTTTTGCCCATAACACTATTCTGTGCGGGAACCAATACGTCACAAGCAGCAACTCACACAAAGCAAGGTTTGAGTTGTGATGCAAACTATATCTTCCCAGCGCTTTCCCAATTAATTGCACTATCTCACCTTTTCCTTATTGCCAAAAGAGACACTTGACGAAATACCGGCTTCCCGAATTGGTGTCAACAGTTCTGGGCGCCACCTTAAGCGGAGGGATTACGAAAGGACTGAAATGTGGGATTTCTTTTTATTTCATTGTCACGAGGCGCGATTTACTCGTTTAAATTTTAAAAACTTTCGCACCCATATCTATAAAACGAGCGCAACATCCACTTTGCATTTCATTGCAATCTTTCTCATAAAGTCTCTGGCTAAATCGAGCAAGCGGTTTGCAACAACAGTTCAGCCAGCTCTAACCACGGGCAGTTATACTATCTAGAAACAACACTTGACCCCTTGAACCCGTTTGGCACAGTCCCCGCACCAAGGAATGCTTTCACGTCAGCCACCCCTAACCACGCGTGGTTACTATCTAGAAACGCATGACTCCTTGAGCACGTTTGGCACAGCCCTTACACTTTGCGACACTTTCACGCGTGAATTGTTGACTCACGCTATATGAAACTGTTCGTGCTTCCCTTTCAAGAAGTGCTTGGCTGCTGAGCGTGGTTGTTTTCACTGGTAGATGCTCGCCACTTTCGGACAGACAATAAAACAATTCTCCGGAATAATGCAACAACAAACAAAACAAACGCATCCTCTCAAGCCACTCGCGCGGCGGCTCGCTTTGGAAAGGGGCCAAATCGAAGGCCGTGATCTTGAGCGCTGTTCGAGCGGCGCTATTGCATCAACAGAGATGCCGCCACAACCAGCAGCCTTGCTGAAGGCTTGGCCCACGTCCAGCCTACGGAGCCAGAGACGAGAGCCTGCCGGAGGCAGGCTCGCGCGCGTGTTCGGGTAGAGATACTGGCAAACTGCGGGAAATGAGTAATGGGTTTGAAATGTGCCTCCTTAAGGTACCACCGAACGCTTGAAATAGTAAGCCAGCCACAACGGACGTCTAAATCGCGCAGGGCTCGGTTATCGTCGGACGCTGCCAGATGTGTAGTCTGCTGTCTAACAAATTATCAGTTTCGGATGCATGCCTGTTGCAGTGGAGCTCGTCAAAGCTGCCGCGGCGCAACAAGTACAGGCACACTTTCGTGATACGTGTAACAAATACTACCGCAGTTGTTTTGTAAATTTAATTGACCACCTATTTTGAGAAGTGCACATATACCAAAACACAACAGTTCACAGACAGTTTTGGAATACAAACGCCCCTCAAAAAACGGAAGGGGGACGGTGTGTTTGTGTGCGCGTGCGTGCGTGTGTGCGTGTGTATGTGTGTGCGTGAGAGAGCGCGCGCGCGGAGGGGGGGGGGGGGGAATGTGATATTACGCGTCTAGTAACGGGCCTTGACCAACCCTACTGGTGGTGGTTTGTATTGTTCGGCATTAAATCGTTGAGATGGATCCTAGGTGGCCAGTGGCTATCCATTGTCAGCCAGAGAACGCTGAGTAGGTTGGGATGGGATGGAAAGGCACGAAGGAGAAAGCGGTTGTTGGACTGGTGGGTGCTATAGTAGCAATAAAACCAACATACTGAGGCACACACGCTCTATCCAGCCTTGAAGTTCATTTTTCTTCGGTAGTATCTCTCTACTTGCTGTCTGTCGTCTGAGATATTGACCTAAACGACGTTGAGGCCACCTCAATGTTTTCACACGGTTGAAAAGCCGCCCGTGATCGAACATCACTTTTATCCCCGCTTACAAACCGTACAAACTACATCCCCATCGCCTTCGCAAGGAAACGTATCTTTGGTAGCGCATTTTCAACGAGCGAAGTAGGAAAGAGATCCTTAATGAAAACGGTGGACGTGGCACGCTGGCGCTGGCATATGCCAGCGGCGCCAAAATACTGCAGGGTACTGGATTCACGAAGAACCACGACACTGGAGGTGGACACAGTTTACTAGCAGCCTGAAACTAAAGCGTCTGGAGCGCAATTCTCAAACGGCTCACGAAAGTTTCCGCCAATTTCGAGGTGCCTGTCCTGCATGACGCCCAATTCCATGTCACGAGCTCACGCTGATTAAGGTCACAAAAACCGCTTCCACCAGAGTACTGCATAAAACTAACTGCATCCAATTGCGAAGCCTGTAAACAGCTGCCTACAACGTTGTTGCTAGAGTGTTGTTTCTTCGCGCTCCGCAAAAAGCCGGGAGAAGCCAGCCGCTTCCCATAAGAGGTACAAAACACAAGGTTCCCACCCAAATGAATAAATAGATAAGGAAAAACGACGCGATAAATCAGCAGAGAGGAAGTGGAGCAAGCCCGGATTATGAATGGCAGCACGGGATGTAAATGGCAAAGGAAGCTATGGGCAGGACAAGAAAGATAGGAAGCTATCAATAAACCGCAGGGAGCAGGGGCAGCTCCTCACCGAGTTGCGTGCATTACTGTGGACATCCTTGCATTTAACCATCGTATTGCTGCACGTACCCTTCATTTAATTCCTGTCCACCCCTTTTCGTGCTGTCAAAACAACTTAAAGCTCTGAAGGGGTGAGCGCTCTTTCTTGTTCCGTTTTGTTCGCAGCTATGAGTTCAAAGTTCACGAAAGATTCAGCCTTCAGGACACAGCAATTCAGGTTTTCAAAACAAGCGCTGTTCTGTTCAGCGCGCACGAATTAAGATCTCGCAGGCCCTCAATACGCAAGCCTTTGCAGCGCTGCGCGCAAGTATCGAAAACGAGAGCGCAGCGAGCAGCCCCCGAAGTTCCGTAAGCAACGCTCTCGACCTCTGGCTCTCCACGTCCTCCCCTCTTTCATGCGTGTCCCGCTTTGGTGCCGGAAGAAGCGGTGCGCGTTCAACTTGCGGGAGCGCCAGTAGGGCGCGGGCTTTGTTTACATTCCGTTTGTGGGAGGGAGCCTTGTGTTCCGTTTCGTAGAAAAGCGTGGCTCTGGGTTGGTTGCCCCACGGCCGCCGGGCGCGTTTGTTGCTTAGGTTCAACGCCCCTGAGCTGAGTAACGACCTCCACGCTGCCGTGGCAATGACTTGTGTAGGCGCGGGCGTGGACGTGCTCGAAGGCCGATTTCGATTCGTCAGCCATCATCTAGCACAAGAACACCTACAATAGCCCAGCCGAAGTATCGAAGCACGCCGAACTTCTTTTCAGAGTTGAAGAAAATATTGCTGTAATGAGTACATTTTGCATATATTCTCTGTAGTTTATCAGATCTAGTGATTCCAGTTCAGCTGCACAGAGAGTACTACTGTAGTTTTTCGCTGGGGGAGGTTGCGTGCAACTATAAAAAAAGATTTCGGCGTCAGCGCTCCGCTCGCGCTACCGTGCTAAAGTGAACAGAGCTGAACGTGAAAGCGGTCAACAAAGTGACAACGGTTCCGCTGTGTACTAGCGGAAAAGAAGGTACCATTATAATGAAACCAGAGTGATAATTTAGCCCATGTGTAAAAATTATGATTTATAAAAATTTTCTTCTACGTGATTTCTACGAGCAGTAGCAAGCAAAAAATGCTTTTTGTGGTGGCAGCAGGCGAGGCGACAATTTGTCGAAGCTCCAACCGTGCCCCATTTAGTGTACGTGCCTTGCCTCAGTGACAGCTCTGCTGCACGTTTAGAGGTCTGAACTGGCTGGTGCTACTAAGTTATTTAGCCCAGCTAGAGGACGGACATGAATAGAAAGAAAAGCACGAAATCATTCATCAATCAACCATGCTTGATGACGACGCTTCTTCCTGTTTCAAAAGACGTGGAGAAGGACGTATTCATTATACGAAAGGCTAAGAAAAATGATGCCAACGTCTTTTAAACTAAAAAAAAAAAAAAGTTAACGACTTCAACGTAGTTAAACCGAGTAGGACGTGCGAAAACGTTTGCTCACAGATGTAAGTTGCCGGAGACGACGACGTGCAATGCGCGGCACGAGGGTGTACTGCAATTTCCAAGTGAGGCGATCGGCTAAGCCAACACAAGGAGGTGTTGGCTAAGCTCGTCAAAAACGACAAGGCACTCGATCCATTTAGCCTGGCTGCGCTGCCCGCCGTCTGCTGCCAACGAAATCATGGCGGATTACCCAACATGCATCGCTTCATGCAAGCTTCCTATACGCCTCCAAAAGATAGAAATTGACCAGATAAAGGTGCTATTCTAATCTTGATGCAAATAGTACATAATTTGCATCTAAGATGGCTAAAAAATTATTTGTAGCACCCGCCTTGTAATCACGAGATTTATTTGTTCTGTTCAGCGAATTTAGAGCTCGGTCTTCCTAAACCACACTTACCAAACCTGCTACACGCTGCAATCTTGACTAGGTCACTCGCTTGACCTCCATGTAAATGAAAAGAAACAATACCAAAATAGTATTCTTTATTGCGTTCAGTAAAACCACGCAGCACAATAAAAAATAACAGTAGACGCAGCATCTAGCGTGATTCACTGAACGATGCAGCTGAGAAAAAATAGCTCATCTCTACAATGTACGAGCAGCATCTGACACAGAGTAATAGTGAACCAGCCGGAAATTCAATTACGACATAAGTAGCTGAAATCACATTTGACTTCACCATAGATCAGCAAATATTGTGAGAAGACGTGTGTATAACTACAGACAACTTTTTTTCTATTTATCACACATATTCCTTCAAGAAACACTCCACTAACAGTTTTTGACTGTCATGAAGTAATTAAGCTTTGTGGTCGGAGAAATGAAGAGAGCAATTAAATTATCGAGAGGTTGCGGGAGGCAGCGCGTGGGCCCATAAGAACGTTGCGCGGTGAAAAGATAGCAGCGACTGACTGATGCCGCTGACGCCGCTAGCGAGTCAAGTCAATGTGGCTCTGCGTTTCGGCTTGGGATGCACGCACCGTGGTCCGCTGATACCGAGCCGGCGCATCGGCAACCGGAGAACACCGTCACCGCCACGCAGGAAAAAAAAAAGGGGGGGGGGGGGGTACACGCAGCGGCGAACGGTGACGACAGGAGCGCGCGCGCAGCAATCGAAGAACACGCGCGGTCGCTGCCACGGAGAAAGAGGAAAGGGAGGGAGGGATGGGGTGGGGGGGAGGAGCGCACGTTGCCCCGGCTGTGGAGCTGGTTACGAGGGACAACGGCGACGACGACACGAAACGCAGGAACAGGCGCCAATGAGCTGCGCTCTGAAAAAAAAATGCTAACTACTTCGTGTCAGAGGCAGCGTTTCCATGCAGACCACTACTTCGAAACATTGCATTCACTTATGAATCATTATGTGCAAGTCACGATCGATAGCATTTGAGTGAGAAATGAGGCGGCGAGAAAGATTATGTCAAGCTTATTTCCGCCATTGAAAGTTACCGCTCCCTGGAAGAAATTAAAAAAAAATTGATTGTAATGAAATATTCAATCATCCGATTTTTTTTTTTCTTCGCGTCTGTTGGACAGATCTTCTAATCTGCAAAACAGGTAGGCATCTAGGTGTTAGAAGTGCATACAGACCTGCATTGTTATCAGAAAATAAAGCACGGTAAACACTGTCCCGAATCGGGCATTTGTGAATGTATTCTTTAAAATCAAAGAAAAAGGCATCTCCAATTTTTTTATTCATATTTCTTAACAGGGGGAGGCGACAGAGACTAAAAAAGAATATGTCGCACTATATTGTTCCAAACAATTATATCAAATCTCAAACCTGATCGAAGTTTATCAGAAGCGCTTAAATGAAGGTGCTGAAGGAGCAAATATTCCGTCGGCTGCTTTGAATCTTTCCTAAATGCCAAAAGTGAGACCTTAGGCAGTTTTGCGATATACATAGGGCCGGAGCGCATAGGGGAACGCTAACCATTCCTACCACGCCTTTCGCCCTTTCAGCGTAGTATTCCGCACATGCGCATTTGCGCCCTATATATCGCCCCCAACCGCGGCCACCCAGTTCTAAGACTCGCTCTGTTCTCCAAAGAGAAGCATGTTATTACATTTTACGGATCAGTGACGTAAGCAAGATGCCATCAGGCTGCTGTCGACGGATGCGTCCAATTGCATTTGAAGTTGTTAACGTAATTTTCTCACTTCATATTTCGCTCACGATGTAATGTCGTGCGTGTCCTCAGGCCCTCGCTTTCTCGTTCCACGACAGTCTAACCATGCCCTATTTTCATTTAAAATGAGCGTTTGATTTAAAATTACATTTGTGGATTTTTATCTAGTAGCAATTTGTTTCGATGGGTCTAAGCCTGCTACACGTATATGCTAAGGAAAGCATTCCCTCATCTTCTATACACATTTTTTTTTTCGCTTTTGCCCATCGAAGAGATGACAAAATGAACGAATGAGATTAATTAAAGTTTGAACTTGTAGAACAGAGTGTGGAAGCGTCTTTGCAAGCACACATTGAGGCGTTTACAAATATACAATAGCTTCGTATTGACGTTTTACGTCTTCACTTTGTGCTCTATGGTATAGTCAGCTTTTCCTAACACACGACGATCTAATGGGTGTGTTGTGAGATAAGACAATTGACTGAAATCTTTTGTTTACACAACGACAGCGATTCCACCACATTTTGCTTACGTCACGGACCAGTTTTGTTCCATGAAACTGCACTCGGGTGCACTTTCCATCGTCGAAGGTCTCAATCATAGAATCTGGCAAAATTTTTAAGCAGCGAAAGGCGTATTTCTTGCTCTCGAAACTCTATTTAGACGCTTCTAACGATGACCTTTATGCTTTTTTTGAAGCAATAGAATAACATACTATCTCGTTTTGGTTTTTATTTTTTTTTTCGTATCGTTCTAGTCTTGGTTCGGAAATTTTGAGAGAAATGACAGGGATTTTTTCTTTGATTTTTGAAAAAAGAGGCGTTCTTCATTATATAACAATTAAAGTGGGAATACTCTTTTAGCACCTAGATGTATACCACTTCTGTCCGGTGTGCGCTGCAGTCGCGGGAAAAAGAAAAAAAAATATTGATATGTGATTTGATGGCGATTTTGAATTTTTTTTTTTTAAGAAGTTTTCTCGCAGTGGTTGAAATAAGCCTCACATGCTCTTTCTTATTTTCAGCTCGCAAAATGGCTTGTAAATCTCGGTTCGCTGGTCACTGCAAAGTTGAGAAATGGGGATGCGCTCGAAAACGCAATTTTTCTGATAGAATCTTTCTCATAAAATGAAATGCACCATTGGCCTGTTGTATGCACAGAGTATGAACTAACGAAGAAAACTAGAAATATGAAATGTTCTCTTGTGACGTCAGCCATTTACAGCCCCGTAGCACGCTAACACGCCCTGTACCATCAGTCCCACTGAAACCTTCACGACCATGACTCGAAACCTGCCCGGGCAGCCCGGGCACCCCTTATGTAATACCCCCGAACTGGGGGTCGGTAACAAAGTGATGTGATAATTCATTTCCAAATACCCCTCAACACCTGATACCTGTTGTATCCCCACAATACCCTATGCTTTATTATCCCGGCATTTCTTCGCCCTTTTGCCCTAAGCGATTGCTCATGCTTTTCAATGTATGCCAATCCTTCGTCTACCCATTTCGTTGGTAACAACTTTATTTATAGGTAACATCGCGAGGGAAGCAAAACAAGATACTTTTCGCCTCCTTGCACAGCCTGCCTGTGGCATTATTTATTCCTCCGGCAACAGCTTCTCTTCAAGCAGCAGTCCTTGTCAAACTGACTGACACACAAAAACGTAATCAGTTAAGCGACAAACACGGTACCAAATGTACCGAAAATATTTTGGCCAGATGTGGGGCTGAATGCGCACCTCGGGCCGGGCGTGCCAAGACAACGCCACTGATATGTAAATTCAGCTCCTGTGCAATGCAACTAAAATTTGTTATTTGTCTTAGCCAGAAGGTAAGATCGCACAAGTACAATGGACTGAATTAAGTCAATTAGCTAAGGGCGAAACTACGTACTACGTAGCGTACTTACCTCATAAAGTAAGCAAATCATGCAGCACCCGTGCCTGCGGGCACTACAGCTTCCCGCCAACCGCTTCGGTCGCCTTGCCGATACTGGTCGCTCCATATTTCAGCACGTCAACGGGATTTCCCGCTCGATATGCGCACGTCTAGAATTCTGTACAAGAACGTACGCATAACACACGTTTTGCAATGTTAGTAATCTTTCATTCTTGGAAAAATCTTCCCGTTACCATATATCACCCGCAAAGACGTTTTGCAGACGTCGTGTGCTATCTGGATTAACGCAAACTCCATGGACGAAATACTGCACGCTGACACGTTAGTTACAGGAGTCTGTTCATTTGTTCATTGCAACACTTTAATGCAGCACACACACACACACACACACACACACACACACACACACACACACACACACACACACACACACACACACACACACACACACACACACACACACACACACACACACACACACACACACACACACACACACACACACACACACACACACACACACACACACACACACACACACACACACACACACACACACACACACACACACACACACACACACACACACACACACACACACACACACACACACACACACACACACACACACACACACACACACACACACACACACACACACACACACACACACACACACACACACACACACACACACACACACACACACACACACACACACACACACACACACACACACACACACACACACACACACACACACACACACACACACACACACACACACACACACACACACACACACACACACACACACACACACACACACACACACACACACACACACACACACACACACACACACACACACACACACACACACACACACACACACACACACACACACACACACACACACACACACACACACACACACACACACACACACACACACACACACACACACACACACAAAAGAAAAAGGAGGAAGACTTTAAAAGCGTTGACGATACGATTACATCCTCAATCGTAATGCCACATAAACACGACGGGGCACATACCCACGGTGCATTGCAGATACGAAAGACTCGTGCCATAAAAAGACACTGCCAACTGAAACCATGGCTCCTTATTTCTCCTTCTAAGCCAACAATTACAGATTGTTCTTTTAAGGCGAAGCCGTTTTTGGGCTCATGAAACGAAATCCCGCGCACTGTGCGCGGGATCTATGGGCTGATGTCACTTTTCAATTGTCCTGATGACATCATCAAAAAAATAAAAATCGTCTCCACCAGAAATCGTACCTCCATCCCTCGGATCCCCAGCCGATCGCTTTAACTGCGCCACGCCCGGGATCGTAAAACGTACGTCACAGTTCTCGTCTACCGTGAGAATGATAGTAGCAATGACAATGACGTTGCAGTTAGTGATAATGACAATGATGACAGTAGCGATAATAATGACGGAGCAATTGATAATAATGATCATGAGAACGGACATGATGCACCGTGTGCAGCAGACACTCCGGGTTTCGCATCTCTGCAGTGTAAATTCCCCAGTGCCCTCAAAACTTTTTTCTTTGTTCCTCTTAAGCCAATAAATACATGTAAAAATGCAAAGATTAAGAGCTACGAGAATTAAGATTAATCAGTTCCTTCTTCAAGAGCTCCAATGAATCTAAACTAACAATGTTCTGTGCCCGCATTATTGTCATTCATATGAAGAGACAGAACTGTTAGCTTGGCTTCAATTGTGCTCTTGCAGAAGGAACTGACTTACCTTAATTCTCATAGTGCTTAATCCTTGCATTTTTACTGCTATTTATTGGCTTAAGAAGAAAGAATAAAAAAAGACCTGTAATTGTTAGCCTAGGAAGGAGAACAAAAAAGAAGCCGTATTTCAGTTGGCAATGTCAATACATGTGCTGTCTTCCTCCTGTGTTCTGTTTTGTGTGAGCTGCACTAGAGTATTGCAATCAACTATCTAGACCAACTAGTCCGAAGTGTTACCCTTTATCTACATGAGTGTGCACCTGCCTTCTTTGGCCACTCTCAACTGAAGCAATGGGTCAGCTTCCAACATTTCGGAGAAAGCTGGTGCCATCGTAACGACTGTGGCAGAAGCATAAACAATGGGCCGCTGCTGCAACAAAATATGCAGTGCAGGTACTTCTTAACAGGAAAAAAGAATTATGGAACCTGTTTTTTAAAATGCAGAATTTAGTCTTGAATCCACTGCTGCCACAGTAAAGAGCCACGTAATACCACTTCCAGCAGAGAGATGATGTTCTGTACAGAATGACACAGACCTTTCTAATCAGCAGAATAATGTACGATCTTCCATACTGGCTACTGAGGCAGGTGGATAAAGAGGCGTCAATAGCATTGCAGCAACAGCATCCAAAGCAGCAACCGGCCTCAAGTACACCAAAACGAAAGAATTGCTTCTTCATAATGCCCTGCATGAGCTCATAGAGGCTCATAAAATAGCTCAAGAAGAAAGGCTCTCCAGAATCAATGCTAGTAGATCAATATTACAAAGGCTTGATCTGACTCGAAACTTCCAACTCTAATGCAGAATCAAATTCTGTATAAAATCATGCCATTTTTCAAAATCAAACCACTCCCCAAAGTCATGCAACAAGGACGACATGATGGTAGGAGGTTTGGTTTGGTGTGGTTTAACGCAAGTAAGGCTGAGAGACATCGTAATGAAGGACTCCGAAAATTTAGACCACCTGGGGTCCTTTAATGTGCAGTGACGCGGCCAGAGACAGAGCCATAGAAAATGAATATCAAAAGAATCCTGAAGTAGCTTACGTCCATGCCGCACACGCACAAAAAAAGGCAAAGTTACTACACTGCTTTCTGTGGTACATGGGCCAGCAAAGGTCTGCTTATCCACAATGGCACAAGAGCACTTGCCATCTCCACAAAATCAATAGCCATCATCATCAGTGGCTCAAAAAGAGCAACCTCGAATTAGTATAACTAGGGCTCCTTGAGTGTACCAGTGGACAAAAGCTTGGCAGGTTGCAACAGAAAATAGCATTGTCGAAACAGTGTTATGCAACCCATTTATAATTCTACCACACTCGGGAAACTCTGGCAATGTGAAGGCTGGCTCCAGTACTAACCAAGAGAGACAATTACAACCCCTCCATAAACTAAATCGAAATATCAAACCCATTTAATGAGATAACCAAGGGCTGCATTGAAGGACAGAGGGCCTTTCTTTTACCTCATCCAGAACTCACCAGAGCAAGGATGAAACACAGGGGAGTCCATACAAGATCTGTCCCAAGTGCTTACAGATTAATGCAATCTCTGAAGAAAAATTCAATTAAAAATGCTGAAATTGCAACATATTTGACATTGCTACACACAAACACAAGCTTTGGGCATGCAAGGGCAAACCCCGTCCGAAAGGACTACCAGCTACCTCACTAGAGGCATGGAATGATTTAATCATCAAACCTAAAAAGATCTTGCAGGTTGGGCAGAAGAAATCACTCCAAAATGGGAATCACAACCCTGCATGACCGCTTAAACAATGCTATCAATAAAGTTTACTACGACTACTATGCCAGTGCCATTCATTCCGCTTGTCTAACAGTATAACATGACCTGTAAGAACGAATTAACGGCACAGAATTCTACTTTTATGGAAGCTGTCGCCATTCAAAGATGACAGTTTCCCCGTGCTGATTAGCGTTAACACGGAGCAGTGTCTGTTCCTCCATGGCTGACGATGAAAACCCTTCCTTAGTGCATGCTGCTGGATGTGGTTAGCATATAAGTGGCAGAAGCGGCCAAAAATTCCCATACCCTGGCAGCATCTGCAAATGTTTTGTGTGTGGGTCTGCAGTGTCACCACATGAAAAAGAGTATGTTGCCACTAAAATATCACAAAAGCCTATGTGCTTTGTTAGACACACATGCCCAGTATCATTCCAAGCTATGACACTAATGGTGACCATATACAAGTGTGGCTGGGTTTTTGTAAAGGAACGACATTCGAAGGCAAAAGACATCAGAAGTTGTATGCATGAGGTGGCTTGGAAATATCAGAGACTGCTTTTTCCTAATAATAAATTATGATTAGCTGGAAAAAGTTATAGTGGCTCCAATTTGATGCTTTATGGGCAAATGAGAGCGTCTGGTTTTTGGGACAAAAAAAAAAAAACTAAAAATTAGCAAACTGTAAAGGTGGAAAAGATGGCCAGCGAAGCATTTTTCAGGTCTGCAACTTCAAAGGAGGGAATTCATCAGAAATAAAAAGTGTGAAAGGTAAACATGCTATACTAACATCAGTAGTGTAAACAGCCTCCAAAGCTAAATGCAACTCAAGTATATTCTAAAAGTATCTGCCCAGTTTATTCTGCACAAGCGCATTACATGCATCCAATGTAAATGTGGGAGGTCCAGGAGCCAAAGGCTGAACAGGGGTCCTAAGTGCAAACCAAAACACGAAACCGAATAATGAAAATGGAAGGGGACGCAAAAATATGACTAAAATATGCAGTTCAGTAATGAACTAACAATGACAGAAATAACTTAAAAGATATGCAATTATACCCACTTCAAAAGAATAATTTGCATACATTGAGATATCAGTGCAGAGCAGAAGCGCAGCAACAGATAAAATGCATTGATGTAATGCGCAGAGTTTGAATCTCTTTGAACCATAGAGAAAATTGTTTTTGCATAATTAAGCATTTTGCGAACAAGAATAATATAGATGAAAGAAAAGTAGATGAAAGTAAGCATATGCAATAAGTTGCAGTATATAAGCACACTGGTGAAACTTTTACATCATATGTGGCTTATGTTCTTGGAGCGTAAAAAAAATTTAGAACTTTAGGTGCCACCCCAGTTCTATCGCAAAGTTTGCCAAGTTGTAGCAATAAGTATATCATGATCACGAAAATATGACAAAATCAGATTTAAGGACATTAACTCTTTCCTTACAATACCTTTAGAAAATTCGATATAAACATGAAATGAGTTCAGGAGTTGCAAAACTAAGAAACTTTGCAGCAAAATAACTATACCAAAGATTCTCTTGATAGAATGGTGGCATGTTGGGTGTGGATAAGTGGAAACAGCTCATTAGCTACTACAATGCTTTGCAGTGCGTGCAATGGTGAAAAACGCTATTTTCCATTGTGCAGGCAGCGCTTGTGCCAACAGCTTCAACGGTCTCCTGAACTGGCTTCAAGTTCCCAGAACAAACAACTTGTTGATTCTGAACTAGAGCTTTTTGAGCAATTTTCAACCTACCAAACAAAGTCACACTCTGCCTGTATCTGTCACAAGGTTGCATAACAAGCCCCAAAAAATAAGGAAACAAAGGAACTGCAAGTTAAACCACGATCAGAATAAGACTTAGCACCGGATGACAATGTTATGAGGGGTGTATAATGTGTACTCGTGCTTGACAACCCCCCCTCCCCAAACTAAATTTCTCTCTTAAATGGCACAAATGCCACTGTGGGGCACTGTTCACAACTGATGTCAAATACTGATGCAACAACCAGAAAAGTGCTAGAGCCGGACGAGTAATACTGCTGGATGTGATAGCAGACAGTTTAGACAGGATCTTATGCACTCCAAAAGCTTTTTTAATCGTTGTTTTCTCTGAAACAATTGAAACCGTTATTTTCTGGCATATTTTTTTCAGGCAACTGAAGTACAAGAATATTTTTCCCAAAATATTGTTCTCGGCATAATTCCTTCTGGGCATAATTTTTATATTGCAAGAAACTGCAACTATAAAGCTACATGTTGATGCATTTTCACAGATGCATTAGTTGTTTCTGTAGAAATATTTTTTTCCTTAGTACCACAGATATTTTTCTTCACCATAAGGAAAGAGTTAACAGTTGGCATGTTGTTTTGACACCAGGCTACTCAGTTCACAGCGTCAGTACTAGTCATGTGCAATACCGAGGCTATACAGAGTAAAAACCAAGGAGATCCATGGACGGAACCATGCGGGATGCCAATATGAGTTGTCTTGGACACTACTTTAATCCACTTAAGCAAATCACTCCAAATTCATGGTACTGCAGGACTAGATATGCTTGAGAGCATGTAGTATCGCGAGAAGTACATGAATCAAAGGCTTTGTTACGCTCCCTAAAAGCAAGCTTATCAATTATCTCAATCCGAGCTGCCTACAATGTTGCCAGTTAAGGAAACTAAGGCCAATTAAGTACAAAAGTCATGGGAAGCTACAAAACTGACTAGAATGTTAAATTTTATTTGTTTACTTCCCATTCCAATTACAAGCTTGGCCACTAATTATTTGGCAGAGCAAATTAAGTCAAACATAGGAAATTGGAGAAGAAACAACATGGTAACAGTCACCTGGCGAGGCATGATGCCTATTCATGAAAGATGTAGGAGAGAAAGGATATATGAAAAGAGTGAACACAGGAATAATACAACATGCAACACAAAACACAAACAAGGCACTTAGGACAAAATAAGCACATACATACACAGAGACCGCACACAAAACATACACTTAGTCACAATGCGTGGTGCATATATGTCCTTTGCAAGTGCATCTAGTTACATTATTCTGGTCTTTATGATGCGTTGATGGCAAACACTGCAACAATGTTTTTTGCAGAGGTACATATATATTGGTTTCCTGTGCTGCATCCTGTAATAAATGGTCTACAAATTCCACAAACCCTGCAGTGTCCATGAAGCTATCACTCAGAAATTTGAGCACTAGAACCAAACTCAAGGTAATCACAATTGCACTGTCTCTTGTATACTACTGGACAGTAGTAGTGAAGGAAGAATATTTTTCCTTTGTATAGGATACTGGGCTCCCTTCACCTGCATGCAAATACTACACACACATACTGGAAAGCATGATGCCTAACTGAGCGTTTTGTGTGTGAGCGAACCAATCTGGAAGCTTCGTTTGCACTGTGGTATTGACTGATGCAGGTAATTGACATCCATCATTTCAAAGCACCTTAAAATGCATAGTCAAAGTGTCCTAGGCACCCTTTGCTTAGCTTTGGGCCTAGAATGCTGCAGGTTACTTTCTTTTTCGAACCACTCTGACGAAGTTCACAAACAATTGCACAGGCCATTGAAAGAACTTTTCATGGGCGGTTCGCCGACCTGCTCTTTGCACGTTGACCCTTTTCAATTTCAAACTGCCGCTCATCGGTTCGCTGAAGGAAAGCCTGCTTTTCCAAGTACCCGCCCTTGCCACGATTGTGACTCTTGAGCTCTTCAGAAATGCCTTCTTCATGCTTGAACCGATCCCAGTCCAGCTTCGACTTTTCGAGCGTGCTCATCTTTGTTTTCTTGCTTAAGAGGTGGCCTAAAATGCCCTCCGTTCCACCAAGCTGCCTTTTCCCAGTCAACGCAGATGATGACTGGGCCTGAGTACCAACATTCCCTTGCTCCTTTGCAAATAACCGCGCTTCCTTGGAATCCGCCGCCACCTTCTTTTCCACTTTGAAGGTCTCACCTGCAAAGTCCATTAACTGAGTGATCGTCACTTTCTTCTCACCTGAACCCCCAGCCTCATCTCGACCGCTGGCAGATGAAGTAGATGCTTGGCAGGGGTCAGCAGCAACTGCTGCGCGTTTCTTCGGAACGCCGTTCGCGTCTCGCAAAAAGTCAGACCACAAGGATTCCGCTTTCGCTCTTTCCTGGGCAGAATATGTCACGGCTTCCGATTCCCTCGCGTTGTCGTCGCGGTCATTGCCGCCGTTGCTCCCCGCCTTATCGCGGCCGACGGCGGCGTCCTCGGTATCACTCTTATGAGACGGATCCTCTTCGTCGCTATCCAAACAAATGCCACCCTTGCGTTCCCTACGGGGAGACGCCTTTCTTTTCCTCCGCTTACTAGTCGTCGCTGCAGGTCCTTTCACGTCGCTTTCAAAGTCCTCGCCACAATCAGACGCGTCCCGGTCACTCTCATCGGCCCTGGGGACGTAGTCCTCATCCTCACTCTCGGAGCTGTCGCCCGGATCTGCAGGGTCGAACGTGGACATGCTGCTACAGCACGATCCTCGTAGGAGGCAGCTACCGCTCGCTGAAGACGCCTTCTTTTTCTCCTACAGGCGCAATTGGGAAACGCTTGGAGTATTTTTGGCACAGAGAGTTACCTACTTTTCCATCTAAGCGAAGTATAGAGAAGAACGCACGACATAAACAAAACGGCGCCAGCCCAAAACATACCAAAACGCTGGTGACAGCAGCTAACGGTGTAAGCCACGCTATCACCGCCGAAGTAGCGTAATCTAGCAAAAGTGACGCTAGTGACGCTTTGGTGTGCTCAGGTCATGAGGTAACGTTGGGTCATGTTCAGGTAACATCTGCGGCATTTTTGACTCGACTTCTCTCACATGAATTGTTCAGTTTTTTTTTTCTTCTTTTTTACATAGTAGGGGCGGTAGGGGTTTAGGCCAAGGCGGCCAACGTCGCAGGTTGGGCGGAAGAGTCGCAAGAATTTCGTTTCGGCCTTTTCGGCAACCCATCAACGTAAAGCTTATAAGTTCTTTGGCAAGATGGTTCAGTTGACTGGTTTGTTTACAAAATCATTGGTAAAAAAACAAGCAACAAATAAATATTAGTACTAAGGCACCATCTAGACTACAAACATTTCCTCCCTTCGTTCTCGTTGGGGGTGTAGCTCAGATGGTAGAGCGCTCGCTTAGCATGCGAGAGGTACGGGGATCGATACCCCGCACCTCCACTTTTTCTATTTTTATTGTTTTTATTTATATTCATTATTCATAACTTAATTACTGTAATATATTGAGCAACGTAAATTATCTCTCCAGATAATTTTGAAAACATTCTCGTGCCTAACGGATGCGCGTCCCTCACGAAATATCGACGCCTTCGATCTTTGAGATGTGATTTAATATCAGTACGTGTCTGCATCTTTTTACAAAATTCCGTCGGCTGCTAATAGTTTTCTAACCTGAGATGAGGGTGTTTGGGTCTTACGTGCTCTTAACATGAGCTATTAAGCAAATTGAGTGGGGTAGGTTGGACACGCTGCCCCACCTACCGGACAGAGAAACAACTAATGGCCTCGGTGGGTGTGCGAGTCGCGCGCTTGTTTTGAAAGTTGCTCTACTATGATGTTTTGTTAGAGATGCGATAGCTCGTCTTTCTGGCTGTGGGTAAGGATGGCCTTGGGGCGGGAGCACAAAGTGCATATGAGGGATACTGGCTTAAATTTTGAAGGTAGAGCGCGTTCGTGTCAGCAGGCGACGCCAGATTGACTGTTCTCTGGTAGTGAGAGATGTGTGGGCTGGCGGATAGATGCGCTCAGCGCGGGAATTTGCGGTGAACTCAGCAGCCGAGTGCATAGGTGCATAGGCTCCTTTGAGAAATCGCCCACGAGATCCGCCTGTGCCTGGTTTCTAGACCCTCGGGCTAAGGAGCCGGCGGCCACTTTGACAGGATTTCCCGACTGCGCAGGCACCCGGATGAGCTCAACCCGTCGGGGGAGGTGGGCGGTAGGCATGTACAGCAGGCGGTGCGCCGAGGGATGAACCCGGCCCTTGGCATAATTCAGAATGGCGGTTTTGGAATCTTTCCACTTTAACTCCCACCTTCCTCCCTTCCCTTACGGCGAGGTTCAGGTGTCCACGGGACACAAGTGTGATAGATACTGCGCCTTACCCTTCCTATGAACCAATTAAAAAAAAATCACTAAGTACGTAACTGGCATCTGTGTGGAATACCCGGGTTCGAACCCGACCTCGGCGGCTGCGTTTCGATGGAGGCGAAACGAAGAGGCGTCCGTATGCTGTGCGATGTCAGCGCACGTTAAAGATCCCCAGGTGGTCGAAATTACTCCGTAGCCCTCCACTACGGCTCCTCTTTCTCTCTTTCCACATTAACTCTCACCTTCCTCCCTTCCCTTACGGCTCTGTTCAGGTGTCCACAGAAGCAAGTGTGACAGATACTGCGCCTTTCCCTTCCTATGAACCAATTATTATCACTATTATTATCTGTGTATGCCAGAGCAATAGCTATAGTGGTCTCCTCGGCTTCTCAGGGATGGTGCCTGAAGGAAGCTCGGAGGTTAGGTGGGAAATGTGGGGGCTGTGGCTCCGTTCTCATCGCAGGCGGTATCCACCCAAACTGCATTGGGCCTCATTTCCGTAGCATTTGTGGAGCGCTGCCGCGCGCGCCTTCCTGCGCCCTTGGTCATGAATCACTAAACTGCGATGAGGCGAAAGTCTCTATTGCGCGGTGGTCCGAAGCCCACCGCTTTCTCTCTTTTTTTCACTCCCACCTTCCTCTTCCTTACGGCTTGGTGAAGGTGACCGATGTCAGCGCTCGTTAAAGATCCCCAGGTGGTCGAAATTACTTCGTAGCCCTCCACTACGGCTCCTCTTTCTCTCTTTCCACTTTCACTCCCACCTTCCTTCCTTCTCCTACGGCGCGGTTGAGGTGTCCACAGAAAACAAGTGAGACAGTTACCGCGCCTTTCCCTTCCTATAAATCAATCAATCGGTGAAGGTGACCGCGGAGAATTGTGACAGATACTGCAACTTTTAACGCGATAGCGTTAAGGGCCCCGTGTCGCAGAAAAGTCGGTGTCATCGGCGGCGGCTGCCGTCCCGCGTCGACCGGCGTTGGCCGTGAGCGAAAAATTCCAGAAGCATTAATAAATAAAAACGAGTAGGAAAAATCGCTGACCTGAGGAATCGAACGTGGGCCTCCGGGGTGCGAGACGAGCACGCTAACCATGGTTTGAAATGGACAAAGGGACGTCTATTGATTGCGGTACTGTCTCAGAAATGTCCCTTAGAGAAGTGTATTGTGGCGTATAATAATAATGAGCATGTAAATTACAGAATTACAGAACACTCAGTTAAGCGAGTGGCAAATTACTTTTCCGCTGTACTTCCTCTTCGCTTGGCGTGCACGTAGCGCCATCATGCGTGTGGCGCACGGAATGATAGACAGGGCATGACCTCCGAGATCTTTATCGCGCCGGCTCGGCTCGGCAACAATGTTGCCGACGAAGTACGACTGCAACTTGAGGCTCGCGCGTTTCGGCAAGGTGGCTGGCAGCGCTTCTACGTCCCGGAAGGATTAATAAATTGTCTAATGTCAGAATCACGTTTCAGAACCAGTAGTTACCAAACAGTCATGCTTTGGACAAGTTAACGAGGGTTGTATAATGTGAACAAAGTATTTGGGTCACTCAAAAGCGCGACAAGCAAATGAGTAGACGGTGCGAACGGGGCGCGATAACGCTATCGCGTTCTATTCTTAAAGGCGAAGCTTAAGCGTCCTCCGAATTTTTTATTTCCTGTAAATCAATTTGAAACGCCGGGTTCGATCCCGACCGCGGCGGCTGCGTTTCGATGGAGGCGAAACGAGGCTGATAAAACATTATTCACAATAAGTGGGAGGAATAGGGGAAGTAAGCCAGCTTGCCGCAGGAGACTTGGCAACGCCGCGTCTGTGTGCTGTGCGATGTCAGCGTGCGTTAAAGATCCCCAGGTGGTCGAACTACTCCGTAGCCCTCCACTACGGCTCCTCTTTCTCTCTTTCCACTTTCAATCCCACCTTCCTCCCTTCCCTTATGGCGCGGTACAGGTGTTCACAAAAACAAGTGTGATAGACACCGCGCCTTTCCCTTGCTGAACCGATTATTATTATTAAACGCCGCCGCGTTTGCTGCTGCGGTATGCTGTGTGGTGCGGTGTTCGAGGAAGCGCCTGGTGGGGCCAGCTTCGTATATGCGTGGATTTCTTGGTGACGTCATCGTGACGTCAGTTCCGGGTATTAGACATGGCAGGATATGACATCCGATCATGGCGTCACAACTTATGACGTCACCAGGTGATGACGTCAAAGTCACAGCCATCTCTGTCATTATCATCACTAGTCACTATCACTAACTACGACTATCATTATCGGTCGCTATATACCACTAACTAACGGCGACAGTCTTCATGGCAACTGCGCGCTAAGAAGAACTATATACGTTCTAACGTGCCCGGCGTGGATGTCAGGACGATTGACAGCGATAGTGTAACCTAACGAACGACGACAGTATGAGCCATTAAAGGCTTTCGCCTTAAAACATTGTCGTAGAACGAGCGCTAAAATGATGTGATATGGAATACAGTAGTTTCGCTGAAGTGAGGAAATGAGTGCAGATTTCTTGTGTGTAATTGTGTCTGTTATTAAGGCGAAAAATGGCTCATACTGTCGTTATCAAATGTGTCCGCGTTTCGGGTGCATGCCTTATGTGGGCATATGCCAATCACTATTGAATCGATATAGCGGATGATATGGAAACATGATTGAAGGCATTTTCAAGATAATTTCATGATAATTTACGACTAATAATAAGATAGTTAAGCAGATGACCATAGGAACCCATGCATTTGGAGGTCATTGTAACTACCACTAACCAATAGTAATGGTTAGACGTTTCAAGACGTCCATAGCCATCACATGGGGACGTCACCGGCCATAACGCATGATCGGATATGGCGGCCTTCACATCCGGTCATTTTTTTTAGATATGAAACGGGACTATGAAACGGGACCATATGAAAGGCATCGCACACAGGTGATGCATGAATGCACAACATCATCAAGACATAACAAAGAGGCATTCCTTCCTTCAAAATGCTGCGCCCTTATGTCCTCTCGGAATATGTTGTCTTTTTCAATGTAATGCGTTTTTCGGTGGGCTCGAGTACGAGTTCGCATGTGCTTGTGGTGTTCTCTGTTCCTTAGTGAGTGTGATAGTTTGTATGTTCCTTGTTGGCTCGTCTCGTGGATAAAATCTCTATAAGTACATATGCTTGCGCCGACGATAGCTTCCTCATTCCTCACATCCACCTCACATCAACTTTCGCCCTGTTCCCTTTCTACATCCGCATACATTTTCTGCCCTCATGTATCTTACTGATTATGCACCAACACGTGCTGTAAATGCATGCTCTACCCTCATCATTTTCAAGTATGCATCCTGGTCTTCTCCACGCAGAACTACATGACAGGAAGGGTTTAAGAACCTTCCGAAAAGGAACGAACAACATAAATTCTACTCTCACCTTTTACGAGCGAAGCTGCTGAAAGTACATGCAATTAAAAGAAGCGATGAGGATTTTGACTGGACATGCTACGTCATCGCTGCTACCACGTGATCGTTTGCAATCAACTGACATAATTAAAACAATCAATTAAGATTTTTTTAGTGGCAATCTTTAATTGTGTTTCTCCTCGGATGGACGTATACAATCAAAACATCGCATGCATACCTGCAGTCGAGTAGGTAATGTAGCCGTTGCAAGGATTAGACGTCAATTATTTTGAGAGAGTGCAATTTACATTCATCTCGATCTGTAAGCTTAGTGGAGTAATTTTGCATCAGTGCGTCTATACCATCGAACATCAGGCAAGAGAGCACTCGCTCTGCAAGTCCACGTGTGGGTTGTAAATGTGCTCCTTCTCTTTCGCAGAATTTGGTCGACCTTTGGATTCACGCAGACGTGCTGGCCGGCTCGGGGGGCAAACCCCCCGTGGACGCGAATTCGTTCATGCGTCAGAGTGCACCGTTCCACCCGTTCGCCATCATCTCCCTCGGCTGGAACACCAAGGCCAAGGGCTCGTACTCCTGGAGCCAGGTATGCGAGATTTGAAACTTCCTACTTCCTTCGGACTATGAGGCAAGTTAGGTTCGAATACTCCTGTATGCATGTTGCAACTACGCTTCTTTTCTATAACAAGCTTTCGACCCAACCGGAAATTTTGAATTTGGGCTTACTGCGACATTTTCGCCCAGTTTTTCGGTTATGGATAGAACCCGAACGTAGGCTCTTGAGAAGACCTTAGTGTCTGAACTGAAGCTAACATGTTCGTAAACAGCTTGTTTGTATTTAGTGTTTGTAAACTGTGAACGGGCCAGAATCCAAGAAGTATCTATGTTGGAGATGGTGACAAAGAGATACTCTGCCCAAATTCCTAGCTTGGAATTTTATGCTGTAAAATCGGGCATGCACGCCTCCATTTATTGCACAAGGTTCCTAACATATGTGTATCCGCCATGGCTGCTATTAATCTGTGATTGAAGTGAAGGAATATTGCTGGAGATTGTCCACGGTAGTATTACCAACATTTGTTTTAGTTGTTACTGAGCAAATCAACGTAAACGAATCAACACGCACTCAATAAAAAAAAAAAACAGATACGCATCTAGATACATTGGATACAAGACGATGCTGAGAACGCTGAGCAGAGAAAAGTTGACCACCTCACACACGAAGTTCCAAACACTATACGCCCCCCACCAGGCTCCCTTTTGATGCCCGCTCTGCTGTTCCCATTTTAGCATCCTATTTAAGGAAAAGTACACGTGCCCTCATTCCCCCGTGTAGATTCCCTCTCCCTCATAACCTAACGAGATTGGAGGAGGTTTCCCTTAGAAGGATAAGAGCTGGGGCGGCCCTTACCCCGTCGATAACATGCCGATGGGAATCTCAAGCAGACATCGTACCAATCACATGCCCGAAGTGTTCCACACCAGCTGCAGAAGTGGATGTTCGCCACCTGCTATGGACTTGTGCAGGGACAAGGGCATCAAGGACACAGGTTCTGCGCGAAGTGGGACTAACCACCACAAGGGAAGAGGACTTTTCTAAATGGCTCACCGACAACGCTAACAGCGGGAGCCTGCTCCGGTTCCTCACGGAAAACCATTTACATGAGTTTCTATAATATGCCTTATGGCAAGCTTGCGTACAAAAAAAAAAAAAAAAAAGAATCAACATAAGCACAATACATAACGAAGTATGTTCTTTCGCCACGATAATAAAAATGCGTTATCGACAAAGAATATTATAAAAGAAACCGCATAAAATTAGCAGATGGTTAACCCTGCTACGCCAATGGCAATGTGCTGAGAAGTTGTGGTTTGCTCACGGTTTAGCTTTGCTTTACTATTCTTTAGCAGTAACTGACAAGACATGGATGTTCAGTGTGTAATCATTGTCTATATATATTGCAATACCAGGTACTTCTCAAATTGACCAAGGCAGTCTTATGACCAGTGTAGTATAGTTAGGCAACGCAGTCTGCAAGGAGCAAGTTCAAGCACGAACAGTATTGCGTGGTCGATAGCATTTCATCAGTTCCAAATAAAATTGCTCATTCATTTCTTGTACAAAGCGTGGAGGCTTCTTCGTATCTTTGTTAGTCTCCAAGACAATCAGGCATTTGCCTGTGTTGGCACTCACGGGTACGTCCGCCGCAATCAGAGGTTAGGCTAGGTTTTGGAAGCGTGTGGGCTCATTCCATGCCAAACGTGCCAGAATTCGCGCCCGACCCCCTCCGATCTTGTAGATAAAATTTTTGGATCTTTATTGAACTGACTAAAGCAATCACCCATAATAACTTGCCCCCCCCCCCCTTTCAAATTTCTTTGTCATGTGACAGCCCTTCGAATTTCTCAGCGGAGTGCAAAAAAATGGCCTCACTAAAAAAATACAAAAATACCAAATATTTTCCTTTTGCGTTTAAAGTTGTTTTACAAATAACTAATATGAATTGAAGTTTTTAATCGCACAAAACCAAATTTGTAGCGTAATGTTTTTGTCTTGTTTTCTTTCATTATTTGTTCTCAAAAAGCACCGTTTTCGCTGAATATTTTTTAAAACTCTTTCTTGACATTGGCGAGCAACATCACGTGTTTTGCCGCTACTCCAGAATATTGCTATCTCATTAAATGGTTTAGACGGTAATAAACACATCATATTTCAGAAAAGAATGTCAAACTAGAAATAAGTGCGTTGTGCCACGTATTCAGGCATAAATTTTGCTCTGGGACGTTTCTAGTACAAATATAAATTACAGCTCAGTTCATACCTAGCTTAATTAAAATTTTGCTCAACCATTTTTATCGGAGCTTTTTTTCTCAACTCAACGTACAACATATGAGTATCATGCTTGGCCATCCGCCGCCTGTGGCCGTGGCCCACTGGTCCCAGGCACGAGTAAATTTCATTTACAGTCTGCTCAGTTCTGAGCTAATGACCAAATCACAATTGCTCGTAACATGCGAGCATTACTCTGTTCTTCGTTGTAAGTGAACTCAATTCTGACAGTTCCTGTGTGACTCTTTTAGGGGCGTACTTTTGACACCTTGTGTTTCGCCGAACGCAGGTAGAATCTATGGTGCGACTTGTGGCCTGCGGCCACCCTTATTTGACCCGGGTTGCCTTCAAGGTCCGGGCGTCGATGGTGCAGGGGTCGCTGGCGCAGCTCTCCTGGCTGCTCGACGTGATGCCCAACGCCACACTTGTCATCTGGTCGCCCTCGGGAGAGGCACCGAACACAAACGCACTGCTTAGCCTCCGAAAGGCTAGGCCTTCGGCACACATCGTCTACGACCTTCCGCAGGAGCATCAGCTGGAGAACCTTCTGGAAGAAGTCGTCCCTGCAGAGGGTGCTGCGGCGGAAGGCGCCAAGGAAGAGAATGGCGTCGGCTGGACCGTGGACGAGACTATTACGAACAACTGTCGTAGGAAGTCGCTTCCTGGACAGAACGCAGTGGTGCTGGGAGACAATGGCGTCTCGATGTTGTTTCCGGAGTCGTGGTCCAACATGGAAGCCAAGCTGGATCTTACCAAGCCTCGTGCCCTGGCCGTAAGCATTGGCGAGGACAAGCTGTCCCTGGAGGGCTCCTGTTTTCAGCTGGTCCTCAACAGGTGAACGTTCATGCGTCAGCACATTTTCATGAGACGTGGGTGGAGACGTGAAACCGTGGGTGGAGACGCAAGTTTGATCGTTGTACATTGGTGCATCTTGTTGCCTTGAAATTGTATTAACACTTAACAGGGATCTCCATGCAGGATAATAAACAAATAGTTTAAATTTGTCCAGAAATTTTGATTTATCTGATGTCTCAAGACTATTATTCTACTGAGCTTGTCTGCTTGCACATCAGGGATAAATAAAAAACAGATTATCCTCGCTTGTTTCTGCTTTGTGTGTGGCCCGGGTTCGGTTGATGTTTCTTCGGGAGCGGAAATCTGAAAAATTCCTGAAAAACTTAGGTTTGGAAATGAAGTATTGTTTTCTGCCTGTCAATTCCTATGCCCACGACGCTGAAAATCATGCCAGAGAACGATGGACTCACTGATCGTTGGCTGCACGGAAGTAGGCTCTGGCCTCAAAAATTATTATGCAGAAAGTATACGTTACATCATTAATGTAGTCTGCTTATGAAACTCGCCAGCGACGATACCTGCACTTCACTTTTTTCGCAGCGTTAACTCCGTGTTCAGTTAAATGCAGTATTTTGTCATCAGAACGCGATTATAATTCGATTACGTCAGCTTCAATTTGTTCTTTGTGTCTCTAACTCGACCGCGCTAAGTTTACTTGCGTCTTCATGCACGCACAGAAGTTCTTTTTGCTTCCAGACCTTTTTACCTGTGTACCTGGTGCATACTAACACACATCGATTCTTGGTTGCAAATCGATCATTCATTGCTTTCGTATCAACAGGAGTGGCCAGGAGGTGACGAGCCGCGCCTGGCCCACGACGTGCAAGAACCACGGTTCGTCTTCGACGAAAAAGAGCAGTGCACCGGAGATGGTCAAACAATGGACGTATGGGGAGCCGGCGCCGCTCAAGCTGCAGCCCTCTCCCGGAGCCGTCGTCTATGCTGTTCGATTTCAAGACCCCCAGCCATCGTCAGCGCCTTCTGCGGTGTCAATGGCCAACAACTTGCTGCTGCTGCTGCTGCTCGGGCTTGTGGTGGTGAAAGCGCTGGCGCTTTGAGTGACTATTGCTTGAACTGAAACCAAAATGTGGGAATTCGATTTTTCCGATTGGCGATGCGGCCGACGGCAAAGCAAACAGCCCACGACAGCACTTTTGAACTGAGTGCAGTGCAAAGAGCAAATAACTTGCCCTGATCATACGGTCATAGCGTTATGTAGACGAATAACTTTCGCGTTTAAAATATAGTGAGGCGATTGGGGGCGCACAGAGGTTTTACAGAAGCAGTTAAGTGTGACCTAAAAACGTAGGTCTCTGCTCGCACCACCGCTCTATCGAGAGCACAGAGAACAGCAATTACGTTTAAACACGTTTGTTCTGCATCGTATTCTGATGTCCACATCCTATTAAATTTCACGTCTTTTTCAGGATGTTTCACCGTCTCACCGTCGTCGGGTTTAATTAAGCGCGAGTTCTAATGGCACACTATAGTATAATACCTTTAGGAAGCACGATAAAGTGATGGCTTGAGATGCAAGGCCGGCAAATTCTTGAGGAATGAAAGCACTGGAAACACTTATGCATTCTTCAAATAAGGGTAGCATTGCGAACATTTCATGTTTCGTAAAGATATCTAGCACTCATAAGAAATTCTTTCTGAACTGCGAACGAAGCATGCTAGGGAACAAAAGTGACTCACCTGCATTCAGAGCACTGTGCTCTCGTGTCTAAAGCCTGCGTCACGTCGTGTTTGCGATATGAGTGCTTGTTTTGCGCTGTTTGCTACACCATTAACGCGTGTTGCCTGGGTCTGTACATACCGCTTGGGGCACGTTACCGGCTTTGTCATCTGTTTCTTTTCTTGAGATGTAATGAGTGTTTTGCTCTGTGATTTTATGAAAAGCTATATACTAGCTAGGCTTCCGAAAGTTTCGCGAGTCTGACGCTTAATACGACTGTACGAATGGATTATAGCGCACTTTGTCGTAGAAATGACACAAAACATATTTCAGTCGAAAGAGTCCGAAGTCACAGATGTATTAAGTGCCTTATACGAGTAATGCTGATATTATGCCATTGGAAGTCGAAATTTAGCAGTCAGTACACAGCACCTATATCATGTCGACGAAAAAAAAAAAAAAAGCGTTAGAGCACTTTGTTACATAATGCGTTACCTTGGTCACTTTTGTCATGTGCGCAAATGTCATACAAGAGAAGCATCTGCAGTCCTGTCACCAACATAGAGATCTGACACCATTATGTATAAACAATAAAGCACCTGCGACGATTCACCAAGATGCCATAAAAGACTAAAGTATTATTATTCTAACATTCACGCATTCAACATTCTTGTGACTAGCCGTTTCTTTCTTAGTAGGAGAACACCATTCATAACTCTGAATATTTACACTATGGCTTGAGGCGGTTCAACATAGCCAGGGCTGAAAATAAAATATGCCCTATTTGCACAAATTAAAGTTTTGCAATTTTATGCGCCACGTTTTCTCTTGACCTTATCTTAGGCGAAGAAAGTGAAGTGCGTAATATACACCCGGTTCAATTCGAAACTCCTTACGTTAGTTTGAGACTCCCTCGCATTCAGCATTATAGATACGAGTGTGTGTGTGTGTGTGCGGAGGGTGGGGGTGGGGGGGGGGGGGGAGCGGAAGCTGCGTGATTACTCTGTTTTAGCTTAGCAATGTCATGAGCAAAAGGCAAGCTGCGACGCGCTCATGTTAGAAGCCACACCAACATTCAGTAACCTTCGTCAGATGCAATATCTGTTTCGCATGTTTCAGCGAAAATAAGTGTGCGAAATAGCAAACTTTGATGCAGTCTTGGTCTGATTAAACTTAATGTGAGTTATAAATGCTAATAAATAAAAAAACGGAAGAAAGAAATACTTGTTAGGTTTTTGTCTTGCTGTTCACTTACGAGATCGCGTGGCTGACTGATCGCATTGAAAGAAAAAAAAAACAATCAAACAAAAAGGTCGCATAGATCTCTTTCCGATTTAATACTGTCTCGCCATCAACAATACAATTAGCATCTCAGGTTTCGATCACCAACCATACACAGACGAGTAATGTGAGTAACAAATACAGCTTTGTACATTAGCGCCTGCGGAAAATGTTACCTGCTTGCATTGTGATATAATAAAGCAGTGCGCACAGTGTTTGCAGCATTTATTGTCGCTATCTTTCACGAAATTTGTCGGCGCTAGGTACGAAGTCCGTCAAAAGGTGAAGTGTATGAAATGGCGAAAATGCAGTGCAGCTTCCGTCACATGGTCACTGGTATTCAGTCTTCTGTGAAGAGCATAGCTTCAGCAATACGCCTACAGACGCACTTAAAGTACTAGCATGTGGTTTAATTGTGAGAAGAAAGCTAAAAAAATATATATAGAGCGCTTGCTGAAACCGTCCAATACTTGGTTGTCCCATTGCGTTGGAAAATACAACGAACGGTCGCCTTCAATAAGAGTGAAATTTATTTTCGTTGCATGTTATGAACCTGAAATTTAGCTTCGGCTGACGGGCTTGGCTGTTTTTGACTGCCAACGCTTTCATTGTGCCGTCCGCTTCTCAGTGTCGTTTTCAATGTTCGGAGAAAGAAATTGCGTATTAAAATTACGCTGAAGACTGAGCGTTCCATCCTGTTATTACTCGCAGTGAAAATTGTCTTATCTGGCTATGCTTACATTTGTCCAGCGGTATGTGTGTGTGTGCGGGAAAAACTTTATTGCAGGGAGGAAGCTAGAGGTAGCCGGGGCAACCTCTCACAATCACTAGGTGGGCTCCTTATTACAAGAGCCCATTGGCTACCGAAAATGCGAATTTGTAGTGGCAAAATTGGCTTCAATAACCCTATAGCCAGTTGATACAAATTGGTCATGTCGGTAACTTAAAGGGTGGAATCGCATTGACGTGAAATGGCGGTGTAACGTCGGCTCTGCAAACCCCGAAGGAAAAAAATATTGGTGTGGACGCACGTATTTTACTTGCGAAATCGGTCGGTGATGGCGACACTTCTATTTTGTTTGTTTTGTCTTTTCCTTAGTTTAAAAACTCCGTTTTTGGGAGAAAGCGGGCAGTATGATCAGACACTCTATCGATATAGGACATTCTTTTTTTCCAAAAACTAGACCCCAGACTTTAGCCGCCCATTGCCTGGTTTAACGCGGCGTTAGCCTCGGTTGCGTATCCGACAAAGCGAGCCAAGATCGCAGTGGAGGATGGAAGAGAACGAATGCGGAGCGCAGTGGAGGTGCGGTGGGTAAAATTACGGCGACACCAAAGAGAGAGGGATGAGGAAGGATAGAAGGAGGCTATGGACGCAGATGATCAGCAAAGCGGGGGAGAAGGTAGGTGAGAGCGCAATGAGAATGGAGGAGGGCGAGAGTGCCAGAATTTGTCATGCTTCCTGTGCGGAGCATGGTCAAATCTCGCACTAAAGCTTTTCCCCAGTCAGTGCGGTCGATCGCCAATGGTAGAAATACCTCAGCAGGTGCGCTCGCATTTCGCATTACCGAGTACTGTCATCGTCGGCCAATCACTCTTGTTGAACTTGTCCAAGAAGAGGACAAAAGTTTGTCCTCGGAGTTTAAAGAACTTTTCGACATACGAAGATATGTTCATCTGCTGAGCATGTCCAAAAATGGCTTTTTCTAGGAACCAAAACTGTGACCTATATATAACCGTTCTCGAGAATAGAACACCTTTTGGACTTAAACGAATATCTATGTCCTGTATACGATTTTATCAGAGCACAGCATAAAGCCCCTCAAGCAATTACGCCCAATTGTTTTCCTTCTCCGTGAATGGCAGTCTATACATACAGCGATGGGCTGAAAAATCTTTGTGATGCTGAAGATATTTGACTCCATGCATTTGCATCGTTGGTATAGACGAAACACAAAATGAAAATACATTAATATATAAACGTGAACTGCTCTCGTGAATACTCGTAATAAGAATGCCAGTGCTGCTTTGACTCAAAGTGTGTATGTATATATTAGTTGTACGTGTTGTATATCTAACGAAATAAATACACTTTTTCGTTGTGACAACAACTGCTTTCATACGTGCTGGCCATGAAGATTCTAGTGAGGCCTGACACGTGAGCTTAGTAATCGTTGGCTGTATATGGCACGTGTTGGCTTTGACAGTGATGCAATGTTAACAAAAAGAAACTTTATGACCTCTTTCGGGCGAAAAAGCGAGAATTTTCGCACATGCGAAAGCCACCTACGTAACATGACACACTGTCGTACGGTCGTACCACCTATTGCCACACCACGTAGTGGGGGACATCGCCACTGCTTAGCAGGTGAGCACATTTATTAGCTATCCCGTAATGAAATGACGTTTATATCGATCAACTAGCCACTGTAGGAACTCCTAGACTCATCGCCGTATCGTGCAAGTTGAGAGTTGAGAGACAAGGCGATGACCTAATGTTAACTTGCTCTTAAACGTTCTGCCTGGTTGTTTTCGGGAAGACTGACGACACGGAATAGCACAGTTGAGAATAGAAAATAACTGATCTTCATCAAAGAATTAGCTTTGGCTCTGCATCTTGAACCAGTTAGGATTCACAAACGTTAGCCATCGGCCGCAGCAGCAGTCGCTGCTGCCGCTTCGACCTTGCCTCGCTTCCGCATTTGGTAAGCTTCTCGGCGACGGGATAGTCTGCAGCTTCTCGTTGTTTGATGGTCTCGGCAGCCCGTCTGGCACGGCAGCGTATTTGTATTTAGTGAGGTGTCATATATGTATGACGTACCTTTAGGATAAATGAAGAAGCGGCGCACAGCGCGATTGTTCTGATAAAGACGAAGGTGTTTTGATAAAGTTGAAATTTGATAAAGACGAAGGTGTTTACTGCACAGCGCGAAAGCGTGTTGCAGTTTTACACGAGGCGTGATCGACTGCGGCGATGCGCAGAGCTCTCGTGCCTGGACACGACGATGACGACGACGATGTTTGCTGCATAGCGCGATATGAAACAACCGGCGCACGAGTACGTGGCGCTACCTGTGGAATACATGAGGTACTAGGTTCAGGAATAACACGGAATAACACGAAACTCGCAAATGAACGCAGTTCAGCTAACAGTAAAAAAAAAAAAATAATAAAAAATAAAAATAAAAAAAAAAACATTGCTAAACTTTTGACCTTTGTCTATGGTAAAGGCTGCCTTTTTGTGCGAGCCGTCTAGCAAGTTTGCTTCTGCAAGGGCAGAACACGCATGAGCTGCTAGTACTGAAAAAAAAAAAAAATCAGATTATGCTAAATCTCACACCCCAGATTATTTTAGCGTTGGCAGTAGATAGTTGCGGGGTGGTGAACTCCACAGCAGTGATATATTTCCCTGTTGCTTGGTAGCCGCGCTGTGCATTAAAATGAATATTTTTGCGGTTGCTACAACTCGCTCATGATGAATGAAGTCAACTTGAGGAGAAGGCAGGTCAGCATGTGAGTGCCTGTAACATATTGCTCACTTTTAATTACACCCTTTCAATACATCGAATTGGTTGGTTTGTGGGGTTTAACGTCCCAAAGCAACTCAGGCTATGAGAGACGCCGTAGTGGAGGACTCCGGAAATTTCGACCACCTGGGGTTCTTTAACGTGCACTGACATCGCACAGCACACAGGCGCCTTGCTTTTCGCCCCCATCGAAAAGCGGCCGCCGAGGCCGGGATTCGATCCCGCATCTTTGGGAACAGTAGTCGAGCGCCGTAACCACTGCGCCACCCCGGCGGGGTACCAATACATCGAATAATCGACACTTTTATTTGCAACGGACTTCGCTATGAGATGTGTCATGATTAGGTTTCCCATATCTCAACCTAGCCGACTACGCTTGCGAGACCTGAACTCGGACGCAGTTGTAGCGCACTTTTGTTCCACAGTGCGAAGTTAATGGATTATAAAATAATACCTGTAAAAGTTGTGGGCGATCAAATGCACGAGTACGTTCAGTTTTGTAATCGTGTATTGCTAAGCGATCAACATTTTAAACGTGTAAAGTAGGCTCTATGCTGACGCCGAGTTCAAAACCTGTGCAGTTTGGCAACGAATTTCCATTCTCATAACACTATAGCGGTCGCACATGTAACTGTAAAATTAAGGGTTTATTAATTAATGGCTTCATGGGTATAACGACAGTGACCATTAATCATCTTACTCTTGATAAATATTCTAGTCTCTTTTTCAACGTCTCTTAACACGAGCACATCATTTGCCCTGGCTATGTTTTGCATTTTATGTTATATTGTAGGATGTAACTGGATCATAATCGCCGCTTAAAAAGCAGAGAAGAGCCGAGATGCGAAAACAGAATTGGAGTACTGCACCGCTGGCAAAACGGAAGTATACAGCCAGGTGAGCACTGCACCATTGAGATGCAAAACTAGGCACCACTGATTGCCACTAGGGGGTACCTGAACTCGGACGCAGTTTTAGCGCACTTCTTCTCTTCGACAGCGCAAAGTTAATGGATTATAAAATAATACCTCGAAAAGTTGTGGGCGATCACATGCGCGAGTACGTTCAGTTTTGTAATCATGTATTGCTAAGCGATCAACATTTTAAACGTGTGAAGTAGGCTCTATGGTGACGCCGAGTTCAAAACCTGTGCAGTTTGGCAACGAATTGCCATTCTCATAACACTATCGCGGTTACACATATAACTGTAAAATTAAGGGTTTATTAATTAATGGCTTCACACGTGTAAAGACAGTGACAACACTCCACTAAAAACCCTGTAAAACCCTAGCATAAAACCCTAGTGGAGATCAGTGCTAGGCACATATATCCTTCGTCTTCACAGGGGATACGTCTGATTATATATCATTTTGACCGAGTAATGACGGCTTATTAAAATTAACGGAAAATGTAGTCCCTAGATAATCATATCTTTCTCTGACTGTTCTGGCCACTATTGTGTTGCCGAGGACACGCGCCCCACCCGCGTGCGCAGAAGAAGAAGAGTAAGGAGAAAAAAAGGAGGGTGGTTAATTCGACCATGGAGGTGCCTCCGGACGTCGCCGACGCCCCTTACGCCAGAGCCAAAGAACCAACGGCACTTTCACCAGAGCCCACCGTGTAAGGCATTGCAGTTTTCAGTACAAATGAGCCGCGTGAAAGAGCGTGTATACTGATCAGTGATTGACCGTAGCAGAGCCTATATAAAGCATGGTCTATTTCCATTTTATTCGCGTTTGTACAAGTAATGGTGATTGTGATTCCTCCAGGTGTCATACATGTCAATTACGCACGGAACGATGTCACGAGAAGAGCGCACAGTTAAGCGATACGATAAGCAGGGACAGTCATAGGATTGGAGTGGCGTAGCCTGAAATCGTTATATGCCGCCGGCGGGAAAAAAAAAAAAATGGCGGAAAAAATTGTGGCCGAAGGCGTCGAAGGAGGCATGCAGCGCTCGGAAAGTTTAGGGGGTTGTTCCGACACCGAACCCCTACCATATAGGGGCATATGCCCCTGGACTGGAATATCCTGTTTCTGCTAAAGAGAATTTGATTTGCTCAATTTTTCTGGTGTACTTCAACATACACCTTGCAGCTTAAGTATTCTTTTAAGCGCCAGTGCCTTACTTTTTAGTACATGTTAGCTGTTACCTGTCGTCCCATTTCCAGCAGCACTAATCCCCGTTTTCTGCATTTCTTTTCGACAACGTGCAACTTAAATTAGGCATGAGTTTACAGCCCACCAAAGTTTTAAGCATTAACCTTTATTTGAGGAAACCTCTCTGTATTCTACTTCACTGCTGCGAATTTCATTCTTTGGCAGCGTAGATAACTATATCGTACTTTGAAAGACCAGACGCTGTTAATTTGGGCCGCTCTCCGCTTTGGTCCAAGGCTGGCTTTAAAGACACGGTGTTACAAGTGCACACTGTTTCTGGGAAAAGCGGTGACGCCATATAGTGGTATATGCAGCTAGTGGTCATACTAAAACGATGTAAGTATAGTAGACTCAACACTTAGTTTATGCCAACATCCCGTAACGTCCAGGACGACCGCAATAAACTAGGTCACTTTAATGCGGACTGCAGATTCGACTGGCCTTATTATTCTTGCAACATCGTGGAGGACAGAGCGAAAGGTAAATAGCAGCGTCACCATTGCTGATAATATGGATGCTACAGTGCAGTCGCAGCACACATGGATGTGTTAGCTTTGGTCACAAGTCTCCAGAGCACTGAGTTTGCTTCTGATTCACGTGGCAGAGATCCTGCTGCGTCATGAAGGTGCGAAAGTCCTGAGGAAAAGCCGGAGTTTTCCCCGTTCCGATATTTGGAGGTCATATTCTTGGACTGGGGCCTATTGTCATGAACTCTCTATATAACAATACGTTATGTCTAGATTTTATCTCTAGTTTGCTGGAAATGGCTCAATTGTGGCTCTTGTTTTTCGTTCAGCGCCACAGCCTTGGGCATCGTGATCACGTTGGGTTTCTCCGCCACCGTGCTGGTCCTGGTCGGTGTGTTGCTGATGCTGCGCCGTCAGGCGTCCCCCGAGCTTCAAATGAGAACTACCGAGGCTATGACGTGGTCGTCACCGACGCCAGACCCCGCCACAGGCTGCTTGACGCCCGACGACCAGACCATCCTGTTCACCGCCCACGGCGTCATACGTGGACGGAGCTTGAATGTCGGCAAAAACTTGACCGTGCGAGCTTTTATGGGCGTCCCGTATGCAACATACATTGGTCAGTTCATTAGGTATGTGTATGGGCTTGAAGGTGCCCCAGGGTGAAGGATCGGCAAAAATATACATACGCATTGCATCCGTTACAAAATGTTTGCAGCGCGCAAAAGATATTTCGGCTAAACGCGCCACTCGCCTTGCGAAGCGCCGAAGGTCGCGTTCCGAGCCATATGGACAATGAAAGTTTCATTGCGAAGTATTATGCGCTAACCTATGCACGTGGACAAATCTTTTTTTCTAGACGATGTTTTCGATATTCGAGTGGGCTGATCCTGTGATTCTAAAGGCTTCTTACACGGTAATACTTGTCCCATAGAGCTATATGCACAGTTACGAAGACAACGTTTGAGAAGACGTCTCCCTCACAGCTGATGTATCGCGCGGTAGGGAGGGCTAATTATAAAAGAAAAAAGTGGGCTAAAAGCCGAATAAAATTTACATTTCAAAATAAATGAAAGGACGAAAGGGGTAGGGAAAGGGCGAAAAGAGGAGGCAGTCTACCGCCATACATTCATGGTTGCATTTTGTTGTCACGCTTGCTTTATACGCATGCTTTAATTGTAACGGTTTCTTGGACCTACAGTCAAGCTGCTCTAGCAGCTTTTACCAAGAAACCCTTCCAGCAAAAACTGGAAATAAAACTGAATTGAATTATCGAGCGCAGCTGGGGGCGCGCCCGCGCATCAGGATCGTATGTTTTGATTTTTTGGGTGTTCCTTTGTCTTTTAGAGCCTTCATTTCCAATTCTTTCCGTAGGTTTCTCAGAGAGGGTGTTCTTGTTCTCCTGCTCACTAAATCTTCATTTTTTCGGTGTTATAGTGTCTACTTCGGTAGTCTAGACAAAATTAGTCATAGAATTTTTAATTATTTCTTTGGTCATATTCGCGAGTATTTGTATGGGTCCCGTCTTTTTATTATTTCTGGCTTCCTGTTTACTATGTTGGTACCGAGTTTATTCATTTATTCCACTTTCCATGATTTTGTCTGAATACAATATGAAAGAATGCGGCCGAAATCTGCTGTATCGTCATCGCGAATGCACTCTAGCTTGTAAAGGAAACGGCCATGTCCTATAAAGTTGCTTGCGATGTCCCATAGTTTACTTTTTTCTTGAATAGCCGCACTTCCAAAACATGAGTGCAGCGCACGCTTTATGCGGGAGTGAATTTATTCCCTTCATAATAACACGTTTAAAATAAAGCTGCAGCCGAGCAGGAAATCACAGCGCTGAAGTTTCCGTCCTGAACCGGGCGCACCACCTTTTGACTACAGCCGTTAAAAAGCAATGACGCTCGTTCATGTTGGCCACTGATAGAATGACCGTCATGGCTTTCGAACGTGTATGCATGTTCTAAATTCTTAGTCCCACAGTCCCACGCATTCTGGCGTACATTTGCGAACTCCAGTTCCAGTGGACAGTATAATTTACACATCATTGCGCATTACAGTTGGCACTGTTCAGTAAACGTTGGCACATGCAAGCCGGTGAAGAGCTTCGCTCAGAAGACATATAATTGTTCCGCCGAAATGACGACAGCTATAATAGCCTCCTCATATGAAGTATACAAGTGCACGTAGAGAGAACGCACTGTCAGTTCTGCTCTTTTCAGAAGGAGGCGTTTCACTCTTGAAGCAATTTTGGAGGAGAAAACGGCTGTTACAAAAAGTAGAGTAATCAGTATACTCTACTAGAACACCAGTTCCTAAAGTGGAGTTTAAGTTACTTAAGGCCGTAAAATTAATCCTTTGTAAGTGTTAGCGGACTACGGAGGCGCAAATTGTTCCTTTTACTCTCTTCAAGGGCCGAACCTCAAAGCCGCTTTGACGACGGCTATGTGGACGCCTCTTCCCTTGCTCTGCCGTGCATCCAAGTGGGAGATCTGGGCGCTCCATCATCAACAGATTGCCTCCATATAAATATCTGGACTCCCCCGACCTGTCGGCACATGGAGAAAGGCAACAAGACAGTCATAGTGGCTCTCGTCCAGGATTGGTTTCGCACGACGCGGTTTGCGCTGTCTCCCGCCTGGAAAGAACTCGCCGCCAGCGAAGACGTCGTCGTCGTCGTCCCAAGCCACCGAATGGGTCTCTTGGGCTTCCTCAACACAGGCAGCCAGGGAATTCCTGGAAACGTGGGCCTCTTCGACCTGATCCTGGCGTTGCGATGGATCAAGCAGAACGCGGCTGAATTTGGTGGTGATGCCGACTCTATGGTCGCCCTGGGACAGGGCTCCGGCGCCGCCATGCTCTCCCTGGCGCTCAGGAGTCTCGGCCGGGGCTTCTTCAAAAGGGCGGTACTCCAGGACATGTCGCTGTTCTCTCTGATGCCCCGCAACGATCGCCACGTGGGCGAACAGAGGGCACTACGACTCTGTCGACTGCTCGGATGTCACGTGCACGCGGGTGACGTCGCCTCGCTTTACCTGCAGCGGTCATACTCGGAAGCGACTCTTCTGAGCTACTCCAAGGCGATCGACGAGATCTGGTTCGTGCCGAGCTTCGACCAGAAGCCCTTGACCTTCCCTCCCGAGAAGCTCGTGGACGAGACCAGCCTGGACGGAGTGGATGTTCTCTGCGGTGTTGACAGGCATTCGGCCGAGGTGCTATTCCAGCGCCACTTGCTGCCACTCCTCAACATAGAAGACGGTACCGGCGAAAATGACGAGATGCGTATCCTCACCAAACTTCTCGTGTTTTTTGTCAAGGAAATCACGAAGGAATTCGAAGACTACTTGCCTCAACTTATTGAAGAGATAAGGGTGCATTATGGGTCTATTACTGATAATACATACGCTGCCCTCAAGGAATTCTTCGGAGACTTGGTGTTCCGCTGTCCGATGATGCAGTTCGCCGACGCAGTGGCAACGTTGGGGATCGGCTCGGTTTACCACTTCGTGGGAACGACTAACAACACGCACAGTTTTATCCTGTCTGCTTCGCAAATAGCACGCTTCGTAAAGTCAGGGTAAGTCACTCACATACCTTTTGAAAGGATATTGTGGATACAAGATGAACCAATGGCAGAACCCTGCCTCTGAGGAATCTACACACTATGTTGGGTTGAGCAGGAGGGCATAGATTACATGACTGCCCGATGTGTAAAGTCCGTTGAAATTGTTTAGGCTCGTAGTAAGTTTGTATAGAAGTGCTTCTTAGAAGTTGTCGGGATTCATCGCAAGTCTTTTAAAAAAAGGCCGCACTCAAAATCTGTCTTTTGCAATTGAGCTATACTGTCTTTGCAAGGTAGAGTATTTTCGGTAGAGCAGACACCTCGTATAGATAAATGATTCACACACCTATGAAACCAAGCAGCTGCTTTTTGAATAGCTGTGGAACTCTTGGCTGTGAAACGGATAAAGTAGATTTTCGTTGGCTGTGACACGCAAACAAATCTACCCAATTTCGCCACCCATTATTTCTCCTGTCGAGTGCCTTTCGGCCAACAGTGGAGCTGCTTCTGGCTGAAGATGTCTCATTATATGACCACTGAGGCACCAACCTATTCGTCTTACGCTGCATCGCATCTCCATGTCTTTCGGAAGCAAAAAGGATGAGCGTACACTGCTGGCCAATCAAGAAATGTACACAAGTTGTCGGGCACCCCTTGCCGTCTTTTCTCTCTCATCGTCAAGAGGCGCAATGGTCTGTGAACATCGAGCATAGAAGCAGACTAATTTAGATTTTAAACATCAAATTCAGGATTGTCAGTGTGAATCTAGTACAACTCGAACCAGAAAGGAGGCATCATTTTCCCTCATTGTACACTAACCAAATACCTGCCCACCCATCCATTTTTCTTGACAACCCAACGTTTCCTCTAAAACATGTCCTCAAACTCCTATCTAAAGTAGGCTTTTTACATAAAATTTCCCATCGACGTGGGTCTCAGCCCGTTCCTCCTTGAGAAGACGAATGAGATCTGTTAAAGCATGTAGATATACTTTTTTTTTCTTAATTTTTGCACAGCTCATTATACATCGCGAATGAATTTTAGATCCTATACACCACTGTTTTTAGTGATTTTACAGAGCGGATTAATTTTTAAGCCCTATAAACCACTGTTATTTATCTCTTCATGAAACCTCACAACCAGCATAATACACCAACTTGAGTACACCGTTCACCTTGTGTTTGGCGCTCTTTGGCCTGAGACGCCCTTTCGCCATTAAAATCCATCATCACCATCAACAACTATATATTTATCTACATACAGGGGTAACTTTTTCTGATAATGGCTGCTCAAACAGCCAGTACACAGCTAAACACGGCTTAAAACTACATCGCAACTCTTATGGTGACTACTGCTGACACCTTCGATGTGATCTTGCTTAACTTTGACAACAGCAGCGTTGTTACTGCAAACTTACCCTAATATTTAGAGCTATCTAGATAGCTCATATATGGCTTTTGCTTTGCTGCTTGCATCGTTGCAGGAAAGCACCGACTTTGCCAGGCGGACAGCATTGGGAACCATACACAAATGCTTCACGTTACACCGTGCACCTGCCTGATGGTGCCCCTGCGCAATCCCACCAAGAGCGCTGCAAGGTTGGACGCCGGGTGCACGACTATTTCTGGAGCATCTATGGAATGAGATTTAATGCGAGCAGAAGAGAAATGGAGTTTCGACGGCAGCACGCATGACACAGTATCCTCCTGCTCCTTTATTAATTAATTTATTTATGCAAAAATAGACAAATCAATATCCGGTGCATTCTGCAGCATAGTCTTTCACATATGCTACCATTATTATTGTGAATAACTGATTGGTTGTCACTGTGGCTTTTGAGAAGGAAACCATATTGAGTACGACTGTTTTCAAAGAACCTGCATTTCACAGTTCATTCTTATGCTGTCCTTGCAAGATGTTAGCTCAACATATGCCTTTTTGTTCATTTCATGCAAATTACTGCAATACATTTGAATGGTTCAATACAACTTCATACTAATAAAAACTAAAAACATTCTGGCTATTTTTGACAGAAAAAAACTGTTCTTGCAATAGCAGCCCTCATTGTGCCATTCTTATTAATACAAATTATTTTCAACATAATGCTGTGATATGCAATTTTCTGTTTCTCAAATGCAAGTCTGTAGAACTCAATTGCATTGCCTCAAACAATGCCACTAATTGCTCTCAGAGTGCTGACTACATCGCAGCATTCAACTCAGCTACAATATCTGCATGCCATTTCTTGATGAAAGAAACTATTAGAGAAATAAATTTTTTTGATTTCAACTACAATAGAACCTCATTGATATGTGCCCGGTTCAAACGATTTCTCGTTTCACACGTTCAAAATCGCGGCAGTAAAAGCCATAGAGTTACACTATTTTTCTCCCGGTTAATACGTTCTGAGAATACTATTATTTCCCGGTTACTGCGTTCGAAATTTCGACAAACTAGTATAATACGTTTTGTGATCAATCGGAAATATGCTATCGAGCTCTCGCGACTAAACTGATCAGCGGCGATCGACCGCCACAGTTGCTTTCCTGCAGTGCCTAGGTACGACGGTGCGAAGCATCAAAGAAAGCCAACGAGCCAACACGAGCTGACATGCGAGGCGCCTGTTCTTGCGGAAACATGACTTCATGAGTAATAACGCGGTGGCTGCTTTTGCGATGTCTTAGCGGCATAGAGACTAACAATTCGATAACTACAACTACAGTGAAAGCTCGTTAATTCGAAAGTGCGCCAAGACCGGCGCGGCACCCGTGGCTGCCTGCTCTTCTCTTCCGCGCAACCTTCGAAGCTTGAAGCTAAATACTCGTTAATTCGAACCCTGTTAATTAGGAAATACTAATAAGTATTTCTGTCGGCGCGGTCCCAGCCAACGCCCGTGAAAGGCTATGACGTCGGAAAGACGCTACGAGTTTCCAAACAAAAAGCAAATCATTACGCGGAACGTTTTTTTTTTTTTTCTTTTTTTTCGACGGTCAGTCGAGATTATGACACCGGCTTTAAGCAGCGTTCGCTTCAAAAGGCGTTTGCACTTCCAATGATTGTGGGGCAATGGGTGGCACCCACCTCAAGTGGGACACGATAAAGGGAAAACAAGGCCTGCACAATCATACGAGCGCTGGCATTCTGCCAAGTTGCCTCCCCTCCTCCCGCTGCTCCGCTTCCTCCTCCTTGATACAGGATGGAGATAGCGTGAAGAGGTAAGCACACCGTGATGTTATCGCAGCGCAGAATCTTGGCGCAATGCCAAGAAATGGGCGGTGAAATGCGACGGTGACGGCGCGAAAGCGATGGACATTCTAACGAACACATTTTCTTCTGACATGGGCCTGTCAAAACATAGACGTGGTCCCCAAAATAAGAAACCCGAGTGCGGAGCAATGGGAGACTCTGCTATCCAGCGACCGCTGCGAAGACCAGCAAGGTCTGGTACAGCGAGCTCAACGGGCGGCAGTGGCTAGAGCCTAGCGGAGCCCTGGAGCGAGGGCAACCGGCCATTGGCTAGAAGTGGACGAGGTCAACGGAGGAGACTCCTGGGAATGCAACAAGGAGACACCTCTGAAGACGCCCCAAAAACCGCCGAAAAATAACATAAGGCTAAAAAAGGTTTTTTTTTTTTTTTTTCCTTCCTTTCAGATTCTCAGTGGTAAAAGTGGGGGGTAGGTTCACTATGAGAGGGGGTCATTAGTTGAGTAAATACGGTACCATGGAGGTAAGAAAACTAAGGAGAGAGCGTGACGTCACGCGGCCAACCTTCGCAAGCCAAGCGCCGAGGAAGCTGTTCCCTCCCCCGTTTTCTCGCTCTCCCAGTCTGTCCCTATGTTTTGATGTCGCCATGTTTTAATGCGGGCGTCTGCCTTGGCGCGGGCGCATGGCTGTGGCCCTGTGGCTCCCCGATGCTGCGCGCGCGGCAAACCCCGCGTAGCTTCGATTCACGCATGCGCGATACGCAGCGGTAGTAGATATCGCACGTACGCTATCACGTGGTCTAATCACGTAAAGACCAATTTACTCACTTTTATTTTTTATTACTACGATCTTTCCATAGTTTTCCTTTCTCCATGTACGGTACATTTACCGTAATGCAAATGGTTGTCAGTTTTTTTCGAGGCCATTCGATAATTTGAACTTTTCTTCCCCGTGCCCGAGAAGTTCAAATTAGTGAGCTTTTACTGTATTCGCTTGCATATGAGCCGGCCGGGACGTGGGGAAGCAACATGAGCACGATACGATGGCTTCTCCACATGTCACTGGTTCAAGGGGGTGAAGCATCCTGAAACAATAAGAAAGCGATCCCGGCTCGTCACTCCTGCGAACCAGATCTGTCTGCTGTCCCACTCGAAATACGAACTGAATTCTGCGAGAGCTAAAAATGTCTATAGATGCCAATCTACACTTCTAAATGTCTTTGTACCTCATTCTGCAATTCATTTTTTTATTACGTATTAGACGCAGCTCGGATCATACGTTTTCCTGGATAATAAGTTTCTTTGGCATTTTTTGTCATATTTATCAATGAGGTATTACTGTATGATTTGCCCAAACTGAATTTATGTTACAGCTGATTTAGCCTATTGGAAGAAATAAAGCTTTCTTTTCTGAAGTCTCAAATATACTAATAAATTGAAGTGCTGATGGATGGACCTATTGCGTCGTTTACGATGGGTACGCGAAGAAATTAAGGAAGAATTAAAATGCAATCTAACCTTCCATGCTCTGTAACCATATTCTATGAATCTTTATTCAATAAAAACATTGTTTGAATGACATAGAGGTGTAATCTAAATGCTAAAATGAGGTGCTATGGCCAGCAAGAAACTAACATTAAACTGTCTTGATACCAGCTTGTCTCTTGCAATAACATGTCCGACTGGAAAAGAATAAATCAAAATGGCAGCAAGCCTCAAACTGACAACCTACATATAGTCAAATTCAAACTGACAACCTACAAATTGTCAATTGCAGCAGCTGTAAGCATGCAATTTATTTAAGCTAAAGTTACAAGCATATTAACTTTTAAATTTGCTAAATGCAGAAGCAGCCTTGCTCGCTGCCTGCTCTAAAACTGGGAGCACATCTTGGCAATATTAACAATGTGCATGTGTTTGTCATGATGTGCACTAGTGCAAATTACTCCTAAAGACAAGCATAGGAGATCTGAACAACATGCTTAGTGTTATGCATTATATTGCTAATGAGAGAAGCCAACACGGAAAGGATTTCAAGGTGTTACAGTAAAATACAGTTTAAACTGTGGGCCATGTGCTGTGGCCACGGAGGTGCTGCTGGGCATTTGGCAAGACAAGGGGAAGGGTGTCCAAGCAATGCGGGCTCTTTTCAGTTTTTTGTGCACCACCGGACTTGATTCGCACTTGTAAAGCAAGATCCCGTGCATGTAATATATTTCATACGCCTTCTCCCACATTGTCACCCATCATGATCTTCTTTCTTCTCCCCTTCCCCAGTGTAGAGCAGGCCAGATTTTAATAATTTCGGCCAACCTCTTTGCCTTTCCTTTCAATAAATCCACTTATCTATGATTCACAGTAGAGCATTGCACGGGCTTGGCCAACCTTAAAGCCCGATGATTGGAAAATTGCTGTTTTGCTGAGCCCAGGCCAGCCTTAGCCTCGACTTTGCGGGCCTGGTCTGGGCCCAGGCTTGAAGTGGTGGGCCCAGACCAGGCTGAGGCTAGCTGTGCATGGCTTCTTTCAGAAATAAAGGAATCCCACCGCTAAATTCTGTCTAGTGGCTTATGACTAAACCACTACTATTACTTTTGTTGACGCCGAATGAGAGCTAAAGCTAATTTGTAGACAGAGTTTAATCAGCACCACTCAATGATTTAGTAACTCTGGACGCACATGCCTGATGCTGTTCAATGATGCTAGCCAAGAAAGCTAAAAAGAAAAAGTGGGAAACCCAGCAGCGCACTTTACAGTGAAGGTCTTATGGAGTGCTGTAACACATGACATCCGGCTTGTTTCCACAAGCATGTGCCTGCTAAAGTATACAATACCAGTGACCATACACTGTTTGACCTAGCAGAAGGTGCTGTTATCGCTAAGAACTCCACATTTCGAGCCTCATATGAGCCGCTGGAAGACACTCAGTTGGTAGCTCAGCAGGCAGCTGGCTATTCAACGATAGCCTTTGGTGTGTGCCGGGCTGGGCTTGGGCTTCAAACAGTGGGCGTGGACCAGGCCAAGACCAGAAAATCGGGCCGGTGCAGTGCTCTAGTACACGGCATCTCCATCACTCTACTGACCAGTGAATGAAGCTAATATTCGATATAGTATTGTGCTAGAGTACCCGGGTTCGATCCCGACCGCGGCGGCTGCGTTTCAATGGAGGCGAAACGAAGAGGCGTCCGTGTGCTGTGCGATGTCTGCGCACGTTAAAGATCCCCAGGTGGTCGAAATTACTCTGGAGCCCTCCACTATGATTCCTATTTCTCTCTTTCCACTTTCACTCCCAGCCTTCCTCCCTTCCCTTACGATGGGGTTCAGGTGTCCACAAAAACAGAAACAAGTGAGACCGATACTGCGCCTTTTCCTTCCTGTGAACCAATTATATTATTATTATTATTAACAAGCCATGATCAACATTCTTGAGCTCTTAATTTGGTCAATGATTAGCTTTTTATTTATGTAGCGAGAAAAGTTTTTACAGAGGACTACTTTCTGTCATGAAGAACTGTGGACTTAAGTTGTATCCTACAGTTGCACTTGCTATGTACAAGTGAACAGTGGGGGCGTAAGGTGGCTAGCAATTATGGGTGGTTTTACTAGCAAAAAAGAATATTACATGTAAAACAGAATACTTGCGAAGTTTGTCTGTAATACAAAGTGCCATATGCTGCTGTGGTTCCTGTAATAGCACCATGTGTATATGCCATATGCTAGCTGTTGCGTTCGACATTCCACCTGGTTCTGACTGACGGCCAGTGAAGCCACTCGCATGGCAAAGTAAAATACGGAGAAACGGACCTGGAGGCGATGTCTTTTACAAATTACAGTAAAACCTCGTTAATTCGAAGTCCTCGGGACCACAAAAAAACCTTAGAATTACCCGGGGTTTCTAATTATCAAACACGGACAAAAAATGAAAAATAATTGCACGATACCTTGATGCATCAATACAGCCCTTTTATTTAGATGTTCACTTGAAGTAGTCATCGATGAGAGACTGCTTGGCGCGGTAGTTCGCAGCACCGTAAGTCATGTCCTCCAGTTGACTAATAATGCATAGCATATCACCGTTACCACCCCTCCACTCCACAAAACTGCGCACAACGTTTAGTGACTCTACGACCGCAGTTAAAGCCGGTGCACGGGCGGGTTCAGCATCAGGATCATCATCGTCGGAATGTCCTCTTTCAGCGATCTCACTTTCGAAGTCCGCATAAGTCATTTGCACATCACATTCTACATTCATGTAGTCCATGAAATTGCAGCCGCCGTCATCTTCAGAAATGTCATTCATGTGCACATTTGCACATTACATTCAGCATTCATGTAGTCTATGAATTTGCAGCCGCCGCCGTCTTCAGTGATGTCATTCATGTGCATACAGAGTGCTTTCCCTTCATTGTCTAATGTACTATCAGTATAAGACAAGTCATTGCAACCATCACTTTCTTCATCGGGCAAACCGGCATCTTCCCACTTAGAAAACCCAGCGTGCTTGAAACAACGCTGAATCAGATCGCCCTTTACTTGCTTCTAGGCGAAATGCGGTGAAGACGACGAGACCAGACCGTGCGACGACCGCAACGCAAAGGGTAGACAAAGGTACAATGGAAACACGGAAAGACCTAGTGGTGCTAGTGGCACAGCGGCATTTCTGAAAACTGATTCTAGCCTCCGAGGTGCGCGCCGCATAGCACAAATCACTGAGGCAACAGTCAGAACCGACGAATTAACCGAGTTGAGGTGCGCTGACTGTTCAATTTATCCAGCAAAATTTTCATAGAAAATGTTGGAACCGCTGAAAACCTTCAAATTACGTGGAATTTCAAATAAGCAGAGTTCGAATTAACGAGGTTTTACTGTAGTTAGTTTGTGTACAGCACACACAAGAAAAGACAAGATTTCAGAGGAGTGACAATGCATTAACTTTAATATAGCATCATTTTTTGGAGCATAATGAACACAATTATTGGTAGAATATATTGATATTGGTAAGGCACGCAAGCTGAAACTTAATGGGGAAGCTATTGTACAAAACTTTTTTTGAGGCAGGGAGATGAGTAAGGCTGGAATCATTCACATATGGTATCACAGATGCAACTGTCCAGGCAGACTAGATGTTGTGAGACTCTGGTTAATGCTCGCAAAGCCTTGTATCTTCTCTATGTCATGCTATCCAGGTTACAACAGGACTTGGACACTTGTGAGCTGGAAAAAATAGTGCACTAACCATTAATCACTGATGCAAGCAAAGCAATGCAATTCTAAATTTAAGAAATGCATTAGAGTCACTGCAAAATGGGCTAGCTAAAACTTGGCAGGGTATATAGTTATATACAGCATAGAAATAGCACTAGCACCTTCCTGAGGTAAAAGCACACAGCTTAGAAGCGCTCTGGCTATCAACACCACAATGTGTGCCATAGCAAATCCTTTGGTCTGCTAGACATGATAAACTTCCCGTAACCTTTACAGTTCATTCTGCATATTTTACAGAACATTTTAGTATACATTAGCCAATGTACGGATCAAAGCATCACATTCGTTAATTCGTTAACTTATTGCAAATCTTGCTGCTATACTAGGCCACACATACATGATTCTACAGCATTTGCTAGCATGTTACTGCTCACATCAAAAACCTTTATAGCGAAGAGATTACTATAGTAATGTAAAACTATCCACCTCTGAAAATACTGTCAGGACATTATAAAATTCTTCATATATGAAATCACTCTTTGTTGATCTTGGTATATAGTTCACATTCAAATTCATATTTATGTCAAAGCAGGTCTTGAATTCCTATTAAGGCCAAATCACATGTGGGACCTTCAGTGGTACACCTATCACTACTACGTGAGGCACACTGTCGGCCCGCGGACCGATCAAGCAAGAAATGTCAAATTCCTTTTCTCCAGCAGGGTTTAGCTGCAGACTGCGCAGCTATGCGCTCTAGCAGTGGCAACAGAAGCTAGCAGCGGCACCCTCTCACAAGCTGCAGTGTTGAGAGAGAAGATTTCACACTCCTGTGCGACGAGCACTCAGTTTCAATGCAGTGGAAGAACCACGCAGATGAAAGCAAACAAAGCGAGCAGTAAGGTGGAAACTTGGCATTGCTGGTTCTGACATATAACATTGTTATAGTGAAACACATTACAAGGCTAGAGAACAAGAGCACACACACAGTGCTGACTTTCAACGACCCAGGTGATGTCTGAAACAGTACTTAGCAAGGCTGAGTTGTCTGGGTAATGCACAGTGGAAAGCTGCCATCGCCGCGGGAGGGAGTGCTAAAAGCAAAAAACTGGAACTACAGCCACTATTACTACAAAACTAAGTGGTCAGTGCATTCTCAGAGATTAGGCCTTCCATTTTTGTTATGGTTGCCGCTATATGCACAGCAGATGTGCGCAGTGGAAGGGCTATTTTCATGGACCCTGCCGATCATTGCACACATTGCTACTAAGGCCGGAAGCCCGCTCGAATTAACTGGAGCAAAGCCATAGCGTCAATGGTCAAGGGACCGCGCCAACCTTTGAATTATCCAGATTTCCGAATCAACGGGTGTCAAATTAGTGAGCTTTTCCTGAAAAAGGGAGTTCATGACATACAAGAAGACAGCTGCAGACTCAATCATGGTGCAAGTTTAGTTTTACACAGTTTTAACTTCTTTCCCTGCTCTTATCTCCGTTCTGGAGACAAGCAGCCCTGTTACTTGCAGCGCCATAAAGTTCGAATTTTCCGTAGCAGAACCGACTCGAATTGAAATTAAGAGGACTTTTTAAGACAGACTTCTGTTGAGCTTGGCTGGATCAAGTCGTACTTCAGATTATCTAAAAATTTGAATTTTCGAAGTTCGAAATAAACGCGTTCACTTACAAAGTTTCTCTCCTTGCACTACTATTGCAGACAGCCTATCTAGAAAGTATAGAAGAAAGTAGTACCCCCCTCCCGACATTAGAAATTGTCACTGACATCAACAATAATAGGCACTAAAGCTAAGTGCCACTCACTTTTTGGGTGGTCTTCGTGCCACCCTGAGCACAAGGTCGCCCTGGCGGACGCGCTTGAAGGCAGCGATGGCCTCAGCGTGCGACAGACCCTCGAAGGGTTCTCCATTGAGAGAGAGCAGCTGGTCGCCCTCACGGAGCAGGCCCTCAGCCTGGCCGCCCGGGAATATGCGCCGCACGTAGATGCCTAGGGCCCCGCGCGGCGAGTCACGGCCGCCCACCACACTGAAGCCCAGGGCTCCTCGTCCGGGGCCCTTGACGAAGGTCACTGTGAGTAGCTCGCTGCCGCTGGACACACCCGGCACACCCGCAGAGCCGCCATTGTGGTGGTTGTGACGCGGCCGCCGCGGCAAGGTGCACAGCACACCACTGCTGTACTGCTGTGTCGCCTGCAAACGGAAAGCAACGTTCTGAAAGGCGTGCAGGCAACCTGCTGTGCAAGAGGCACGATTGGTTCCATTTCGGTGACTGTCAGCTTCACCATATAATGGTATTAAAACACCGGATGCGCTTACACCTTTATGTAGGCACATAAAATTGTTAGAGTTCGTGCCTAGCAACCAAGCTATACATGTGTGAAGTATGTGGTACAACCGCACTTAAATGTTATTGGCCTAAACAACTTCTATGCTTGTGGCTCATACACAGCATGGCGCACACCCATGGCCAAGCCATCTGTTCTTGCCCGTTGACTGCTGCGCGCCACTCATCTAAGAAACTATATTGATGCCTTGCAGTTTGAAGCCCTACTCTGTCAATGTGTAAATCCTCCCTTCCCTTTCCTATTTTCCCGTCAATATCCTTTTATCTTCTGCAAACGCAATTATAGTTCGCTTAAAGTTCAAGCTGTGGGAGCCCTGTTCAAATTTATTCCAACTTCTGTTACGGCTCCCAAACAGCTGACACCAAACAAATCAGCGCGAGTTTGTGATGTCTGTGAAAAGCCACCGATTCCAGGTCCACGTGACAACACACTGATAGTTTTCAGGATTGCTTTCAGCTGACTATTGCCGTTCTGCATTACGAGCTGTCCTGTCGAGTAGGAACGTAGCAACACAAGAAGCTGAAGATCATGCTGCGGACGTTGCATCACCTCGGGTCACCAACGGCTCCAGCTTGACGACTGAGTTTGTAACCGCGCTGGCAGCCTTGCCTATGGCACTCTTCTCGTAAAAAAAGAGGCTGCTTAGATTTGCATGCAGCTTTTCTTTTTCGATACTTTTTTGAAGTTAGGGGAGCGCTTAGAATCGCGAAAATAAGGCATAAAATGGCCTTTCATGCTAATGCACTTCACTTTCATTAAGATTTGTAAGCATGAAGTGAGGTGCTCACTTGGTTGTCTTTCTCGCTATCCTCGGAGACCTCTGGAATGGTGTTGTAGTTGGCAGTAGCGCCGGGGTGCGAAATGCTGGCCCTTCGCTCAGCAGGGACTCTGTAAGGTTCAGCCAGCCTGGATGCTCCGTTGGGCGGCGGCGATGTCAGTGGGTCTTCACTGTAGTCCTCCACCACTTCTTCCTGCAAAAGAAGTTGAAAAGGAGCTTTTTGAGTGGGTATTAAAGAGTAACACCAAAAAGTAATCTGTGCATAAGCACAAAAATATCCTGGGCCTGGAGCCAGTCAATGTTATATTAAGGAAATAATCACCAAGAAAGCTGACCCACCTTGAATGACACTTCACTATGCGAAAGAAATTACACAAAGCAAAAGATGTCAGCGATCAAGAGACATGCTCCTCATTTCCTTCCTCAATAGAGCGAACGATGACACGAAAGAAAAAAAAAGCTCATGGCACCCATCCCGCCCCAGTCACTTGGAAGCACCTTATTTTTTTGAAAGTGCACCCAGAAGCCCAGCTGATGTCACTGGAGGTGATGCAGCTATGAAAGCGCGGTGAGGTATTGCCCTAATCAATTGTAAAAGGTCGCTAGGAGCACTTCTCAAAAGGTTTAAATTTACGGGGTTTAACATCCCAAAGCAACTCAGGCTATGAGAGATGCCGTAAAGGAGGGTTCCAGAAATTTCGAACAGCTGCAGTGCTTTAACGTGCCCTGACATGACACAGCACACAAGAGTCTTGCTTTTCGCCTCCATCCTCCTGTTAGCACCCATGATAACCACGTTCTGGTTAGACATTATAACCCTCCCGCCGTACTCCCTTCTGCCTGCCACCTTCCCAGCTGTTTCCGGGAGTATGGCAATCATCCTCCAGTTACACCGGCGACTGCAACACTGACATGAGGCCCAAGAACGGGCATTTAAAAGTAGTCACTGTAAAGAACAGATTCCAAATGGCACTCGTGCCTCGCATCGGAGTGCACGCACATATTCCAGAGCCTATCTGCGCAGGTGCGCGGCACAAGCTCCTATGCTCCAATCTGCCCCACCAGATATTTGGCGTGCTCGCACGCATCCATGTACAAAATGAATAATGAGGATGTGCCCCTCTTTTTACGCCAGAAGCGAGGTTGCGGTCACCGCACGGGTGTGTGCGAGTATGCCTCGCGGGTCTCCATGGACTTGTTACATAAAGGCAAAAAACTTTTTAGTAAACAAATTTTTCATTGCAAAATATATTTCTGCACTTGCCTTGCCGCCAATGTTAAGCTGCTCAAGCACTCCATGAAACAACCAAATACTACCGTAAATAGTGCATTTACTAGATTCTAGAGTGAGCAAGCATGCTTGGCAGCCTTGAATACATGCTCTTCCTTTCCAGGAAAGGGTGTGCTTGGATTCGCATGCATTTCTTAAAAAAAAAATTTGCAAGAATTGGGTGTACCTATACTCGCAAAAATATGGTATTTGCGAAAAAAAAAAAAAATACTAATAATAAAATAAAAGAAAACATGCTTAAGAAGTCTGCATTTCTGCACGGAACGAGCTACTAAACACTGACCTGACGAGCAACCAGCAGGTGCACCACCTGGTCTGGTGTGGCAAGCAGCTGACGGGCCTCTTCGATTTCTACACCTTGAACTTGATGACCATTGATGACCAGGAGCTCGTCGCCCTTGCGCAGCTGTCCACTCCTGAAGCAGAGCAGGAAAGCATACCAGTCTCAGCACTGCTAAGAGGTCACAGTGAGCTTTGTTGCCACGTAGGGATTCAACGGACGGATACGCAGCACTCAAGAAAGAGGCAGCATGTCAGAAAACACAAGTCATTTGGAGAAGAAAAACAGCAACGTTGAAGAAAACGTGTGCATCTCCAGTCAGAACTGGCTAACTTTCCTTTATACGAATCTTAGTCTTTCACGCGGTGTGAAAAGACGAAGTGGGATACTGAGATGAAATATTACAAAAATTATATAATTATTAAAAACTTATGAAAGGTTAGGCGCTTACCTGGCCGCTGGCCCATCCTGCTCTAGGTCGGCAACTACATAGCCGAGCACAGTGCCGTCTGAAGCACACTTTCCCTTGATGTACACGCCCAGCTCGCCCCTAGAGTCCTTGGCCAAGCGCACGGCTAACACGCGCGCCCCATCTGGCACACTTCGCATGAAAGCAGTGTCACTTCCTCGCTGCTGCCGCGTCGCGCCACCTTCCAGATGCGCCTCTAGCCACAGGCGACGCCGCAGGTCATTTGTGCTGGCTGCGTGATGTCCAAGGTCATCACTACCAGATACATCACTGGCACTGCGACACCCGAGGTCTCCCAGACTTGCACGGCCCACCCGACAGTCTTTACCGCTATCCCTCACAGTATCGTTACCGACACAGATGTTTGTCCAAGAAGAAGCGCTCTTGAGTGTGGTCTGCAAGAGAGGGGCGGCGCCTTCATTCTGTGAGGATTGTTCTTGCGAGCAAGCCCTGGAGAGTACGGGGGACTCGAATGAGCAGCTGCGGCCTTCCGTTGACGTTGACGGCGACTTCTTCCAGCGGTTGCGCAGCAGCTTTCGGTCTAGTGTCCAGGCACGGAACTGCTCCAGCTTGGAGCCAGAATTCGGTGGTGTAGCTCTTTCGGACCGCGGGCTGGACTCCACGTCTCGGTTGCTGCCGTTGCTGCTATCGCTGGCAGGGGTCACTTGTTGAGAGTTGTCGCCCCTCCGCAGGACGGAGAACAGGGATTGCGTCTTGCAGCGCAGGCTCTTACAGTCGTACGGCGTTGTGTGGTGGTGGTGATGATGGTCCTGCTTCGAAGACTCAAGCCTGTGAGGAAAGAAACGAATCATTTTCATCAATTATGACTGTTACAATCCAACAAGAAGAAAGCAATAGTCTTACTGAATCAGCTTGCAGAATAGGACAAAGCTTATATAAAGAAAAAAGCATTAAATCTAGCAAGCAAAAAAAAATGTCAAGATGTGAAAAGCACTATGCGGGAAAGGAGAATGGTCACGGCCATTTTCTTTAGGTAACGCTTCGAGCTGGTGCTGTAAGAGATGGGTTAATACAATTTATTGCGCCTCAAGGTCAACCAAAGAAAATTATGAACAGCCAGCCAAACATCACTAAGAAAGCCTTTTGTTTGTTTTTTGTAATAGGGAGGGACGGGGGAGGTGGGCCACTGTGGACAGCGAGCAGAGTTTGGCGCCGAAATGACGCAGTTTCTTTGACAGTGCCTACATCTCCTACAAGTGTTAAGAGACACCACTCGAAGTGCGCCATGCCCGACTATGGGCCTGTGCCTAGAAAGTAGCATATTTGTGGCCACAAAAACCGTAGTTAGCCAGAGCATAGGACTTCTTTAAATTTAGAGTCACTTTGCTTATCATGCTGTTGCTGCAGAAACATTTCCTGCAGGGCTTGTTCACGATTTGCTTCAATTGAAACTGACACCTGTGATGCTGCAAAAGACAACAGCACGGCTTAAATGCACTTGGCGAACCATCACTGCTACCTTGTATACTTTTCCCTTCGCACTGTTAAGATTAATTCAGGCAAGACGGGCAAGCACTTGTCAGTTGTCGTATATGCTCTTCTATGTCTTTATGGTATTTAACGTCCCAAAGTGGCGCAGGCTATGAAAGATGCCGTAGTGGAGGACTCCGGAAATTTTGACCATCTGGGGTCCTTTAACGTGCCCCGACATCGCAAGAGGCTCAGGAGACCTTCCTCCTCGAGTGCTCGAGTGCGGAGGCGCAAGCTGCTCTCGCACGCCGGGCTCGAGAGGCAGCGGGATCTTGCCTCATCCCAGAATAGGGATGCAGACCAAAGAGATGCCGGTATTCACCACCTATGCCGGCTCATCCTCTGTCTTACACAATAAAGGTTCTCTCTCTCTCTCTCTTTCTCTGACATTGCAGAGTACACAGCCGCCCTGCTTTTCGCCTCCATCGAAAAGCAGCCGCCGAAGCCGGGATTCGATCCTGCATCCTTGGACACAGTATTCGAGCATCCTAACCCTTGCACCCTCGAGGCAAGGCTCTTCTATGTCTTTGTACTTGAAGTAACCTCTACGCCATGCAGAACCAACTAGACGAGAACATGCGCTTCTGTGGGATTATTGAAGTTCATCCCCTCTAGGCAGCCATCTAAATTCGACACAGGGTATCATGAAATCAGGTGATATGTGGGACCCCTGATCACGAGCTTGGTGCATACATACCCCGTGCGTGAACACGCCCGCCAAATGCTGAAGCCCGCGCATACAGTGAATAGGGCAAGAGCCCGATATTTTTCGGTACTTCTGTTTGCTCTCGGCTCACGTGTCCTAGCCACTTTTGTTGCCTCAATTATAGCCGCCTTGATACGTGTTGCATCAGCTGCTCCATGCCGTGGCGGCGAAAGCGAGTGGGCCGCAGTCTTAATTCCATGTTTACCTCAAACACTTCATGTCTATGTCTACGTCTTGCCCGTGAACCGTTGCCGCTAGCGCTCTGAAACCAGTTGCCAAGGAAAAAAAATGTAGGTGGTCTAGTTCAGTTGTCTACACTATACATGGTGCTACCTGAACAAGAATAAGCTCCTGGAAATCGCAGCAGGAACAGCGTTACAGGAAAGCGCATTGGTGCACGCAAGAAAATTACGAGTGCATTCAACCTCATACAGTGAAATCCTTAGAATTTCTAACTTAAAAAAATCATTTCATGAAACAATTCGGTGATGAGATGACCAGAACTAGTTTTGGAGGAGCTTTTGGAGCAGAAAAATTTACGTTTTGGAACAGCTATGGAGCAAAATGTAATAATTTTATAGGAGCAATATCAGCATTTTGGAGCAACTACCCTCTTTGCATTGCAATGCAGTAAAAGTGGAGGTTGCTTAAAAATGGTCCCGTACCGTTTTGAGGATACTTCAGTGCACCGACTGAACAGCGCATGACAAATGCCGCGCAGTTTCAGCGTACTGCAAGAAGCACATAGATGCAAGCGAGTGAAATGCGCGCAAGCATCTCAACACGTGACGCCATCTCCAAATAAAAGTAAGAGACTAGTTAGCATGAAGGGAGGAAACAACTTAGGAGAGGCCCTTGCCATTCCCAATGCATTGGAGAAAGTGTGGCGGAAGTGACGTCAAAATTTAGGATTAGCCAAGTTGGGCCATTAGCAACGGCATCGCTGTTGCTATGAAAACTCGGGCCACTAGCAACAGCGTTGCTAAGGGTCCGAGATACGTGAACATCGCGGAGATAGAAAATGCGGAGGGTAAAGGAGGAGGAGAGACATTGAAGCGTTCGGTCGGGGCGCGGCAGCGCGGCCATGCCGGCTTCAAAAAAGTGACGTCAGGGCCTCTCCTAAGTTCTTTCCTTCCTCCATGCTAGTTACGCTCGCGCGCCTGATCGCAGCCGCGATAGCGTGAAGTTATAACGAAACCGAAACTATGCCACTGATCGAGTGAGGGGATCCAGTTGTAGCGCAGCGCCTGTTATAATACGTAGGAGGGCCTGCGCACCACTGTTCCAATAATAATAATAAATTGGTTCTTAGGAAGGGAAAGGCGCAGTAACTGTCACACTTGCTCTGTGGACACCCGAACCGCGCCGTAAGGGAGGGGAGGAAGGTGGGAATGAAAGTGGAAAGAGAGAAAGAGGAGCCGTAGTGGAGGGCTACGGAGTAATTTCGACCACCTGGGGATCTTTAACGTGCGCTGACATCGCACAGCACACGGACGCCACTTCGTTTCGCCTCCATCGAAACGCAGCCGAATTGAAATTCGGAAGGACTATCGATGATCGCTGGCTGCGCGGGCATTACCTCGCTGCGAACCCTCCCCTTCCCCCTCCCCTCCCCCTCACCACACGTCCCAATTGGTGCGGTGCGAGCGCGCCCATCACCAGAATAATGAGCGTCCTGCACCTTGCTTTCATGGGGCTAGACCGCACTCGTAATCCCAATTAATGAGGGTCGTAGTCACAATTAAAAACAAAAAGCAACGTGTTGCACTTCTTTGTCTGGCCTTTGGCGCAAACTGGCGCAAGCTGGCACAATTTCGGTCATTTTAATGCTTTTTGCACGCATAACGTAGACAATTGTGGTTGTATCAAAATGGCGCAAGTGGCGTAGCTGTCCCACCCCTGATTAAATTCCAACTTCATATATAAAAAGCTTGAAACGAAAGTCGGTCCCAACGCGGATCATTCGAACTACACGCGTCGCCTCGCCAGGGCGGTCTAGCGCTCGGGACGTGGCGCGTAGCCTCCAAAACGGGGAGAGAAAGTAAACAATAACTTCAAGTCTAAAACCATAAAACTGACGCCATGACCGGCGCGGAGGCCGTGGAGACAGATGCCTCCTCCTTGTTCCGCGTGACCACCAAGACTTGAAAACTGCAGTTACAAAAAAAAAAAAAAAAAAAAAAAAAAAAAAGAAAAGAAAAGAAGAGAGAGAGAGAGAGAGAGAGAGAGAGAGAGAGAGAGAGAGAGAGAGAGAGAGAGAGAGAGAGAGAGAGAGCTTTCTAATTTCACCCCTTTAATTCAGAAATCCGTACAGTTCGAACTGGCGGAGCGGTTCGCGGCCAACTTCAGTGCAGGACTATGGCTCGGGGGCTCGCAGATTCCGACGTTTTGCACAGCTAGGTTAATGATCTGCACAGAAAGCGATCGCGAAAGTAGCCCTTCTCTTTGAACTTCACACTGCTGAGTAGACTGCGACCCTCGATGTACACGCGAAGGCAAGCGTAACGAAGAACGGACAGCCTCCTTTCTGAAAATATGCCGCTCACTTAGTTTCGGTTTCGCTTTTATGAGCTTCGCATCAGCGCGCAGTGATAGCGATGATGCTTTAGCTGATGGATAGCTGGCTGCGCATTAGCCAGCTATCCGAGTGCAGCTGCGCCGTCTTGGACGCTGATTGGCTGCACTGCGCGTTGCCCTCAGTCGCATCTGCGTGGTTCTTCCACTGCGCCACAACTCTGTGCTTCGTGCGTCTTCGCACATGGTGCGGTGAAGCTTGTATGCAACTAGCCCGCAACAGTATCATGGTGAAGCCTCCTCCCACGCCACCCACCCGCTTGAGAGAGGGGTATCAGCGCCAACACGTCGCACCGTTAAGGATGCAGCGGATAGAAATGCGAAACATACTGACACGTGAAAAGGCAAGACCGACCGTGTCAATATGCTTGTCCCCGAGCAAACGAACTTTCGACGAACTCTATTTTAAACGCGAAACATGACGGCATTGTCGCGCTGTTGCCATCAAAAAGCGGGGGACCATTTTTTTTTTTTTTTTTGCATACGCATTTTGAACATTATTTGTATTCTATAGGTAGTTGTTTATTCTATACACTCTCGTATCACGATTCACAAAATGAAACATTAAAGTGAAGCGATGGCGAGAGACGTGCGGGTAAAAAAGACAAAGTGGAGAGGTAGGTACTATACTCCTTTCACGCCAGGGGATCGGATTGCTGGCAAGTTTGGTTTGGTTTGTTTTGGGGGGTTTGACGTCCCAAAGCAACTCGGGCTATGAGAGACGCCGTAGTGAAGGTCTCCGGAAATTTCGACCATCTGAGGTTCTTTAACGTGCACTGACATCGCACAGCACACGGGCGCCTTGCTTTTCGCCTCCATTGAAAAGCGGCCGCCGAGGCCGGGATTCGATCCCGCGTCCTTGGGAACAGTAGTCGAGCGCCGTAACCACTGCGCCACCCCGGCGGGGTGGACTGCCGGCAAGTGAAAGCAAAAGCAGAAGCCCGCGTCTATACTACACGCACCATCGCACCTTCGAGAACACGCCCCGACTATATAGATACTATCGATATAGATACTATAGATACTATCGAATTCATGCCTTAACGTGAGCAAGCTTGTCTTTCACTCGAGCGGTCCTGTGGAGAGCAAACAAACCAATATTTTACAGCAGGCCGGGTGTTTCACGGTCAATGGCTGCCCTTAAGCCCAGCTGCATATAAGTTAAAACAAAGAACGAGAACTTTGCCCTGCACACAGCAGTTTCGAGTTATGATATTTGCACAGCACACTGCTGCAGTGCTGTAAGCACGTCGGCTCACAATTAAGTGGCTCGACAGATTCGATTCTTACAGATGCGAGCTTGCTGAATTGAAATTCAAGCAGACGACGATGGAAACCGACGCAATCGAAAACCGTTTTATGCCTTTCAGCGCCATGCAATGATTTTGCAAAAATTTGCTCACCTGTAGCAATGGGGCGCTAAACTCCAAACGTCACATTTTTCTGACTTACCTGACATAAAATAACATCCAGAGCATGGAGAGCTTCACATCACTAAACAGAAGGTGAGCGGCGATCGTGTGCGATTATGCTTGCACGGAGGACTTCTGCAGACACGGGCCGACAGTTGATCCTTGCTTACATCCATTAATTTAAGCTGTTTAGTAACTAAAAGTGGGCGCGATTATACATATATAAAAAAAAAACCCTGTTACCGTACCCAGACTGATCACATATGAAGTCCTTTTTACAGTCACCACCTTCGAATGCGGTGCCGCCTATTCGCGAAAGTCGCCGATAGTAAAGGTAGTTATCTACTGCAGTAGCGCCTCACCTGGACTTGTCCTGCCTGGACGCCTCGCCTCCCTTGGAGCCGGCACTCGGTGACTGCAGGGAGATCCTGTGCAAGAGCGCCGCCGCCAGCCTCTGGACGTTGGAACCTTCTTGGGAGGAGGCGCGACGCTGATGGGATGGAGCTGCGCTCGGCGTCGTGGACGCGGTTGCCGCCGTGCGGGGGGTCGTCGCTGATGTGATGTCATTTGTGAAAGGATGACTCGCGGGCTCTGTGCACGCGATGCGTGGCGACTGCACGGTTCCACTGGCTAGAGTCATCCTTCTGTAAATGAAAAAAAAAAATAAAAAATACGTTGCGATGTGTCGCGTGGCGGATGGCCTTATTAATATTCAGCGGCGACGAGCGCGCACTTGGCATAATGAACGAATTTACCACAGCTGTATAAAATAGCAAAATAAACAAACAGAAGCGGCGAGAATACAACGCCTAGCTGCTCCCGATGATAGAGACATTTACGGAATCAACGGCATATACCGTATTTGCTCCGTTCTAACCACCTCCTTTTTTTCACGATCGCGCTTAAGGCTTACTACAGATGGCAAGCAAACGGCTAATTCCTGACAAATTGTTGCGCTTGTGTTGTGCGTCCGCTCACCGGAGTGCCGTTCGGAAGCCAACGTCTTTGAACCAGAAGGTTCCGCTATAAACCAATGACTCAAACCCAAAGTGCGTCAAATTTATACTTCGGCTCTGGGAACACGTACCCCTCCCCGGCCAGCTGGCTCAATTACAAAATGACAGTCGAGCGCAATTTTAGAATTACGTCATTAGACAGCTGTCGCATATAGCAGCAGTCTTGTGCTGTGTTCCAGTACGTTCGGCGTCAAGTGTGCAACCGAAATGTCATGGTGCTCGTGCGTGACTCGCGCGTTGTTTCCCGGCGAGACTGCGAAATCGTACCCGATGTCGAAGAACGAGCGGCATGCAGCCGCAACCATCTCCGAAGATTTACATTGGCTAGCGACGTGCAACTAGCTTTACCGCCGGTAGAAATCAGTTCCGTACTTATCGCATTCGTCGCTGTGTTTTCCGCCGGAAAGTAAGGGAGGAGGCGGATTTCGCTGCACCTTCCCCCCGTACGCCCTACATTCAACACCAAGAGGCAACATGAAAGGAAGCGCACCTCTGCCCATGCTGCTGGTAGTGGTGACCCGCGGTGGCGTTGGCGGTGGCGGCGGCAATGGCAGTGGCGACAGCGGGCGCATCCTCGTTGGGGCTGTCTTCGCCGCCGTTTTTAGTGCCGTCGCTTTCGTAGCCGGACTCGTCCGAGCGGTGCTGCGTGGAACTGGCGAGGCTCGCTGTGTCGCCAGCGCCCGGCACACCCACGTCTTCCTCGAGTGGTGGGGTTGGCGGGGCTCCGCTGCTGCTGCCACTGCTGGTGCTGCCGCCCTCTTCCGAGCACCGAAGGTCCTTGCAGACGGGCACCCTACACGGAGCAAACGGACACAGACACTGAACGGTACGCAAAAGCAAAAAAGAAACCAATAATAATTTCTCTATTTACATCCGTGACGGAGCAGACCGTGGGTAAAAGTAGGTTTAGAAGATTGCCTGGATTTGTGAACTTCTTTGAGAACAAGCAGGAAGCCTCAACCAGCCCCTTTATGATCTGTGACAATAAACAACCTAGCAAACGAAAGCAGGAAATGCACTCAACTGTTAGATACGCGCGATAGCCAACTCCACAGCTCATATCTTGTGGGTTTCTGATGAAAAATGCGACATGAACGACCGGCAGAAGGGGGGGAGGTGGGATGCTCTTTGGACAATTAGACAATATCGCATTCCCTCATCAGTCAAATATTCCGACACTTCATCTGCCGCTGTTTTCTGCGCATACCTCTGCAACATGCATCCAGTCAATCAGATCCAGGATTTTGATCGTTACCTTCCCTTTTTCTTCAGTAGAGTGAAATGCCGCTTGAGCCCGGGCAGTTTGACTAGTTGGCGAAGCTTTGAGAACATCGTCGGGGGATGGCTCTCCTACGAATACTGACACCTGACACCTGTTGCCAAGGGTAAGCCTGGAAGTCCACGGGCCGAGCTTGCTGCTTTCGTTCTGCGTTCCCGGTTCTGTGCCACGGCGATGCTTTTTTGACTTGAGCCTGTTACTTTGTATCTGCCTTCTTTGTTCCCTTTTTCTGTACAGCACCTCTCCTCTTGCTATCTCTCAGCGGAGGCCTTGGCCGATAGAGTGCGACAGACGTTCAGAATAACATGATGTTTGCGAAAAATGGCAGACACAATGGCTCAGGTGTAGCCAAAGGGAAGATAAAGGAAGCTTGAGAAAGCCCAAAAAAGTATCGGTAGCAAAACTTTGCAGCCAACACAAAAGGAAACCAAATGGCGACGCCTTTGAATCTCGAACAAGCCCTCCGTTGAAGAATGGTACTACATTCTTCTAACATTTTTTTTAATCGATATTTATTGCCTCAGGGCATCAGTAGGATATGCGATGAAGGATGAATAAATGATTAAATGAATGGAAATAGGTTGGCTGATTTTATGAAGTCCAGAAGTGAGCGATGATGAGGTTCCTGCGTCCAAGTGACGTATGAAGCAGGATTGGTTGCTGAAAGGCCAGCTATGCTCAGGTGCCGGATTCGGGTTGGTTTGAGTGCTGGGCAGTCCCACAGCAAGTGGTGGATGTCGGCCTCAATATCTTCGTTTTTACAGATCGGGCACCCTAGGCGGGGATATAAGTGCTGGAAGTATGACCACGTCCTAGTAACAGCTGGTGTAAGGGCAACACCGACCCGGATCCTCCTAAGCGCAACCTCCTCTGCATTTGTTCGCGAATATTTTCCGGCGACAGTAACACGATTCGTGCACCTAGAAAAGTATAAGCTGCTTACCCGTCCATGACGGATGCCTCGCCAAAGCAGTCGCGACGGTACCGGCCTCCCGAGTGCGCCACGCTTAGTACCGTGGTGTCCAGCACGTCGTGGTCCATCACGTCCCCATCGTGCAGGGATGCCTCGATGACGAGTGCCGACGTCGAGCGACTGCGGTACATGCGTGACGACGTCTTGCGAATCACGGCGCCATGGCGCTGGTGCGAGGTACGCTGCTGGTCCTCTGCCACATTTGGAGCGCAGTCCTGATAGAAGCTGCCGTCCTGCGGAAACGATGACGTTCAATTAGCGTACGCGGCTGGATCTAAAGTAAGATCGCTCTAGCAGTGCATGTTCACTGGTGCTTACAGAAAAAGCCGCACAAGGCACACGACACTCGAGGTCATCGAGAACGTCGCAGTTATGTTCTGCACTGCTGATCCCTATGAAAAAACAACCATTAAATTATGTCACCTCCAAGCACGAAAGGCGGGCCCCTCTAAATAAAAACCGTGGAGAGCGTTTACAGGTCGTGCAAAGAGCACTTGAGAAAACCTAGTAACAGTTAAGACAAGACCAAATAAGGTAGTTTCCATTTACGACTTTTGAGCAAGGCAACAGGAGGGCAGATCAATATGGAACAGGTCTCACGGAAGCGCATCGAACTGACACTGTGGAAACAACGTGAAGTCTTCCGCATAATAGAAACGTCTCCCGGCGACAGCTTACGAAACCAGAGATGGCAGAGCAACAGACATTGGCTAAATCTAAGTCAACTTAGCTGCGGGCTAAAAGGCACCGTCTATCGCACACGGAACAATCCGTACAAAGGATAAAACTATAGATAAAACCAAGCGCCGCATTCATAATAAAATAGTCCGTAAGTATACTGTGCAGTCTCTGCACGGCACCAAACATCCCTACCTGCGTGTTACACTTTACACATCTGTGTACACGTTACACATCCGTGTACACTTTACGCAAGGCCACTCATAGCGGAAGTGTACGTACGTGTCTGTCCTGTAGGCACTCGACGCTGCGCGAAGCCTCTCTCGACGAGAGGAGATCGGGCACGGTCAGTCTCAGTGGCTGGGTGAAGGTGGCCAGGCGCTGGGGCCACTCGACCAAGCAGGGCCGCTCTTCGGCGGCCAGCGACATCGGCGGCGGCGTCGACGGGGGCAGCGAGTATTTGTGCGGGCCCACGCACGTCTTGCGGCCCACGCGGCTGAACGCGAACCCTGCCAAGTGGGAGAAACGCGCTCAGCGTCAGCCAGAAAACGCCCGAACAAAGATATGGTCCGCCGCACATACATACACAAACGCGCGAGTATAAGAAGCGCCGTGCGTGAGATAACTGCAGCCGCCAGTTTATGGGCCTGTCACGCTGCTGTTCGCCCGTGCGTACCGCCGCGGATTGTGGGTTCAATTGATGAAGGCGTTCGCTGTAGACTTCGGTATTTTTTTTTTTTTATCCTTAGTCCAGATGCGCATCCTAATGGCCAGAATTCCAAACCTGCTCAAGAAATGTATGCACGCCCTGCTTACTAAAACAAGCAGGCCAGGTGCCGCCCACTCTATGCGAGCCGTTAAGAAAAAGGCTCAGATGGTCAGCGGGGAGCCGTGAAGACATGGTGCTGAACGTAGTTTTTTTTATGGAGTTGGGCCGAAACAACGTCTGGACGAACAAGCCCAGATAGTCAACGCACAGAACACTTTCTTATCCCAGCATAACCCATTTTTTTTTTTCGACACAGTAGACGAACGCTGCAGGTACTATGGGGAACAGGCAGTTCATATGGTATGGGAGTGTCAACGAAACCCAAACCTTACCCCATCCCCAACCCTACCCGCGAGGCCTGGCAGGTGGCCCCGCTAAACTGCTCGGGATTAGATGATCGAGCTCTAGTCCGAGGAGCAGAGGCAGCGGCTTCGAAGCGACCAATGACGTCCCGGACTAGGGATGTCACCTAGTTCCGCGGTGCCATAGGTTCTGCCCTCTCACTTTTGCATCTATAAATTTGGTTCATCACTATCATCACAGGACTCCCTTCAACGTCAGGAAGGGAGTAAAGGAAGGCAGCACCTGAACATTCGACAGTAAAACGGCCATATGAAGTAGAGATTAATTAAAGCGACATCCGGAATGGATGAAACACGTCATTATTGTATCAAAAGATCTTCGTATATTGTGCACTATTACTGGTGGAGTTGAAAAAAACTTAATGTAACGACTCTGCCAAAGGTAGCCATGGCGGCTAAGGAGAACCCTTGCTGTCTACTTTCGAGCCCTTTTCGTAAATTATGGAAGTAGATGAAGGCGAAACGGAGAGGCATCCGTGTGATGTCAGTGCACATTAAAGACCCTAAGTGGTCGAAATTCCTTTGAAGCCCTCCACTACGGCTCCTATTTCCACTTTCACTCCCACTTTCCTCCCGTCCCATGCGGCGTGGTTCAGGTGTCCACAGAATTGTGAGATACACCTTATTTCCTTTCATTGAACGAATTATATTATTACGTGGAAGTGAATGCTTACGCAAGTATATATATATATATATATATATATATATATATATATATATATATATATATATATATATATATATATATATATATATATATATATATATATATATATATATATATATATACTGCTCTTCGTTCCTTCTAAGTTCTACACGAATTTTAACAAGGGCAACGAAGAATGTCGAGGTTATATGATAGCCGTGGAACAATAACATAGAATTGCAATTCTGGCTGGAGAACCTGCAGAAAGAGGACGAGTCCTGGCAGCCGCGACAGCCCGAAGAATGCCAAGGTTGTCCCAAAGCACCGGAACGTAAATGTAGACTGAGAACGAACAGAGCCAAGGTAATGATCACCGGCAGAAATACAAAAAGAAAGAAAAGAAAGCTCACAAAACTGCGTTAGGAAGCATGTGCCGCAGCCGCGGACTGCTGATAAAACCAAAAAGTAGGCCATACACTTGCTAAGGTTTATTACACGAATCCGCCGCGTCGTACACAATATGTCACGCAAGCATCGGCCGCATGCCTCACGGTGTGGTTTAAGTCGCCCAGTGGTCATATCTAATCTTCGCTCACCCTCCCTCCACTTAGTTCCCTAAGAACGTCGAGGTCAAAATGCATGCGTCTTAAATTAGGAATGCCTACGGATTAGCTTTTTATGTCCTACTCTTGACGGTATGCGTACACCAGCCGCGTATCGATACTGCAAAATCGAAGTATACCATGCATGATTCGGCAAAGTACTCAAAGTTGGGATAATTATTTCCCAGCTATAGCACGAGGTAAAAAGTATTGAAAAAAAAAAAATCCCAATTTTTGCAGTGTCACGTCTTTGCGACTATACTATACGCATCTAATACGTATACTTTCACCCCACGCTCTTCGGCAAAAGCACGGAAATCCTATCAAAGCCAAAAATAAAGGGCCCACAGAGTGATAACTAACGCTACAGGAGCAAAGCCTTTTTGACATCAGAATCCCGCGCCTAATTAAATTGGACACAGGCTCGTATCCTCAGTTTTCCTTTGTCACAGTCTTGCATAACAACTGTGGTCGGCAGCTGCAGGCAACACACAAATGCGTCACGAGCGCGCTTTCGAATTCCGTCAACAAAGCATTCGCAGCAAAGAAGAGAAGAGGGCCTGGCCAGGTGCGTGCCGTTTCTGGACGAGTTTCGGCTTTCCTTCGGCCTGGCTTTTCCCATCTCTGTGGATCCCGACACCGTTGTTTTTCTCCTTATCTTTCGCCTCCCGGCCCCATTCTCTTCTAGGCCTATTGTCTCCGTTTTCGGCGCAGTTCGCGGGGCCGCTTCTTTCCGCTCGCGGAACGGCTCGGACCGCCGGCGACGAGCAACCGGCGGCTGACTCCCAGAAAGAGATGAGTCAGGCAGCGGCGCAGCCGGTGTACAGCTCGGCCTCCCAAAATGGGCCTGGCTTGTGCGCGCACTGCGAGCTTCCGTTTCTGGAGGCGCGAACGGAGAGGCTGCTGCGCCTGTGTGTGTACCGGCGGCGGTCTAAAAAGGGGTGCGGAAGACAGCTAAGATCCCCCCAGGCGGTCGGACGAAAGCCCCCACCACACAAAGACCGATGATGAGACAACGACCAGCCTCCGCGCACTCACGCGCCACAATGGGCAAGTTCTACCGCTAGTTGGCGCGGTATATGACCGCAAAGAAGACCGCGGCAGAAAAAGAAGGTGCGAAATTGTGTTGTTGATGCCTTGTTGGTGAAGGGGGTCGTTGAAGCGAAGTTGTGCCGTTTAGAAGTGGTCTCGTGTAGGTTACACCAAAGGCGGTGGTGAATGACTCAGCGATAACCTCAGGGGCACTTTTTGCGCCTGCGGACCGATAGATAGATAGATGGATTTATTGAAAGGAAAAGCAGAGAGTTGGCCGGAATAAATCAAATCTGGCCTGCTACTCTGCACTGGGGAAGGGGAAGGGGAGAAGAAAGATCATGATGGGTGACGACCGATATTTTCTTCTGACTATTGCGCTCCGATGGCTGCCGCCATACAAACTGCGACCGCTCTATCGAACCCTATATATACCACTTTCTGCCATGCTGCTTTCTAGTTATCGCCCACATACTTTCATTTTTGCCATTACGAGAGTGCCCGTCGTATGACTATGTTTCTTCCTTTCTACAGGGGGCACTGTTCCAGAGGGACCGCACGACTTAGCGCCATTGGTTGCAACACAGTCGTTAGGCGCGGCGCATGCTCCAGTTACGCTTCAGACATGGAGGACGTCAGGCAAGTATACAGCGTAGCAGACACTCGGGCATAGTTCGCGATTCGACACGGTAGAGCGAGCATATACGAAGTTATTCAACGTCAATTTGTCTCGGAACCGCGGAAAGAAGCGGCAGCGGCGAAAACCACCAAGGAGGCATTTCCTTGATCCTCGAGAAACCAGAGGAGCTCCTTCGCTGGCCACCGAGCAACATCGGAAACTTCCTTTTCTCACACTTCTCACCGGTCTGTAGCTCCGCAGCTTTCTTTCGGCAGTGTGAGCCACCCACGTGGAAGATTGACAGCTCCTTGCGGCCCGTTCCGGATATACACCAAGGCGCTGTTGTGCTGCTGGGGCTATGTCGTCCCGGCCTTCACTTGGTAGCGTGCAGAGACTCGGGGTTGAAGTAGGATTGAATCTTCGAAGTTGGTGAAATATGTACAAGCAGGTTTAATGGCACTTTGAGAAACTTATTTACAAGATTATTTACACGAAAAAGAAGGGTACATCAGCAAAATGGCAAGCGTTAAGAGTTCATAGCGAGAAGCGACTGGATGAGCCGTTTACCCAGGGCCCAGAGCCATTTCGTGCTCTGCAGCGTCCTTAAAACCCCCCTATGTCCAGCCCCTCTCTGAAGATGTTGACCAACCAAATCCAGGGCACGCCCCTCAGGTATCGGCATCCAATCGAACACATCACTGCACTGATGGTCTGAAGCACTGACTGGTCCGGCATTCATTCGTTGGGCGTGATCACTTGTTGGCGGGAAAAGCTTGGGAACGGCGAGGAGAGGAGGTACATTTCTATTCTTCAGCAAAGAAACCACAGGCTGGTTCTGACAAGGGGTTTTACTTCTCAGAAACCCGAGTGCACGTGGCGCCGCATAGGGCTCCCAACATTGTCCCTTTTCGACAATTGCAAATCTTTCCTGCATTCCCGGGAAATCACTTAATGGCCGTATGAGTCATGCTCCTTTCTTGTCCTGCACGTCAGCGGACATGTCACTCTGTCGTCTCCTTTGGATAGGAGGCATTCATCACTGGAGGATAGCACTTCTCGACTGGAAGGGTGAACAAAAGAAAGAAAGCACTTCCTGCTATTTCCCGCAGGGGGACGTTTCTTTGTGTTTTTCCAGACGTTCTCTTGACAGGGTCAATTTGGCATTTGCAGGTTGTCCACAAAGCAAAACAGGCTTACAAAACAGGATTCCTGGAAACAGGCTCACTTAGAGCCATTGGACCATCACCACATTTCCACAATACTTTTCCATGCCCACAGGCGAACAATAGAGCGCGCAAATGCGGATGCTTGGTCGTAACAGCCTCCTCCCCCGCCAGAAGAGTCTCGGAGGGCAGCAGTCGCAGCTGCTGCATGAAGAGACGACTTAATGGCCTGCACGTGAACGCTTGAAGCTCGCTGTTGCTTGTCGCGTTGTCTTGATTGTCGTAGGCCAAATTGCTCGAGCTGTCTGAAACTCAACCACATGTCGAAGCAAGCACTGGGCTCCCGTCTGAAGAGACCAGGTCAAAAGAAAACTGCCATTGTTGTTCGAGAAAAGCCCACTCTCAAGACGTTCAGGACCCACGTATTCCTAGAAAACCAAACGTGCTGCTTTACATAGTCACACATATACAAGCGCACGAGAAAAAAAAAATAAAAACCTGATTATCAATTTGGATACATGGTGAGGAACACCTCGGACTGCTTAGAAACAGCGGCTAAGCGCGTCCGCATTCCCATTTAACTTCCCCTTTTTGTATCTTATTTCAAAATTGTACTGCTGTAAAATCAAGTTCCACCTAAGAAGGCGACTGTTCTTCGATGTCGCAGTTTGCAGCCAAGCCAGGGGACAATGGTCCGTCTCTACGGTGAATTTGGCCCCTCCAAGATAGCACTTCAATTTTTGAATGGCCCATACAATGCAAGCGCACTCTTTCTCTGACACGCAATAAGCCCTCTCTCTAGAACTCAGTTTTCTGCTCAAGTAGAGCACGGGGTGCTCATTACCGTCGTCATCTCTCTGGCAGAGAACAGCACCTAGCCCTCGATCACTGGCATCACACTGGACCGTGAATTCTCGGTCATAGTCTGGAGCTCGCAATACCGGACGGCTAATCAGCACAGCCTTCAGGTTTACGAAGGAGGCTTCCTTTTGTTCGTCCCAGACTACATTTGTCGGTTCTGTCTTGCGGAGAGCGTCGGTCAGAGGGCTAGCCAAAGCTGAATAGTTAGGGATGTAGTGATTGTAGTACCCAGTCAGACCCAGGAATGCTCGAATTTCCGTCTTCGTGCTCGGCCGCGGGTAGTCTGCTACCGCAGAAATCTTAATCTCGCTGGGTTTCCTGAAACCTTGACCTACATTGTGACCCAAGTAGTCCACGGTCGCCCTTGCCAGGCAACATTTCTCGGCCTTTACGGTTAGTCCAGCTTGACGCAAAAGGCTCAGTACAGCTCTTAGATGTACCATATGGTCCGCCCATGAGTCGGAAAAAACCGCAATGTCATCTAAATAAGGCACCGCGAATGTTTCACACCCATTTAAAACCCTATCCATGAGTCGGGAAAAACAAAATGGAGCATTTTTGAGCCCGAAACTCATCATTGTTGGCTGGTAGCTGCCCGTCGGAGTGACGAAAGCCGCGTATCTGCTGGCGCGTTCAGTGAGCGGTACTTGCCAGTATCCTCGAGTAAGGTCCAGCGTAGTCACATATGCCGCTCTACTGACCTGTTCTACTCTCTCCTCAATATTCGGAATAGGATACACTTGATCCCTGGTGAGAGAATTTAGCTTTCGGTAGTCTACCACAGGCCTAGGGTCTTTACCTGGAGCTTCTACTAAGATCATAGGCGAAGCATAATCGCTTTCCGAGGGTTTTATTACTCCTAATTCCAGCATGCGAGTTACTTCCATATCCAGAATTTCTCTTTGCCTTGGAGAAAATCGGTAGCACCTTGATCGCACTGGCACGTCTGAAGTCAGCTCAATATCGTGCTCAGTCAAATCAGTTCTGCCTGGCCTGTCCACGAAGCAGGCCTCAAACTGTGTTATTATCTCGCCCAGATCGGACAGCTGGGATTTCTTTAGTTCTCCTCTCTGCTCCGTCTTTTTGAGAAACTCCTGAGCGTTGCTTCCCTTTCCGCTGAGGCAAATCAAGTTGTCCCCCATCTCCTCGGGAAGGTTTAACGTTAGATTTACCACGGCTTCCCTCTGCACATAAGGCTTCATAAGATTGCAATGATAAATGCGCACTTCTTTACGCCTACCGGGAATTTTCACTGCGTAGTTAGTGTTAGAAAGCTTTGCAACGACTTCAGCCGGTCCTTCCCACTGTACTTCGAGCTTATTCTGCCTTGAACTTCTCAGCAACATCACCTGGTCCCCGATACAAAACGTCCTTTGACGGGCTGTCTTATCATAGTACACCTTGGAACGAGCCTGGGCTGACTTCATGCTGGCCTCAACGAGTTCCTTAGTGTTATGTAAGCGATTCAAGAGGTTCAGAATGAATTCTACTACTGTTGGGTCTTCTCCGCGCCCCTCCCAGGCTTCGCGCACCATTCGCAAAGGTGAGCGCAGTGACCTTCCGTACACCAACTCGGCTGGGCTAAATCCAGTGGATTCGTGCGGCACTGACCGCACAGCGAAAAGCGCTGCAGGCAGGCAGGTATCCCATTCGCGCTTGTTTTCATAGCACAGTCCCCTCAGGACTCGTTTGAGAACAGAGTGCCATCTTTCTACGCTGTTGCTCTGCGGATGATGGATCGAGCTATGCACTACCTTAATGCCGCATCGCTCGAGAAATGAGGTGGTGAGGACACTCGTGAAAACGCTACCCTGATCACTTTGGACCTCGGAAGGGAATCCAACTCGTGCAAACACTGACAGCAGCGAATCCACTACACTCTCGGACGCCACCTCGCGCAGCGGAACAGCCTCTGGAAACTTTGTGGCTGGGCATAACATAGTGAGGATATAACGGTACCCTGACTCTGTCACAGGAAGTGGCCTGTTACGACCAAGCATCCGCAATTGCGCGCTCTATTGTTCGCCTGTGGGCATGGATAAGTTTTGTGAATATGTGGTGATGGTCCAATGGCTCTAAGTGAGCCTGTTTCCAGGAATCCTGTTTTGTAAGCATGTTTTGCTTTGTGGACAACCTGCAAAAGCCAAATTGACCCTGTCAAGAGAACGTCTGGAAAAACACAAAGAAACGTCCCCCTGCGGGAAATAGCAGGAAGTGCTTTCTTTCTTTTGTTCACCCTTCCAGTCGAGAAGTGCTATCCTCCAGTGATGAATGCCTCCTATCCAAAGGAGACGACAGAGTGACATGTCCGCTGACGTGCAGGACAAGAAAGGAGCATGACTCATACGGCCATTAAGTGATTTCCCGGGAATGCAGGAAAGATTTGCAATTGTCGAAAAGGGACCATGTTGGGAGCCCTATGCGGCGCCACGTGCACTCGGGTTTCTGAGAAGTAAAACCCCTTGTCGGAACCAGCCTGTGGTTTCTTTGCTGAAGAATAGAAATGTACCTCCTCTCCTCGCCGTTCCCAAGCTTTTCCCGCCAACAAGTGATCACGCCCAACGAATGAATGCCGGACCAGTCAGTGCTTCAGACCATCAGTGCAGTGATGTGTTCGATTGGATGCCGATACCTGAGGGGCGTGCCCTGGATTTGGTTGGTCAGCATCTTCAGAGAGGGGCTGGACATAGGGGGTTTTTAAGGACGCTGCAGAGCACGAAATGTCGCTCTGAGCCCTGGGTAAACGGCTCATCCAGTCGCTTCTCGCTATGAACCCTTAACGCTTGCCATTTTGCTGATGTACCCTTCTTTTTCGTGTAAATATTGTAAATACGTTTTCTCAAAGTGCCAGTAAACCTGCTTGTACATATTTTACCAACTTCGAAGATTCAGTCCTTCTTCAACCCGGAGTCTCTGCACGCTACCAAGTGAAGGCCGGGTCGCCATAGCCCCAGCGTCACGACAACTGGTGGCAGCGGTGGGATCTGAATCTACAAGCCCCAACACTGGTGACCAGCGTTGGGATCTGAATCTACAAGCCACAACATCTGGTGATTGGAGGTGGATCTGAAGCTACAAGCCACAACATCTTGTGATCGGAGGTGGCATCTCAAGCAACAAGCAGGCGCAACAATCGGCCAACAAGACAGCAGCTCGGAACATCGATCGCATGTGTGGGTGAGTGCTTGGCTTTTCTTCTGATGTGGACCAGGTTCTAGAACAGGGTTAGATTTTAGAACTGGTAAAAAAAGTGTTGAAACGCCTTTAGGTTTGGTAGTTTGCACTGTTGTTTTGGAAGTAGCCGACACTCGGAGCGATCATGGACCTACAAAAGCTGCAGAAACCGGAACTGTTGCAATTGTGTGAGGAATTGGGAATTGATACAAGTGGTTTGGCACGAAAACCCTTGATTATAAAGGCAATCACTGATCTGGGAACCGATGATGAGGAGCTCAGTGAAGCATGGAACCTCATCGGTCAAAAAAAGGAGCAGCTCAGACAGCAGAAAGAGCGGGAAAAAGAGGAAAAGAGGCGTGAGAGCGAACGTGAGTGGGAAAAAGAGGAAAAGAAGCGTGAAAGAGAAGCAAAAAAGCTGGACCAAGAAATTGAGCTCCGGAAATTAGAACTAGAGTTGAGCAAGAGGTCGGGCAATTGTCCCCAGCTAGCGGTACCTCTTCTCAACAAGGAGGCAGATTTCAAGATGTCAAAGTACATGCAGCCATATGTGATATCAGGGGATATCGGTCTGTATCTGGCTAACTTTGAGCGAACCTGCGAAAAACTGTCCTTCCAGCGAGACACTTGGTCTCAGAGATTATTGACGGTTCTGCCCTGCGAGGCAGCGGAGGTTGTCGCGCGGCTAAGCAAGGAGGACGCGGACAACTACGAGAAGGTCAAAGCTTGCCTTCTGAGAAAGTATAGGCTTAGCGCCGAGGCGTTCAGACAACGTTTTCGGAACGCTACTAAGTCCAGGGACGAGAGTTACCCTGAATTCCTGTACAATTTAAGAGTTAATTTGGGCGAGTGGCTAAAGAGCACTGATTCCTACAGTGATAGGGACGCTGTAGTCGAGCGAATTCTTTTGGAGCAGTTTTATAACTGCCTCCCAGAAAAAGAAAGAAATTGGTTACAGGACCGAGGCGAAATTAAGTCGGCAACTGAAGCTGCCGAACTTATTGAGGAGTATGCTTCGCGCCGACAATTCAGCAACCCAGCAGTGGATAGGCCCCGCAATCCCAAGTTCAGTGTGAAAAACCGTCAGGAAAGGCACTTTGCTAGAGTTGGAAACGAAGAAATGAAGGTTTCTTCAGGCAAATTCCCTAGAAAGGACGGCAGTGAGAAAAGTGGGGAAGTGACCAACGTGCAGAACACAAAGAATAAGCTTGAGGCTAGGAAGCCGCTCACATGCTTTAGGTGTAATGAGCAGGGTCACATTGCCGTCAACTGCCGGAAAGAAAAGATTGCTTTCTCGTATGTCAGGGACTGCGATGAAAATATGCAGCTTTTAGAACCCTACCTGCATGACCTAGTAGTCAACGGGAAGCCTTGCAAGGTACTGCGCGATTCGGCCGCAACGATGGATGTTGTCCATCCGGCGTATGTATCGCCTTCCGACTATACAGGACAGTGTGCATGGATCCGACAGGTAGTTGAGGAACAGAGTGTGTGCTTGCCGATCGCGAACGTGGTCATCGAGGGCCCTTTCGGCGAATTAACAACCGAGGCTGCCGTTTCAGGAAAGCTTCCTAAGTGCTATCCGTATTTGTTCTCCAACAAATCGGACATGCTGCTGCGAAAGAGGGGCATCCTTTTCGGAGACAGAGTTGTGCAAGCCTTAACACGTTCAAAGGCGCGAGAACTAGCTACACTGCTCATTCCAGAAAAATCCACAGCGGAGGAAACGGCAGTTAAAACAGTGGTAAATGCGGAAGATAGCAGGTCAGAAAACTTTGAGAGCGAGGCATCTCAGATATGTCAACTTGAAAGTGAGCTTGATGAGACGCGGAATGAGGACGTTCTTGAGAGTAACCTCTTGCCGCCAGTGTCTAGTAATCTCACGAGACTTTTAAGTGGAACCCGAGAGGACTTAGCTATAGAGCAAGCCAATGATCCCAATATACAGGAGATAAGGGAGCGCCACCGCGCCACTAAGACAGCAAACAATATTTCTTTCGAGATGAGAAAGGGAGTGCTGTATCGCTTATTCAAGGATAAGCGCGGAGTAGAGCGGGACCAATTAGTCGTTCCCCAAAAGTACCGCGGAGACTTACTGCGACTTTCCCATGGCAGCTCGTGGTCATGTCACCTTGGAATAAAGAAAACAAAGCAGAGGCTGTTGCAAGAATACTATTGGCCTGGATGTTTTAAGGACACGGAAAATTTTGTACGGTCATGCGACACGTGCCAGCGGGTTGGAAAGGCGCAAGATAAGTGGAAAGCTCCGATGGTGTTAGTACCAATCATTACCGAGCCGTTTCACCGGTTAGTAATAGATGTAGTTGGGCCACTTCCTGTGACAGAGTCAGGGTACCGTTATATCCTCACTATGTTATGCCCAGCCACGAAATTTCCAGAGGCTGTTCCGCTGCGCGAGGTGACGTCCGAGAGTGTAGTGGATTCGCTGCTGTCAGTGTTTGCACGAGTTGGGTTCCCTTCCGAGGTCCAAAGTGATCAGGGTAGCGTTTTCACGAGTGTCCTCACCACCTCATTTCTCGAGCGATGCGGCATTAAGGTAGTGCATAGCTCGATCCATCATCCGCAGAGCAACAGCGTAGAAAGATGGCACTCTGTTCTCAAACGAGTCCTGAGGGGACTGTGCTATGAAAACAAGCGCGAATGGGATACCTGCCTGCCTGCAGCACTTTTCGCTTTGCGGTCAGTGCCGCACGAATCCACTGGATTTAGCCCAGCCGAGTTGGTGTACGGAAGGTCACTGCGCTCACCTTTGCGAATGGTGCGCGAAGCATGGGAGGGGCGCGGAGAAGACCCAACAGTAGTAGAATTCATTCTGAACCTCTTGAATCGCTTACATAACACTAAGGAACTCGTTGAGGCCAGCATGAAGTCAGCCCAGGCTCGTTCCAAGGGGTACTATGATAAGACAGCCCGTCAAAGGACGTTTTGTATCGGGGACCAGGTGATGTTGCTGAGAAGTTCAAGGCAGAATAAGCTCGAAGTACAGTGGGAAGGACCGGCTGAAGTCGTTGCAAAGCTTTCTAACACTAACTACGCAGTGAAAATTCCCGGTAGGCGTAAAGAAGTGCGCATTTATCATTGCAATCTTATGAAGCCTTATGTGCAGAGGGAAGCCGTGGTAAATCTAACGTTAAACCTTCCCGAGGAGATGGGGGACAACTTGATTTGCCTCAGCGGAAAAGGAAGCAACGCTCAGGAGCTTCTCAAAAAGACGGAGCAGAGAGGAGAACTAAAGAAATCCCAGCTGTCCGATCTGGGCGAGATAATAACAGAGTTTGAGGCCTGCTTCGTGGACAGGCCAGGCAGAACTGATTTGACTGAGCACGATATTGAGCTGACTTCAGACGTGCCAGTGCGATCAAGGTGCTACCGATTTTCTCCAAGGCAAAGAGAAATTCTGGATAGGGAAGTAACTCGCATGCTGGAATTGGGAGTAATAAAACCCTCGGAAAGCGATTATGCTTCGCCTATGATCTTAGTAGAAGCTCCAGGTAAAGACCCTAGGCCTGTGGTAGACTACCGAAAGCTAAATTCTCTCACCAGGGATCAAGTGTATCCTATTCCGAATATTGAGGAGAGAGTAGAACAGGTCAGTAGAGCGGCATATGTGACTACGCTGGACCTTACTCGAGGATACTGGCAAGTACCGCTCACTGAACGCGCCAGCAGATACGCGGCTTTCGTCACTCCGACGGGCAGCTACCAGCCAACAATGATGAGTTTCGGGCTCAAAAATGCTCCATTTTGTTTTTCCCGACTCATGGATAGGGTTTTAAATGGGTGTGAAACATTCGCGGTGCCTTATTTAGATGACATTGCGGTTTTTTCCGACTCATGGGCGGACCATATGGTACATCTAAGAGCTGTACTGAGCCTTTTGCGTCAAGCTGGACTAACCGTAAAGGCCGAGAAATGTTGCCTGGCAAGGGCGACCGTGGACTACTTGGGTCACAATGTAGGTCAAGGTTTCAGGAAACCCAGCGAGATTAAGATTTCTGCGGTAGCAGACTACCCGCGGCCGAGCACGAAGACGGAAATTCGAGCATTCCTGGGTCTGACTGGGTACTACAATCACTACATCCCTAACTATTCAGCTTTGGCTAGCCCTCTGACCGACGCTCTCCGCAAGACAGAACCGACAAATGTAGTCTGGGACGAACCAAAGGAAGCCTCCTTCGTAAACCTGAAGGCTGTGCTGATTAGCCGTCCGGTATTGCGAGCTCCAGACTATGGCCGAGAATTCACGGTCCAGTGTGATGCCAGTGATCGAGGGTTAGGTGCTGTTCTCTGCCAGAGAGATGACGACGGTAATGAGTACCCCGTGCTCTACTTGAGCAGAAAACTGAGTTCTAGAGAGAGGGCTTATTGCGCGTCAGAGAAAGAATGCGCTTGCATTGTATGGGCCATTCAAAAATTGCAGTGCTATCTTGGAGGGGCCAAATTCACCGTAGAGACGGACCATTGTCCCCTGGCTTGGCTGCAAACTGCGACATCGAAGAACAGTCGCCTTCTTAGGTGGAGCTTGATTTTACAGCAGTACAATTTTGAAATAAGATACAAAAAGGGGAAGTTAAATGGGAATGCGGACGCGCTTAGCCGCTCTTTCTAAGCGGTCCGAGATGTTCCTCACCATGTATCCAAATTGATAATCAGGTTTTTTTTTTTTTTCGTGCGCTTGTATATGTGTGACTATGTAAAGCAGCACGTTTGGTTTTCTAGGAATACGTGGGTCCTGAACGTCTTGAGAGTGGGCTTTTCTCGAACAACAATGGCAGTTTTCTTTTGACCTGGTCTCTTCAGACGGGAGCCGAGTGCTTGCTTCGACATGTGGTTGAGTTTCAGACAGCTCGAGCAATTTGGCCTACAACAATCAAGACAACGCGACAAGCAACAGCGAGCTTCAAGCGTTCACGTGCAGGCCATTAAGTCGTCTCTTCATGCAGCAGCTGGGACTGCTGCCCTCCGAGACTCTTCTGGCGGGGGAGGAGGCTGTTACGACCAAGCATCCGCAATTGCGCGCTCTATTGTTCGCCTGTGGGCATGGATAAGTTTTGTGAATATGTGGTGATGGTCCAATGGCTCTAAGTGAGCCTGTTTCCAGGAATCCTGTTTTGTAAGCATGTTTTGCTTTGTGGACAACCTGCAAAAGCCAAATTGACCCTGTCAAGAGAACGTCTGGAAAAACACAAAGAAACGTCCCCCTGCGGGAAATAGCAGGAAGTGCTTTCTTTCTTTCGTTCACCCTTCCAGTCGAGAAGTGCTATCCTCCAGTGATGAATGCCTCCTATCCAAAGGAGACGACAGAGTGACATGTCCGCTGACGTGCAGGACAAGAAAGGAGCATGACTCATACGGCCATTAAGTGATTTCCCGGGAATGCAGGAAAGATTTGCAATTGTCGAAAAGGGACCATGTTGGGAGCCCTATGCGGCGCCACGTGCACTCGGGTTTCTGAGAAGTAAAACCCCTTGTCGGAACCAGCCTGTGGTTTCTTTGCTGAAGAATAGAAATGTACCTCCTCTCCTCGCCGTTCCCAAGCTTTTCCCGCCAACAAGTGATCACGCCCAACGAATGAATGCCGGACCAGTCAGTGCTTCAGACCATCAGTGCAGTGATGTGTTCGATTGGATGCCGATACCTGAGGGGCGTGCCCTGGATTTGGTTGGTCAGCATCTTCAGAGAGGGGCTGGACATAGGGGGTTTTTAAGGACGCTGCAGAGCACGAAATGTCGCTCTGAGCCCTGGGTAAACGGCTCATCCAGTCGCTTCTCGCTATGAACCCTTAACGCTTGCCATTTTGCTGATGTACCCTTCTTTTTCGTGTAAATATTGTAAATACGTTTTCTCAAAGTGCCAGTAAACCTGCTTGTACATATTTTACCAACTTCGAAGATTCAGTCCTTCTTCAACCCGGAGTCTCTGCACGCTACCAAGTGAAGGCCGGGTCGCCATAGCCCCAGCGTCACGACAGGCCCAACTACATCTATTACTAACCGGTGAAACGGCTCGGTAATGATTGGTACTAACACCATCGGAGCTTTCCACTTATCTTGCGCCTTTCCAACCCGCTGGCACGTGTCGCATGACCGTACAAAATTTTCCGTGTCCTTAAAACATCCAGGCCAATAGTATTCTTGCAACAGCCTCTGCTTTGTTTTCTTTATTCCAAGGTGACATGACCACGAGCTGCCATGGGAAAGTCGCAGTAAGTCTCCGCGATACTTTTGGGGAACGACTAATTGGTCCCGCTCTACTCCGCGCTTATCCTTGAATAAGCGATACAGCACTCCCTTTCTCATCTCGAAAGAAATATTGTTTGCTGTCTTAGTGGCGCGGTGGCGCTCCCTTATCTCCTGTATCTTGGGATCATTGGCTTGCTCTATAGCTAAGTCCTCTCGGGTTCCACTTAAAAGTCTCGTGAGATTACTAGACACTGGCGGCAAGAGGTTACTCTCAAGAACGTCCTCATTCCGCGTCTCATCAAGCTCCCTTTCAAGTTGACATATATGAGATGCCTCGCTCTCAAAGTTTTCTGACCTGCTATCTTCCGCATTTACCACTGTTTTAACTGCCGTTTCCTCCGCTGTGGATTTTTCTGGAATGAGCAGTGTAGCTAGTTCTCGCGCCTTTGAACGTGTTAAGGCTTGCACAACTCTGTCTCCGAAAAGGATGCCCCTCTTTCGCAGCAGCATGTCCGATTTGTTGGAGAACAAATACGGATAGCACTTAGGAAGCTTTCCTGAAACGGCAGCCTCGGTTGTTAATTCGCCGAAAGGGCCCTCGATGACCACGTTCGCAATCGGCAAGCACACACTCTGTTCCTCAACTACCTGTCGGATCCATGCACACTGTCCTGTATAGTCGGAAGGCGATACATACGCCGGATGGACAACATCCATCGTTGCGGCCGAATCGCGCAGTACCTTGCAAGGCTTCCCGTTGACTACTAGGTCATGCAGGTAGGGTTCTAAAAGCTGCATATTTTCATCGCAGTCCCTGACATACGAGAAAGCAATCTTTTCTTTCCGGCAGTTGACGGCGATGTGACCCTGCTAATTACACCTAAAGCATGTGAGCGGCTTCCTAGCCTCAAGCTTATTCTTTGTGTTCTGCACGTTGGTCACTTCCCCACTTTTCTCACTGCCGTCCTTTCTAGGGAATTTGCCTGAAGAAACCTTCATTTCTTCGTTTCCAACTCTAGCAAAGTGCCTTTCCTGACGGTTTTTCACACTGAACTTGGGATTGCGGGGCCTATCCACTGCTGGGTTGCTGAATTGTCGGCGCGAAGCATACTCCTCAATAAGTTCGGCAGCTTCAGTTGCCGACTTAATTTCGCCTCGGTCCTGTAACCAATTTCTTTCTTTTTCTGGGAGGCAGCTATAAAACTGCTCCAAAAGAATTCGCTCGACTACAGCGTCCCTATCACTGTAGGAATCAGTGCTCTTTAGCCACTCGCCCAAATTAACTCTTAAATTGTACAGGAATTCAGGGTAACTCTCGTCCCTGGACTTAGTAGCGTTCCGAAAACGTTGTCTGAACGCCTCGGCGCTAAGCCTATACTTTCTCAGAAGGCAAGCTTTGACCTTCTCGTAGTTGTCCGCGTCCTCCTTGCTTAGCCGCGCGACAACCTCCGCTGCCTCGCTGGGCAGAACCGTCAATAATCTCTGAGACCAAGTGTCTCGCTGGAAGGACAGTTTTTCGCAGGTTCGCTCAAAGTTAGCCAGATACAGACCGATATCCCCTGATATCACATATGGCTGCATGTACTTTGACATCTTGAAATCTGCCTCCTTGTTGAGACGAGGTACCGCTAGCTGGGGACAATCGCCCGACCTCTTGCTCAACTCTAGTTCTAATTTCCGGAGCTCAATTTCTAGCTCCAGCTTTTTTGCTTCTCTTTCAATTTCACGCTCTTTCTGCTGTCTGAGCTGTTCCTTTTTTTGACCGATGAGGTTCCATGCTTCACTGAGCTCCTCATCATCGGTTCCCAGATCAGTGATTGCCTTTATAATCAAGGGTTTTCGTGCCAAACCACTTGTATCAATTCCCAATTCCTCACACAATAGCAACAGGTCCGGTTTCTGCAGCTTTTGTAGGTCCATGATCGCTCCGAGTGTCGGCTACTTCCAAAACAACTGTGCAAACTACCAACCTAAAGGCGTTTCCACACTCTCTTTACCAGTTCTAAAATCTAACCCTGTTCTAGAACCTGGTCCACATCAGAAGAAAAGCCAAGCACTCACCCACACATGCGATCGATGTTCCGAGCTGCCCTCTTGGCCGATTGTTGCTCCTGCTTGTTGCTTGAGATGCCACCTCCGATCACAAGGTGTTGTGGCTTGTAGCTTCAGATCCACCTCCAATCACCAGATGTTGTGGCTTGTAGATTCAGATCCCAACGCTGGGCACCAGTTGTTGTGCTGCTGGGGCTATGTCGTCCCGGCCTTCACTTGGTAGCGTGCAGAGACTCGGGGTTGAAGTAGGATTGAATCTTCGAAGTTGGTGAAATATGTACAAGCAGGTTTAATGGCACTTTGAGAAACTTATTTACAAGATTATTTACACGAAAAAGAAGGGTACATCAGCAAAATGGCAAGCGTTAAGAGTTCATAGCGAGAAGCGACTGGATGAGCCGTTTACCCAGGGCCCAGAGCCATTTCGTGCTCTGCAGCGTCCTTAAAACCCCCCTATGTCCAGCCCCTCTCTGAAGATGTTGACCAACCAAATCCAGGGCACGCCCCTCAGGTATCGGCATCCAATCGAACACATCACTGCACTGATGGTCTGAAGCACTGACTGGTCCGGCATTCATTCGTTGGGCGTGATCACTTGTTGGCGGGAAAAGCTTGGGAACGGCGAGGAGAGGAGGTACATTTCTATTCTTCAGCAAAGAAACCACAGGCTGGTTCTGACAAGGGGTTTTACTTCTCAGAAACCCGAGTGCACGTGGCGCCGCATAGGGCTCCCAACATTGTCCCTTTTCGACAATTGCAAATCTTTCCTGCATTCCCGGGAAATCACTTAATGGCCGTATGAGTCATGCTCCTTTCTTGTCCTGCACGTCAGCGGACATGTCACTCTGTCGTCTCCTTTGGATAGGAGGCATTCATCACTGGAGGATAGCACTTCTCGACTGGAAGGGTGAACAAAAGAAAGAAAGCACTTCCTGCTATTTCCCGCAGGGGGACGTTTCTTTGTGTTTTTCCAGACGTTCTCTTGACAGGGTCAATTTGGCATTTGCAGGTTGTCCACAAAGCAAAACAGGCTTACAAAACAGGATTCCTGGAAACAGGCTCACTTAGAGCCATTGGACCATCACCACATTTCCACAATACTTTTCCATGCCCACAGGCGAACAATAGAGCGCGCAAATGCGGATGCTTGGTCGTAACAGCGCCGGCTAGACTCGTATGACCGCACCGTTGTGCTTGGGAAAGGGGGAAACGAAAAGAAGGGCGGAATTTCTTGCCTACCCCGTTCACGCCGGCGGATAATAATACCAGCGGTGAAAGTGTAAGGGGCAGCAGTATAATGACGCTGTTCGTCCAAGGTTCCTGGATTTGTGCGCGGACGCGCTCAATTTGTGCATTACTCCTGGAGTACGCGTAACGGCCCGCATGTATATCCTTCCGGCGGCCCCTTTGTCCTCAAAGAAACGGGTACACGCACAAACCCCACGCTCGCTCGCGCCGCTCTGAACATATCTGCATTTTTCATAAATATATAGGAAGGCCGTGTGAGAAAGAATGAAATGGTCCGACATGTCGAAACAACAGCGCTGCACTTATCTGCTTGCATTCCGCTACGGATAGCCAGCGAGGTTGGTTGGTTGGTTGGTTCATAGGAAGGGAAAGGCGCAGTATCTGTCACACTTGCTCTGTGGACACCTGAACCGCGCCGTAAGGGAAGAGATGAAGGTGGGAGTGAAAGTGAATAGAGAGAAAGGGGGGCCGTAGTGGAGGGCTACGGAGTAATTTCGACCACCTGGGGATCTTTAACGTGCGCTGACATCGCACAGCACACGGACGCCACTTGGTTTCGCCTCCATCGAGCCAGCGAGGGAAATGTACTCTCGGGGTCTCGCAAACTGCTTTAGTGGTGTTCCCCCCCGCGTGCGCGCGCAGCCAAAAAGAAGTATAATTAAAAGAGGCGATCTAAGAATGAAACACCGTAGCGCATGCGCGAGCATATGCGTCCTTGCAGGCGAAGTGTGAACTGCCGCAATTCTACGCGCGCCGAAATCAGTTCAATGCCTGCGCCGGATCAGTGCCAGCTAATCGCGCGCAATTTAAAAGCAAGCGGCTGCAGTGAAGCCCGGCGCACGGCCACGAGGGAGTCCTCGCTTCGCGCGCCAGCGTACAGGTATGCGCTACACCATGTGACTCCGTTGCCCTCGCGTGGTGCCGCAACGGTAGTATTTCGGTGAATTAAGAGGCATTTATAAATGTATTTACAAGGCATTTTGTCCACAGCCTTAAAAGCACAAAGTCTGTCACGCAGTCAGAACGCAATTGCAAAAATGCTGAAAGAAAATAAAAATATTTCGACGAAATTTGGGGTGAGCGAAGGTCGCAATCTCACTTTCCGGTTTGTCGCAGCGCGATGCACCAGTTCGTAATAGGGGTGTGTATTTATCCATGATTCCCTGTTTCCTTCCCAACCGCATGACGATCAGCGAATGTAGCGGTGTGCATGGCCTTTTCTTAGAGGTCGTTCGCTCGTGACAAGCCAGCAGCTTACTCTGGAGCAAGCCTGAGCTTTCCCGGATTACAAAGTGTTGCGGGTGCAATTCAGCAAACTGGGAGTTTAAAAATTTGAGCACTTTTCGATTTCTGAGATGCAAAGTGGGCGTATTGCCGCGATGTGCGACTGAAGGTCGCCTGCGTTAGTTTGAACAGTTATGCAAGCTATAGCTATCTGTTCCATGGTGAAGCCCCTGACGGGCCTACACTGACAGGCCTCCGCTATACACGGCTCCCCTAACTCAATTCCATACTTGAAGTCGGTGGTTGTTCGGACCCTCTGCTACCAAACCGGGGATCCTAGTTCAAACCCTGCGGGGTGCGCTTTTCGACCCCGTCTACTGTGCGATGAAACCCCGGTGATCGAAATAATCCGGAGATCTCCACTACAGCGTCCCTCTTAGCCTGAACGTTGAACCCATAAACCAAGAAACAAATATTCATTCGCTTCTTTACGCTGCGGTTGAACTGTCTACCAAGAAGTGAAATAGTTATGGGCTTTTTTTTTTTTTTTCAAAGAACAACGTTGGCATGACTCGAATCCCGTACTCTCACCATAAACCCGATACCACAATGGCGGAATTTCTCAATTGTTACATTATAAACTGCGTACCTGAAGCGTACCTCCCAATGGGTGGGGCACGCATACGGATGACACGCACGCCTCTGATTGTTTATTCAAGCAGTAGATGGCATCTTGAACGCCGTATCTGCGGTTTTCATTGAATGCCAGTGGGTTCACGTGCGAAGAATCCCTGCCGTTAGGTATTACATCACACCTCCACCCGCGCAACGAAAGCACGCCCAGAGGCGTTTCCAAAACACGAACTTCCGCCCACCGACGACAACACACAGTAGCGGAAACGCCACGAATGGGAGACAAGTGCGCGTCACATGTCGAACACCTCGCGCACGTGCTGCGTTGACTTCCGCCAGGCGTACGTCGCACATAACGCGTGTCGATGGGAATTCTGCCGGGACGTGGTGAGGGGGATGACGAGCGAATCAAAGAAACAAGGGGCCTTGGAACAGCACCCGCGTCACAGCCGCGTGTGCGGTCTCCCGATCCTCCAGGAAGCGCCAAGCAAATAAGGAAACCATCGGCAGCGCCGCGTGCGAGTCTGAAACCGACGATCGTCCGCGTCTCACAGCTGGGAAACAGGAGCGACGTTCGCATGGCCGCCACGCAGGAAGCGCGGTGCATCATGGGATAGTCGCGGCGCTTGTGAATGCTGGCCGAAGTCGTCGAGTTATACGGCGCATCATGGTACATACCTATGACATGGCATCACGCGTATAGAATGACATGACATGGCTTAATTGCTATCGTGTGGTGCGTTACATTATGGCTTGATATGGTGTGCTTCTTTCATGAACGCGCTAAGATATTGTACACTGCGGTCAGTTGATCTGCATCAGCACGTCAGTGCGTTTTGATATATTGCCGTTTTAATGGACATTTGTGTCACGGATGAATAATGAAGCCACCAGTGCTGAAAATTCGACGTAATCCTGCACTGAACTCTTATAGTAATTAATTTTTTTTCTTTTTTGCTGAAATTTAGCCATAAATATGTGTTTTAATAGCTGACCCGATGTTATGCAATGGAGGTTTCATAAATGCGAGGCACCAGAAATAGTCACAGATGTGAGTTGTTTGATTTGGTTTGTAGGGTGTAACATCCGAACGCCATGATGCTATGAGGGTTTAGACGGATCCGAAAGCGATGATGCTATGAGGGTTTAGACGGAGGCGAACCGCAAAAGGCGTCCGTGTGCTGTGCGATTTCAGTGCATTCTAATGGCCTCCAGGAGGTCGAAATTACTCAAGCCCTCCCCTGAGGCTCCGCTTTTTCCCTTCTTTTACTCCCTCCTTCCTCTCTAGCCCCATATACGGCGCGGTTCAGGTGTCAGTCGAGAAGTGCAACAGATACTGCGCCTGAATTTCACTCTCGCTAAACCAATATTTCCTCTCCTTGTATTTTGCAAATTGTGTACGAAGCTCCCCCTGTATTTGTCTGCTATCGCTACCCTCTGTACTTCTCTCCGCTATCCTCTCCCTATCCCTTTTCTTTCCCGGCGGCCGCAGCTCCGGTGCTTAAGTATTGGATAACAGTTGCTGCGGCCGGCACAATACTATTTTCTTCTTTTAATTATTGTTATTAAACCACTACTACCATCATATTTCGGTCCCTGCTCGTCACTTTTCTCTCTCCTCTCTCTGCCTTGACTTAGGGAGAAAATAGGGCTAGCCCTTGCAAACGACGTCATTTGCTGTCTGCATTCTCACGAAATGCTCAGAACTCGACGGGGCTCCGCTGCCACCTGCAGCTTGGATCGATGAACCTCCGCACGCAAGCCTTGGCTTCTCCGTAAGGCACGCAATGTCGTCCTATTTGGTAACTCGCGATCCTGAGAACAGAGGCTCGATTTAGGCCGGTCGAAGCTCACACCCAATGACTGATCCTATACGAGACGTCGTTAAGCTCGGCACATTTTTATTTATTTTTTATTTTTTTTTTTTTGTACAAAAGTATAACCGAAAAACACTTTCTGGGACTTTCGAAGGATCACGCCAGGTGGTGGAACTCTGACATCAGCTGCACGCCTATCCATAGCACACTGGACGCTCAACTTGATCATTTTATCGCGTGAACTGTTAAGCACCGCTCCCGGGTTCAATGACCCTTCGCTAATCCACACGCCACATGTAAGGGTGCAGCGATGTGGCGGAGACGCGTAATTAAAGGTCACATATAGCTTGTCCGTGCTCCACCAAGGGGTTGTGCGAGAGGTCTTCCACAAAGCTGGCTGCAGAATTCTATTTGCCAGGTCACATATAGCTTGTCCGTGCCCCACCAAGGGGTTGTGCGTGAAGTCTTCCACGAAGCTGGCTGCAGAACTCTATTTGCCAGGCCCTGGGAGCGTTACCCGTTGTGGCTCAACTGATGTCCAAGGAACGAGTGGCGGAACGATTCAGGGAAAGAGCTTCAAGAGCTGTTCGAGAAATCCGTGTTTGTTATGTCCCGATCTCGGCGCTCTTTAACGGCGCATTCCCGATACGCTCGTGTATCCAGGAAAATACTGCTATTATGACATGTATGTACCTTAAGGCAATAATCATTGCAAGATAAAATGCCTTTCAATATTTTCCGCTTGAAACCTGTAAATTCTTGGTCATCGCCCGGGCATCTTGATGTAGTGAGCAAGGATATTTTTCATTAACAGAAGGATGACATAGTGATCCAAGAATATCGATTTGTGATTCGCTCACCAGACTGCGATGGCTGCGACTTCGGTGGCAAATCAGTGTGAAAAGCTTCAGCACTCAACGCTGCCCTAACATCAATGCAGCGCCAGCGCTGCCGGCTAATTTCTAAACCGTAAATCGCATAAGAGGAGTTCGTTATCAGCGGCTGTGTGCAAGCTGACAACGCCAAACACCACGTACTCAGGTCGATAACGGCCGCAAACGTCAATGAAAGGCCCCGAAGCCTGACGCAACGAGACAGGCTTTCACTTTCGTTGCCGAAATCAGTGGCGTGTATTTAAAACGCCGCAGAACGTGCTTGCAGAAACAGGCAAGCTGAATCCAGACAATTGTTTGTGTGCTAGTGAAAGAAAATGGCGATCATATTTTGCATACTAAATAATTTATTTTTTGCATTTGCTTCGACCAACGCATAACTGCAATTTCCGTAATTTATAAAAAATTACGTCCACCTCATAGCCCACAGTATTGCGGGTTGGGTTGGGTTTTTTGGCACATAGGCTACTATGACCATCATGCGCCAAACACTAGGTTGCTGAGCTTCTTTATGAGTGAAAATGAAAAGTTTAGAAAATTACAGCTGATTTAGAATCCCTAACTCTTTAAGAAAACTAAAAACAGATGAAATTTCAACAAGCGGGTTGTCTCCTAATAGTAAACAGGGGTGGAATGGGATGCGTTCATTATAGAATGGAGTAAAATATTTTTTCCTTAACTGTTCAAGTTCTGTGCACGAGATCAAAATGTGGTTCACGGTGAGCTCACCTCCACATTCTTTGCATAATGGTTTTTGCTCTTTTCTCAGTAAGAAATTGTGTGTCAAGTGTGTATGTCCGATTCGAAGACGGCACAAAATCACCTCACTGAAGCGTTTGTTCTGTGTACATGATTTCCATTCTCCTACAATGGGTTTTACTGTGTGTAGTTTATTTTGCTCTTCGTTATTCCATTTTTTCTGCCATTTATCTATCAGGCTTCTTTTTACTAACTTAATACAATCCTTGTAGGGAATTGTTATTTTCTTTATTTTCTTAGTTCGAGCTTGTGCAGCACATGAGTCGGCTACTTCGTTACCATCTATCCCAACATGGCTAGGAACCCAGCAAAAGATTATGGTTTGGCCTTGCGTTGTGATTTTTTCTATGCCGTGAATGATGTTCCCTACTATAGGCTCAACTGCATTTTTGGAATGTAATGCCGTAAGCACACTTAAAGAATCGGTATAGATTATGCTCTTTTCACAGTTCTGTTGCATAATTTTATTTACAGCTACATAGACAGCGTAACATTCTGCAGTAAATATTGAGTCACTGTTAGGTAGCCTTATGACTTTTTCTCTGTTGCCTTGCACGACAGCACATCCAACATAATTTGCTGTTTTTGATCCATCTGTGAAAAATTCTGTGAAGTTCATATACTTCTCTCGTAGTGCTAGGTATTCCTGTAATATGTGTTCGTGTGCTGTTTGATTTTTTCGGAAGGCTGTCAGTGTGAGGTCACATGTAGAGGGAAGGCTGTACCAGGGCGGAAATGGATACTGTCTCTGGGCTACAGTTGGAAGTGCATCCAGTATTCCTAAATCTTGGCATATTTCTTCAAAGCGGAGTAGTAAAGGCCTGATAGCATGGGGTTTGTTTATGAACAGTGTTCTGGAAGGGCACTTTGTAACTAAGGGGAAACAGAGATGTTTTGGTAAAGATCTTATCCTGAGTATGTATTCACATGTAAGCATGCTCCTCCTGTCGGCTAGGGGTGGTTCATTTGTTTCTACATAGATGCTTTTAATGGGGGATGTTCTGTATGCACCACTAGAAAGACGTAAGCCGAGGTTATGTATTGGGTCTAATCGCTTTAGATATGATGACCTCGCGGAGCCATACACAATACAACCGTAATCTAAACTGGAGCGTACAAGAGAGCGGTAAATGTGTAAGAGGCATGTTCGATCGGATCCCCAGTGCTTCTTTGAGAGAACTTTGAGTATGTTGAGGGACTTAGAAGCTTTCTTCTTAAGGTTAGTTATGTGAGGCAGGAATGTTAATTTTTTATCAAAAGTTATACCTAAAAATTTGTGTTTATTTTTTACTGGCAGTTCAGCTTCATTTAGGTATAAAGTTGGATCTGTCTGTAGGCCTCTCTTCAGTGAAAAAAGAACAGCTACTGTTTTTTGAGGGGAGAATTTAAACCCATTCCTGTCTGCCCATGTAGCTAACTTATTTAATGTTATCTGTATTTGCCTCTCACAGGATGATATGTTGGATGATGTACAGGCAATTTGCAAATCATCAACGTAGAGTGAATACATAACAGACTCTGGGATTGCTTTACTTATACTATTCATTTTTACAACAAACAATGTAGTACTTAAAATACATCCCTGTGGTACGCCATTCTCTTGGATAAATGTTTTTGACATAGTTGTGCCTAGACGAACATTAAATGAGCGGTTAGAGAGGAAATCACGCAAGATGTTTAGCATTCTCCCACGGATGCCCAAGTCTGCAAGGTCACGCAATATTCCGAACCTCCATGTTGTGTCGTATGCCTTTTCAAGATCGAAGAAGACCGCTAGACAGTGCTGTCTGTGTATGAATGCTTCTCGGACGGTATTTTCCAGACGGACAAGATGGTCAGTTGTACAACATGCCTTCTTAAAGCCACACTGATGAATATCGAGAAGCTCTTGGGATTCTAGGATAAACATTAATCTAATATTAAGAATACTCTCAAATTATTTTGCCAGACAGCTAGTTAATGATATTGGCCTATAACTGCTGGCCGAAGTTGGTGGTTTGCCATGCTTCAGAAATGGTACAACAAGAGCTTTTTTCCACGCCTCCGGTATCTGTCCTACTACCCATATCTTGTTGAAAAACTTTAGAAGGGCTTCTACAGATGGCTCAGAGAGGTGGGACAACATTTCATAATGTATCTCGTCGGGGCCTGGGGCAGTCTTTTTGCCAGTAGATAGAACTCTATGAATTTCTTGTATTGTGATTAAACTGTTAATCAGTTCGTTGCTGCCACCGCTAGTTGGGAGTTTCTGTTTTTCAGCTGTGATTTTATATCTTAAGAATGATTCTGTGTAGTGGTTAGAGCTAGACACTCTGCAGAAATGCTCACCGAGTATATCTGCCTGCTCCTGCAAGCTAGTTTGCACACCTGGAGGGGTTAGGAGAGGGACTGTGTAGGGGGAGTAGGTACCATCTAGTTTGCGAACTTGTTCCCATACCTTTTTGGATGTGATGGAACTGTTTATAGATGAAACATAGTTTTTCCAAGATGTTTTCTCTGCGCTGCGACGAATATATCTTGCTTTTGCTCTTGCTTTCTTAAAGTTCATTAGGTTCTCGTGCGTTGGGTACCTGCGAAAGACACCCCAGGCTTTATTTTGTTGTTTTTTTGCTTCCTTACATTCCTGTGTGTACCACAGTTTATGATTTGGTTGTATTTTGCCCGAGGACTGGGGGATAGCAAGGTGAGCAGCAGCAAGGATACGGGTCGTGAAAAGCTCATTTAATTCATCTACACTGAGGCTGTCTGAAAAAATGTTTTCTAAATTGGCTTCTGATTTGAACAATGACCAGTCGGCTAGGTGGAGCTTCCAGCGACGTGGTTTAGAAGGGATGATTGATGGAGAAGATAAAAGCTCAATAACAACAGGTAGATGATCACTTCCATACGGGTTGTCTATCACGTCCCATTTAAAATAATTAAAAATCGATGGCGAGCAGAGGGATAGATCTAAACAGCTCATTTTTCCAGAGCTTGGTGAGCAGTATGTTTGCTTTCCGGTGTTCAGCAAACATATGTTGTTACATAATATAAAATCTTCTAATATGCGGCCTCTAGTATCTGTTAATTCACTGCCCCAAAAAGATGAATGGGCATTAAAATCACCAACTACCAGATAAGGCTCTGGCAGCTGGTCTAAAAGCTCCTCTAAGTCATGGAGATTTACTGGTGAATGAGGTTGAAGATATAAGCAGCATATCGTTATCGTTTTAAAAAGCAAAGTGGTAACAGCTACGGCTTCGTATTTAGTTTTGAGCTTGATTTGTCTGGTTGCAACACCTCTCTGGATAACAATAGCGACACCTCCTGATAATCTACCAGACTGCTCCCGGTCACACTGAAAGACTTTATAATTTTTTAGAATGTTTTTATATTCAGGTCCTAGGTTTGTTTCTTGTAAACAGATGACGAATGGAGAGAACGTGTTTAAGAGATCTTTTACATCACTATAGTTGTTAATTAGACCTCGACAGTTCCAGTGAATGAGGAACGCCATATTGGGTGGATTTTGTTGAGAGTTAAAAATTTAGGTTTCGGGTCTCTCAGGGCCCGTTATTCGGGGTTTGTCCCTTTTTTTCTTTTCAAGGGAGTTGTGCCGGCGCAGAAGCGGCGGCGAACTAAGACTAGTGTCCATCGCTTCCTCGGAGGCGCTGGACGTCCGCTGGTCAGCTGCGGGTGCTTGTGTTTCAGGCATCTTCTGAAGGAAGCCTTTTGGGCTGGCGGTTGTGAGACCGGTAGGCCCTGTTTTGCAGATGGCAAGGAAGCTTTCGCTGTCCCTGCCTGGGGCGGGGGTGGTCCTGTCTGAGGCATTGCCTGGACAGGAGCCAGATTCAAGCGTGGCGTGTCGCCCCCACGCGCCACCTTGGAGTAGTCTGCCTTCGCTGTAAAAACGAATGGGTTTTCTTTTTCAGTTTTTCGCGCGCTTCTTTGAAGCTGATGTTTTCTATTGTTTTTATGGCTATGATTTCCTTTTCATTTTTCCAAGTTTGGCATGATCTGGAGTAGGCAGGGTGCTCCCCATCGCAGTTGGCGCAACGTGGCACAGCTGCACAGTTTTCAGAGGTGTGGTCATTTCCAGCACATCTTGCACATTTTGGACGGCCACGGCAGCTCTGTGAGCCATGACCGAAGCGTTGACAATTGAAACAGCGTCTGGGGTTGGGGATATAATGTCGCACAGTCACTTTGATATATCCTACTTCAATAGATTCGGGGAGTGTGGAGGTGGCAAAAGTTAGGACAAGGTGCTTAGTGGGTATTTCTTTGTCATCTTTTCTTATTTTTATTCTGTGCACATTGGTTACATGCTGTTCTTTAAGCCCCTCAAGCATTTCTTCTTCTGTGAGGTTCAAGAAATCGCTCTCAGATATCACGCCACGGACAGTATTCAATGATGTGTGCATAGACACTACAATTGGGATGTCCCCAAACGACTCAAGCTTTGGAATGTTGTCATATTGAGTTTTGTCTTTGACTTCAAGCAGGAGGTCCCCACTGCCCAGCTTGGATACTTTGTATCCTGGACCCAGGGCTTGTGTGAGAGACTTGGACACGATGAAGGGAGACACCATGCGGGCTGGCTTTTCTGGTTTTTCACTATGGATAACGTGGAACTTGGGGAATATTTCTAGTTTTTCATTAAAGAATTGAGAGGTTACTTCGGTCCGCCTTTTCTTTGTTTGGCGATCATTTTGTCTTGAAGAAGCCATAAAGTAAGTATGCTGTTCGGTCACAGTGCCAGCCACCCACCATCGAGCCCAACAAGGGGACGGGGCAGGAGTTAAATAAATAAGTCCTACCCTCGCCTGCTGTACACAGTAACTATAACCTAATATGGGTAACCCAGGGTAGTTACACCACACACGGTTAACCCTAGCCGCCCGGAAGAAGGAAGAATCCAAGAAGAGAGAAGAAGACAGGAGAGCTGTAGGATAGAAGATAGGAAAGTGAAAGATGGAGGGGAGGATAGGAAAAGGCGACTGCCGGTTCCCCCCGGGTGGGTCAGCCCGGAGGTGCCGTCTATGGGAAGCATGGGCCAAAGTGGTGTGTTGCCTCCGCCGAGGGGCCTTAAAGGTCCAAACACTCGGCATCGACTCAACCACTAGGATCCCCTTTTCCCCAGACACGGCGATGCCACGCACGGCTAAGCGTGGGTGCTCGGGGTCCGTGGTGTCGCACAGTACACGCAAACATCTGCTTTAACAGATGCCCCCTGCGGGGGCACAGTATTGCATTGACGCTGATGTCCACTATAATATATATATATATATATATATATATATATATATATATATATATATATATATATATATATATATATATATACCAAGCGCAAGAAGCTACGGGTCATGGATGATACAATCAGAAATTGGTATGAAAGCGGTATTATGGTTAGCAAGCGATCATAGTTATATTCAATTGATGGCTAAAAGCACAATCCAGACGTGCTAGTTGCGAATTTGCCGCTTGCGACTAGGGGCGCTTGGCTGTACCAATGTGCACTTTCCAAATAGGTCTCGTTGTCGATCTTGGCTTCTACCGGCGACGATTAGCCAGATGTACAGAAAGATTCCGTTCCCTTCCAAACAGTAGCTGATCGTGGCAGCGAGTCGCGAATCGTGATTAAAGTTAGCATATCGAGCAGTGCGCTACTGGGCCGTAACTGTCACTTTTCGGCCAAAACGTCCGCACAACCTCTGCGAATATATATGCATTACAATTTGCGTCATTTCGCGTGCGACCGGAATACACGCAACACTGAGAACGACAACAAGGGTGCGAAAATTCGCTTCCCGCTGCCGTTGTTGCGGCGACATCGTCAAACGCGATCCACTGCGCCGACGAACGGACAAGCGATCTGCGAGGACGCCGCCCCAGGCTGGTTTCGGCGCCCTTGACTTTCGACGTCGCTGCCCGCTTCGACAGCGTCCGGGACGACGCCAACGTTCGGTGAGCACCGATAAGATCCTTGAAATTCCGCAGGCCGGAGCCGCCGGTCTACCCGCGGGCGATCCGAAGATAGCGGGCTTGGGGCCCTCTAGAGGGCGCCGCCTGCAGCCGCTGTTGAGTCCAGCTCCGTCTACGACTCCATCCGTCGTCAAAAAAAGAAAAAAAAAAAAAAAAAAAAAAGAAGAAGAACGGACAGTGGCTCGCCTCGTCTATTGTTAAAACCCACGGACTCAAAGCGCGGGCACCGGGGCATTGAGAGTGACGACCTCGCCGGATACCCCGAAGAACACGTGCAGTGCTTTCGGATGCCTTGAATGCACCCACGATGGGCTTTGGAACCCCGCTACATCGCACGCGGCCCCCACATTTTTCTTAATTTTCTTTTTCTCCTCTTTCACTCGCCTTCAACGTTCAAAAATACATGGCGTGAAAAAGCCCCCGCTGAGACCAACGGCTCAGGCTGACCACGTGCTTTTGAGCAGTTCGAGGAACCTGCCTCAAACCCGCGCTTCCCGACCGAGCTTGGCAGCGCACAAAAGGCAGCAACTCAGGGGCAGGCAGACTCGGTAGCCGCGGGGATGGTCATTAGCTCGCAGCATGAAAGCGGTGATGAGGCGGCCAACATCAAAGCATTCGAAAGTCGTTGTGGGGCCCAGACCACTGAATAGGGCAATTTCGTAGTGGAGAGGTACAGCAATTTTCAACAAAACAACAAAGAGCTTGTTTAGGTGCGGCGTGCCTTGTTAGCTTCTGTCGACAGTGGTCCGCTGACGACACTATGCTGCTAAGTGTTCTAGCTACTGTCATCGCCAAAGGGCGCGGAAGTTTCAGCAGCAAAGCCATTAACAGAGATGCATGGGTTCAGGTCCAGAAAAAAAAAAAAAACAGTGAAGTAATCAAGGCAACTGTCACTGAAGTTCAACTGTGCGAGACTGTATGCCTATTACTTCGTCTCAGAAGATGTTTGCAGCACTGCGAAAGGCAGAGGCACCCCGGTCCAATCAGGATCACGCGCACTACAACAGGCAATTGTGCTCCTACGCGGCTCTCGCCCCCCAAATTGGCGGGGATGACAGTAAGAGCACAATCCTCTATTATAGTGCGCAGGGGGCGAGAGGCACTTAGGAGCACTATTGCAAGAGTTCCTCTGCCTTTCGCAGTGCTCCAGATATCTTGTGAGACGAAGTATAGTATTACAACATGTCAAATTTCGTCACTGAAGTAAAGGCGAACCAACTTGTAGTGGGATCGCAAAAAATGGGACTAGTTTTCCCATAATCTCAAACAGTTCACAATTATCTTTGCTGCAGTCACTGAGTACTTTGTGGTTTTAACGTCACGTTTTTTTTTTCTTTTTTTTTTTATTAAGACTCTGGTCACAGCAGGCACGTACTTCCCAACTAAGAGGAGAGGACAGGACAGGACTGTAGACTAACTATCGCATGCTTATGTGCCAGAAATAAACGACCGAGTCCCACTGAGTAATAAACGCCCCAGCCGGAGGTAGTTGTTGATATTGAAGGGCTTTGCCCCAGCTCACAGACTTCAGGCTACGATCAGGACTAGGGTGAACCAATCTCTCTCTCTCTCTTCTTTTTAATCTTCTTAAGTTATCGATACATGTCATAGTAGCTACATTTACCTGCGTACAGTATGTACAAATATCAACCTAAACAGGTGCATTTATCACTTCCCTGAAGAAAAAAAAAAAATCCCGGCACAAGCATTATTTATGTAATAACACTGCGCAATACGATGTCACGGCGCCAGTTTTAGACTGCGTTTTTCAGTTATAATGAATATAACCCGTCCCTCGGAAAAAGCACAAGTCGTGAAACACGAGTCCGTGGAAAATCAAGGAACTAAACAAAATAGAGTTACGTGAAAGTGGAACATCGGCCAAAGCACGAAAAGGGGGAAGAAAAGCGCGGAATGAAAGAAAAATCGGCGAGTGCAAGTAAAAAGAAAATAAAAATCAGAGTACAAAACGGAAAGCACCATCAGTCCTTCCCCGTGCTCACGGCATCTGTACACTGATGGAGGTAAAAGCGGAGACACGTACACTGGCGGAGATGAATCTCGTTCAGCGCGGCAGCTTTGTGTAGTGCATAATGCCGCAATCTCATCGTTCTATTTAGAGGAGAAAAAAAAAGTGCCTACGAGGCTAGGCGACCCCTTTTCGGTGTATACGTGTACAGTTTGTCCCTCTTTTCCCATATCTGGGTCCCTATGCACGTATACGGTGGCGCTTTTGCTCCTAAGTAGACCCGCACGACCAAAAATCGACCACTGTCGGCAAAGCGAGTAGAGAAGCCATCTCTGGCCATCGCATGCATCTTCGCTGTTGCGTCGATCCCGTCCGTATATTCCTTTCTTTTCCTTTTTCTTTTTTTCGTTTCGTGTTCTGTTTTTGTTGTCTAAGAAGTCCACATTGAGGTCAGTGAAAGCGTGACTCAACGGATCATTGCGTACAGCAGAGGAAAACAGAAACGAAAGCAGCAACGGCTGTAGCAAGGCGATGCCCGCATCACTCATCGACAGAGAGGGAGAGAAAAAATAACACAGAGATCATGTTCGCTTTGCTTCCCGCGTTTTTTTTTTTTCGAGGTTTCTCCGGTCTGTTGTGGCCGCCTATACACACCAGTGACACCATCCGTTTAATGGCCTTCATAGAATATCCGACACACATTATCCAAGAACCTGCAAAAGTGGAGCACATAAGTGAACGCGGACTCTGATGCACCCTTTGTTGCCACTCTATCTCTGACACCGCCTCTGGAACCATCCGTTTGTGGCCTTAATAGAATATTCGACTCATATTATCTAATAACCTACAAAAGTGGGGCGTGCGTGCTTCGAAGAGGTTAGGTGCTACCGAACGCGAGATTCGTCCTCCCTATCCTTCACCCTGGGTCTACTTTCGACGCAGATATGTTACGTCACGTGACTGGGCAGCTAAGTGATGCGCTAAATGGTCCATGAATTTAATAACCAACGATACTCCCAATATGGGCAGTCATGCTGGTGATTTATAGCTCGCGCGCATGAGCTCGTTTCGCCTGAACAGAAACGCAATACTTGGCTCTCATATATCTCATACGTTCATAAACTTACCTATGGCTAACAGCTAAGCAAGATGCAACGTCATATCAGGCAGCATGTGACTCCATGCATCAATGCACACGCATCTGCAGTGCTACATTTTCTTCCCAAGGTTAAAGACCGATATTGCGTTAATTAGAGAATGTGTTTAGGACTTTGCTTTACTTGCAAACATTTCTCACAAACATTCATTTCTTCGCACAACGCAAGGCGAGAGCTCTGAGAGCTGAAGTGAGTCAGAATTCGCCCCTTGCTGCCCTCCTCTACTTCGTCGTCATCGTGGAGTGAGCCAACCATCGACGGTATCCACCTTTTGAGTTGTTTCCCTGGCAACAAATATCAGGTCAGGTTACACTTTCGTGAGCCCGATCAGAACCTCCTCCTTGCACTGTAGTCCCCTCTCGAACGCGTGGCCCGATATTGACACTGTGTTAGCAATGCCTCGCTCTACATAAGACCAGTACAATGTCGACACAGTCCAATACTAGGATAATAATTTGTTTCCTGGATGCGTACTTCCCGAGGCATCCACCTTCCGGCCTTTCCTTAAAAGCGGAGCGGACGTTCCCTCCCTCAATCTTGCAACCTGTCAGTGGTGGCAGGTGGTTTACAGTGAATTCACTGCAATTTCGATTCGATTCAAGTCAACTGGTTTCATCAATTCAAATTCCTCAAATAAATTTCATTAGGTAATTACAGGTTCTTACAGCTGATGCTGTAGATTCCACGGTATAGAATGCAGTATTGCAGGGTATAGCTACAGCAATCCTACAGCAGCTTTCGCAGCAAAAGGCGGATTTGTAATCGACCGCTCACAGCCGACGGTGGCGCGCCTTATAGGGCAAACATTCTCCTTTCTGTCGCTCGTGCCTTTCGCCTTTCAGCGACACGCTACGAGCGCTCCTTCCTGAGCATGCTACGGCTACGAACAGACCAAAAACGCTAGACGCGGGAAGGGATTCTTGACTCCGGCTAACTATATTTGCAACACAGCCGAGACTAGTCGAGGAGCGCCAAAGATAGCTTCTTGGAGCGGTGCACTGAGCACCTGCCCACAAGCACCGGCAGCAAGCATCCATGCATCGCAAAAACAAAGAAAAAAAAAAAAAATAGAGCGGACAACGGAGCCAGACGATGAACCGATAAGCCAATACCAACTTGCCCCAGACACCAAAAAAGGCGTATAGGAAAAGCGACGATTGTATTAGCGATGAGGAGCGGCGTGGAGACAGCTATTATACGCGAACGCAATTACACCAGCGCACCCCAAAAATAAACACACACGAGCGCGTTCCCGCAGGACCATGCAGGGAGAATAGACGGGACCCAAAAATGACGCGTGGACTGAAATGAAGGCCCACACGCATGGCTTCGGGCACACTTAGCCTAGCAGGTCCAGCGTATATACGCTCTGGAGACGCCGAAAGCGGCGGGTGGTCGGCCGTGCACTGCACGGAGTTGTCACGCTGAAAGCCGGTTATGGAGGACACCGAGCGACGACACGCAGTGTGTGCCGAGAAGCGGGAAGCCAGCGCTGCCGAGATTGAAGCATAAAAACGACCCGAAGCCGCTCGAATAGCTTCCCGGAAGTGGCACACAATTCGCCCTCCACGCGGCAGCCAAGCCAGAGAGGAGCGTGTCTTGAGGAAGTGCCGCGGAGTAATGCGATTGATTAGCGCGATGAATGAGTTCAGCGAGAAGCTGCAACCAGGTCGAAGACAATTATCAGGGCTCGAGTCACGGTTCGATATCACCAGATGGCAGGACCTCTGCCTCTCGAGTCACCACTCTGTCAAAGCGCACACTGTGTAAACCAGAGCAGGGTCTACTCAACGCTTCTATGGGTTTATGTGCAAGGCGTATACAAAGAAAAACGAGCAAAGACGCACAGGTTGATCCCGCCAGTAGAACATTTAAAGCGCACACTGGCCGGACCTATGGTACTACGTTCCGAACCACTCAAAGCCCGAAAGATGGTACACTGCCTTCTTCTTACACGGCCAGTCTATTCACAGGTCGGTGCGCAAAGCGGCAAGTGAGGGTGCTGTCTTCTTCCCACTTCGCTTTATGAAGTTTGAAGCAGTTCTCTTTAGTTCATGGCGTGCCTTTGTTATGCTAGAAAGCCCTGCAAGGCGCAGCATACACGACGTTGGGGGCCTTCGAGATTTATGCCAAGGTCACGCGACTCTCTAATGCAGGCTCTTTTGTAGCAAGATTGATGCATTGCATCCGTCCGCGTCGAGTGCGTTGAAAAATGTGTAGCCTTGCGCGGCCGATCGAAGTTGCGTACCAAAATGTGTCCTCGAGCGCGCAGCTGGGAGTAAGCAACCCTGAGAGACTACTCACACGAACCGCGTGTGCTCCGTAAACAACGGCACTTCGAGTGCAGCCGTCTAATCAACCTACTTCTCGCTCCGCTCTCCAATGACATTGGTCGCTCACCCTTCTGGTTGGCTCATTTGCGTCACTTCTCCACCTTGCTGCAGGAGAAGGATCTCGTAAACGCTAATACGGGGGCCATTAGGAGTCTGACGTCATCATCAACAAGCCCGTTTCCAAGTGGGTCGAGTACGCTCGCGGGGGAAAAAAAAAAAAATCGACGCGCGGCTGCATGCAGACATACCATCACCGAGGGGGGTCTCTCCCGTCGACCCGCTGCTGCGAACACACGGAACATTGCAAGACACACCAAACAACCCACGCGTCCCACATAACTTGTCCGCATCCCCAACAGCGCGGCCTCCGCCACGCCAGTGGTGCGACGCCTATGTGCCGTACACAACACAACGGTCGCCGCAACAAGAGCGTGACTCGAACGCACGCCGTTGCTGCTTTACAAGAGTTCGCCGCCGGCACATAGGCGCGCAGCTGAGCAAAAAAAATAAATAAAAAATAAATAAATAAATAAAAAATGGCGTCGCTTCGAACAGCCGCTAAATAGCGTCGCGACCTTGCACCCTTCCTCGCTGCTGCTTCTGCTACTAACAGGCCCCCTGCGGTCGCCGTCAGACGAAGCACCTATGCTGCGATGTGCGGAAGGAGAGAGGAGTCATAGAGAAAACATAGGGAGCTTCGGCTGCTTTAACCCTGTGGCCCCACACGGCAGTCTCGTTGAGGGCTTTTGATAAAAATGTAAGCTCTGTACAAAACAGGCTTAGGATAAACTCCCGAGCTTACATTTGCGAATCACGCTCTCGTGCACGGCTTATAATTGGCGTTATAAGTAAGGTTTGCCTTTCTCGTCTCGCGTGGCACTTCGCTTTTATGGGAGACTGCTCGTTGCCAACCTACGCCAGACCACAAGCGGTAATTTGCATCCATTAAATGCTTTTGAAATTTAGAGTGTGGAGTTTTGTTTTGTTCTCAACTGGCTGGGATAAAATTCATAGGAGGCAAAGGTTAGCTGGCACTGGTTAACTGGCCAGACAAGCGAAACGGGCGTAAAGTAACGCGCGCTCCTCGCCTATGACAGGTGCGGTAATTGGCGACCAGGAGGTTTTATTTACTCGCGGAAGTCCGCTATAGTTGTAGCCGTCGGCTTCGACGTTGCTGTTGGCAGGGTTTCAGAAGATGGGCGTGCAGGATCCGGCGAAGCCGTACAATTATCCATCGCACACGTACAGACGCTGGGTTGAAAGGAAGTGTTTTGATGGTACCGCCCCTGATATGAGAAAGCTTACACGTACGTCGTGCCATTAATGTCGTGCTCAAGCGCATGAATTCTGAATTGCGCACAAGCTGGGAAGATAGTTGTTGGGAAGAGTGGCTTATCAGCGGGTCGCCGTGAATTATATGGCCTGCATTAAAATCCAGAAGCGACTCAACTGTGTTTGAACTTAGTTTTTTACCAACTAAAAGCTGGATGTCACAGAGGCGAGAAAGTGCGCCCATCTTGCATTGCATATGAGCCAAGATCATTGTACCTGAAGTAGGATCGGACTGAGGGAATCCATTCCCTGTCTTCAGTGCTTAGATTAAAACAGCACACCGCTTGATATGATATCATACCATGTAACAGAAATCAGTTTTAGGGATTTAGAGTACAGGACATGGAACCAGTTTTGTTCGAACGAAACTTTTTAAGCTCTTACAACCAAGTACATCTGGCAAGAACGCTTTCCGAATCTTCCGACTCTTCCATGTTTACCCTGAATCAAAAGTCCCTGACCACTGAAAGGCGGGAAAACACACTGGCCGACTATCAAGGCCAATGTACAAGGTTTAGGCAAGGTAAAACGAAACGCTAATTACTAAAACAACGCATGTGTGATCAGTTTGGCTTGCTGGTTGAAGATCGTGTTGGCAACAGCGCAAAGACAGGACGAAAAGAACGAACCCAACACAAACGCTTGTGTTCTTCCCTCTCGCACTGTGAATGCACCACATGCCGGGCACTCCCGGTACTGTCATATTTCATGGCAAACCCTGTTATTAATTTCAGTCTGTCCTTTTCCCAGTTCTGGTCTCATTTCTAACTATCTCCGGAAACTGATTTTTACAGGTATACAAAAGTTCCTTGGCAATCCCAGGTTTTCCGCAATGGTATAGACACCCGTTTATAGACACCCCGATAGCAGAGGCCGAAAAAATAAGAAAAAAGAAATACCATGACACGAAGTACAAGCTTGGTTACCTTTATCACCCTGTGGAACTGTTGCACGTGTTTCCTTACATTTTACTTCAGGAAAGAAACAACGCCCCATAGAGTATGGAAGTGATCGCACAGCTCTTATACAGAGCAAAATGCAGCAATTTTTCACCGCTAGGGATTCTTCAAAGATTGCCGCGTTAAAAGCTGGCCTTCGCGTGTTAGGCCTTCCTTGAAAGCGCTCGGAAAAGAGACGAATCCAATCCCTTCCTTCAATTGCAGCTACGTCGCGCGCTGTCAACTGTTTGCTCGCTCCTATATATATATATATATATATATATATATATATATATATATATATATATATATATATATATATATATATATATATATATATATATATATATATATATATATTTGCCAGAGCATACTCCATGCCTTAGCAGGGCATTCCGGCGACATGTAGATGCAAATTTGTCCTTTTTTGCGTCCTTTCAGGCGGTAAAAATAGCGTGCGGGCGTCTGAGTCATGCCTGCGGTAGCCTACAGCTACCATTCCACAGATTCAGGTGAAGGCTAGATAGATCCTTTGCATGTACATACATATACAGCGTAAGAAGGGGTATCACGAGGTCTTCAGGAGCCGCGGATGGAGACGTGCCAGGCTGGCATATATTTTCTACACAAAGGCCAGACACAATTGGGACATGACTCAAGGCTCTCGTAGAGGGCTTCGCGCGTTCGGCAGAATTCATCCCCGTAGATGCGCACACACACATATATATATATATTTGAAGCAGCTCGGTTGCCTTGCCGCAAGTTCGCGCGAGACCGCGTGCCGCCGGGTCACCCGTAGGGGGAGGTAGACAACGCGTCAGCAAACAGAGAAGCGTGAGCTCACGCTCGCGCCCGTCCGAGAAAACGGCAACAGATAAACACACACACGCCGGGGCAAGAGCAAGAGCGATCCATCAGCATCGCGCGCAGCCGAGGACCGGTCTCGAGCAAAACGCGAAAAGTGACACCGCGCACCTCCACCCCCTCCACGTTGCTGTTTGGTGATGCAGAGACCCAGCGGGACAGGTCGGGAGTCGCCACAAAGCGATGCGTAGAGAGCGCGCTGGGCGCCAAGAGGTGGCGAGCCGATCGAGATAACGGCTGCAAGGGGAAAACGGTTGTCAGCGCCACATATGTGGAAGAAAGACCAAAATTCTGCACTCGTTAGGCTTGAAACGTTACGGAAGGGTCGCCCCCACCTCACTCACTGCACGACCACGGCAATTCTTTGTCTTAACCGAACTTACTCGGCACTGATAACTGATAACAGAGCAGATGCCGTAGAAGCGGCAAGCTTGGGAGCATATAATCTACAAGAAGTTCACGGTCTGCAACTGGTCCGCACATCTGGGACCTCTGCCTCATCCATGGTGACCTCTCTCTCCCACTCCAGGCCTAACACCACATGGAAGCCATATGTGAAACTGCTTCCGATAATGCACTGGAAGCCATGAATTCCAATTGAACGAATACCATTTGTACGATCATTTGCAGGCTTTGGCGCCGCCTGCACGACCTTTGAAAAATGTCACATATTATATGTCTGTGGTTCCCTAAAGCAAAACTTCGGCGCTGCGCGTGCAATAATAAGCGAGAATTCTAAGCGGCTCTATGCACCGACAGTTCCTCAAGTCATACGGGCTACCCAAACACTTGGATAGATATGCTGTCATCACTTGTCCCGGCACGGCGGTACCATGCATGGCCTGTGGCCAAGCAAGTGCACCCCAACGGCAAGGAACTCCTAAAGATCTGCCAGCAGGCGTGCGCATTTCAGATTCTCTTCCTTGTGTAAGTAAACAGCTTCTGCGAGCCGTCCAAACGCCAGGCAGGCAGGCAGGCGCGTCGACGGACGAACGTGTGTGCGGAGAACACTTTGCACGCGCTAGCAAGCGAAGGGGAAGTAGTCACGTGCGCAAACCCACTAGTTGCGTTCAACGCAGAAAACAAAGAAAATAGGACAACTCGAACGACTAAGATCATGTTCCATGGAACTTTCATCCGTGGCTTCCCATTTACGCCGCTGCTTCACTGATTTGGCCCCGTCACTTATCGGCATTTCAAATACGTCAGTAAGCAGGACCAAAATCTCTGCCAGCAGCAGTTCCAACGGCAAGGACACTGTCTCACCTGACGCTAGCGTAGATTCAATCTGCTCAGTTGGCGCAGCGCTGAACCGAATTAGCGACGGCCGAACGCAGACATCTCTCTCTCCATCCGTCAACGCTGAAGGCGCGGCTGTGCCCGACAAGAACCTTCACGAGGGACACCAGCAGCGAGCGAGCCCCGCCGCAACCGCGTGAAACAAGCGCGCGAAAAGAAGAAAAGAAGGAAGAAGCGCGGAGCGAAGACCAAACTCCGTCGCTGCCATCCCCTCCCCACAACATCCTCTGGCGGTCGCGCATGATCGACGCACGGCGGGGGAGGAACGGCCGTCGCGCCGCCGAGGGGTGCACGGGGGGGAACCGGAGGACCGGCTCCCAGCCTCTCGACCTTGTCCAAGGACGCGCCGGCACAGAGGGCATCGGGCGGCAAAGAAAAACTTGGCCAGCCGAGGGAGACGGAACAACGCCCCGGCGCGCTGCTTCTGTTTCTGTGCTGCTTTGCAATCCACGTGCGGCCCCTATCCAGGATTTGCAAATACAGGCTTGCTAAGCGTGCGCTCGGCAACAGGAGGAGCGGCAGTCAGGGAAGCCTGAACTGCAAACAATAGTTGGCCGCGTTTCTATGTAATCTTTACCGTATTATTGCTGCCACTGGTGGCGCGAAAAAATTACGAAAGGACAAGGAAGCAAAACACACTAAACCAAAGTGTAATATGCTGCGGCTGAAGTGGTTGATTTCTTTTTTCTTTTTTTAATGCCGCTTCTTCCTGGGAGATGCCCTTCCGACCTGCCGGCACCTTCTCACTTTGAAGTTTCCTTTTGTCTTGGCAACTTGCTCACGCCGGTGTGGGAGTTCCCCACTTCGTAGCGGACGCCTCGTGGAAGAGAGCGTGACGTGCCTGCCGCTCTTCCGTACACTTCGCTTCTTCCGAAACAGGAATTCGCTCCGAGCGGCTGCTCCTTTTAGGAACTTCTCGACGCGGCGTCACTTCGATCCGCCTATCGACAAATGAAAGTATACGGCGCCGCTGAAGCGAGAGATGTTGGGAAGAGATAGATTCTTCGTCGGCCCCGTCTTTTCTCTCCGCTAGCTAGACGAGTAAATACAGGCTCCGCGGTATTGCATCCCACCATCGAATGCATCTCCCTACCTTCCTTCTGCTCTTCGGTCAGGCGGCCTACGATATCGGCCGCTGGACGAGACGACAGCTAGCAGAGAATCGTGCTCGAGAAGCACTTCCTCCCATTCTCCGAGCGGGAGTGCTCTCTGGTGAAGCGGGCCACGCGCGGCAAGTTCACAGGGAGAGCACACTCCACCGCTGTGCTGAGGCGCCTGGTGTATTTTTCTTTTTGGTCTTGCGATCGGCAAGAGAGTAATGAAAGGCAGGGCTGGTTCCTTTCTCCGACTTGCGTTGAGATTTATATCCTCGATGCATTAATCGAATAAGAGCCGATAATGTGATAAGAGATAAATAATGGACGCGGTAGAGCGAGGGTGAATCACGTGTGCGAGACTGCAGTCAAGGAACCCACCACTATGAGTTAGGTTGCGCCGAGACTATAAGGTAAGTAAAGGTGCGGTAGCTGCCTAATGGGGATGAGTGAATGCCACGACGTGAAGAGTGACCAAGTGTCAGAAATTCGCAGGTCCCTGTGAGTCTATTTAGTGCAAAGCGTCATGCTCTCCAAAATACAGCTCGCGTGACATCAAATTTATCTGTGGGGTATACAAATCGTAACGAAAAAAAAAAGCACAAAAATACGTGGACGTGTTGCATGAATATCCATTACTCGGAACACCTACAAAAAAAAAAAAAAAAAAAAAAAACTTGATTGGTATTCATTCCGAGCTCTAGCCGCGGCTTCAACGTTCTGGAAAGTGAAAACTCACCGCCCAGAAATCGAAAGCGACTCAAGGAGAGAAGACGATACAAGGTACCGACGTACCGCAGTCACTGCACATGTGCAAAAAAGCTGGTGCAGTTCCGTACCACCTCGCGAAAGAGATGCGTCAAAGTAATACGAGCCCACCTCGTCAGAAAATAATAATAATTATTATGCATTAGTTTATTTACGCTTCAGATCCATACTGCACGGATGGACCCGAGACAAAAAGCTACCGTGAAGCATTTTCAGATTATCTGGTGCCCTACAATCAAAATGTACCCGTGGGAGAAGAAAAAAGCAGTGCAGAGGCCGCGCGATTATAGCACAACTGTATGCATCGAAAATACAGAAATAAAAAAAACACTGTTGGAATCTCTCTACAAGATAAACATGAACACAAGCGATCTACCAAGGTAATATAGAGGTCCGCAAACAAAACAATATATATATAGATATATATATATATATATATATATATATATATATATATATATATATATATATATATATATATATATATATATATATATATACTGGAGAGTACATAAGAACAGCTATTCAAATCCTTACTAGAAAGAGAATAAATGTTATTTTCGCATTTCTGGTGTTTATTATGCATATGTGGTTTAAGAACTGAAATGTTTGCTTGCGATATTGAGTTCGATGGCGTGGAACAGGCCACTTATCGGAGCCTCGCGTTATGCTATCCGGTTTAGGCGTTGGTTGAGCAACAGAGGTAAGAAAAATATATAGGCTGAAAAAAGGTGTGGCTGTGGCTGGCCTAGGAACCCCTGAATGAACCCGCACATTTAGAAGCGCTCGAGCACGCAGCAAAGCTCCAACGAGTACGTATAGAAAATATCAGAGGGTGAGAACTGTGGCCCCCAAGCGCATGCCCCGCCTTCGTTGGCATAAAGGCTGTGCGCTGTAGACACCTCCTCGCATTTAAACGCACCTCGCAGTTCATGACGAAGGGTCGCCCGGACACCAGAATCCGGCCGGACACCAAACAGCAGACTCGCGGCGATAAACGTCCTTATCAGCGATGCCCTCCGAGGAGGTCCATGTAGAGCGTAGGCGTCCGGCACCGGCTCTGCACCTACGTGCGGCTTCTCGCGGTTTCTTTTGGTACTTTTTTAGATGCGGCTTCCCTTTTGGAAAGACGAAAAAGGCCGCCGACCATCCGTCAGCTCGTTCACTTTCTGGTGCACGTATCATATGCTTAGCTGTGGTGCATTGGAGGAGCGCAGGTCTGCAGATGAAACACGCGAGCAACCGTCGAAATGGATCACCTTGGCTCACTGCTATGGAGCATACTGAAACATTTTCATGAATGTTAATCGCTGAAAATTAAAAAAACAAAAAAAAAAAAGCTTTAGCGCTCTCACATGGCGTATGAGTGGGTTATCTCAAATGCATGAGCAGAGAGAGATATAACGGCTGACGGGTGAAAGCCGAGGCAGGAGATTCGAGGCAAGAAATCCGAGGTGCGAGCAGCTGACCCGTTGTGTTTTATGGCACAAAGGCAAAGGTCATCATCCGCCACATGTAGTGTGACTGCTGATGTATGCCAGCTCAGGTCTTCGAGGTGAGGTTACCGGACTATAATGTCTGAGTGAATGAGTTAGCGAAAATCAGGTGATCTCGTGAGCTGAGTGAGGGTGAGTTAAATAATTAAGGTGGAGTGGGCCATCAGGCAGCGACACAGATATGCGACTAGCGTTTTTACGTGTACATTTACGCGTTTCACGTTTCCCTGGACGTCAGTCAAAAAGAAAAATGAACGGAAAGCGTGCCATTAACAATAGAAAACAGCATAAGGCCCCGTAGTGAGAGGTGAGAAATTGTATAAGAGCTCAAAAAAAGCACAAGTTCTCCCCGAATTGTGACAGCAACAATGAATCAAAGGAAGCCGACGCACGACACGCCCACCGGCTAACAAGCATGCTGTGCACCGCAGTGCACCGATGGAAATTTTTCCAGAAATGAGACAATCCTACAGGCCGGAACGATGGGCGTAGCCTCTATTCGTGGTACCCCTAAAATATCACTGCAGCCACGCCCCGCCATGCCACTGCAAGTGAAAAAAAACCTTGCCGAGCAAGGACGAGACGAGTTGGTTGTGGTGGCCCTCACAGCAGCGGTTTGAAAGGGGCCAGATTCTTCCATGCATGGGCAGAAAAAGGACACCCGTACCACTAGGACAATATATAGGGGGATTAAAGAGTGGCAAAAAAAAAAAAAAAGCGTTTATCCAAAATGCGCAGGTGAAGGTCGTCGTCTGCATACATGCATAATCATGCATGTGTACACGAATCCGTTTCTATATTTCCACAGAAAGCAGGAAATAAAAAGCGCCTCTGATGCAAATATTTGTAAACAACATAAAAGGGTGTCACTTTGTTTCTTTTTACCTGCCCTTTTGTTTAACGGATGCAAGAGTATGTTAAAAAGAAAAACAAGAGGAACACCGGTTTTAACTCCAGTAAAACGAGAAGAATAACCCCAGAAGGCTGGATATTGTCTCTGAATGGCTACCCCATAACAAGCTCCGTTCTGGTGCTTGGCAAGAAATATACGAGTCATGCAATTGCGTCAGCAAAGACAGTGCTTTTAATATGACCACAGAGAGAAGGAAAACAAAAACGACCATGAGCCACCATACACGTAAAACTAGAAGCGCATAATTTCGTTTGAATAACCCTATAGGTTCGTCAAACCTCTTGCGTGAGCTCTTCATACGTGACACAGAACAATGTAGGCACAGCAGTGTACGTATATTGCGGTGGCTATGCGCGCAGATATGTTTGGCCACACGTAGTAAACGTTCCAACCAGCAGTGGGCAGCTACAAATTTACGGACGCACAAACAATCGGGTTCCAGATTGGCAAACCACCGCCTTCACGTTCCGGCTGGTATATTTACCGGTACACTATTTTGCAAATTGATCAAGTAAGTTACATCCCACAATGGCTCGCCCACGCCCTTGCATAGGATATGAAGCAGAACTTGCCGGCAAAATCCCTTGCCAACGCCATTTCAGCGCTTTGAGGACCACCGAAACGGTTTGATCACAAACCTTACAACCGCAGAAGCCGGATGGTCATGCACCGCCCGCAGGAACCTACATCGTCTACAATATCTGAAAGAATGTTGGCTTCCGTTCGAAAGTTATCGCTTTGTTTGCAGCATACAGATTCATGTTCCAATTGTTCGCCAGGTCGGTCGGTTCGAAGATGAACTTTGCGAGCTTCACGCGTCAGAACCACGCGTTAACTATATGACTGATGTAGAAAAGTAAACAGCCAAAAATGTTGGTTTCATCGGGGAAGACGGTCAGACATATTTTGAGAATATGATGACGCGAGCTGAAAGTCCGACACAGAAGTGGACGGAACGAGCTTGTGCTTCTAAGCTTCTTTTTTTTTTTTTCTTTTACGCGCTGCGACACTCGAGCACAGACAAAATATACTTCCTTCAATGACGAAATAACCAATTCACAGATATAAAGAACAGAACTGGCTAAGCAAAGAAGACAAGCGTAGGAACTGACACAGAGCCCTTGTTAACAGACCATCTTTTAATGGAGAAAAGAAACTCGGAAACATGAAAACCTATTGTGTGCTGACAATAACTGGTGTTGCCCAGATTTATGAACACGTTGGGTAGCTTTTATTTCTTTAATTTTTTTTTCACGTCCAATTACAACGTTATTGAGCCAGGTATATCTGTTAAACGCTGCTGTCCGCATGTGTCGGTGGTTACTAAAGCCACCGTGCTAAAGCTTATTGTTCGGGAAAACCGGCAAGCAGAAAATTTGGAGAGAAAAAAACAAAAATCTTTTCTGTTCTGTTTTGCCCGAAGGGTGGAAAACTGAAGAGCAAACGTACATGGTGTCGACGGCCCGTAAATGCGATATTCAGAAATTATTGCCATGAACATTCAAATTTGTGTCTGATATATGTTTTAGTTATAAACTTTCCGGGTCAAGCCATTTTATCATGATTACCTTTCAATTGCCAAAAAAAGGAAGGGAAGTATCACGAAATAGAGGGACGCTTTTTGGTCACGACGCTTGCAGGAAGCGCGGGTTTTCCGGCTGCGAAGACTTTCACGGCGCCGCCCAGCTCGTTCTAACCACGTTTCAAAGTAACTGCATACGCGACGCAGTATTGTGGGCAAAACACCTGATAGTAGCAGCATGCTCTTTCGTAATAAGCGACAGTTCGCTATTACTATGGTCGCGGCGAGACAGCTCGACTGTATAACATACGATATAACCATACTTGAAAGAAAGCTGAAAAATAAACCGCGAAGTACATTAAACAGGCTCTGTTAACAATCGTTCAAACAAAGCTAGCATGGGGAAAGTACAGAACAGGAGGGAACAATAGTACGGCACTATATAATGTATCGCGCAGCGAACGGGAAGCGACTGCCATCATACCAATTAAGGGTTTAATGCCGTGGCTGTTTCAACGCTGAACGGGACAAAGGCGAAGCGCATAAAGTTTCCCGTGAAAAGAACAGTGCTTATAAAACCAAGTCAGCCCTACTTCCGGAGCGCAATACGTCAGCATCTTTCTCGAAGACCCCCGGCCAAATTGAGTACGAAGGGAAAGAACACAATGGTCGAATTCTGTGCGTCGAATAGGTATTGTTCACGAGTCCGCAAAATATGAACATCGAGGCACGAGAGCACGACAGACAATCGATAAATGTCGGTATTAGCGCAATTATTTGCATCGTCTGGGTTACCTACATGGGCGATTAATTATTCAGACTCTTAGTGCGAGAACCTTTTTGTCCCTCTTATACAACGAAGGCTGGTGTGTTGTAGCCTTGCAACTAAAACCTTCCGCGTTAATCTGAGAGCTGCTGTTTTTTTTTTTTTTTCCATAGTTCTAAACGGCGGGCGGAAATAGTTCTGGCTGAGCTTTCCACAGAATGGCCACAGTTCTCGTGATAATCATCAAGAGCGTAAGTTCTACAAAAAAAAAAAAAAAATGGTGCAAAAACTCGAACAACAATAGCTACCCACAGCGACTATGTATCAAACTGCGAGCACGCGCCTTTCTTACGTCAGAGCACGGTTGTACGAGTTACAGAAAGTTAACTTGAGCAGAACATCAGGCGTCAGAACATCTGGTTACTGCGAAGGTTGCAACACAGACGTTACCTTACATATATATGGCGCAGGCGACACTCTATATAAAGCTGTCCAATGGTTAGGCACATTTAAGTTGCTTGAACTGAAGAGGATTGCGGCAGTTTTCCGTCATCAGGAATGCAGCTGCATATCCTATTTATCTGCGTTGCCCTGAGTGCCTGCGCTGCCTCGGCTCAGCGGTCCAGAGGCGGCTACATCTACCGCTACCCGGAGGAATACCCGTAAGTCATGATCGCAATGCACAGTACGTGTTTGTGTATAACTCAGAACCTTTGATTTTTGCTATCCTCATCGGCGCAGCTTGAACACCTGCGTGCCGTACACACGAATTGCCTTAGCCCGAAGTTTAGGGTAAGCCCCCCCAAGGAGGAGTGAATTTGTAATAGATGGATGCCCAGGACAAATTTACTCCACCTTGCGGGCTTTTCTTAAACTTTGGACTGACAAAGATCCCACTCCGAGTTACTGATCGACTCGCCCTCGCCCTATCATCTGCTACTCTTCCTGATTAGCTCAGTTGGTAGAGCAACTGCCCCGGAAAGGCAGTGGTACAGGGTTCGACCCTTGGACCAAGACGAGTTTTCCTTTAACTACAAAATTTCTGAGAAAGCTGTATAGCTTTTCTTTGTAGCCGTATGGCTGCACTTGGGTGGAAGGCAGTGAGTGATCATTCCTTTATTACGAATTGCTGTACCCAGTCGAAAAGAACTAGAAAACTGTGTCAAAAATACTTCAAAATATCCTGTAGTTCTATCGTAACCATGAGAATTTTCTGTAGTTCTGTAGTATATTTCTGTTGTCTGCAGTACTTTTTTGTTGTAACTACAGAAATGTCTGATGTTACTACAGAATGTTCTGTTGTCACAACAAGTTTCCCGTCAAAAACCACACAGAAATTCTGTCGTAACATCAGAAAATTTTCTGTAGTTTTTCCGACCGTGTAGTATATTATCGTGGAAGATATGCGTAAATTGCGGATTCTGCAAGCTTTAAGAAAGTCTGCAGCGGAACACCCTATGAGGGTCGTGCGGGAGACTGTGCAAAAACTTTCTTTTCATTTCTTTTTTCTTTTGCAGGTCTCAAAGCCGGAAAGACTACGAGCTCTATTTGAGACACTCTCATTGCCTCCGGAGAGTGAGTTTTATTCTGCTCTACGCTCTTCCTCGAAATAGTACTGGACAGGTATTCGAAAAGACATGAAAGAATTTGCAAAACCAGAGAGTATTTGTCATCTGACAAGACTACACCTCAAAGAAGAAAAAGAAATTTTCCGGGCCTTAACCTAACGGTGTGCAAAGAAGTAATATAGCGTTCAAACGTCTTGCATGCTTCAGAGCGAGAAAGCTAATTCTGCTAGAGCAATCAGACTGCTGATGAACGTCCGTTGTCACGTGCCCTATTAACTGTAGTGAGAAGCCCGCAACCGAATATAAAAATAACTTACTGCACAATGTGGGTCATGGTACTGGCAGCACTCTGATGAAGATGATTCGTCTTTTTTTTTTTTTTTTTTTTGTGCAAGCGGAATGAGGTCACGTTGACACTACAGCTCGCTTCTTCACAAGTTTCCCATCCTTTTGTTCCACGTCGGGCCCCGCGGTTAAATATTCTCCTTTCGTGAAAGCAGTGAAAAATGGGCGTGTCTTACATGACAGGTATAGAATAAAGGTGGCGAGCCGAGTTGCAATTGAAAAGACAGGCCAAAAAACAAAATTTGAATACACAATTTGCGCAAGTAGATTCCGACCTTCAATAATTCCATTTCTCGCAGTGTGACGCCGTCGATCGCTGCGATGGAGACTGCGTGTGCGTTTCCAGAGGAGACTTCCCAGAGCGCGAGGAAGGACTTTGCTTCGACCCCAACATCGAGATACCTCAACACTTCCTCGGTCTAGGTTACCGGTATCAGCAAGGAAAGTAGGCACGTAAAACAACATTTGTATTCACCAAATATATAAATAAAGACAGTGCACGAAATATACATCTGTGTATCTCTTATAACCAAGAGCATAGCTAATGTCCAACAAATAAATAACAGCAACACAGCCGCCACTCTCGGGCTATTTGCCAAGCTTGGAAGAAAGTCATCTATGAATGCTGACTGCCATGCTGCTTTCTTTTGCCTCTCGCAGAGTGGTTACACAAGTGAATATTGTTTCATCTCCGCGCACTACCGATAAACCGTGAGGAACGCAGCTTCATAGCATATGTCACCCACGTACACCACACAAAGCGACTGCGCCGTTTACGCTCGCCTTGCTATCTGTTATTGCAACTTGTATCGCCGAGCGTACGTGTGCTTTATCAGTGAAGGCAGCCATCATGACGCCGGCGCATTGCCTTCGCGTTAGTGAACGCTAGCAAGTGCAGGGTCACACAGGGAGTTGACCGACTTCATTACATAACGTCTTAGAGTGTCTAGCCACAGAAAGGCGTTGGAGATCTCGAGTAATTGAAGCAGGGATGCGAGCCGTGCCTGTGGCACATCATCGTAAACGATCTCTCGACGCAGTGCTTACTGACGGCACTGCAGCTAGTCTTGCAGTTGTGACTGCTCTACCTGCGCGAAGTTTACGCTTTGGCATACTGCGTTCAGCATCAAAGCCAAAACTGACCAAACGGACTTCCCGAAAATATAGTTGCATGGACTGAAAGGCAACCGGGAATCGTTGGATTCGAGGTTTTCACTCGGCTTTCTTGGCAATTAGGCTCATTTTCTGACTGGGAAGCGAAGTTTAAGATCTAACCGACAGACCGTCAGCGATAGCCCTCATTTATCTGAATGCAATAATTACATTGGGCTCAACTCAAGCACAGTGCATAAGTAATGAGGATTCTGGTAGCGCTTTAACGGAAGTCCCAATCAAAATATGGAGATAATGTGCCGCTAATGATTCACCGCCCAGCTATAAGCTGGGCATTCCACTTTCGATGGAACCTTGGAGGTTTATTCTCTCCACTATCACTGTGTTTCAAGTAGCGGCGAGGAGTTCGGCCGAATGCAACAGGAGGCGCACCTGTAGTCTAACCAATGTAATGGCATCCATCCGGAAGTCGATGCAGGCGCAGTCACTCTTCCCGAAGCTCTGGGGTTTAGAGATACCTGTGGCCGGGTGAATAAACCGGCGGTGGAAGCTAGCAAAAAACGACTGGAAGATTGGTGGCTTAAAAGCAGAAAAGTGACATAATGTTAGTAATGTAGAAACAAAAACTCAATAAATAGAATGATGGTATAGTTAATCGATCTAAAACAATAATTAAGACACAGGGAGAAAAATGAGCATGATAGCTACTGCTACCACCCCGTTTCAAAGGGGACGCTCCTATATTCCATCCATCCATCGCCAACGCGAGCCAAGTGTGCGATTTTGATACACGCAGCCGCAATAAATATTCTAAAACAAGTATGGTCAAACAGTTGTTCTGTTCACCGCCGATATGATTGGCCGCCCCGAGGCTCATTTCGCACTCGTCGGCTTCAAGTCGAATGCCGACGGAAGTTACACCACATTCTGCATTACGAAATAAGCAGCCTAAACAAGCAAGAGAGAACGCGGAAAACGGGAAATAATAAAATGATTTCACACGTCCGGCATGGGTATACGTATCAACTCTCTCGTGCAAACAGCCGCGGAGGCGGCGAAGGCGGTTCGGCCGCAAGCAAAAGCAAACAAGGCGACGAATGCGTAGTCCGCGGAGGCGAGAGAAAATATTTGGAAAAGGGCAATAAAGCCGGGGCAGGTGGCGAAAAGCGCGCCGACAATGAGCGGGGCCGCAGGTTGCGTGCGAAATGGAGCCCGGGGAAAGGAGGGTCTGCGAATGAGGTGCTAAGACGGCGCGCGCGCTAAGGACTTTCTTTCCAGCTCTTGGCGGCGTAAACTGGTCGCCCTACTTTTAACTTCGTAAACGACCCGTCAGCGCCGAAAGGTCTCAGCCAGGTCGGCAGAGAACGGAAAAAGGGACAAGCAAAAGAAGGAAGGGTTAGCAGGCCACGCAGAAAAACGTCGTTCCGCAAAAACGTTATAAAAGAGCCCGGTCGCTAAATGACTGGCAGGCAACAACGCTTAGTTCCTCCATTTCTTTCTCCGTTACATTTCTCTAAGTTCCGAAAACCTTCGAAATAGCTAAAGGAGAAAAATAATAACTTCTAAGTGACACCGGCGCAACAAATTGCAGCGTCACGGCACAGAAAGCACAAACTCGAGGCCACTTCAGCCACTCTGGAGGCGCCCGACTCCGACGCATACGGCGCTCGGCAAAGAAGTGTCTGGTGTATATGGCAGATCATTCCTACCCCTCTGACCCACAGGCCTTCCGCCAAAGAACCGAGTTGCGCAACGACTCTACACATCAACACGCAACTTCGAAAAAAAAAAAAAGCTGGAAACCAGTGGGGCCCCAGAGAACGACGCCTCGTGTAGTGCGCGGGAGGTCACAAAATTCAAAGGCAATGAAAGAGGAAATGACAAAAGAGGCACGAATCGAGAAAAAAAGAAAAAAACTTAGTTCGAAAAACGAAACGAAAGGAGTGGAGTCGGCGCGACACGCTCGGTGACATCATTTGACAGGCTGCGTAAAGGTGGACAATTAACGACGGTATCCTCACTAATTTTTTTTTTATCCTTAGTTTTTTATTCTTCGTTTCTAATGCTGTATAGTGCGTGTTTGCGTCAGTGCTGGCCCCCCCTCAATGGTTTTCTCTTCTCTGTCGTTCTTTCCCCACTCGTATCTTTTTCTTTCCTTTCTTAGTTTTATCTGCTTACGAAAAGCAGAATGAAAGAAGCCCAGGCTTCCGCCGGTTGCAGAGGTGTGCGCGCCTAAAGCCTCTGAGTCAGTCGGGGGTGCGAGACACGTTACGATAAGGGCGTCCTGTTTTCTTGGCGTCCGCAAAACGAACGAGAGACAGTCTGAGCTAGCAAAAACGATAGGAATTTGGATCTGGCAAAAGAGGTTGCGATTCAATTCTCCAACACCCGTATGTGCGTCCTCGGCGGTATAACTACCTGATACAAATATACGCTGCAACTGAAGCTATCCGTTAGATTATGGTTCCATTGAGCAAAAAGCAAAAAGGATTGGGAACAGAACGAAAGAGGAATGCCTGAGCAAAAGGACACGGCTGGTTACACCCGCAGCTGTCAAGGAACATTCCGAGCGCAGGAATCTGAAATCAGGCGCAACGGTGGGGGAATTCCCCTTATACAGAAGACATGATATCTAGAACGTCCTACCTTCCCCGAATTCACATTAAACCGCTGCGCCCTGTCCGTACGTGCTTTTTTCTTAAACTGTTGTACGTTTTTTTCTTTATAGTATTTACAAGTGAGCGAGAATGTATTCGCTTTTTCTTTGTTGCTGTTTCGCTCCATTTCGTCGAATCCCTAAAGAGCTGGTTATACTGCACCAATTTGCTTTTCGATTGGGCTCTTCGATACTGAAATTTAGAAGCGAATACCTATGCGTATATTGGTTGACCACAGAAAAGCAGTTCTCAGGTAAAATCTCTGAATATGCTTGCAAGACTTTAAACTGGACTCGCTGGTAGAGCTTTCAGTGACAAGATACCAAGCACCCCCCACAAAAAAAAAAAAAAAAAAAAAAAAAAGCTCAATAGCCGGTAAGATGTAAAACGCTTTCGTGCACGCAACATGGGTGTAACTCCTGGCGCAACGTACGTTAGGCATCTACCACGATTCCATTCCCCTTATTATGGTTTGTGGGGTTTAACGTCCCAAAGCGACTCAGACTGTGAGAGACGCCGTAGTGGAGGACTTCGAGAAATTTCGACCGCCTGGGGTTCTTTAACGAGCACTGACATCGCACAGCACACGGATGCCTTGCTTTTCGCCTCCATCAAGCGCAGCCGCCGAGGCCGGGATTCGACCTCGCATCCTTGGACACAGCAGTCGAACGCCCTAACCACTGTGCCACCCAGGCGGGGCATGTCTCCTTACTAGTGTACATAATGAGACACCAGCTATTAATGCTGCCTGTAGTGGTTAATTAACGTAAACTGCAATAAAGATAAACTGACGGAGCACCAGCCATTGACGCGGCCCGCAATAGTTAATACACAATGAAACTATTGCAGTCAAGCTGGCTGATAGTAACGTCTACCTGCGGTACAAAAACTTGTAGCAAAGCTTCTTAACGGGGTAAAATTTCTGGCTTTATTTAAAAGCTCGCGGCAAAGTTTATAATAATAATAATTAGTTCACAGGAAGAGAAAGGTGCAGTATCTGTTAAACTTGTTCGTGTGGACACTTGAACCGCGCCTTAAGGGAAGGGAGGAAGGTGGGAGTGAAAGAGGTGCCGTAGTGGAGTGCTACGGAGTAATTTCGACTGCCTGGGGATCTTTAACGTGCGCTGACATCGTACAGCACATGGACACAACCGCCGCGGTCGGAATCGAACCTGGGTGCTCCGGCACAGTAGTCGGGCGTCTTATCACTGCACCACCGCGAAGGGGTTAAAGTTTATCCCTTATGTGAAATTGCGCATCTGCAATCTCGAGGCTGCGCGCCAAAATGACAACGCCAAGTTCTAACGAACACTCACGACGCACCCATATCCAGGACAGGCAGGGTCTGCGAGCGTCATTGGCTAATTGCATTACAACGCGAAATTCCATTGCAGACTGGGCATAAAAAAATTAAATAAAAAAGTCAAGAAACTACCTTTCCAGATGCTTACTACATTGGACGAGGCAATGATTAGCAGCCTCCACAATCTCGCGCGACTTGATCCACAGGATCAAAACCAATTAGCGCGAAGGACCGCTCCCACCTCTTTAGCCATTCGGACTGAGCTCAGTACTAACAGAAAGACCCAGCAACCGCGTCTGCCGTGAGCATTAGGGCGACGTATCAACCGCGGCATGAAACGAAGGAATAAACGGACCAACGCTCGGCCTATTAACCGACGTTAATTGCATCGGCGCCATACCTAACCCAGCGGAAATCGAAACGGCAGTCCCGCCGTAAGACGCAGTGCTTACGATATTCTCGATGTGACTAGCAGTGCATCTTCAACGCTACACGAGCAAAAAAAAAAATCATTTTCCTTATCTTTTAAACTGGACTGCGTGCCAGAGAAAGAGCGAGCGATCAAGCAAGCATGCACTTTCGATAGAAAGAGTGCCAGGAAAGAAAGAAAAGGGCATGAAGAGGGGGGCTCCAAAGCGCCAATACGGTCCTCTCCCTCTTTCGGACCCAACCAGCTGGTAGGAGGAACGAGAGAGAGAGAAAGCAAACCATGTTTCGGAAGAGACTCGGGCCATCATGTTTCCAGCCTCGCGCCAGCGGAGGCTGGAGGAGTATTAGTCATTCAGTCGTGCGGCGGTAAGGGAAGCGAGCAATGCATGCACCCAGGCCCAGGGCCTACCTCTCCTCCGCTGTTTCTCCTCTCTCATGCGCGAAAAATAAAAGTTAAAGCGAACGAAGAGAAGAGGAGCACACCCCGCGGCGGCAAGCAGCTAAACTTTCCCCCCTCTCTCAGCGCGCCCAGGCGGCAGTCGTTAAGCAGGTCGGAAACGTTTCGCCCCGCGGCAACAGCCAGACATGTCGCAGATGCCGAAACGTCGTCCCCGCCTGCCCTGCCAGCTTTCGGAAGAGAGTGCCGCCTCCAGCCCAGGTCCTGTCCACTGTCACTGCTTCCATGCGCCAAGCGGCTACGGGGACAGTTGGAAACCGACGCCTCACTTTACAATAGGCCACGGGGGGACAAAATGGAACAAAAAGGACGGAGGAGGGTGGGTGAAAAGCAAAAACGGGGGACGAAAGACCGGGCGCCAACGATGAGTCTCTGGCAATGAACCCGACTTGCACCCCTTTTTAGGGGACAACAGACAGAGCAACAGATAGTTGGTTAACACCTGAACCAGGTGAGGGTTGGGACAAGCTAGTAACACTTAAGTTGGTTAGCAGGACAACGTGTTCATTATAACTGTGCTGCGTACACGTCATCGAATCGCGGGCTTTCGACAACGAGCGAAGACTGGCGCCGAAGCACGAAGAAACAGGCACGAGAAGGCTCGCGCGATCCGATACTCGCACGGTGCCCGCGATAACGGGGCACTCCTACACACAGAAACGCAGCTCTCGTTCAGCTCTTGGGACATTTGTGTTTAAGATATGCTGTCGCAAGGTTAAACACTCGGGACATTTGTATTTAAGATATGCTGTCGAAAGGTTAAACACTCAGCAGGCAAATCGTGGAAGGATGTCAACTCTCCAGGACGTTCTGCTGACTAGCCTCACACGACTGCAGGAGAGAGGTGACAACTCCATAAGGCACTTCTTTGACTTCACACAAATCCTCTTTCGCAAAGCGGACTAGAGCCCGCTGGTCAGTCACAGTGCCCGGCTAGGCGAGACTGGAGAGCATGAGGCACTATCGACTGACTTCCTGACGCCACGTTTGGCCTTATTCGTGACACAAGGTGTTCGACACTCAAGTTGGACTGATAAGCCCCGACGCATCTTCCCGCGAACCACGGCGTGGGTTGAGCGCACACGGAAGACAGGCGCGCCAGTGTGGCATCATGCAGTGTTTTTTGAACAGCGTTCTCCATTTCCTCTGAATCACCGGCTTCGCGCTGGGAGAGTCGCTCCGCGGTGCCGCTCTCGAAGGTTTGCAGTGCACTCAGAGCGACGGCTGCGGCTGTCGCGATAAGGGTGTCGAGTGAACAATGAATGGGTTGCTGAGCTCGACGTATCAAATCTTTATGAGAGCATGCCAAATGCGTAAGCCCAGCGACTAATTTAAGTGTTCCGTGGAAACCTCGACATAATATATGTGCTAATGAGGCGAGGAAAGGTAGAGTCACGGTCCCTATTCTGTTATTTCGCGCACAGAAGGGTATAATAAAACGGTTCTGCCCTGCCCCGAACGAAACGGCGTCGAAAAGAAAGAGAAACAAGGTTGTGATCTACGAACGGGTACGATACAGCAAAATTTCTGAAGAGCTTCTCGTTTACGGGTTACGTCCAATGAAAGCGGACGGCATCATCTTTAGTGTTCTCCAATGTACAAACTAACACAAAAATCAGATTTCTTCGTATCGACAGCAATTAATCAGAATGTGCGACCGTCCATCTCGGTACCACTACACGGCCACCTCGAGCTACGCGGACTGCAGTTCGGGCGCCAAAACTGTTTGAAAGCACCGTTAACAAAAGGCCGGGGAGCTACGAGCAAGGTTGGGGGCAGTCGCATGCTGCCTGAACGGCGGTCAAAGCACGGGAGAGGGTCGCCCCCACCGCTGTTGTCAAAGGAGCGCGCGCTTTCTCCGCACGGCACGTCTCGCAAGGGAAACCCGAAGCATGTCAGCGCGCGAGAAATTCCGCACGCGCACCACCTGAAGATCGCGCACTTGCGAACACGGTGAAAAGAAAACTAAGGCACTCACCTCGCTTAAGCTTAGCCGATCCGGGCGGTGTAGCCGTTCTCGCCGCGCCGGTAGCCTCGACGAAGCAGCACCGCGACACCGAAGACGACGCCGGAGAAACAACATCCACGGGACCGCCAGCACAGCGCGTTTCCGAACTGAGCGCCATCGCCTCTTTGGCTGAACCGGCGGCGCCGCAGCACTCCCCTCGCCGCAGCCGCAGGAGCGTCGTTGCCGTCGCTGGACTGGCGCTTCTCGAAACCGCCGCGCGGTGAAAAAGCGGCGCCACATGCGACGCGTGTTCTCCTTCTCCGCCGTGGACTGGTCCCACTTCCGGAGGCAGCCGCCAGAGACGCACCAGCTCGGGAGGTTCCGGAGAGCGTCGCTTGAAGAAACGCATGTCGTTGTTCTTTTCGCTAGCGGCGAAGGAAGGAAGAACCTTTGTGTCGGATGTTGTGCCGAGGAATTCCCGCAGATGGTAGCGGAACGGGGCCAAGCTCTGTCGTAGGCACTGAAGGACTGAAGCCTTCGCCTTGTATCTCTAGGTCCTTCTGAAACAGCCGCCCCCAAAACCTCACGACCGCCGCCGCAGCTGGCACCCTTCGGCGGCGTCTTCTGGGAAGGCGCTCAGACCCATAGCTGGAGCTTCTACTGCTGCAGTTGACCCGGCACCCCGGTCCGCTGCGCCGCCGGGTCGGCTCGAATGGTTCTCAAATGTGCTGCCAGGGCCGGGAACGAAGCTGGAACGACAAAAAGACCGAATGCGCGAGCGTTATAAAAACAACCCTCAGACGGAAACCAATGTTTAAACAAACGCGAGAACGGGAATGGAAAGAAAATGCTATGCGTGTGTCTGAACCAGATGTTCAGATATTGTCTTTTCTTTTGCGCAGAGTAAGCAGCTCTCCATCAGCGGAGCCAAACAAAAGACCAAAAATTTCCTTATTTGATCGTAATGGAACATGGCAAGTCAAAGAGGAACCAAGAGCTTTCCTGAAGGAAATCGCGCGTTGACTCCCATTTCGCAAGCAGTAATTGTTGGTTCAGTTCACCGGTGCCACTAATCTACGCTGCGAGCGTGGTAATATTATTTTATGCTCTATTGTAACCTCTGCCACCGCATGCCAAACCACGCCAGCGTCCCAGACGAAGCAATCCTGGTTTAGAGATACCCGCAATGGACAGTAGTGTGCTTGTACAGGAAGCCAATGCGCTAGTCTCGACACCAGAAGTGCTTCGTCAGGGGCTCTTTGTGCTCATGACAGTGCTTCAGGCCAATTTCTGCCAAATTGAGCCTAGTCTTTGTGACAGTGAACTGTTTACAAATCAGGATGGAGTTAAAAGCGAATTAAACTTGATTTAGAGGAAGGCTATGTTAAGCAAGCCAGCGTATTGCCTATACCGCTGGGGCTTTGATACGAATCTATGACTGTAACGCTAAACCTCATTTGGCATAATCCCCAAGCGTAGCAAACGTATCATTACAATAGAACGGAGTGAAGGGCGCTTTAGACATACCGCGAAAAACATGTGAAAAAGGTGTTGGGCGGTGTAGAAGCCAGCATCGACTGTGAGAAAATGTTCACCAATAGTCATAACCTTAGTCCGCCTTTCACGAAAAGCTGTTAGTATACTACACACCATGTATGCCCATGTTGTGGTGGTTAACTCGAAGCATCAAAGTCGGCTTAAATAAGCGAAGAGCTGGAAACGCCGTAAAAACTATCCAGAGCCGTAGTCAACGACGTTAGGCTGCTTAAATATAATAATTGAGAAAAAAAAGCAAGCCTGGAGATGCTATGCCATTCTGTTAAAACCGGAGTTGTTCACAGTTGCAAAGAAAAAAAAAATTGATCTACTTAACGCACAAGCCTGCGTATGGTCTCTTAGGGTGCAGAATTCACAGGTTCCAGAGTCCCATATATCTGCTGGGCACAGATTAACCCAAAGAAATGCGAAGGTAGCTGGACAGTCCCGCGGAATGTTCGGAATGCTCTCCCTCATGCCTCTCGTCCGACATCTGCTGCCCGCGGGACAGCCGCCACAGTCGTCGCAAACTGAAAACTGACACGCAACGCGACGGTCGCGTGCACCGCATGTGGCGACATTAAAGCTAACCTTGTTTCAGGCGCGGAGACCTTGGCGCAAGGACGCCAGAGAATTCCAACTGCACGACGACGCGATTTTGTTTGTCTATATTCTCTTTCTTCTCTCCCCGCCTTTCTCTCTGTCGGCGCGAGCGGCACACTAAGGGGAAAATGTAGCGCCGAGGAAAACGCAAAAGCCGCAAACGTCAATTGGCGTTCACGACGCGGAACGTATTCGGGTCGCGCACGCCAGTGCGTCATCGTGATGCAGGCTTTCCGGCAAATCCCTATGACGTCATAACGATATTTTGATCCGCCGCTGTTGTTGCTACTACCCCAGAAAACAGGTAAGGCATACACTGCACAGAGGAGGATTATTTTCTTGCCCTGGAAAATGAGAATAAGGAAAAATTAGCGAAAAAAGAAAACTGGAAATTTGCAGTGCATTCACTGCACTGCAGTGCAGTGCACCATCGGTATTCAGTCTGCTTGAAAAAGAGTGTGTGTGAGAGAGAGAGAGAGAGAGTGTGTGTGTGTGTGTGTGTGTGTGTGTGTGTGTGTGTGTGTGTGTGTGTGTGTGTGTGTGTGTGTGTGTGTGTGTGTGTGTGTGTGTGTGTGTGTGTGTGTGTGTGTGTGTGTGTGTGTGTGTGTCTGTGTGTGTGTGTGTGTCTGTGTGTGTGTGTCCTAGACCGAGTTCCCTGCACTAACGGCGAACACTGGTTTGACCCTCCACTCAAACTTTTTCTTTCTTCTTGAATTAGTTTCCGCGGAAGCTGAATATCAGTCCTCTATTCGTGGCGGTACGAACGCGCTTGGGTGGAAGTTGACTAACTATGCCTTTAATATCCTTGGTGTCATGCGCGGGTAACGTGGCGCCACATTAATAAGTTAGCGAAGAAGTATAACGATCAGGGCAGCCCATGCGGCATTGATTAGTGCGGCAAATTATGCACAACATAACAATTACTCTTCGAATATGAAACCAAACCTCGCGAACCGATTTGCGCGCCAGTGACCTCTTCTTTTAGGAAAATTCATGCTGCAATCATTTCCCTCGAAAAAAGCAATATTACGAAAAGGGAATGAACACTTATAGCTTTCCCAATACATGATTTACCGTATTGCATGCATTCTTTCCCCAGGATTAAAAAAACAACGGCCAACCATTAAACTGGCAATCAAGATGCACGGTACTGTTTATTTTCCGCAAGCAGCTCTGTCCCGAAGCGGTGAACCGGAACTGTCGATCCCTGACCAGGCTAACTGACAGATATCAGCATGGCTTCATCATATAACAAAAAGATATGAGGTACGTGATGTTGCGCATGACTCAAGCTATGACCATGCACAAGCTGAAAACAAAGTTCATGCGTCATTGCACACTTGGCAGGACACCATATAATTTGCTTTTCAAGTGAATGGGGCAAGAGATTAGGGCGACTGCCACAAGCACCGCAGCGGTGGTGCAGTGGGGCTCTCGACTGCTGCGCCCAGGGATGCGGAATCGAATGGTTGGTTTATGGGGTTTGACGTCCTATAACGACTCAGGCTATAAGAGACGCCGTAGTAGATGGCTGCAGAAATTTTGACCATATATGGGGTTCTTCAGTGTGCAACGACATCGCACAAAGCACGAGAGCCTTGCTTTCCGCCTCCATTAAAAAGTGGCCGCCGCGGCAGGCATTCGGTCCCGCATCCTTGGACACAGCTGTCGAGCGCCTTCGGCGTGCTGTGCGATGTCAGTGCACGCCAAAGTAGCCCAAGTGGTCGAAACTTTGAAAGCGTCCACTGTAGCGTGTCTCATAGTCTGAGTCGCTGAGTCGCTTTGGGACGTTAAACCCCATAAACCGTAAACATCGATGTATACCATCAAGGCTGTGCGCTCGAAATGTCACAACAAAAGTACACCTACGAAACTCGGTAATGTCACTTTCGATGTGTCGCACGCTTAATTCTCCGCGCTTAAAACAACCGTGATATATCCGTTTGGAAATTATTTCTTTGAAAGAAAAAAAAAGAGAAAAATTGGTCGTCCTACCGAAAAAGAACTCTGCACCGGAATAAAAATGATCAAGCATGCGCGCTGTGCTTGAGATCGACAATGCATCGAGCGTATGCTCAGGGAGTGTGTTTTTCCTCGCTCCGATAAAGAAAAGAGTGCGCAATGCAGGCCGCATAGAAACCACCTAAAAAGCTACTATAAGTAAACATTACTGTTGCCACTCACTCATTATCTCGGAAGTCATATATCGGCACGCAAACCGCCCTAGCCTTTTAGTGAAACACGCTCTAGAGGCGTGTGTTTTGAGGCATAGTAATACGTAACGCAACCTACGCAAGACAAATGTAATCACTATTGCACTGCCGAATACTGTCAATCTTTACGAATCCCCGATTGAACATAAAGCACGCGAAAGGATAAAAGGATGTCTACTTCGTCGACGAGGTTTAAGGATGAAATGAATGATTCGACAATCCGCCTTTTTCACAAAATGTGGCGCCCTCTGGGAGTGGTTGAAAATTTGTCTGCTACTGGTTGAAAACATCCTTGGCGCCAGGGAAATGACGGTGTGTGTTCTTGACTGCTGCCGCCATCTATCGCATGCGCATGTCACGAATAATAACTACACATGGCCTCCAAGATCAGTTACGGCTCTGGCGATCGCGGAGGCCAAGAACTGCGCATGCGCAGCTGGGGTTAGTGGTTTGTTTTCAACCAGGGGAGAGGCGCGCATGCGCACAGCGGCTTAGTGAAAAAGGCGGATTGCGTTGAGTGAATTGCAAGACGCAGGTATATACACTGCTCAGTTAATAAAACATGGCAGATTTGGACTGCCTTGAAGACTACAGGTTTCCCTTCTATTTGCTGTTGAAGGTCATTTGTCACCACTGAGCGAGAACTTGGTGTACTTTAGAGCGTATGCAACCCAATGCGCTCCAGCAAAGATGGGCAGCGAATCTCCGTCCCTTCGTTCCCTTTCGACGCAATATACGGGACCAACAATGCTGCTGACTTAGATGAGTCTAGTGTAAGTGCGCAGTGACGACGAATAGGAACATCCCAACACCATTACATTGACGTAGGTTTAGAGGGAGATTATACGTAATGAAAAATTGCTCTGGAGAAATTACAAGGCAGACAAAAATAAACTGAACAGCTTCACCTCACCTCACAAAAGTACGGTGTAGCTTCAAGGTTGGGAGTCCAATGTGTGATCAGGCGGAATAAAAAGGGAACACCATGGCCAGCAGCTGTGAATTTATAGGTCCGTATGGTCGCATGCAGCCTTTCGCACTGGACGACAAACAGTGTCTACCCGCTTCGGAATTCGATCGCGATTGAATGCGGCGCGGCAATCACCGTCTCGACGCTCTAAAGATAACGGACAACGTGCCGACGCCCTGGAAGACAAAAGCGAAAGGCAGAAAACAAAAGCTGCCGTTTGCGTGATCGTCTGCGTCATATTGGTGGAGATTGATTGGTATGCGCGCTACTAAACCCATAGCAAAAGCCCAAAATTCGCGATTTCTTGGTGCGAAATAACTGACGGCGCCTGCGCTAGCAGGACTTAAGACACTTTCCAATATGCATATATGGTATATACCTCGACGTATCTTTTGCCCATTGTCAGAGCTGACGAAAAATCAATTGTGTGTGTGTGTGCGTGTGCGTGTGCGTGCGTGTGCGTGCGTGTGCGTGTGCGTGCGTGTGCGTGCGTGTGCGCGTGCGTGCGTGTGCGCGCGTGTGCGCGCGTGTGCGCGCGTGTGCGCGCGTGTGCGTGCGTGTGCGTGCGTGTGCGTGTGCGTGTGCGTGTGCGCGTGTGTGTGTGTGTGTGTGTGTGTGTGTGTGTGTGTGTGTGTGTGTGTGTGTGTGTGTGTGTGTGTGTGTGTGTGTGTGTGTGTGTATTTTTACATGCCATGCGTCAGAAGTGCTGATGGGTGACACTGAGCTGGTGTCAATGCCGAATCGAATTGCTTAGGTATAGCTAAAAGAGGAGAACCCACAGAGGTCAGCATCTTAGTGACCTAAAGCCTTCAGGGCGCAATCATCGTTTGATCGGTGAAACCGACACAGCGTGACAGAAGAAATTCAATCATAAATTATCTAGCGATCATATATAATATACACAGGCGAAGACCACGTTGCGATACCTGTATTCCGGCGTCTTAAAGAAGAGCACATGTAGTTGATATGAGATGTTTGTTATCATTTAACATTCTTTATTCTGGTTTCTCCGTGATAAACCTGTTTTCCTAGATTATCTCTTCACTTAGCAGACTTTCTATTTCCGGCTGCCCAGAAATTGAAGCAATCTCAATGTCGCAGCGCACAAAGGCGTGTTAATTGCAAGGTCACGCGGTGCAATCAGAAGCGTCTCCGATCGCCTTGGGCACACGCAGACAAGAACCTGCCCTTGACCTCGCGCAGTCGTCCCCGACGCTTTTGTTTTTGGCTGTTCGTCGGAAAAACACTGCAGCTTGTGAGATTGCCCCGACCTGATACGGAGCGTCGATGAACAAAAGAACATGCAGCCTCTACACGTGATCTGCCCATGTGCTCATAGGCCCGGGAGGGAATACGTGCAGGAGCTGCTAATATGAATACACAATATATTGTTTTGTTATGTTTTTTTGTCTGATGCAATTTACTGGCAGCAGACTTCTTGAAACATTGAGACGCGCCTTTCGGATATCTCTAGTACGAGGAAGTGCGTGTGCATTTCCCAACGCACGGAATAACGGAAGCGATAGAGAACATTTCTTTCTAACGGGACGCGCTGTGCTTTCCCGACCACACGTTTCACCTTAGAGGGAAATTCGAAAATCAGATAATTTCAAAGCAGTGTTTGCAGACAGTCCTGATAATGCAGAATCCTTGAAATCGAAATTCCCGATGCGACTTACAATTAATGTCTCAAAAAAAAAAAGCTCCAGCTTCCGCGGCTGTTATTTCTGTTCTGACTCGACACTTAATTTTTGCGTGTATAGGTAAGCAGTTTTTCTTAAAGAAATAAAAACAACTGACACGACTATCGATCGGTAAACTCGCGAGAAGTAGGAGGGGGTTTGGGCAACACAGTTTTATTAAAAGGATATCTAGCGGCACCACGGGTCTTCTATCCAACGCCTTAAAACTGTGTAAGTCCTTACTGAAGGTTACACCATCGTGTACAGAAGTTAGTTACCAATATGTCTTGCACGTTTGCTGCTATTTCTCTCAAGACCCATATCAAGGCCACTCCAGGTCATGCGCCTTATCGCTGTCTCGGATGAGCCGAGCGAAGAATGCTAGGAAAACATCCGCTATCGGGAACCCTTGAAAACAGGTCTGTTGTTCTGAAGAAGCCTCCATTGTAATTCGCTACTTCCAGTTGCTACTGCATAAACGCAGAAGCCCTGTCTATACTCAGCTCCTTGATCGTACTTTTGTCTCGATTAAGAAATGGAAGTAAATTATAACCCAAAGAAAAATAAGTTCAGGAATGTCCTATTCAAGTGTAATCATCATGGTCTAAACGAGAGGCCAAGCGGAAACCGGTGTGTGGCAAACGTGCCACACTCTGACCGGAATAGCTGTCACGACGTTGTCAGGGAGTTTAAGACTGAAGCCCGCGGTAGGTAGAACTTACTACAAAAAAAAAAAAAAAAAAAAAAAAAAAAAAAAAAAAAAAAAAAAAAAAAAAGAGAGGATCCCTTTCATGCGATGCTACACAAGCATTACCTGAGCCCGAATCCGTTATGACTCACGATATGCAACAATGAAAAATTCCAAAAGGCATATGCGCCGCCCACCGGACGTCCGCTACAGACAGAACGTGAAGTGGATTTAGAACATTTCACTAACGTGGTTTTACAAGTCGCTTTAGAATAGTGACGATAAAAGCCGAGATACCAGGAAGATATCAATGATTGCACCACACACTGTCCTCGGAGGTTTGTCCTGACCTGCTGCGGATTGCAATGTATGGCAGCGCGCCTCTGCCAAACATTGACACACTGATTCAGACAAGACAGCACTTACTGAATACAAAGTCTCCGGCGACAGCCGCGATGGAATCCTGCGAATCCACTTCTGCCAACGCAAGAAGCGCCAGCCGTCCTGTTGCTCAACGCATAATCACCGTGCTGTTGTTGACAGGGGGCCAGACAAGAGCGCGTGGCCCGTCTCCAATCCGACGGGCGCAGAACCTCCAAACAGGGCGAGAACAAAAGCGGGACGGGCAAAAAGCAGCGCGTCCATGTAATGCAATGCCGTCAACGGGGCGACTAACCCGAGGCTATGGCGGCGGAGTTGAGACACGCGACCTGCTTCCGGCTTCGGAGGCCAAACGAACAACGTCAAATACCACGAGTCAGCCAGTGCGACGACAAGCGCCAAACGCCGTTATCTCACGTCACCGTGAGGCCAATTCAGGCTGTTGTGGCCGCTTGCCGTGGCGAAAGCGGCGCCGGAGGCGGTGACGGCAATCATGACGGTCCATCAGCTTCTGAGAAGTCGTCCCTCGATAAGAAGGCGGCCACGGAGCAAGCAAGCAAGGTGCCAATGACCAGATGCCGCGCCGGTTGCGTCTAGCGCGCGCGGCCCTTATTTTGGGGGAAGTCGGGCGGCGCGGACACTCCGATTCCACTCTAGCACGTACCTACAGTGCCTATCGATACACGGCGAAGTCTACACGCCCACTTGGACACCCACGATCCATCTAAACGCGATTGACAAGTCGCGCGATGCTTGCCTGCGTGTTGGCAGGAAGGGATTACATCGTTCAGCGTTCCGTGTTGTGGACTTGTGGTGAAGACTTTTTGGAGTTCTTGCATGGAGAAGTCAGCCTATTCCCTCTTTCGACATCCGGGACAATTTCGTTGCATAGACCCTTTCGATTAAGTGCAGTGTTGCGAATGGAATGCGATTTCTACGCGTAGAATGACAATCAGGCCAGGGCGGGGAAGAGGACGCCCATTTCCGATGGAATTAAAGGTTTTACAACCAACCAAGGCCAGGAGTTCGAAACTATGTCAGGAGTGACTGCTGCCTCCACCATTAATAAATTTGTTGCGCGCTTCGCGATGAAACTGCATTGTGGTGCTCGGATGGTATATTGACAAGATAAAGACTCGAGAAAGAAACGTTTTATACCCGACCTGTCCAATAGGCTGCGCGTTAAACCCTGAAGATGATTTCTATACAGGGAGTCATGATAAATCAGTTGCCTTTCTCTCAACAAAGTGAAATGATAGCCTAAAGGACACATATAAATGTGTCGTTTCGTTTGTTGTATATGGATCATGTGAGAGAGAAAGAGAATAAACATTTATTTCATCTATAGAGTTTGTGGTGGTTAGATGTCTACCATCTTCCGTAGCGGTGGTCGTCCGCCCTTGAACATCTCATCAAGTTGTGCATTACAGAAAGCACTACCTAAAAACTTCCATGTTAGCTGTGGCCATATAGGTCGTGTAGCTGTCCTCTTCATGGAATGATATCCTTGCCCATACATATTTAAAAGGTGTAACTCAAGCTGCTTGCACTACTACAGCTTCCGGCAACGCATGCCCATCATTTAGTTGAGCTTATGTAGTTAACCAGCCAGAAATCCGGGGTCTACAACCAGACAGTACTTCCGCAAGTAAGTATAACTAGAATGGTGACAGGTGGAAGACCTGAAAACCGGCTTTAATACTGCTCGTGTTTGGACTCCCCGATGAAAACAAGCTAGCATATATTTGCTTGGAAGGGCTTTGAGTCGAAGCTCTGAAGATAGGGAGAAGTAATGGGATGTGGATCGCAACTTGAGAACGTATACGCAAAGGCGCGCTGCAGCCATTACAGCTGCTCCTATTTATAAATCACGCCAGTGAGGAAAGAGTTTGAGAGACAACAATCTGCAAGGCGGATCGAGTCGCAGCGCATCCAACGACAGCAACCAGACTTTTCGCGGCTCCCATCATTAGTCTTTGCTCCTCTCCGTACCGAGACACTAATGGGAAAACGCATTCAAAGGATTCGCGCAGGGAAAACGTCATTTCGCCTCTGACTAAAACAAGCTTTCCAAACGAAATGAGTTTGTTCGCCGAAAATGATTTATAGAAGCACGCTGGCCAGCAATGGATGAAGAGACAGAGGTCTCTGCTAACGAACTCGCGACTCTCGGCAATGACAGCGCAGCGTGAATTGAACAACGCGCACCAAGTGCGCGCTACAGATAGTTCTCCAGAAGCGGGAGCCTGCCTTAATCAAACAACAAAATCAGCAGCCATGAACATTTTCACATCGAAGACGTTCTGCTTGCACGTGTCAGCTGAGCGCAGGGCGTGCCACCTCCAGACCTTCTAAATAGAAAGCACGCTTCATAAATAAGCGTTTGCATGCTGTTCTTTTTGTTCGAGAACGAAAATGTTAGACCGGCAGACTAGTATTTACTCTCGCCCCCCCCCCCCCCCCCCCCCCCCCCTCCTCCTCTCAGTTCTATAAGCTCGACAAGCCGCGCTGTGGTTCTTCTGCCCCATACCCGGAACAATCCAGCAATCCAACACACAGCGCACATGCGCAGCAAGAGCAAAATATAACAAGACAGTGTGAAAGCCAGTAGCCGCAAAGGAAGAGAATCCGGCCGAACAAGACAGTGCAGTGCACAGCCTCCGCAAGCGACCCGAAACGACGTCACACATGAGGTGCTACGCACTTGCTTATCTTTACGGGCAGCCGTCAGAGCGGACTTTTATCATCAGAACGATGTGCGCATGCGGACGCTTCCGCTATGCAGTGTCCGCGGCGCGCTATCGTCCACGTGCCAGTGAGCAGTATGACTGCGGCAAGTCTGCCGAACACAACGCTAGCAGAAGCGATCGAGAGCAGAGTTTAAACGTCGTCAACGGTTGGCCGAAGACTCGTAACCGCGACTTCTTCGTGACGTTTCGAGAGGATATTTGCGCCGATAAGGTCGCATTCGAAACGTCCACCAGTCGCCGCTGCTGTAGCCGCCTGCGCAACATACGGGGAATAGGAACTCTAAAACGATACGAAAAATAAAAAAAGTAAAATAAAAACCTGAAGGGGTTCTCGGCACGGCCCAAAAAAAACTCGAATGTTTCAATTTTTTTTTTTTTTTTTTTTTTTTAACGTTTGAAATCAATTCCTTAACCCTAGACGTTCACGGTGCTTGTTTTGGTAGTATACCGTCCCGGGTCGTTGATATTTGTGTCAGCCAAGTCACTGCTGCCTTATTTTTCTTTACATGCATCGATACACTGGAACCATATTTGTCCGGCCGCGATGTCTCCAGCCCTCCTTTATCGGAGACTACGACGACGGCACTTCGAAGTCGGAGGAATCCGCACTGCTATTGCGGCTCTCTATCAGAGAGACGACCCTATACCAAATGCAGTAGTTCTACTACGAATCAGGCCGTACGTGTGTCGCACGAGCCGAGTGGATGTTTTCCGCGTGCTTTCAACTGGGCCGCCCCGTAAAGGGTTACGCTACTGGAAAAGAAGAGATAAGCGTCGCAGAGAAGCTCCGCGCATAAGCGATAAACTGCAAACCAGGTACAGCTTCTTACGACTTTGAACTCTCTAAGTTGAGGCCCAAACTAGATTAAAGAACAAAAAAAAAAAAAAAAAAAAAAGAAAATAAGGTCGAAGAATGGAAACCCTCTGTATCTTAAGTGCCCCTGTGTAATGCTTAAAAAGGCTTTAATATTCTTCCTTTCGAACGAGTCGAGGCTGGAAAAAGGCAGGGGTCTCTTCGCACTGTATCGAATTCAAGGAGCAGTTTAAAAAGCTTATGTTTCGGAGAATACGTGCCTGAAACCTGAAACGCAGGACACCGACCTCACGCCTTTGTTTTTTTTTTTTGTTTGTTTCTTCTTCCTCTCATGCTACTGTGTAAGCTGTCGACGTCGTCAGGCAGAAACTAAAAACATGAGCTGTTTTGTCGTTATCGGAAGAGGGGGGTGTGATTTAAGATCAAACCTTGACTCTCCCTCAAACAGCGCGTGCCAAAAACCTTGAGTCACAATAACCTCATACAAATTATCATTCTAAACTCGTACTAAACTCATACAAATCTCATATAATCTCATTAAACTCATTCCTCATGTGAGAAATATATGAGAATTAATGAGATTTGTATGAGTTTAGTATGAGAAATCTGTATGAGGTTATTGTGACTCATACGGTTTTTTTCCCTAGGCGAGCAAAATCAAATAGAGACGGAAATGAAGATCATTGAACGCGTTTTCAAAGCTTTCAGAAGACACATGTTCGATAAATGGATTCAGAAGCTGAGCAAAAGAATGCATTTAACGGTACATAACCCTACATATGACCCAGAAACGCGACCTGAATGTACTGCAAACCTTAACTATACTTTCGGGTCGCGCTACTTATAACCTCGTATCAATATTTCCCGCGACCAGCAGAACTGGGAACGGATCCCGACAAACTGCCCATGCATTTACACCTTGTTTTTCTTTGACCTGATCTTATCACTGGTGGGGGGCAGTTTTCTCGAGCAAGGCGAATTGATTTTCGCATGAAAGGACTACAAGCTAGATATGTGACGTGAAGATCTTTGTTATTGCTTCTTTTTCAGAGAGCGAGAAACAAAATTTTAATAAGACCTCGGGACTGATTAGGGTAGCCGGCTGTTCAGTCTGTACACCGTTAAAATATAGTGAGTAAGAAAGACAGCGAGCGAATCGGATGCAGCGGGAGGGCGGAATTCTGTAGCTGAATACAAGACAGCATAGGTCCTTGCTAACCATTACGCCTGTGGGGGAATATGCACACGTTTGCCAGAGCTACAACCCGTACATGCGTCTTTATCATGCCGTTTATCTCTGCTACAGATCGTCTGCGCATGAAATGATAGCGTCCTGTTGGTTTCGACGGCGCCCCGAAGGAGCCCGAGTACCGACCGAACAGCGGAAACCCAGCCTAAGCGTGGCGATGCGTTTTGCATGAAACCGAGATGCATACGTGTTACAGAGTGCACGCACGTACCCTATCAAGGAGCCATTTCTCAGCGAAAGGCTGAAGAGCGCTGCGCTGTCTTCATCTGATGATTAGAGCAAGAGTTCCGGTCGTGTACAAGCCGTTCCGTCAGTGAACCGAGCGCGCAAGCCTCGGGAGGCCTGCGTTGCGTTACGCGCTGTCGGCCCGTGGGTCTGTCGTCGTCGGCACCGCAATGTATAAACGCGCGTACTCGTAGAAAGACTGCGCTGCCTTCCCACGAGAAACGCGCGCTGAGGATGAGTCACGAACGCAGTGTGTGTAGTCTACGCAGAAAAGAGTGCACGGATATCACAGGGCGGATGCGTAGTGTTTACACTTTCATCTGGTGTGGAGCGAAACCTACAGACCGTGTTCTATGGGGAAGACAAAGATCGATTGAACTTAGCGATATATAAAGCCGTATTTCTTAATTCCTAGTAACCACGAGCTTGCGACGCCTGTTAACTTTAACAAGGAGGTCATGAGTACGCGGGGCTCGCGGGTTTTGGATCCAACTGGCGTCAGGCCGTTTTTGTTCTGCTTTCGAATCAATTACCATTCATGGCATAAAATAGTTCACTGCTAATTTTGAATTAAAAAGAAAGCAATTAAAAATGAAGCGCTTCACCTATACTTCCCTATCCTTTTCGCTGTCTTCCTTCTATATACCAAGTGTCCCAGCTAACTTGAACCAATGCTTTAAAAATGCGGTGGGCCCAAGCCCCGTGAAACCAATTCAGAGCTGTTCAGAATCGCCTATGGTAACCTGCAGTATTTTTCGTTCACCAAAGTTAATTAACTATTAAAGACTAATTAGCTATTTTTACTTATTGGGCTGAGAGGAAAAGGGTTAATGCAGAAGTTGTGAATCTTGAAAAACGGCAATATATATATATATATATATATATAATGCTAACATTGTGCCTCTATCGCTGTATTTCAGGTGTTGCAGGAAAGTTGTGTAAATAATCGCTACGTCAGGAAATCTGACGCCAATCGGCGGGGCGATCAAAGGTTCTACTTTCTTGCGCGGTTACGCCGACAGGGTACACCGACACATTGCAAGCGTAGCAAGCAATTAGGATTCGTCATTCAGAAAAAAAAGCTACGCTGTGTACGTACGTACACCTCAGCGAAGACACAGACACTTAAAAGAAAAAGAGAAGAACAAATTCAGTTCAGCGCAGTGAAACGAACAGACAATATGTCATGGCACAGGTGTCGCCAGTGGGGCTGCGTATCACAGCCTCGATCGGGCAGTGCTCGATGGCTGCATCCGGGAACCGATGACGTCAACGACAAAAAACGGCAACGCGCCTCTGTAGGACAGGCAGAGCAGAGAGGAGAGCCGAGTGGCGACATAGCCCCAGGAAACGGGCGGCGAGCACGCGCACACCTCCAGACAAGCTCGTCAGATTCGCGCTTCCGTGTCACACTGGGACATGCTCTCGTTCGACCGACTGCCGATACGTACTACGTGCGCTGACAACGGTCCCAGAGGCTTATCACGGCGGTCTTACCAATCCCGAGAATACTGAAAAATAAAACGGGAAATACCCTTGTTTCCAAAAGGCGAGTGACCGACAACACTTGTTTTAGTCGCTCGCTTTTATAATAATTTTGCTGGGCATCCTAGACGTACAGGTGTGGACATATGTGAACAACCGTTCACATTAAAATCACGCCTTCTGCACTGGAGATAAGAAAACAATATTTGTCCCAGTGAAAGCGCACGGGCGTCGACTACCAATTCGCACATACCGCGACTGCCATTTTTAATTATGCAACGTATGAAAATTTTCAGAAGGAAATAGCGTGATCCGTTATTTTTGTCCGTGCCGGTAGCTGCTCAAGGCTTATTTTGGACTCTCGCTGCTTTAAAGGCGGTGGATGATACTATAGTCAGCTAACGCGTGGGATATGATGCGCATTATAACGATCCTACGACGCAATGTTCTGAACGGGCACCTACGTACGGAAGAGAGACAGAACTGCAAGTTAAATTTCCTGCGGGACTAAGTCGACAAGAAACAGCTTGTAATAATGGTTCCCGCTACGTGACAAAAACTGTTTTCGTCAGCAATTTTGGAAATATATATATAGATATCGAGCTCACGGGATCAATTTCACTGAAGATTATTTACATTTATGACAGCTGGCAGGGCTCTATTATGTTTGAAGTTAGCAAATTTTAAATTAAAAGGTTTTAAATTTTACAGAAATTGAGGGCATTGCTTTTTGCAAACGTACCCCTCGTATATTGTTGAGCAGGCGGGAAGGGGGGACGGAGCGAGCCATACGAGTGGAGAACTAAGAATAATATCGTCATTTGAAGCCAAAGAGAACGGCTGCAGCTGGTTGAAGAATCGTGGCTGAGCCAGCAAGACGTAGATGGACAGGTTAGAAGCAGAACGCTCGCTGGTCACGTCACTTCCACCGTCAAATTCGCAGTGAATTACGGAAACGTGGGACATATGCAATAATCCGCACTTCCGCAAAAAAAAAAAAAAAAAAAAGAAAGAAAGAATTTACAATTATGTACCACGGCCACAGCCTCGTTTCCTCTTTTACGAGTTCAAATCAAGCATTTCTACTACTTTAAAGCAAGGGTAAAAGAGGAGGAGGAGGAGGAAGATGAGGAGGAAAGGCAGGGAGGTTAACCCGTAAAAGAAACCGGTTTGCTACCCTACACTGGGGGAAAGGGGTGAGTGGATATAAAAGTTGTGAGAGAGGGATGAGTGAAGTTAGTACAGTCACATCGCAGACATGTCACATCACATCACGTCACAGTCATATCACGTAACATAACAGCAAACTCATAGTCTTTCGATATGTCAAGGGTAAAAGTTTTACACTTATTCAAGGACCCCAAGTGCGGTAGTACTGCAAAAGAAAGTAACGGCATTACTAACACGACTGAACACGAGGTCGCATCTATGTACCAACGCGAAAGTTAAGAACCGCATGCTTATTCTATTATTCAGCATGCCCCACAAGCTCGCGCACACAAGTCCCTGCGTCAGCACATAGGTAACCAAGGTTTGTACACAGAACAAACCACAGCTCAGCAGGGTTTCCCAACGAAGCCGCGCGCGGCAAGGCATATCTCGTGCAAGGTCTCCTAAACAAGCACGCAAGTCCAGCTAGCATCTTGCTATCGCCACAAGGCCGTCTACGCGTGAACGCTATAAGGACGAGGCCATCGCGCCACCACACACCCAAACAAGTCTGAGGAGGACAGAGGGGGAGCCAGGCAGAGATGCAAAGCAAAAACACGCAAAATGAACGCAGAGAGGAGCAAACAAGAAAGAAAGACGCGCTATGCGAATGAGGCAACGCCACTCGTGCGCCGGTTTCAGATTTCACCGCGACTACAGCGCGCGCGGGCCGCAGCTTGCTTGGCGGCGCCCCCATAACGCCGGAAAGAAGGGCCGGCGACCTCGCGAGGCACAGCAGCCCCTGCGACGAAGACGACGACCACGCTGCCACCACTATACAGCAGCAAACAGCAAACAGCAAACAGCAACATCAAGCAGCAGAACCCGCTGAGCTGCCGACGCGCGCTCCTCAGCGGTGGCGTAGGGCCAGTTATACACCAGCCCTCCAGCCAGGCAGCCGGCGATGATGTCACGCCAGCAGATGCTCTCGCGGTTCGTACGGAAGCTTAAGGAAGAGGAAGAGAGGGCGCCGGTTGTCAGTCAAAACTCGTCTGCAGTTACCGCTGAGCGCGGAGCTCGTTTTGTGTCCGTACAGGGGTGGCGGAAATGCCACTGGACTGCCCTGCTGCCAGAAGGCGGATTGCTGCTACTCCCGCTGACAAGGATAGCCTCGGCAAACCCTTTCCGCTCTGACTCGCCGGTTTCTGTTCCGTGGAAGACAGGTTAACGGTGAACCGTATTACTCGGAGCTCGTGATCGACGTTGAGAGACTACTACGTGAAACGGGTCACGTTGAACGAGCTCGTGTTTATGGCGTTTATAAGGTATGACAGTTCATGGCGGAGGACTGGAGGGCACGCGGCGACTAGTCACGCAAATGCAACTGCACGGGCCTTATAAACAGACCTGAAAGTATACTTTCTACTGAATATTTTTTTAGTGACCTTTCACGGTAGGTCGTGTTCGCTTACGGGCAGTGAAGGTCAGGTTTAACGTACAGCGGTATAATGTGCAGCCCCGGAGTTGTGTGCTGCGGAACAAAGAAAGTGAAACCTTGTTCGGCTTCTCTGTAACTGATAAAGCCCAGTTGCCTGGGCAAATTGTGAAAAGTGGGGTTTTCGCTTTAGGTGCACCGTTATTTCGGCAACCGCGTGCATTTCCGTGTTTCGTCCTGTTCATTTTGCACCGTGTAGCCGTACCAACTACGCCAACATGGACATAGAGTAGATTGAAGTCTCGATTCTTCTGGACCGAGTATACTTTCTCAATACTTTTCACTTTCTTGATTCGACATGGCGCTGTTCGAACGCTGTAGACAGGTGTGCGCCTATTCGGTACGAGACTGGACACACGCACTGCTTCAAGCATACTTAGCAAGTTATTGAAAACGCTGAATTTCTGAATTTTGGTGCACTTAATCGCCAAGCTGCACAGAGTACGATTTGGTTCGCACTATACTTATTGCATTCCGAGATCGTATTCTAGTTTCTGAGGGCGGTTTGAAAACGGTGGTGATCTAAAGCAAGGAGATCAAGGACCACATCTCACATCACTGAAGCAGATTGAACACATAAACATGACAGGCTGAACGTCTTGTTCAGCGTGTCATCTGTATGCGGTCAATTTGCGTTAGTTCATGAGATGTGGCTAGAAAAGGATGCCTCCGCAGCAACAACCGACCGAAAGAAGGAAACACCATTATACATGTCAATGGCAACATGATCGTTCAGTCCAAAGCACTGTCCGTGATGGGAACAATCTGGAGTCGAGAAATGATCCATTCTTCGACGCCTGCTGCTCGCCCTTGCCCGACAGAGCTTTTGTTTCCACCAACTATCGCCCCGCCTTCGCACCCTTCTGAATTGGGGAACCACGACGACTTGTGAGAGGATAACAGTTCCCAGTAACGGCTTATTCAACGGCACCAACGCCAATGACAAGCTCTTGCGAACAACGGTATACAAGCCCTAAACAGACAGCGGATGGGGCTGTTGACCGCCCATGACCTCTCGTACTCCAGTGGCCCCGAGGTGTCGACTTTGATCGGAAGGAAGAACGCGGGAGGGGGGAAGGGGGGGGGGGGGGGGGGGGGGCATCCTTACGCGGGCACGTCATCGGACACAAAGGAAGACCGCCTCGCGGATGATGCTGGGAATTAAGAAGCCGCGGCGCAGGCGCAAGAAACCACAAACAGAGGCTGTGGCAGTAAACGAGGGGAAATGCTGCACAGAAAACGACGCGCTGCGCCGCGACAAAGCAGCGGATGCTGGCGCATTGCTTCGGTAATTCCGCGCAGCAGTGAGGAAGAACAAGACCGGGACCTAACGAGAACAAGGAGTAACCTGAAAACAGCACGCCGCAACTTCAGCATATAGCAGTAATTTTAAGTGAATAGAAAAGCGAAAGAGATTTATGGTAGAAGAAAAAAAGAATAGAACGCGAATAGCTTAGAAAACCTGTCAGCGGAGATTCCCATCCATGCGGAAATTCTAACAGATTGACCACATTGTGTGCTTAAATTGGTCGATGGGATAAATGCGCCTACATATCGAACAGTGAATATTTTGAAAGTGAACACCAGTTATTCACTCCTTTCATTTGTGTCCAAAAGTATCGTTCGTTGGCAAAAGAATACCTATCAAAGAACTACCTTCGTCCCATTCGCCTGAACAGCACAACGCCGAAGCTTCTGCCAACAAAGCAGAAATACATTGCGAGCTTGTATTTGGCGGTGCCAGTATTGGAAAAAGCCAGAGAATAAAAAAAAGTCGCAAAATCATGGGTATAAACGTCGCGTGACTTCAGTTTAAGTAATCCTAAAGGTTTATTGAGCGAATACCGACTCACAAATCGACTTCCACCGGACTTCACTATTCCGCCAAGCTTCATAGGAAACTCAATTCATATTAGGCTAGGTCAAGCTCAAAATCCACGAAGCTAAGCGTCACGAGTCTGTCCGTTCGCCCGGTTTCTAGCAGTAACAGATTATAAAGCTTTTCACACGAAACAATTGTACACATTTGTTATATGCAGAAGTACTAACGACTCCAAGAATTGAGCTGCGCGAGAGATGCACGCAACTAGAGTACAGAGACGCCGGGGCTCAATGGCGAAGCGTGACAAGTGCCGTAAATCCAATCTTGCAAGAGGCCCAACGTCATGCCACTTGCTCCGGCTTCCATATAGAGCTGTGCACTGGAGAGCTTCCCACTTGCGAACTGTGCTGCCCTTCCTGCGAAACCCGGTGTCCCACCCTCCTCTTTGCCCTCAACTTGCGATCCGTTTCCTGCTCAGCCGGTGATTTGTGCCCCAATCGCGGCTGCTTGGCGGCAGCAGGCGCTGCTAGTTTTGGAGCCAGGCTACGCTCTCGGCTTGACGCAGCAGCCGGCTTTTCCCATCGGTGTGATGGACTGGTGCACAACACTCGGATGCATTGGATGCGAAAGCAGGAAGTTGCACATGAGGCTGGACTTGAAGCAGTGTTTGGGGACGTCCATCAATTGGTCAGACTAATTTCAGACACGTACGGTCAGGGTGCTAGATTTATTTCCCGTTGTTAAAGCAGGTAGTGAATTACTACGCTGACGCCTGACACAGAGTTCAGCAATTATTCCTCAAGCTATACAGAAGGAAATTAGTATGAAGCACAGCACGAAAGCGGCTATGTGAGACGCGCAACCGATTTCAGCAAAGGTGGTGAAAGACATAGAGAAATGTCCCTGCCATTCCGGACTTGATGCGTGAAACACTTACTAAGGACTGTTGATCATCACAAATAAAGGACCTTCTGGAGAGCACGAAAATTTTTTCGACCAACGCAACATGCATTTCTGTATCAAGCTTTGGCGTAAAAGCAGTGCGTGTCACATTTCTCGCTCGTGACCACAAGTGCGGGATCTCACCATTCACAGTTTCCCGGAAGCAAGTTGGACACTGCAAGTCCAGACCACCATGCGTTCAGCTGTGATGTCACCGCGTCAGTAACTTCAAGCACGTCAATTACGTGCAAAACTCAAGGCTTTGGGGGTGCTCAACTCCTACCAGGAGCTGCGGGAGGCCCATCTCTGCGGTAAACCCTAGTCTAAACAACAAAGCTCAGCTTTCAACTTGAAAGTTAACCAAGTACAGAAAAAAAAAGCGGGGGGGGGGGAGGGGGGGGGGGGCAGCGAAGAAGAACACGACAGAGTTGAACGCCGACGGCATCAGTCACGGACGGACAAAGCTACGTACGCACAAGTACACACCACAAAGTAAAGGCTCTGTCTACACCGCAGCAGACGCGGAGCCTGCATTTGCATGCGGGCTGGCAGAGCAGCTTCGCGAGCCAACGAAAGCGAATCGACCGAGACGCACTTCTTTGATCCCAAGCGGGGATTCAGCGTCCTTCTCAAGGCGGCCGCTCAGTGCACGGCCTCAGCGCGTGCAAGAATCCGGAGCATGCAGGTCAACGCACGCGGCATCGCCCTGCTACACAGCTTTTGCTTTCAAGCCCTTGCAACGCTCACTGCTGGAGCAGCGGCTCGTTTGCGTCGCGTGCAGGCAGCAAATAACGGAGTCGCCCCGGCAGACACGTAATCGCCGCTAATTATCTATGGCGACTCTCTCGCTAACTCCCAGAACGGGTGCGTCGTACACGGGCCAACGATGGCAACTGGTTGGCGAAGGAAAAACGAGATCAAATGGCTGAATCTAAACACTTAAAGCATCGGCACACACAAGAAAACAACCATTCAAAGTGCTTCGTTTTATCTGAGCCGAATAATCGGCACTCGAGGGAGCGGCTCGCATTTGGACGTGCGACGCACAGCGGACAAGGCAAGGAAAACCCGGAAATGCGTCCTACTGCACAGCACTCGATCACTTCTTCATTAGCGACGTATATCGTATACGCGTTTGATTAGCATCACAATGACTGGAGGGCAGTCGAAAGTGGGGTACAGTAATTGTGGAGAGGGCCACAAGCGAAACGCAAGGCGAATGTGTAACAAAATAAAGCCAAGACCATTGGTAGCTGATTACAAGTTACAACCAAGGTGTGCATTCGAGGGCAGTTGCTAATGTAGTCACTGCGGTTCTATAGCGAAGCAGAAAAAATGGCCTGGCTGCGCACTTATCGATCTATCATTTAGATTTTTTTTTTTTCGGCTCGACTTATGCCCTGCTGCAATCCGACCTTTAAGACGGAGGCTTGGTTACCGGGCAGAGAAACAACAAACCAAAAACTGATACACGATAATGTACTGATTATAACGGAAGTTAACAGACCACATAACTGAAGAAAAATATTTCGAATTAACGAAAACAAATATAAAGGAGGGTGCCGTTGTAGTCAGCGTACATGGGATATCATCCCGCACCGCCACAAAATGTCACAAATAGTTGATAGATTTGAAGCTGTTTACAACGATAAAGGCGTGATTAAGACGAAATAGCCTAAGAGTTTTGTGAAGTTTGACGGCCCAAAGCGACTCAGGCTATGAGAGACGCCGTAGTGGAGGGCTCCGGAAATCCGAAATCTTACTGTGTGCAGTGCTACTGGTTCATTGTGAATAAAGTCAACAAAATTATCACGTAGTCTACGTAATAAAGTATGACGCAGTACGTATAAACAACTTCAAGGTGCAATGGCATTCTCGTAGGAATCACGATGTCTTCAAAGATAACGTCCGGCACTGCGGTGGCTCAGGGACTAGGGCAAATCGGCTACCGAGACGCAGCCGCCGCATTATATCCTGGCTGCGGCGGTAGCGCGCATCGATGGAGTCTATATCCAGAACTCGCCCGTGTGCTGCGCGATGTCAGTGCGGGCGGGGGAGGTGGTGAAGGGTGGCTGTTCCTGGCCCTGATGGGCCTGGGACATGTAGGTCACCGCCGCTTGCGGCGTGGTCTAGCCTGTCACCGAATTTTTATCTCTTGTAGGCCGTCATTGCACACGCCACTGCTTCGGTGGTTGACGACGGCTGTTGCAGCGCGCGTCTTTCTCTCCCTCTTCTTTTTCTTTCTTTATTTTCTCTTCCGTCCGCACGTTTCTTTTTCTTCTTCCTACAGCCACAACAACAACAGCGCGATGTCAGTGCGGCTTAAATAACACAAGAGGGCCAAATTAATTACTCAGAAGTTTTCCATTTGGCTCCTCTCAGTTATAACACCTCCGTTGATTCGGAAAATTATACGGCCGATAATGTTCATTCTTTATTTAAATACAGCAACATTTCTTGTACATCCACTTCTACACTGTTGCCATTGGGAAAAATAAAAGACTAGCCATTGTTCATCCTTATATGTGATTACTGCTAAAACAAGTACTATCATTTCTTCTCCCGCTTTCTTTGACCAAATGCGCGCTTTCTTTGACAGCGCGCATTTGTTTTATCTGAGCCCAGTTGTAACGATTGCCCGCAATGCTAAACGGTGGAATATGAATTTAATTCATAATCAATCGTTTAGCATTGCAGGCTACATGCAAATTATCGCACTGACACTCGACAGTTCGGAGCGCTAGGCACAAACAATTGTTGTTGTTGTGGCTGTAGGAAGAGTGAAAAGAAAAAGCACGGGCCTGCTACTGGCTCTGTAGCTGAGCCACCTCCGCTGCCTCGTGCGGACAGAAGAGAAAATAGAGAAGAAAGGAAAAAGGAGAGGAAGAAAAAAACGCGCGCCGCAACAACAGCCGTCGTCCACCACCTAAGCGGTGGTGGACGACGGCTCATTTCGTTGTATATACAGGCTTCAAATGTTCAGGCTTGTCGTGTCACCTAAAGGCCCAGTGACGCAACCAGCCAAACGAGGAACTAAGATCTATGCTAGGCGCTCAACTATGATAATCCAAATATTCCAAAACAATGCGGCATGAGCGCGAACGTCTCTAGCGAATAACTCTCGAAGAAAAATGACCCTACACAGCAAAAGTAATGAACTCTTTCTGTAAAAAAAGCTTCAGCATCGGCGCAAGTACCCTCTGATGACAACGTTATCAGCACCATCCACCGCAGAGCCAACGCCAGGTTCGCCTCAGCCTGCATCATACAAAAGCGGAATTCGGGGGTTGTTTATACATGCAAAGCCGACCGAAACAACTGCGTACATACGTAAGCGGTAGTCTCCATTTTGCGTCGTTCGTCTACTTTCGGAGCCGCGCTTCCATTACACTGTGCAGGCTCCGTCCGCCCTACGAATGGCACGCCGCAAATGGACACGCGCGGGTTAGTCTAAATCCGGTGCGGGCGGCGTCACTGCCGGACAATTTGTTGTGCGGCTCCCGCTGCATCCTGTATATAAATACATACAAGCACTGGCCGCAGTTAGTAATGGTTCCACCGGGGCGTGTTTTCTAGCTTCAACGCCTGTGCATTCGGATGGGAGAGCCTCGGAACAAATAGTTGGCGTAGATGGCCGCAAACGAAAGGCCCATGTCGAGCACTTTGTTACGGGAAACCCGAAGAGGAAGACGCGCTCTCGCATACAAACAAACCAACCGAGAGCTAGAGAGCCAGGAAAAAGAATGAAGGCGTGTAGTGCATTGCAGAGAGCAATTGTTCTGTCATCCTTTGTGTTCTTCATCGAGCAGTGACCCTTTACTCCTGATCGACGCTGTTGAGAGAGACAGAGAAAAGGGGAACGCAGCTGGCAGCCACTGTACATTGCCGCGGTCCCGCTCTCTAATCGAAAACCCACGGAGTTGTAACTTCGCAGAGCAGGATTGTAGAGAGATGGGTGAAACGACTTATTGTCACTGGGAATAACATTCCGGTTTAAGGGGGATGTATAAAAAGTAAAAGAGACGAGAAAATGGCGGGATCCTGGCAGCGAATCGGTAGTGAAAAAAATCTTATGAGTCACAATAGCCCCATAAGATTTCTCCTACTAAACTCATACAGATATCAAACAATCTCATATCTCTCATGCATTTAATGATATTTGTATGAGATTATATAGGATTTGTACGAGTTTAGTATGCGTGAGATTATTGATATCTCATAGCTTTTTCGGTAGGGATGTTTCTAAGTTGCGGCATTTCGAAGACGGTGAAAATAATGAGCATTCTCTGCATTAATGTGAGTGGTTCCCGGCTTTATGGTTCAGGCAGTTAACACACACGTTTAGAACCTATTTTCGTTCACTTGGCATTAGAGTATACCTGGGCGTGCACATCAATACGCCGACCCCAAGCTAATAAGAGCCAGTCGGACATAATTGCACGCGTTGTAAGATTTACGTCTTTCAATAATTTGTTTCCTTCGTGTATTTAACGTGTAATTCACCTCGGTGGCATTTTCACTGCCATATTCCAGTTTGTAACTCCTGGATACAGTCCCCTCCTCTCCCCCAACACAATAAAATGTCAACTCTTTGTTAAACTCCAGCACTCACTCGCGTTGCGACATTAGCTTTATTCTGCATAATGTCAGCGTAATATGCTAAGATGCGCCTGTTTATTCCACCAGGGAGAAAAACAAGCTTGTTAAAGAAGGGGTGCGGGGATTGGGGGGGGGGGGGGGAGGGGGGGGGGGCGTGCTTGTTAACGTGCTATGTTTTATTACTGCGACTAAATAAACTGGCGCGAACTCTGCACCCCGCCGAGCGTAGCAACGACTACATTCTCAATCAACGTATCATCCCTTTAAACAGGCCCGCACCTCAACGCCGTGTGCCAGTCGCGAAGAAACAAACAACCTCGGGCGCAACAAAGCAGCAACCGACTCTGATTAAGAAAATATATTCGCGCCGAAACTATTCGCCGGCGGCGTCAACAAGCTTAGTGCATGCACTGAAAAGGAAAGTGCGCCGCCGCCTCGGCGGCAACCTGCTATGCAAAACTGGCCCCGGCGACGACAGAGCTCGCGGAGCGGCCAGCCCTTTTCGGGCGATTAAGAAACTGCGGCGCTGTAGAGGTGCGCTCACACCGACGCGGGTCGCGAGCGCTGGTAAGCAGGAAGAAAGCGTGCGGCGGCCAGCATATAACGAGAGCCACGCCATGCAAAGGGGCGTGTAAGGAAGAAGGGGAAGGGAGCTTAGGGGGCGAAAACACAGATATCGGAGGGGGGGGGGGGGGGGGGGGGGGCAACCGGTTGCTGGCCAGCGCGTGAAGAAGCGCTGCACCGTCCAGACGCGATGCTTCTTGTTCCAGCCAGGCGCCGTCCATTAGTTACTCAACCAACGTTCTCTCCACTTCGGAAAGGCGGCAGACCCCATAGCCGCCCCCTTACATAGCTTCCCTGTTCATCGGGTAACTTCAATGACGACCACGGCGCTGACCGAGTCACGGCAGACCTTCGCCGTCGAGACGGGGGCAGCTGGTCATCAAGCTATGGGCGATCGCCGCCAAAGATAGCACGCGCAGAACGTCGGATCTTGCGCTTCACTTTGTGTGTGTGCTGCGTGCGCGTTTTTGTGTGTGTACCCTCGCCTGTGTATATGGCGTCCGCACACCATTCCCGCATTCCTCCATGCCTCTCACTCCTCGAGGGCCTCCTACCAGCAAGAACCCCCTCTCACACATCCATAAGGGGCCCTCACGCAAGAGACCTCGAGCACGCACACCCCGCGCATCCTCCGGAATCAGCTGAGGCCGCGTCTTCGTCGGTGATTACGTCACGCATGCCCGATAAAAAAAGAAACAAAAATTAGAAATGCCTTAATGCGCCAAGTTGCGGTGATCACCGGTGTTCGGCCGATCGCCGACGCCTTTTGCCTTCGAAGATGCAGAAAGGCGAAGAGGAGAGGGAGCATTTCATACGGGCCTACCTACAGGAAGAGTAATGGTCTTCGTCATCATTTACACATACGCTCTGTCTCCTCTCCGGACTTCATCGGCTATCCCCTCAATAATTCAATGCACCGCCCCTCATACGCAATGTCACAAGCGTAATCACGGTCGCGTGCAATCCTGTTTGCTATCCGTGGTATGCTGGCGGCGTTTCTAAACTGTTTCAACTTATTCGGGGAAAAAAACATGAAGCACACCGATTCAGATGCGATGTCGCATACACTTCATCAGCTGTAGGTAAAAATAAGAAGTTTCGAACGCCTGGCGCGTCATTCTCCGGAACGATTAGATTGATCGCCACTGGTTCGACAGGAGGTTGCGGTGAGAAGAAAACTTGTTCTGCGTGCAATTTCGCCGGACATTTTGACAAGTGAATGCAATTTCGTACGGAACACGCAAGAGCCGTGTAATAATTTCTCGCTAGGTGTAGGATAACACGATACGGAGCTTTTCCACTGCAATGGTTGCAAATCCGGCAAACGGATACAAGCAAGGCCACCATCCCACAATTTGTGGGCTTTTACAGACAGTATATTGTAACCACCTCCGTACCAATGCCATTCCACGCCGCACCAAAACGTAACTAATGCAACTAGCACCAAAACGCAACGCCTATACCAAACGATCGTCAAAGCAGACAACGGCGCCGTACTAGTAGATGCACAAAACGTACGCTTCGATAGTGTCAAGGTAACACAACCGGAAAACACTGCCAGGTTGTGACTCACCGTTCCGTTGCACATGTGCGTGTTTTGCATCCGTCGGACCACACGTTCACGTGACTCAATTCACAGCGGCAGTTTTTTCACGTTGGAAACAAAAACTCCGGTAATTTAACACCAGAACAAATGCTGGCACAACGCCACAAGCCACGTCGATGCAGACTGGTTAACAAGTACGGACACTCCACAAGCTTCCTTCCGGAGACAACAACCGTCTACCGGTGTATAGGTGTAACAAGTGTTCCGCGCGGTTTTTTCGAAGCCAACGGAACAGCTAGAGGGAGAATGAACGAATCAAATAAGAGGGCACGCAAACGGCGCATGCGTGTGGCAGGCGCGTGCTGCCGCCTGTGCCAGCCACCGAAAAGACGACAGCGAACCATCTGCTGCCGCTGCTAGAATAAACGATCGTCTGCAACTTCGCGCTGCCACCGCTATGACAGCAGTTTGCCCCGGCCGCTGCCACCTGCTCCAAAACAGCGCAGCCCACCAACCGACCGAACGAACGACCGTTGAGGGGTCACGAGTTCGGAAAACTATACTGGTAAACAAAAGCGAGCGGCTGCAGATGCCGCAGACGGCTTTTCGCTTAGACTTTTCAGACACAATTATGCCGCCACGTCTTGAGATTCCGTCCAACGCCTGGCAGAGGAAGGCACAGAGAACGGCAAAGATGCAAGGAACCTCACTATGATTATTTCTTTTTTGTTTGTTTCTTTTTTTTTTTTATGTCAGCCCCAATTAGACTAAGTTCAGTAGGCCGGGAAAACCTGATGCGTCTAGTCAGGGCCCGCGAGGATGAAAAAAAAATTGTAAGATCCGACATTTCCTGGACAGTGCGTCTTTGCAAGGTGGATGTAACCACAGCACGTATTACACACTACCTTGATTTATATTTCAGTTTTCCCCCTCCAGGGTGGCGCAGTGGTTACGGCGCTCGACTACTGATCCCAAGTACGCGGGATAGAATCCCGGCCTAGGCGGCCGTTTTTGAATGGAGGCGAAAGGCAAGGCGCCCGAGTGCTGTGCGATGTCAGTGCACGTTAAAGAACCCCAGGTGGCCGAAATTTCCGGAGTCCACTACGGCGTCTCTCATAGCCGGAGTCACTTTGGGACGTTAAACCCCACAAACCAAACCATTTGAGCTTTCTTTTTGCTTTTAGCAAACTATATTGTAAGCTTGCCATTAGCAGCGAGAACTGCAATGAATGACTCACAATAACCCTCCACGAATGACACATGCTTATTGCAATAAAATGGCACCATTTTCCGCTTCAACGGACAGCGGTTATAGCTAAGCGTAAACAGGCTGCTACGTCGGCGCAATGCAGGACCTGCAAACGTAGGCAGCTTTCCAACTTCCGCCCAAACACTGCCGAGCTTTCCACAAGCAGGTGCCACGTGAAACGGAAACACTGCACGAAAACACCTGCCACGGAAATTTTCGGCTAAGCCTCATAGCATCGCTCGACCCTGTGGCACCTTTAAATGCCACGAAAGCCTAATAAAAACATGCTGCCAAGGTTACTGACTGTCGTGCCAGACCAGACGATATGCAGTCAAACCATCGACTAAATGTTGCCGGTTTTTAAGGCGAAAGCCTTTAATGGCTCATACTGTCGTCGACAAACGCTGTCCGCGCGAGCGGCGCCCCTGATTGGTCGACCGAGAAGTGACGTCACCAGCCGCCAAATTCGAAGCGACCAACCAGAAGTCTCATCTTGTCTATAGTTCCTGCCATCTGCAATCCCACACTTGAACGCGCGCCAAGGAACGCCATACGACAGGAGCGATGGTGTACCGTCCAAACGCGCGCTTGTCGGAGAGTGTGTGACAGATACAGCGCCTTTCCTTTCCTGTAAACCAATGATATGTATCACTGCAACGAACGCCGATAAAAGGCAAACAATTAATGGGAGGCAAATGATAGGAGAGGAAGGATAGGCTTTCGTCAGACCCTCTAATTTTGAACCCTTGGACGAAAAAGCTGATGTCTTTAAAGCACAAAGATCTGGAAACTGAGCGTGATGTCAATAAAGGCATGTAATTACAGCATGCTGCAAGGTCTCAGTAACGAAAGAAGCATAAATGCCTTGATAGCTACGGCAGAGGTCACCATAGTACAGACAAGGGCTACGCCACAAACCCAACGAGAACAATCTTTCAGGGCACCCGGAAATGTTTATCTTTCAGGCGCCACAATCGCGACCGATGACACCGCAGTTTTGTGACCGCGCGGTCATGGGAAACAATAACGACATCATATACACGCTGGCTCCTGGCATATACGCGCACAGTGAGCGAGTAGCAAGCGCGAAAGTGCACCCCTGGGGGATGGTGTTGAGTGAAGACGAGGAAGGAGACCAGTGCATGCGGTAGGCGCAACGCACAAAAACCATGCATCGCGACACCCACTTTCCTCAACTCGCGCCGCTTCCTTTCTTCTCCGAACAACGCGAGCTTCAACAGGCCGCACTTGTTAGAGAGAGGAGCACCGCGGCATCCTCTGTAATCATCCGGCACGCGCGTTCGCCTCTCACAATTACGTGCGCGGGGCACTCGTTCGGCCCGTGGGCGCACAGGGCACATCTGCGTGGGAGCCGTGCCAGAGAAAAGACAGCCGTGCGGTCCTCTGCCGAATGCTGCACGCACCCTCGGGCCCCAGAGAGGCTGAGGAGGCGTGCCCGTACTGATCACAGTTATGTTCCCCGCGCGAACGAATGGTGTGCCTAGGCAAGACTTGGCGTGCGCGGACCACTCTCCATTGGGACAGAGAGATGATTACGAGCGGAGATATCAATTTTGTTTGACCGCGTGCCAGTATGGCTCCCGGACGTGTCGGTGCATGGGATGGGGAAATCCGTTTGCGTGCGTGAAAGAAGGGTTGCTACCGACGCTGCAGGGCTCAGCGGTTTCAGTCACGACGACAAGAGCAGGGCGGTGCGTCTCCTATAGAGCTCAAGGCAGGAAGCCAGTCGAGGTTGTTGCTGGCAGTACGTGTCATAACGCTATATATACCCGATATACCTGGCGCGTGTTAGGGAAGCATACTTCCGCAATAGCTGATTAAGGGCAGGACGCGCCGGAAAATCTTTACCAAGCGTGTCGATGCCTAAGGGATAGCTAGTTTTGTAGCGAAACCTACACTGCAGTAGGTTTTCAAGCCGTCGGAGTGGCACCGTGAAAAAAGAAGATGAAGAGGAAGAGGTGGAGAAGAAAGAGAAGTAAAAGAAGAAGAAAAAGAAGTGAAATAAGAAGTGAAAGAAGAGAAGAAGAAGACATAACACGGTAGTTGGTAGAGGCGAACGACAACAGCGAGTTGCTAGGACAATGTTCGTTCGAACGTTGTGACGGTGGTGTGCCCCGGCGTTCGACGTATAGAGACGATGTCATACCATTAGAAGTTTTCTACACCTGAATGAGGATGGTCAACGACGAGAGGCAAGAGGCACTCATACGTGAAGCGATTCCCCCATGGCATAAAGCTGAAACCATAAACTACTACGCGCAAAAGCCGTGTCTTTATTTGAAGCCGAGCTAAGCGGTAGCCACGCACATCCTTTCGCGTAACTACAGGTTTAACCGCAAGCTAAACCACAGCTAATTCTTTTACTTCTTTTGCTTTTGCTCTGTCTACGTCTTTTTCATGTCACCGTGCGATTTACACCTTAGTCTAAATAGATTTTTTTTTCCTCCTCGCATTTTACGCATCGGCACTGGTTACAAGTGCCCGTGCAAGATGTCTTGAAAGCGTTTTTTTTTTTTTTTTTTTCTACAGAAAAAGCGCAAGCATGGGTGCAGTACGTATTTATTCAATGTTTTGCAGAAACAAAGCTGCAGAGTAGGCGATAGCATGTACAGAAAGCACATATAAGTCATAGCGCATGCCGTAGCGCTTGAAAACAAAAAAAAATAATTGTTATTTGGGCTCCTTACGAGTGTTGACCACCGCCCTATAGAAGCACAATGCGTGAGAGGTCTATAAACATACTCTATTCCCCAAGACGTTGCCGACCCGTCAGTTCATTGGTGCGATATTGACGATTCCACTTCAAAGCCACCTCCAATTTTCCGTAGGGACAAAGAAAATTTCGCGATCACTGGGGCGAAGGGGCCGAATCACAGACATGAAAGGCGAAAGCAACGATTTCGCGATCAGTACGCCAATGGAATCTCGCAACGCCTGCCATATGGCTATAGCGTTCCCTCTATCGACCGGCGCCTGATGGGACAAGAAACAATGCCTGGCACCACTCACCGCGGTCGCGACTGGCACTTTTCCCACAGCTCGGCCAAAGACAAAACAAAATAGTAACAACAAGAGAAAGTTTTCGTACCGGCACTGCCTGTAAGGGAAGACGTATTCGTCGATTGTTCGTCAATTGCGTAATATCCTGAGCCACTGCAATCGAAAATATCGGCTTGGCTGCGTCTCCTATGCCGATGTAAACAACGAGGTGATGGTCACATGCAGGAAATCGTGACTGTGGTGACTATGGTCGAACCACCCTTTTATTATGGTTTGCCACGGTTGATTGTTTGGCATGGCGAAAACTGCGTCCGAAGAGAGCGCGGACGTCGCATCGCACTCCCGATCTAAATTGCTTCCAATGCGAAATTTGTTTCAGTAATGCAAATAATTCAGGTACTCGTACGTGTGTGCAAAAAAAAAAAAACAATAAGAAAGGCATTTAGCGCTCTTTTTGGACAGAGAAGATGACGATTGCAGTACGCTGACGACGAGATTATGAAAGTTAATTACGGTACACGAGAATTTCTCAGCTCTTCTGAAAAACGACGCATATATAGTAATTTGATTCTTCAACGTGAGTGCTCGGACACTTCTGCGCGAGCGACGTGAGGCTCGTTGACCTTTTGTAAAATGTAGGCTCCCTATGTAAATGATGTACAAAGCTCCTCCTGTCCTTTCTTCCTATCGCTCCCATCTGTACTTCCCCTCGCTATCCTCTTCCTATCCCCTTTTCTTTCCCGCCAGCCGCCGCTCAGGTGTTTCAGATTTTTAGATAGCAGTTGCCACAGCCGGAAACTCTTTTCCTTCATTTTGATTATTTAACAATAAACCACTACCCCATTCTTTAACGTGCACTGCCATCGCACAGCACACGGGCGCCTTGCCTTTCGCCTTCATCGGAAAGCGGCCGCCGTGGCCGAGATTTGATCCCGCATTAGGCACAGTAGAGTCGAGTGCCCTATAACCACTGCACCCCCACAGCGGGGTGCATTGATTTGAGCCTGTTCGAACAACTATGAGCCAGGTTTGCCAAAAATGTACAATCGCACTTCGATCGCAGAGCGCCGCCTTCTTCTGAACTTTGTTACAGCAATCTGAAATCGTCACCAAGATAACAAATGACCGTTGAGAGAAGTATGGAGACTCGCTATGTCAAGTAAGTCACGGCGCGCATTATTTGCAACAAGGCGCAATGCGAGACTATAGCTAGCTTGATGCATGTTGGTCTGTTTGGCCACTTGCTTCGCAAAGTTGCTCGTTTGCATGGCTTCTTCGTTTGCGTTTGCTTGCAACAGTCTGAAGAGGGGCGCATGCGTACAGCCTCGCGTGCCTGTGTGAGCACATCGGTGTGCGCTGAGTGAATAGAAAGCCAGCAAAGGTGACTGACGCGACGTTTTCACGCCTTCGTCAAAAGGGTTGCACTGAGGCACGACGTGCGGGCAACTGCCTTATTAGCAGCGGCATCGTGAACAAAGGCCCTCTCGACAGTCAGCGCCCTCTACAGACGGGCGGTTGCTTGTGTCAACATCCTTCAACCGGCTGCGGCTGCCCGCGCGCACGCAACTAACGGCGCGAGAACTCGAGCCCGCATAATGGTGCGCGCGAATTGGTTCGGCTTTGTTCAGGGCGAGACAAAGCTGAAGGGCTCCTTTCGAAAGCTTGCACTTAACAGACAGAGAGAAAGGGAAGAAGAGAGCGAAAGAAGAGGACTTAACGTTCTCTTTGGGCGTACCACGCACGAACACACCGGGACAAAAACGAGCACGCTGGGCTGCAAAGCTCACGGTTGGAGTGCTCCATTCACGTTGATCAGCGCCCCCCCCCCCCCCCGCCCCCCCCCCCCCCCCCCCCCAAGTTAACTTCACAATAAAAATAGAATAAAACGATGATGGCTATAGGTGCTGTGTGAGATATGATTCTGATGATTTAACCATGATTCAACACACGCATGCCGACCTATCTAATCTGGAAAAGAAATCGAAGTCAACTCACTGTTCCCGTAGCGACCTGAGCCAGCGGCAAACAAAAAGTGAAGAGCACAGATTCTCCAAGTTGCACTTAATATGCGACCGCGTTTTACTTCTAGTCCTGCACGAATAAAGTCGTGGAAGAGGAAAGTGTTGACAGTTGAAAAACGTATCGAAATACAAAACTATGTAAAGGCCCGAGACCGCAGGAGGTATGTAATAGACCGAGCATGCCATGTACTGTTTCTTGATCATGTCCCGATGACCAGCCCAGAGTGGCTACCGCGTACAGGACGCGGCGCAGACGGCATGAACACTGCTGAGAATGCCGCGGAAGGCATGCATATTGTTGCAATAGAAATATCCCTGAAGCTGCATTCCGAAGTATTTGTGGCGGATAAGGCTGATCAGGGCGCGAGTCGCGAGCTCTTAAAGCGTTCTTCACTTTTGGTATTGGTAAAGTTCGTTGTATATGTTGTTAATATGGAGCGAGTGAGACCAATTACGACACACTCGATGACAAAAACTTCCGACAACTGATCTGTTTGATAGCATGGAGAAAAACGTAAAACGTTCTCTTACCTGCAGGATATACTCCGCTTCACAAGCTGATTACGGAACGAGAGATAAGGGTGACAAGGACCAGCCAGGATGACGCGCACAATAGGATTGTGCCTCCACCGCATCCTTATACACCATGGTTGACAAGTTGGTTGGAACGTAATCGTGTAAAGCGCGCCATGCTGAATGTTTCAGGTCACTCTTACCTTTTGAAGCGCTGCAAACAGCTTGTGAAACGGAGTAAAGCTATGATTGCTAGAGAAATGAATGCCCTCGCAAGAACGACATTTAGATACGGCGCTGCTGATTTTCACAATTCAGTTAGGTAATTCGACCTTCTAAGCCGCCCGAATATCGCATGGCAGTGAGAACAAGAAGGAGAAAGAGGAGTCAGAACACAGTGTCAACTGCACAGTAAATAAAATCGCACCCTTTTTGTGTCTAACTCACACCCTCCGGAAAGGGTCTATTGAGGTACTGACGCACCCTATTAATGGGTGCAGCAGTGTACAAAATAGGAGTGCATCAGTACTACAATCCACCGTTTCTGGAGATTTCTCCATGGAGGCTGTGAGTAATAAACACAGCACTGCGTGCAGTTGTTGGCCTGGTACTGCACAGTGCATGGACAACGAATGAAACGCTACACTTAGAGCGCGCAGTTTCACACAAGTTAGAAGCGGTTCTGCACCCGTTGGAGGACTTGCACAGAAAGGATACTTTCAAATGAAAGCCGTGGCACTGAACAGCATAAAAGAAATCCCCTATGCTTTCTTCGCTGCCGGTGGCTGTCGGCTCCTTTTGTACGCGCATTATAACGAGCCCTTCATTTCCCTGTAATTGTTTGCTAATGCTTGCGTGCCTCCTGAAGCAAGTATCCTGCCTCCCCAGTAATTCGCCGGGGGCCACACGATCCCCGTATTGGTTTTGTTCGCAGACGGCTGAGCACCTAGCTGACAAGCTGCTCCACGGAAGTATGGTGAAACATGTAATGAATCAAACGCGCGCACACTTACACGCGTAGGATTGTTCACAGGGACCGGATGTCATGTGTCCTTGAGAAATCTTAAAAGGGCCTCCGCTATTCGCAGCGTTGAGGTCGTGTTGCTCCAAGGCGAAGTCCGAATGGCGAAAGCCATTGTTGCTAAAACGGAAATGGCCACCTGCTTTGCCTCGTTGAAACGACTAAATTAGTGGACCAGCTGCCATTAGGCTTTTTTACACTGACATGAGGCAATGGGTTTAGCGGGCGTTAACTGAAACGTCCCGCATTTATACACCGGCCGGTCGATTTAGAAGTTACCCATGAGCGCAGAGGAAGGAGTACTCGCGGTAATGTGCTATTAGAATCACAGGATATGTGCCCTTCACAATGCCTTGAGGTATGTCAAGCTCACGTGGTTTTTGCCCCTGCTGGACGGGGTGGAGGGTAGAGCTAGCAGTACGTCCTCTCTTAGTATCAGATACGGAGGTTTTCCTTTCCGGAAGTTTTCCTTTCTACTGTTTTAATAGTGATATTGTCGGCCGCTGTTTTCCGTGAGGACGTTTCCTAGCTTGACAGGAGAACCGTTTCCTGCTGTTTATTTTGTGAACTATGGGAAGGCGATGCAGTGATAGGACTGAAGGTGAAAATGAAAGGAAGCAGATATAAAGAGCAGCCAGATATTTTAAAATGCTGGGGATAAATTCGGCCCCCCTGAGGACATTTAACGTCCACTGTAATCGGACAGCCGACTTCAAGCTATGCATACTCTATAGCAACAACCAGGATTTAGAAGAGCGACGTTCTACGCTTGCTCCCCCCCCCCCCACCCCTTCTCTAATCAGAAAAAAAGAAGTCGTGAGCTTTTCTTGTTCACTCTGCTGTGCACGAACACAGCTATGACTAGGGATTCAGCGAAAAGCACTATTGCATCCGCGTGCGCGGCAGAGCGAGTTGAAGTGAACGGGCGCGCCTTTGTCGGGGATCGTCGCGACCCGGTGCGCGCATTTAGCCTTTGAAGCAATGAGTACGTGGTTGTGACGCTTCGGAGCGTTGCGGACGAGGCCTCTTGGCCGGACAGCTGATGGGCGCCCGCATGAATCACACTCCTCTCTCTCGTTGCGATGACTCAGCACAAAGACCAGGGCGCGCCCCACCTGGCAGCTGGCCGCTTGTCACGCTTACCTGGCCGTGAGGGCCCCCTGTAAAGGAGGCACGGACGGTCAGCGCCTCTTGTGGAGCAAGCATTTGTGGAGTGTGAACGAAGATGTTGCTGTGCTGGATAAAAAGGTCCTCTAATATACCACCGGTTGTGTCCTTTACAGACCATGCACCGCGTTGTCCGTCCAATGTGGTGTGCAAATGAGATCCTTACAGCGTTTTTCCAGATGAAAAGTAGCGTTAACAAAGCCACTTGCTGTGAAAAAGAAAAAAAAAAAAAACAACCTGGCTGACAGGCTCAATCACGCCACGCGAAATGCTTGACGTGGGATAACATCCCAGCGCTGGGGTCCTTATTATTTTTTTTTTATTAGCCAACACGAAAAGCGCTCACTCCTGCATTGGCGCCCAGCTGTGCGTGCAAAAAATGTTTATCGACTTAATGTGCTCTGGCTGTCTTTCTAAGCCCATAGCCGTAAGAACGGGTGTTAGCTCGGTCATCCACGTCACGCAATCTTCTCCGTGCATATATGACACCGTGAAGTAGCAACAATATGGCAAGCTCCAGCAATTTCATATCGACCCTGTAAACTTGCAAGGCAGCTATCGTGCGAGAGCTTTTCTAGCGGCAGCGCTTTGAGGCTTTGAGGTTCGTAAAAATAGAAACCTAGATGTCCTTATTTCTATCAAAAACTTTTCGCGTTAGGAAGAAACGTGGAAGGTAAGTTCATGATATTGTATTTAGCACCAGAACAGTGTGCGTGACGCTACTGCTGAAGCAGTGTAACCAGCCGCACAACTGTGGCTTGGCTGGTTGAATGGTTACGGCTATCTGTCACGCCGCAGAAACAGTTTCAATTACACAAGCACGCGCACACATAAAAGGTGGTCATTGGCTTTCACAGTTGAGGTATACTATCCTTCAGTCGTGAGTGCACATTCGATTTTCTTTTTGTTGTTGAGGGGATGCGCAGCCAGACTGTACGCGGGCCTATTTAAAGGAACAAAAAATGTTTACTCCCCTCGGGTATGAACTCTCCGAAACAAAGGCCCGCACCATTAGAGCGCAGTGCTGGGGGCACTGCAACGCTACATCACATAAAACAAGGAGAGCAAGTAGACGCCAGACGACAAGCACAGCCAGAACGGACATTTCGGCGCAGCAAAATGACAAGAGAGGATAAAGACAGAACACGAGGGGACGAACAAAAGAGACAAGCGCGGAAGCTAATTGATACCGATGCGACAAGGAACAAAGAGCCATTTTCCCGTGAAAGAGGTCGAAAGTTTAGCGAGCAAAGAGTGAGCGGCGCGTAGCGAGCGACGATTTTTAGAAAGCCGGCCCGAAAATAGAAAGCAAAAAACTGCCGGAATAATAATAAAGTAAGAAAACAGCGACAACCCAGCACGAGATGCTCGAAAAGAAAGCGTATGTGAACCTCACGACCCCCTGTTCCTCTTCAAGGGCGTCCCCATTTTTTCGAACAATTCCGGAGATGCTGGTATTTACTTGGGACATCTGCGCGAGCTTTGTCTCGCTCGTCGTGCGCTGGAGATCAAACGCCCAATCAGAGCAAGGGCGAGACGCGAAGAACGCGCGCTCTGGCGGCCAATTGTTGTGCGCAGCGAGTGGGTTCGAAACGCGATACCCACGAGACAAAAGGTAATTGCCTACCTGAGTGAAGCAAGCATTTCGCGAACCGGGAACGGTGCACGCTCCTTGCGCTCTAAGCACTGAAGAACGGAGCCTACACTGAGATTTCCCACGTTGCGAGCTTGTAAGCCGATAAACCGGCTCCTAACCGCTCCGAAGCATACATCCTCGAGGCGCAGTTTCTCGTCCGTTCCATCATAACGAAGGTCGCGCGGGTATAAGTAGGGCCACTTTCGCGTTCCAGAACCGTGTGTCGAACCGATGGAACGCGTCGTCCAGCTATTACTCTATAGCTCGACGCAGGCTCATTTACTGCCGTAATTCCGTGTGTGTGACGTAGGGGAAAGACTGGAGTAACCTCAATATTTGTCGCTTCACCACCCAAAGTTCACCGCATCTTCACGGCAATACTCAAACTGTTTTTACCAGCATATCTTACAAGGCAAGGCCAAGAAAATAAGCTTGTGGAGGGGAATTAGTCGTGTATACGATTACTACAACCGCGTTTTCTAGGCATGTTCGTGAGTTAATGACTTATGTCATAATATTTATGCTTTTCTGTATTTCTTTTTGTACTAACGAGTACTCGCTTTCTTGAATTTCTATTACGCATGTTGATGCTTTTTTTTTCTTTTCTTTATGCATGCTTCATGTACAATGTATCTGCAATTTCTCAGGAGTGACTTATCCTTCCTCCTCGCGGTAATGCCTTACCAAGGCGGTGTGAGCAATAAATAAATGAATAAATAAGTTTTAATCACATAGGCTAACAATTTTTACTGCTAACTCAGACAAAGTCATGGCCAATTTCAATATGAAGCAGTTTTATAATTTTGTATGTACACAAATGAGCGTACAGTTATCCATTCGAAACTCGATTCAATGAAACCCGATTTAACTAATGTCCCAATTTAACGAATATATCGCGATTCCCCTTGAGATGCCCATATGGTCCAGTGCTATGACTAATTAACTCGATATAACGAAGCCGATTTCCCTGTCTACCCCGGTCTAACGAATTTTTTTTGTCGAAAAATGAAGGTTAAAAAGTTTTGGTTAAAAAATTGAAGGTTAAAAAAAAACGACCAAAATATATTGACTACGAGTCAATGGTAACATCGTGAAGAAAGCGTCTTCTTTGCCATCATTTCGCGCCACCATGTATTCACAAATTACTACAATATCGGCCGCATAAGGCCTACAGAAGCGAAGCATGCGTTTATGGCTCCTCATTCCTTTGCGCCATGTGCTTCGGCAGCTGAGGAATGACCACGCTGACCTCGTATATCAGGGCGTCTTGTCGCAATTTTTCTCTTCGAGAGAAGAACCACTTCCACCGGCGTGGAAATGAATAGTCTTCAATACTGCGTACGTGCACAGTCCGCCCACGCACAGGCGCGAGTGGTTTTCGCCCGCGGACTAACAGTGTGGAAGACATTCGCGAGGCCAATTTGAATATCTGGGTTTGGCTCGACACGACCTAAAGTGCCTGCCCATGTGCGAGCGAACAAAAACGCTCCCAGACTCCAGACCTTGCATACTAAAAGCGGGGGTGAAACTAGACCGCTCGCTAGTGCAGACAGAGTTTCTATGAAGCGCACAAGAGCCACGTGTGGTGCGTTAGCGATCTCGACTGGTTTGGTGGGTTTCGGCCTTAGATGGACTGTCTGCGAGGAGGCATGTTAACGTCAGCTTTCACAAACTATAGGCTAAATTTTTCCAGGACGGCAGAGTCTACGTAGTGACCATAACGACTAGTAACCCCCGAGTGGTCTGATATCTGAAAGAACAAAGTGAGAACTCAAGAAGTGAAAAGCAGCAGAGTGGCGCTTTTAGTGTGCGTCCAAGTAAGACAATGATCTAGAGTTAGACATACGGCTGCTCTAGGTTATGAGCTCCCATACAAAAGTTATGTCCTCATAAAAACGCCTACAGCTAAACTCACATGCACAGATTGCAGGAAAAATGTGAAACAGCGCTAACACACACAACCACAAAAAGAGACGACCGATGAGGTCGTATATCTTTCATGGTTGTGTTTGTTAGCGCTGTTTCAAATTTTTCCTATAGTCAAAATGAATCGACTCGCCCAAAAAGAAGTATTAATGAATCACATGCATAGACCTGATAAATGTGCGTCACATAAACCCAGGGTCATATTCTCGATACCTACTATTTCCCCGGACAACTCTGAAACCGTGTACATGTCAGCGAACTACGTCGAGATTCACTAAACGTGCTTATCAAAGGCAACAAACGTAATGACAGGCACTCTTTCCTAAGAATCCCAGTAAAAATAATGGCCGTCTCGAAATGACGCCGCCCTCGCTGGCCACGCGCACCGAAGTGCATAGGACGGCGGCGATACTTCCTGGGCCGCACATCAAGGACATGTTGGATGAGTGCAAGCGAGGACAATAGATTCCCACGCAGAAGGAAGGAAAGCCCATCAGAGCGCGTGCTACGAATGCCTGCATGCCGTCGGCCCTCCTCACAGAGGAAGAAGAAGGTGCATACCGGTCAGCAAAAACGTTTTAGCGGTTGGAGAGGCGGACGGTGATCATCGCGCACTCCACGAGATAGCGAACTCAATGTCGTATCTCAGCACCGTCGCGCTGTGGCGCTGCGGAAGGAAGACAGCTACACGCGGCCATGAATGCTCGCGGTGAGAAAGTGGACGAAGAGAATCGCGGGCACAGGTAGTATTGAAAAAAAGGAAGACGGTAAAGTCAAACAACAATGAGAGCAGATATACTCTTCCGCTTGAGCAAACAAATGACGCATTGTGATGTCAACGAAGAAGCGACCGTATGGCAAAGTTTACATCCACGGGCTGCCAGCCAAGGCGTACGCGCCAGGGCTAACACAGGGTGTCATCCGCGAATTGTACGCCGCAGCGTCGTATAGGTACGGGCAAAGCGGAAGAAAGCTGCAGTTGAAGTGGGTAAAGCAGTTTTATGTGGCAATGGTTGGTTGGTTGGCTGGTTTGTGGGGTTTAATGTCCAAAAGCGACTCAGGCTATGAGAGACACCGTAATGAAGATGGCTCAGGAATTTTCGACCACTTGGGGTTCTTTAACGTGCACTGGCAGAAAGTTAGGTGGGCGGATGAGACCAAGAAGTTCGCAGGGGTCAAGTGGATGCAGCTAGCACAGAACCGGGTTAAGTGGAGAAATATGGGAGAGGCCTTCGCACTGCAGTGGGTATAGTCAGGCTGATGATGATGATGATGAACGTGCACTGACATCGCGCAGCACACGGACGCCTTGCTTTTCGCCTCCATCGAAAAGCAGCCGCCGCGGGCGTGCGGTATTCGGTCCCGCGTCCTTGGGCACAGCAGCCGATCGCCCTAACCACTGCACCACAACGGCGGGGCACACTCACTCCTCACGGGGTGTACTATTTATGCCGGTAAACGGTCCGCAGAATTGAATGAATAACTATGACGAGCATCGACGGCATAAAAAAAGCCGTAGGCTGGTCCGCTGGTGCTGTTGATAATGAATCCTCAACAAGAACACGGAAAACAATTGGACAAAGAAGCTGCTGGCCGAGCGCGCAGACGGAACGCCGTCGCCGCGTCTCCGCGGCAGGGTTCAGAGGTCACGGAACCGAGTGGCCTCGATAGCGAAGTGCACGCCGGCCATACGTCGTTGCCTGCGCTCCCATGCATGCTACAGGGACGATTCTTTTTCCTTCCGGCCAGTTGGATAGCCGGGTGGCCGTCGGTCTTGCGGCCAGTAGTTCTCCTCAACCTAGAAAAGCCCGCACGCAGCACGCATACGAGGACGAGCTCATCCCCACGGGCGAGCGAGCGTTCATTCAAAGTCGCGGTTGCGCCCACGTTGTATGCGCAGTGTGCCAGAATGCAAGCTGCCGCCGTGAGAACGAGAAGAACCGCGAAGTCTTGTCTCTCGCACGAGACAGCGCGAGACGAATGCCCAAGCTGCGGCTGTGCACTGAGCTACACTGGGAGGCCAGAGCCAGTTTCGAAAAATCGCGGCCTGGTGGGAGTGACACAGTGTGGTACGCAGTTCTTGCAAGGACAGATAGCATTCAGGGGAAGCGTGGGCCGCACAAATACAAAGGTTTGGGGCGACAAGTGGATATCGAGAACCTGTGCCCGACTCTTTACCGGAGATACGGTTTTCACCTGTGCGATGCCATTGAAGGACAGTGGTAATACGTGAAGGGACAGACACAGTGTCCTCCGGTATACTGCGCACGACTGCCACTTATATACCTGTTTTTTTTGTTTCGTAAAAGAGACGCATAGTTGCAGTTGTTACGTAATTAAAACAAAATTAACCGACGATAATAACTGGAACACATTCAGATTGATGTTCTATCACGACCTCGTCATTAGTTGACAAACGCCTTAAAGAAAGGGCTTGACCTCGCAAAATGTGCGAGCGTCTCGATTTCCCGTGGTCAAATCCATCCAGCGGATGCTGATTCGATTGGTCGCTTTTGGCTGCCAAAAAGTACCATGTCACGCTCGACTATATTAATTTGGTCCCCAGAACGCAAACGGAACCTTACAGCTCCTATAGCTTATTATGGCTGCCATGATACCGCGGCGTTTATTTTTCAACCAACAGGTTATCGAAAAACGTTTAGGCTCATATTCTTGAAGTGCCTATGAAGTAGACGATACGTCGAAAGGGCCGTCACTTACAGCGGGCGGTTGCTCTTGCTCCACAATGACGCCATGCAAAGCTTCCGCAGTGCCTAATAGTGTTAACTGCACAAGAGTTCACTCTGTCTCTAAATTGAACTACTACTTGTTCGTGACTTGGGAGGTATTCATTTAGATTACCTAAATTAACATGTTATGTGCATATACGTTTACAAAATACCTGCGTCGCCACAGAGGCACGGGCACGTACGCAAGCATTTACATCGATTTGTAATATTCATTCTGTCACGGCAATTATACTGACACAATTATAGGTGTTTCAGTCGAGACAGAGTGACAAGAATTAACGACCGCTCAAGTGCCGTCAAGCAGCAGTCGTCTTTACCTTCGAGGCCTTAACCAATGATCAGGAACTGAAAATTGACCCTGATAAGTGCTAGAAAATCTCACAGGGAGCACAAATCTTGGCTAAATATCGGTACTGTGTTGGCAATGCATTGGTCATGTGGTGGGTCAATATTTCCAACATAGTACCAACATTGGGCCAATTTTTTGTGCTGCTTTAACGGCACTCGTTATACGAAAGGACCAGCGCACTATAAAGCCCGAATTCTTCCGCGCTATATATACTTTCAAGAGTGGACACGCACTCACGCAACAAACCAATGTATATTCGCCAGTCCTTAGTCGCGGAGGTTCTAGCTCCCGTTCCTCAGGCCTGCGTACCAGGAGCGGGGAGTAGGAGGTCTCCTAAATCGGTGGAAATTAACGTTTTAATCAATCAATCAATCAATCAATCAATCTGCTCGACTCGCGACAAAGAAGCGAGTACAGGAATCGTGCGGGTACGACGACGAGTGATCCAACTGTGGTTGCGCACTGCAACGGCTGCAGTTCGAAGGAAGAAAATGTTTCCTTTTGTCGAACGGCGTTCATCTCTCTTTCCTTTCCGGAAGAAGCGCCACGCACACTGGCATTCAAACACGGAGAGAGAAAATTGGGAAGGTATATAATACACAGCAGACGCAAACTAGGCAAGAACAGGGTCTCGACACTCTTCGCGCCGTTCTTCCGGCTACGATAACGCGAGTCTCGAAGCGTAGCATGACACTCGGAGTGCTTAGCGTGCATGGAAAAACGGCGCGGTCGTTTCCCGGGACTATGCCGTAATAGAAGCGAGGAGTTCGACCTTCGAGTCGGCGACGCGGAACGCGGAGAGAATCGCCGAAGACGCCCGCACAGCACAACACTACGCGTGCGAGCCAAGCCAACGTCGCCGTCTTCCTCACCGTCGACACAGGGGCGCGTGCGTATAGCGCGCGTAACGTGAATGGCGAGGGCGTCGCCCCCGCCGGTAATACTTTGCGCCGCGCGTGTCTCGTTCAGTGTGACTGATGTATCGGAAGTGCTGACAAAGAAGCAGAAAAAAAGAGACTGCTGTCGTCTTTTGTGACATGTCCTTTAGTCTCACGGACGAAATGCGGGAAGTGGATAAATACATAAATATTCAGGGCAAGACACAGAGAGAGAGCAGAATACCAGGTGATTTTTCTTTGCAAATGTATTCTGACCAGCAAGGTTGACGACTGGGCAAGTTGGTAAGGGTTCATTTTTAACCAGCCAACGCGTGCTGTTCGGAATGAGTCTTCGTTTTCTTTCATTCAATAAACATTCAGTTGCTAGTCCGGCCTTGTCCTGTCCTCTTCTTCCCTGTGTCTCGTCCTTTGTCTGGTTAAAAAGTATTCTGACCAATCGCTCCTAAATATACCTGTGTTCTTTTGACACTACATCCTTTGTTCATTACTATAAAATACATGCACATAGAGAGGGAAGTGCTGCGGGAATATACAGCGCGTGTGTGGAACTATTCCGCACAGATATTAGTCGTTCTAATGATTTGTATGGGCCTGACGGATCAACTGACTGATTCGGTGCTTAGGAGCGCTCGTTTATTATTTGATTACTTAACTACTGATCGCATATTGTGTTCAGCCATTCATTTATAGTGATTCCTAGAACGACACAGTATAATTGACTGAGTGACTGGCTCACTGTCTGCTTTAAGGAGATGGGTCGAGAGACAGGACGAAGATAAAAACGAAAATCTAGCTTTAGAGACACAGGTCGCTGCACAGAGTCACGCAATCTGTCACTCCTGATAATTGTTTCGATGGCATTGCAGTCTGAATGCCATTGCCTAGCGGACGTCTCAACCGGCTTTGGCGGTTGCGCTTCTGACATGTTTTCAAAGACCTGATTCCATCACCAAACTTTTTTTGTTAACCTATCGTCTAACCGAGCCTCCCTTGCATGTAATAGTTTATATCATTACTTTTTTCTGCCAGATTTCTTTATGTCGAATCATTAGTCGCTTGACCGCCTTTATTTACTGGTGAAGCGGAGGAACCAGGAGCGGCCACCACATTGTACGGTAACTACATACGCACGTTATGTCAGACCTTCCAGGAACAATTTATCACCCGACAAAGCCGACCATCCACTCTCCTATTTCACTTCCTCTCTATCACTACGCTCTCCATCCGAAGGCATGGCAGATGCTGCACGCAGCCGCTCACACACTTGAGACTCATCTCTCCGGGCCCACACACAGCGCCCGCCCCACATTCAGTTTCCGAGAGCCGCGGAGGGAACACACAACACAGACCAGCAACCTCTGAGAGAGGGAGACGGGCTCCAAGAAGTCAGACTCCGTCCGCAGCGCGCGGCAATTAAGCGACGACCAGAAGTGGTTCCGAAGATGGGCAGCAGAAGTCGATCGCAACTGGTGTCAAGAGATGCAGAAAGCACATCGTGCAGACGCAAGCATGCACAAGACAAGCAACTGCCGTCTGGGTACCACGATTCGGCTCTCCGCACGGCCTGTCTCCAACTGCTTCCTAATTGCCCGCCGTCGATGGATGTAGTGGGGAGCTGGCAGAGAATAGAGAAAGGGGGAGGGGGCCGGAGAGGAATCTACGGGTCGTAGCTAGTGATAGAGGTTGACGGGTCAAAATTGCGAGAGCCATTCTGAACGGACGGCACCACCCAATCGTAAATCTAAGGGTACGTATACGTCGAAAGCTGAGGATCAAAGATGGCTAGCGAGAGTGGTGGAGGAAGTTTTCGCAACGTCCAGGCATTGTGGTGAAGAGGAGGGCAGGTTCGACTCCTCTGTCACAATTTCCTTCCCCAGCTCCGTTTCCTCCCACACAAAGAAATGTTAATTGGAATAACGGCAAGTCCTCGATGCCCTCTGTCAGAGGGCATCGAACTCGTCGACTTGTATAGCAACCGTATGAAAGGCTGAAAATGCAAGCGCGCCTTTGCTTGCGGTATTGAGCATCCCGTCGGTCCCTTAAATTGCTTGTCGGCTCGAGAAAAATACGGTCTGTGTTCTGGTTGCGCAGTTTAAACAACAAAAGCAACAGGTACTGAATTATTAAATAGTTTTCACTTAACAATTCATAATCTGCCAGCAGTATAGCTCGCCGACCAGGGCAGACAGGAATGATTATGAAGTACCTAGAAGAAAATCACGTCCCATCACTCCGCTAATATTCCTGGCATATATGCGAATAATTATTTTAGCCCTTGCTCCAGGTTACGCTCCATTCGTACCCTAACTTCTTTATATACTTCCCTTTACCCCATTCTTCAGTGCGGTAGCAGGCCAGGGTCTCTTTACCAGCGGCCGACCTACCCCCCTTTCCTTTATTAAAATAACTTTCTCTCTCTCTCTCTCTCTCTCTCTGGCTCTTGCTTTGAGAGCCTCATGCTTGGCTTAAATCAGGAATGCATGACGCTATACACCCACAAAGCAATGCCGCGGCTTTCTCTACCTGTACAGAGACCCCAAGACACGAATAAGCTCTGTTACGCGCAGCAGTCTTGATTCCGTTTTTTTTTTATTGGGGGGGGGGGGGGGGGTCGGCTCTTTATGACATTTATGAAGTCGAATAGGTATACACCGTAGGTAACCAACAATAAACGGAAGTTGGGCAGGCTGAAGGCGCAGCCATCAAATGAATTAGAATGAATTAGTAAATTTGGGAATCACGAGTGACGTAGATATGGACGGGCGCGGGAGTCGAGGACTATCAGCAGATACGGCAACCAAGATTACTCACCTTCAGCGATAGCGTAGAGCTTCCTGTGCCACTTGCAGACACCGGCGGCCCGTCATGGATCTGGACAAAAGAAAGCGACGATGTCACAAGAAAACATAACACCTTTAACAAAGTACACGTTCATGCGAATTGTGCGTGACTTCGGCGATAACAACGAGGCGACAACTTGAACACCTCTAATGAGCCGTTTGTTTTTCTCGTTTCATTACGAGAAAACGAGAAAGTAAAACATGCCGCAGTGGCATCAGTTTGAAGGAAAAGACTCGCTGAAACTGAGTGACCACATCACTAAGGAAAATTTGTTTTCAACCTCGTTTAATTAGGAGATTAACCTTCCCAGTGTCTTATCGAGTTCCGCTTAACACAGCCTTTATTTACTTTACTGGAAGGAACGCTAAATATGCATAGCCCCGTAGGGGTGGCGCTGTCGTTAGGGCGTTCGACTACTGTGACCAAGTATGCAGGATCGAATCCCGGCCTCAGCAGCCGGTTTCGATGGAGGCAAAGAGCAAGGCACCCATGTGCTTTGCGATGTCGGTGCACGTTAAAGTACTCCAGGCGGTCGAAATTTCCGCAGTCCTCCACAACGGCGCCTCTCATAACCTGAGTTGCTTTGGAACGTTAAACTCCACAAACCAAACCAAACCACTAAATATATAAGCTTTACACCCTTACATGCTTAACACTTTCTCCGGGCTAACACGATGCGTGGGAATCAGCCCTGTTTCACGGTGGAATATCTTTCGCTGCACGAATGCGATATGTCATGGCGTCGAAGCGCGGGTGCTGTACAGTGTTGAGGTCGCAGCGCGCGGCAGCCATCGCAGTGCTCAGGACACTGCCGTTACTGCAGCAGCGGCCCGTGATGTTCAGACTGCCACCCCTCTCTTTTGATTTCTCTTATGGGCATCTGGTGGCGTTAGGCAGGAACAAAGTATAGCGACGTCATGGAGTACTTTGTGGTATTATAGAAGCTCAGAGGTCTCCTTGCGGCAAGCTTTCGTAATGAGAGAAACTTTTCCTGCACACGTTATATCGATAACAACTGTGACGGACGGCAGAAAAAAAAAAATATGGGGGATATTTCCGCCTTTGAGGGTATGACAGCACAGCCCAGGCTACCAGCCCTTATATAAAGTCCGGCTTAACCAAGCCGCATGAAAGTGCCTGAGTGGCCTAGGCGTAATGTGAACGCAAGGGCCCTGCCAGGCTGATTTTGATATCATTCTCCCATATCAAACGAGATACCCAAGTTGGCAGCTGCTCCCAAACGTAACGTTAGACAGTGCGTTCACACAGTGCGCCGTCATGTCAGCTCCCAGCGCCATGCTCGAATTTTTCGCTCATAACGTCAACGCCGGACGACACCGACGACGAATTTTTCGTGCACGGTGCTTTTAACGCCTTTTTTTTTTTTTTATCGCGCAAATATTTCATTCGACATAACGGATCTAAATATAAAGCTACAGGCTTGTAGCACATATATCTCTTGTACCATGTGGCCGGGTAGGGTGATAGTGTGGTTTTGAAGGTGTAACTTGCGTGCCGTCGAAAGTCCAGAAATGGTCAGGCGTCGTCTCCGTAACGTGATAGCGTACCTTTAAAGCTATCACGTTAGGAGAAAGCTAAAGTTCCAAGAACTGCCCCCATGTTGCAGCATTTAGGAACTATGCCACGGACATGTGCGAATTCCCAAATAAATAAGTTCAGCCGGCCCCTCTGAAATCGCACCTGGCGCCGATGGGCACAGGCGTTCTTCCAAGTTGCTCGGCCTTCAATTTGCCGCGTCCTCTTCTCATCAATGAACAGTTTCTCCCTATTAGTGCACACCGGCAAGCTCGCAGACTCCATCACAGCACGCCGCGCATTTAGCGCTCGCTTCTGCGCGCACGATCGCAGCCCACTTTCTCCTTCCTGCACGGAGCCAAGGAACAGCTCCTCGGTAAAATGAAAGCGTTCACCGCCGCCGTGTGGCTCAGCGGAACGGAGGTCGCTAATGGAAGCCATTCGGCGCACGCGAATCGTGCCCCGAAACCTTTCCCCCGCAAGACCAAGCTCGTACACATCGCTGGCGAGAGTCGGCAAGCGTATATGAGGTTCACACTCATTGCCTTGCCACGCCGCGTAGCTGTTCGCAGCGCGACACGGTAATTCTCTCTGCGCACAAAGAGAAAGTGGCAGCAGCCACTGAAGCAGGCAGGAGCAGAATAAGAAGCGGCACTTCGGGAGCACCGAACGGAGGCGGCAAACGCCACGCGGAAAGGTGAGCGGCTCGAGCTCCTAAAACGCCACCTCGTCGACGAGTTCTTCGTCAGTCGTGACGGTCGAGGTCGCACGGTGGCGCGACCTGTGCGGGGGCCGCACGGTCTTCTAGCGTTCCATCCCTTTTCGAGTTCTGTGCAGCGCTCTATAGCGTGGTGGCTTCAGTAACCCACATGTACAAATGGCTACAAATTTTCCCTTGGCCTAGGGCTGTCTTCTTTATGACGTACTTGGGAAGTCAGATTCTTTGGTCACATCCAGTGCAGACCGAAAAAAAAAAAAAAACACGAAAACGAATAAAGTTAAAAGCCATTGCGGTCCTTGACTACGCTATCCTTACGTCATTGAGAGCCAACAGTCAAGATCCTCAGCTGGCGCAGTCATCACACTGGGCCACACTATCGCCGTCTGAGAGAGACTGTGCAATAGGAGAACTCACGTGAGGATAGTGAGGTCTCCACAGCCAGCTCGATTGTGCATATATCCCCCAGGCTTTGGGCGCCGCAGAGACACCTTATTTTATAGGCGTACTGCGCTGCAGCATCCACACTGTGCATCGATCTCACAAATGACATGTGCTCTACGCGTCTGACTAACGGGTCTGGGATATGAGTAGGGATTAAGGGACCAATAGGCATATCGACCAAACACGGGGCATGACATAGAAATCCGGCGTTCCTACACTATGCTCCGCCCTTCCTCTGTATACTGTCAACATTAAAAAAGAAATACTCCTGATTATGGGATAATGGTGTTGCATTTTACACTTTTGTAGCTTTCAGTGTAACTACGCTGGCGCAAAATTGGCAACCATCATTAAAAAAGTGGGTGTGGCTAAATATATTTATCCAATGAGCAGTTTGTAAAGGAATGTTCGCTTAACTCGTGCCATTAAGAAGCTAATATTTTCCTTCATGCTGAATTGATAACGCACTACTTGAGTGTCAATCTCCCAGCGAATATGCGCCCCGATTTCACGGTTTCACCACGGGCGACGGCGAACAACGTGGACCAGCCGCCGTATGCCACACCCAGGCAGGCCTTCTTAGCAAAGACGTCTTGTGCAGGTGTGACGGCAGCTTATACTCGTAGCTTCTAAGGAGCAGTGGCAGAAAGTTATACAGACATCAAACATTTGCAATTTCCGGGCGAAACTCCGTTGCGACATCAGGGGGGAGTTATATGGAAAGATAAGCCCCCAATGTAGCAATAGAAACGCCAACCTAGTCCCGAAGCCAGGCTCCCTATAGGTCTGGTAGAAATGATGAAGAATGAGATGATTATGAGGTGTGTTTATGACAAGATACTGCACGCGCAGAAACGCAAACACACACAGAGAAATGCGGCTATTATGCCTGCACCGGCAGCTGCGATCGCAAGTAAGCTATGTAGAAAGGGAGAAGCATGCTGTGATCAATCACTGCCGATAATTCTAGTTCAGGGCTGCAGACCATATCGTACAACGGAGGAAAGAAAGCGAAAGCGATCGCTCAAAGCAAATTGATCCAGTGTGCTACATTTTCTAGGGCGCACAAGCGCGAGCTTTGACGATGCAGAACAAGCCTGCATTACGCGGAGTAGTCGAGCACGCCCAACAGCGGTAAGTAGCTATGATGCCTTCCAGTGAATTGTGACATTAGTTTCGCTATTACTTGCACAAGTCGCAAGGAAATGCTCAGAAGGCGGTTTGTGTGCAACGTGTGCAATACACTCCCCCAAGGTATTGTTATGAGCGCACAGAGGGAAGGGTGGAAGAAATAAAAAAAAAAAAAAAGGGGGGGGGGGGGGGGGGAGCAGCCGTCGCATTCAAATACATGGTGGCCGAAAATTTCGACCCATACTGATATCACTGTTCAGGATATTTGTATTGCCACTGTAGTATTGCTTTGATTGGATACTTACCACAGCGGAACGCACTCCAAAAATATATCCCGTATGAAAAACTTTTAAGATGACGCCAATTCGCATTTAAAGGATTGATTTAAACATGGCGTTTTCGTGTTCGTCGAAGCCTCGCGATTAGTCTCGAATTCTTTCAACGGAGGAGTTGCAAAGAGGTCACTGATGAATTTCTCCCGGTGTCGCTTTCTATTTTTCTATTATTTCTATTTGAGTATCGACACCTGCAGACGAATAATTTGCCTGAAGCGGTTGAAATGGAAACCATGCCTTGATGAAGCAAACCGTCGTTACGAGTGATAATCAGTGCAATGAAAATGTGCATACTTTTTGCAGGATAAAAGCCTTACACTTTGCCTTGCCATAGAAGACGATTTGGAACTAACGGGGAAAAGCGCTAGCAGACGAAGGACAAGAAAAAAGGAGGACACAAAACTGCGCTGACTGACAACTTTCATTGCGAAAAACGCAGAACCACGCCTTATATACAGCCTGAAGAACGAGGGAATGATGCGCATGCGCCCATCTAAAATATTTAGTCACTGCATCCGCCCAACAAAAACCATAACTGGCTTATCAACACCAACCAAGAAGAGGCGCTGCCAGAAAGCGAACAGAGCAGGAAAAAAACACTAAGAAAGAGAACAAAAGCAAAAACGCAGGGGGCGTATATAAAACGTGTGTAAAAGATGTAGATGAAATGCCAACAACCAACTCGGCTAAAGGAAGACAAGGAAAGAACAACAGGAGAAAACATTAAAAACTGCAGCAACGCGGCAGAGCCAAAGAACAGTCAAGAGGCGCCGCGACTAAAATACTGGCGGGAAAATAGGCACTAAGACGAGTAAAAAAAAAAAAAAAAAGAATGAATCACTGAATGAATCACTGAATGAAAAGTTAACCAACGCGACTAAAAGAATGACAAAAAGCTCGACACAATGAAGACACTAAAACAGACAAATAGCGACAGCTATGCGGCAAGTGAGCAGAATGAAAGGAAGAATGAATGAATCAATCAATGAATGAAAAGTCAGCAACCAACGCGACTAAAAGAATGACAAAGAGCTTGACACAATGAAGACACTAAAACAAACATCCTAGCGACAGCTATGCGGCAAGTGAGCAGAATACCGCAGATAAAACCGTGAGAAGGAAAAAAAGTCGCCAAAATTAATTAAGGGTAAAAAGCACATCAGTGACCATCGAGCACACACAAAGAACAGGAGCAAACCCTAAGGACAAAGGCAATGAAAGAAATACGCTGGCAGAAAGTAAGACGTACGATAACGCGAGAGGGGAGCGTACATAGAGCGTATATGGAACTGTGGCAGACAGACGTAAAACACGGTAAACGCAATTCAAGATTCATATTCGCGGTTTTGGAACAGCAATTTTACAGGCAGGATATTTTCTAACTTAACAGACAATAAAAGCAAGAAATAAAAAAAGAGACCCGTGGTTTCCAGGAAATATGTTAATTTGTGACTGGCATTTCAGGCTTCTGTTGACTTTCTTGTCATGACAGATGCTGCTACACAAGCAAAACTTCACTCAATCGCGCCTAATATAGCGTATTCAGCAGTTGCTTCACTGTCGTTTATGAACGAGAGTCAAAGCTGACACATGTTTCAGCGTCCATTGTCGTCGGAATCTGAATCATAACTAGTAGCTTGTCAAAACAGTGCAGAATCATAGGAAGAACTTTGGCGAAGAGATAGCTAGAAGGAAGTAATTAGATTAAAAGCAAATATTAATTCTTATATAAAATGAACACCGCTGTAAAATACGCAAAATGTAAATAAGAGCACGTACATTTTTGCACTTGTTAGAAATTCGCCCACTAAAAATCACAACGAAAATAAATAAAAAAGGGATCAGGAAGTCCCTCTGCACGCACTGTTAGGAACCCAAAAAATAAACGCACGTGCACTCGTAGAAGTAAAAATGAAATTTATTCAGGGAAAAGGAACACAGTTTACCATAGCTGGTACGAACTTGCCCTTAGGTAGGAGATCACCGTTGCTTGAAAGAAATCTCGCCATATTTCTTACAAGAAGCTTTCCACTGATGTATCTGAGAGCCACAGAGTGGGTTACCGATTCGTTTAACTGCAGAAATTACCAGTTAAACAAGTTTATCCCCCGATAGAATACTACGCGTATATTAGAATTTTGATATGGCATAAAAATCGTGACCGTGACAGCCTGTATGTGTAAGATTCGCACTTGGTTATGTTGTGTCGGGTTTTATGGCGGACAAACAACTGAGCGTGTCCTGCTCAGAACACTTGAGTGACAGACGTATATGTACAGCCTTAACATCGAAGGCAATATCACACCTGCATGAGAGGGTTAATGCAAAATACAAAGAAGTTTTTAATGGCTGATTTCACAGAGCGCTCTCTCTCTCTCCCTCTCAAAATAATTTTGGATAGCAAACCATTTCCGTTTCGTGTTTAAAGATGCCAGGAAAGGATTCGAGATACCAGTTCGATTCAACACCCAAGTAGTTGCAGGTGGGTTTTAGTTAAGCCATGACCATAAAAGGATTGAAGAAATTAATTAAACTAGGATATCATTCGTGAGGTGTGAATAGTAAAGTTCTATTTTACTAGCTTAGAGATCCCCTTTTACCGGGGATTACATAAGGGGTGGGATTAGATTAGAATGAGCAAACAGCGACGGTTATATGTAGTAACAGAACTGACGAAATAGAACTGTTGAAATAACTAACCTTTAAGTTATAGCAGCTAGCTCAAGAAGAAGGGCGGAGAGGAACAGGGCAAATTGACACATAGTATTATAAGTACATTTAGGTCTTCCTTTTCCCGCGGGCCACTTACTAAGTTCTTTGTGTGACATGAAACAGTTTTCAGAAAGCAGTGTATGTTCCTCCTTGACGGACGCACAACTCTCCACCCGACTTAGTTCCATTCAAAATCCCCATATCGAGTGTTGAAGCATCATGTGCGCTTCGCTCTTTGGCCCCGGAGATTACAGTTTCAGCGTGGAACACGGGGCAGTTTTGCAACCACCGCCTCAGGGAACTGGATTCTGGACTGCACCTTCGTTTTTCCTGTAAGATAGTGCGCCGAGAAGCAGCGTTGCTGTGCCGTTTATGGCTCGATGCTGCTTTCATGAACAAATATGCTTTCCAGTTTGGAACGGCCGACAGCTCTACCTGTGAAAATTGTGGCTGTGAAGAGACAGTCGAACATCTCCTGTGTTAATGTAATGCATATGTGAATGAAATACATGAGTTGCGCTGTGCGCTCGACCGCCTCGATCCTTGCCCTTTAAAGGCGGATAAGGTCTTCGGTCCATGGCCACGACAGTCGACTGTCTTCGAGGCATACAGGGTACTGTTTATTACCTGACAGCCACCGGTTTGAGTGACAAACTGTGACTGTGCTCCAAGTCTTTTCTCTTCTTCTCTCCCCTTATCCCTTCTCCAATGTAGGGTAGTCAACCGGAGGTCTCTATGGTCAACGTCTATGCCTTCTTTCCTTCTCCCCGTCCGTCCATCCGTCCGACTTCGAAACCTATGCGTTCGTGATGCAAATCTTATTCGATGTACCTAGCGTTTTGTTAAATCCCATTCGTATTCATTCGAATGTAGCGCGCCTGCTTGGAGGAGCTGCGCCCGCGCTCGCGAGCGGCAAATCTATCCTGCCTTTCCCGCCGAGTATTTGCATAGCTGGCGCCATCTAGCGGTCTCTGGACGCAACTGACGCAGGAGGAAACATGACGTCACGAGCAGCGGTGGCGTTGGCCGTCCTTGGAAGGCCGCCGAACAAGTGCGAGTGGAAAGGAAACAACAATAAAGGAGAACCTCTCTCTCTTTCGTAGACTTGTTTGTATGCGCTCAGCGTCACTAGAGGGCGCTCAGTGTTTCGACGCGAAGGCAGCCTGCCGGAAAGTACCGCGCAGTGCCGCACATTTGGAATGAAAGAAAGCGTTATTGGCTTTTCCAGATATTACACCCCATATAATCGGTACTTAACGGCATTATTTCGGATTATAGACCAACAGGACAGTAGCTATTTACGAGTGAAGCTTAGAAACAAACAAAACGTTTTCAATCGATATGTGGGTGGCAAAGTTAAAAAGAGTTGTGTGTCACTGCGTCCCGAAAGCGCCCTCGGAGCTTTTATCTGTTGTTGGAGCGCTCCATCCGTCACTCAGAAAATATTACATCACTGTCACCAAGATGCGTGCAACTTAATGTCAAGGGAGCAGAGGCCAGTTAAAGTGAAGATTCTTTAGCCCCAGTGGAGTACGACGTCCAAGATATATGTGTTATATAACCAAAAATAAAACAGGATATCTGCACGTAACTGGAAGTTGGCTGCGTGCTTCTTCTAGGCAAGTACCACTCACTCAATTTTGGTCAAACTTTCTCCAAACCATTACGCTTGGAGCAGCTGTTTGTTAGAGCAAAAGAACAATGATGGCCGAATCATGTAGACAGATAGCCAACAGTAATCCACTTCTTCGGACAGTGCGAGCGACAACAGCAAAACGATTTTCGTAGAATGCAACTCTACACGATCCCGCCAATAGTGCTGGTGTTTCCAGGTGTACATTAGCAGGAGGTGGTGTGATGTGACAACTGTTATATCGTGCACGTCTGCAGTGCCTAACGGTTAATTATTGGTACAAGGAAACAGTATAACAAGGGGGGCTCAGTTAAGTTGAGTAGACCTAATTATATCTCCGACGGCAAAACTATCCCAGTTGACCACAATCCACTTGCACCTTTTCCACATTATTGAAGCTGAAGAATTCGGCAAAAAGCATCTGCAGCAACTGTTTGCATACTTTCACAGAAGCACTCTCAGGGAAGGAACGCGGAATTAAAATTCTCCACCTAGACCGCACAGCCGCGCCAGCGTACGCTGTCAGAACTGTTAGAGGGACCTTCGAAGAATATTTTTTTTGGCACCCTCCCCCCCCCCCCCCCCCCCCCCCCCCCTAAACCTCTTCATTCTTAATTTACAGATACCCCGCTTTGTCCAAGAGCGTTTAAACGGCGAGGTGGAGGCAGAACATTAGAAAAAAAAAAAAAAAAAGAAGTCAGGTCTTCATTATTAGCATTATTCATTAGCATAAAGGCTTGTTCTAGTCTGATATTCTTGCATTTTAATGTCATGATTGATCAGTCTTTTAAATATATAGTGCGGCTTTTTAACATAAGCGTTTGTTAATTACTGTCTTGATGTTATATATTAGAAAAATAACAAAATCAAGCTCAATATTCTTCGGCACGAGGACAGTGCTTCCTTTTCCAGCTCATTTTTCATTGCAGTGCAACTCTTTTATCGTTTCTATCGCCACAGACCGAACCTTACCGCTCTATTTTGTATAGTACTGTCAATCTGGTCAATGAAATATTTTTTGGCGACGGTCCCCACATATCAAGCGTTGTATGTGGAACCCTGATATCCTCGAGCAGGTACACTGCAACGCTACTCTCAGCGACAACTTTTTGCGGGGTTTGACATATGTTTATTCAGTATTATTTGCCGTTTAAGCTTGAAGTGCGCGTGATGTCACTAAGCTGACACTTGTGATGGTCAGCAGTTTTCGAGCCCCTCAGTGGCAACGACAACTACATGCTGACCAATCAGCGCGGAGCGCACCATGTTGCCATGGCGCGTTGAAGTAACGTCTATGACGTCAGCGGGTGCCGACCAATCAGCGTAGCGCAACGTTGTAACAACGCTGCAGGACAGGCAAACGTATCGTTACAAGCTGTCGTTGTGAAATATCAGAAACTCGCTTCCATCATTCGCACGGTTGCTTGGCAAGAAACTGTTTGTACACTCGAACCCTTTCCCTTTTTTTTTTTCTCGTTTCCATTGAAGTGGTAGAAAACAACACAATAGAAAAAAGGAAACGCTAAGACGAAGCTTATATCAGCATATTCTACAAACTGCTGCGCAGTTTCATCATCATCATCATCATCATCATCATCATCAGCCTCACTATACCCACTGCAGGGCGAAGGCCTCTCCCATATTTCTCCACAACCCGGTTCTGTGCTAGCTGCATCCACTTGACCCCCGCGAACTTCTTAACCTCATCCTCCCACCTAACTTTCTGCCGCCCCCTGCTACGCTTTCCTTCTCTTGGAATCCAGTTTGTTACCCTAAGCGACCATCGGTTATCCTCTCTTCGCGCTACATGTCCTGCCCATGCCCATTTCTTCTTAATTTCCTCTAGAATGTCGGTAACTTGAGTTATTTCTCTGACCCACTCTGCACGCTTCCTATCTCCTAATGTTACCCCTACCATTTTGCGTTCCATAGCCCTCTGGGTTGTCCTCAACTTATGTAGAACTTTCTTGGTTAGCCTCCACGTTTCAGCCCCATAGGTGAGTAAAGGAAAGATGCAACTGTTGTATACTTTCCTCTTGAGGGATACCGGTAAGCTGCTAGTCATAATCTGCGAGTGCTTGCCAAATGCGCTCCATCCCAATCTTATTCTTCTTGTTATTTCCTTTTCATGGTACGGATCTGCGGTTACTACCTGTCCTAAGTAGACATATTCGCCTACTATTTCCAGTACTTCGCTACCTAATGCATACTTCGCAGTTTACTAGTACCCAATTTTAAACTCGTAAGGTAGCAGTAAGCCAAGGGCCGAGCGCTAGATCATTCGCACCCGATTTATTGGCGCCATTCGCACTCCAAAGAGTATAAGTTGCATGAGGTAGCCCCCTAATTACACAGAACAGATACGCATGACACCTAGATATGTCACTCAGTCTCAAGAAACAAACGCCGCAAAAAGAATTTAGATCAGCAACATACACTTCCACAAGCCCACCCATCGTTTATAATGCTAGAAAACTAGACAGGCTCGACGTTCGAATCTGGTTTATTTTCTGACACAACTGATTTTCCCCTCTTTGTCACTATTTCACTATTTTCTAATTTCTGTAAGTTGTTCTGTGTGCTGCAAGTGTGTCATTTGTACGTCTATGAAATTTAATCATCTGGTGCTTTCTTCTCTCCTGCACATTTCCGGAACGAACCACACTTGATAGAACATGTACGCGCAAAACACTTTCAAGCCAAGGGTAGCCTCAACAATTGAGATTAGCCTCGCCGCTTTGGTGCAGTGTTCACGTGAAGATGCCCTACCATTGTGCCGGAGTACCCGGACAAATCCGACCGCCAGTGTCTGCGTTTCGATGGTGGCGAAACGGTTTGGTTTGGTTTGGGGGGTTTAACGTCCCAAAGCAACTCAGGCTATGAGAGACGCCGTAGTGGAGGACTCCGGAAGTTTCGACCACCTAGGGTTCTTTAACGTGCACTGACATCGCACAGCACACGGGTGCCTTGCTTTTCGCCTCCATCGAAAAGCGGCCGTCGAGTCTGGGATTCGATCCTGCGCCCTTGGGAACAGTAGTCGAGCGCCGCAGTGCTGTGCGATGTCAGTGCACGTTAAGGAACCCCAGGTAGTTGAAATTTCTGGAGTCCTCCCCCACGGCGCCTCTCATAGCCTGAGTCACTTTGGGACGTTAAACCCTACAAACCAAACCGAACCAAGACCACCCAAACCAGCAATTGAGGAGAGGAGTCCTGGTGGCCATTTTGGGTAGTCATCCGTGTAAGAAACAATATGCACGAATTAAGTGCGTGCATTAAAAAAACATGGGGAAAGGGGTGCATATAGGGAAATATTGGATTAGGCTGCGATATGGCTTGCATAGGAAGACAGTGATGATCCTTGGGCCTTACATGCACAACCACAGCGCCACTCTGCGTTCAAAAGCAGCATCATCAAGGTTCTTCCTTCCTTTTCTTTTTTAGTTCACGTTCGCAGCAATGTTTAATTCGTTCCACCCAAAGCGAAAACTCATCTTCGCCTTTTTCTTTTTTTTTGGCCCTCTTCAGTGTCCGTCTTCTTAAGCGAATGGTTCACTATTGTGTGTCTCACATTACAAACAATATGTCATCCTCCATCATCCCCAGTGTCATGCGGCAACGACTAATATTGCAAAACAGAATGGAATGCTGAGTTCCTTGACTCCGTCCAATTCGACAGGGAACCGTTCCGTCTTCTGGCGCGGGACGTGTTTAGACGCTAAGGCCACCAGGAGAGTAAGTAAACTTGGACCACGAGCGGCGAAACCCGTTCTTTTCGTAGGTCGAAAACCAGAAGGAGCCGGCGTCGCGTCTGCTCTAGCTATACGCTCGCATTTCACACTAGCTCTCTACGTAGAAGCAGCGATATCTAACCATTTCTGTCGGAAGCAAGACAAGGGGCTTTTTTAAAACTTTTTTGTTTTCTAAGTTACACTGTAACATGCTATGTACGCTTCAGGCATTGATGCAGTCGGCGGCGGTGCGCCTTGCCATGAGCGCACGCTTTGCCCAATCGCAGCCTTGAATGTACAAGATTTCAAATAAAGACCGCGAGCATACTGTGAACACTTCATTTAACCCCCCCCCCCCCCCCCCGCAAAGAAAAAAAAAATCAAGCAGCTATAGGTATAAAAATATACAGTATGACAATATTGAAGTCTATTCGCAGTTTCGAATATGCTGACTACCGTTGAGACCAAACGAAACGCCTCGCCAAGCTAGCAGGTGCATCTGTTTGGAATGATTTGTGATGGGTGACCAGATGGAATCAAACACAATCAGTTAAGGACTTGACACAATGCACTATTGAACGACAACAGTTTTGTCAATTTTAGCCGATGTCATCGTATCCAGAAAACATCGACTACTTCTTTAAAGATGCCGTGAAGGATGTGAAGTCAGCAGTTCATGACAAAAGCTCAATAAAAGATGCATCGCCTTGCAAGGAGTTTTTATACTTTCTGAAAAACCGGTTAGGTATGGTAAAGCATAGCACAATAGTATACCCGAGATGCAATTTTGAATTCTGGCTCAGAGGCAAAAGTTTTAACGGTGTGATTGAGCACCAGGTCGCCGTACACATCCTACAGGGTATCCGTACCATAACTTTACGGGATGATATGTATAGCGGCAATGAAGACCTATAAAAAGAAAGGTGATTGACGAGGCAAGTTCACCGATATCAGAAATTCCGATTCACACATTTTCGCAACGCAAAAAATTATTGATGCTGATAACTCATGCGTGGCTAGTTTCTAGAGCACTACGCCTTTAATTTTGGCGCCAAATAAGAAGAACAACAAGAAAATACATTCTCGATAAATGTCGAACAGAATCGAAGCCAGACCCTGATCGTCAAGGTCAACGCATCTATTAAGGGCGGTCCCACCGAAACCCGCAAAATGGTTCCTCGAGGAAACGACCTCGTGACCAGGCGTGTGTACTTCCCCTTGCGTGCCTGGTTCCCTTTCCATCAACTCGCACGGACGCCTTGCCGTTTATCAGCCCCGAGGGGAACTCCGAAGAAGGAACGCGTCGATGTCGCCAAATCCTGCAGGGCGTACAGCGGATAATAATTGCGTACACCAGGCCAGGTCGCACGGAAGAGGAACTGTTGGATGCACACGCCTCGTAGCTACATAAATGCGCCTAGAGTGCTGCGCGCCCATTGGTTAAGAATGCGTGAGCAGTACACAGAAATTCGCAGTGAGTACTGAAGGCTAGAGAGTAAACAATGGAGCTAACTGAAATGCGAAGTTCTAAATTTCGTAGCTTAACTTTAGGGCCTGCATAAGGTCTCTGCCGAACTACTTTCTGCAATAGAGGCATATCTGAAAGGCTGTCACCAACCCGAAGCCTATAGAGATTCATAGTGTGAGCAGTCGACACTAAATAAAGCCCCATGCTACAGGCCTAATACATTTTGCCTATACATAACAGAGGACGCGGCACGAATGTAGGATTCAGTGCATTTTCTGGCAATAACTTATTCGTGAAACAAACCATGTTAACGAAGCTTGCTTCCTTCAGCATATCAGACATCAGTGCTTTACTCTTACGCTCATACATCGAGTACTACTAGGTTCAGACTACTGGATATGCCCGTGAGTACGGATGCGAGTGTACCACAAATACGTTGGGCAGCGTAGACGTCTATTTCGAAGCAGTTAATTAAGACGACATACCAAGGCACCGCAATGAAACAGTCTCTAGCACGCTGCACAGAACTGGCAGAGAGCACGACTACGCGGACAAGGCGCGTGGGCCCCACGGGCTAGCTGGGATCCTGTCGGCCTCTCCCAGAGGATCGCGCGTGGCGAGCAGCTCGCGAGTGCGCGCACGTTGTCCGTCCACTTTCGAACTGGTCGCCGTCGCTCCCGACCCAGATTCCACCTGGGGGCTCGCCGCAGAGGCAAGCCCACGGAAAACGCGGCCGCCAGAAGTACGTACACTCTGCCGGGCTGAGACACAGGAAAGCATATGCGCTCTTTTCTCGACAGCGCTCTCTTCTTTTTGCTCTCTTTCCGGTGAAGCGCTGGAGGAGACTGGTGGCCGACGTAGCACGCGGCCGCCGCTCAATGAGATCGGTGGCAGTGCCGGCCCGAAGTGCGACGTGAAGGCACGCCGGCCAGAGGTGCCGACGTAGATATAGTGCGCTGCAGAGGAGGGGACGAGGGAGGCAAGGACTCTCTTGGCTGCACGGCCAAACCGGCCCGGCGAGTCGTGTGCTTCGATGCTGCTGTTGCCGCCGCCCTCGAAGCCTTGACGATCCCTTCCAGCACCTCATTCTGGGACGTCCTCTGCGCTGCTGTCAGACGTCGCGGCAGAGCCCGGTAGCAGATGTTTGGCGGCTGTGCAGCACAACAAAACAACAACTGCAACTGTGTGAGCTATAGCTGCCGCGTCGTGTCAGGAGCAGGGAAGTTTGTCCTTGAGGGTATCTGGCATGAGGACAAAACTTTAGCCGTGGTGTACTGAGAGCTGAACCGCCGCTGAACTCGGTGCGTAGCCTCTTGTGACCTAAGACGAAAGATTATTTTTCGGGAAACAAGGCGCAATGTCATGAAGTGCACAGCTTTTAGACTCCATACAGCAGCCGCTATCATATTAAACTTTCAGCGTAGCAACACTTCGGGCACGGCGGCCACCTATCCTGCAGGTTCCGTGGTCGACAACTAATTGCAGTGTTCCTCATCAAGAATGAATTGCTGCATAGGAAAGATACAGATATCTGTGTAGTTCCGTTTTGTTGAATGATGCAGACATTTCAGTACAGTTTGGTTCAATGATATTGATATCTCAGTAGTTCAATTTTTTGCTAATCGCATCCCTTAATTTATCAAAAACAGCATTTTGAATGAGATAAGGTGCGCCCCTGCCATTGGTATAGACATACCAACTTTTCCGTTCACGCGGACATCAAGAAAATCACTAAGACTGCAGAAGTGGTACTAGAAATATCAGATTTATTAGCCGTGACGTTAAGCGCCGAGCTTGTCCTGAGCCAAAGCAAAGTCCTTCAATGCTTACAAGGAACATCGAAGGACTCTGGCCAAACTGAGTAGGGCACGTTGAAGACTCAGATCCTGGGAAGCAAGTCAGAAGGGCTATGGTGAGGATGACAAAAAGGTAGTGTTCCACTCTCGCGCGCGTGCTTGTGTGGACAGTTGAAGCACTGGCATGTGGGAGTTGACGCACTAGTAAAACTAAACTTTGCCTGATATATGAAGGAAATATAACCGTACGCATAGAACAAAGTTTCACAGCTTCGGTGGCATGGGGTGTGCAAGAAGTATACAAGTCAATTAAGTGCAGTTATTGATGCACATACCATTAAAAAAAATAAATATCGACACTGGGTAATCACCACTGGATTGATTCTCTAGTCCTCATCCTTGATAACTCTGCTTCAATAAGCTGTGCTTATTCCTGATTGCGTAATGTAATAGTGGCCGTATCAGTGCATTGATCTGCATTGACGCTTTTTAGAACCGATGATTTAAAATGCGGCGTATTCAATTTACTTACAGCACTGCCCATTCTACCGAGCTCCTTTCAATCACTTCCACCGGAGGGAACACCGCGTGTTTTTATAACGACGTAGTGTGTCTCATCTAAGAATAATTCGACCATTTTGCGTTTTCGTCTGCCTCCGAAATCGACAACGGCCGAGGCCGCTACCAAGAAACAAACGAACTATCCAACCAACAAACGAATAACACACAAGCCAAAACCATTTCTCCTAAATGAGTGCACGCACAGATCGAGCCTTTCTTCAACGGAAACCAATTCATCAAGCCACGTCGTTAGATAAATGCAGTGTTGATGGTCATACTTCACTTTGACAGATGTCATGTAATGGCTTTCAGTCTACCCATTACTAATTCTGTCCTCGTTCTCGGTTCCTAACAGGTCGCTCACCTCCTTCACTGTGTCGCTCTCTGCACACACGAATAGTGAACGAACGTTCAATCATCCCACTGGCAATCCGACGGCATATCATTCGGTGGGCTGAATCTTCACGTTGTATGGCTCATCTCTGGCCACCATGCAATAAGCCAGTGTTGGTCCAATCTTGGCCGCTAGAGCTTAATCATCTACACAAAAGAATTCCTGTCAGGTTTTTTATTTAGCGCTGCGAGAGGCCACCTAGCTCATTGCGCATTAGAGTATCATTCACTCTCTCACCACAACTGCCTCACGTATAAAGAAGGAACTTGAAGAGAAGAAACAAAAGCAATGGTATTTGCTTCATTAGCGATCGCAGCATCAGAAGGGGTCATGCAGATTGCTTCCGAAAGAGCCGAGGTAGTCGGTGCTATAGTAGAGCACAAGTTAAAAATACATCTGATATCGGTGGGTCGTGGTACACGGCATGCGCATTACTCTGCTGAACAGCATACACAATAAGTTCTTGGTATTCGACTACACCAAGCAAGCCAGATACATAGAAATACCTTAAATTTTGATTTGGTCCCACGGCTACCTTTATATTTTGGTAACAAGAACTGTTTTCACCACTAATTACTTTCTGCCACGGAATAATTATCTGTGGTGGTTACTGTAGACTTGAGAGGAGTGTGAAGGGTGGCTGATCCTGGTCCTGATGAGGCTGGGACAGGTAGGTCACCGCCGCTTGCGGCGGGGGCTAGCCTGCCACCAAATTTTTATCTGTTGTAGGCCGTCATTGCACCCGCCACCGCTTCGGTGGTGGACGACGGCTGTTGCGGCGTGCATCTTTCATTCACTCTTGTTTTTCTTTCTTCTATATTTTCTCTCCTGTCTGCACGAGGCAGCAGTGGTGGCTCAGCTACAGAGCCAGTAGCAGGTCCATGCATTTTCTTTTCCTTCTTTATACAACCACAACAACTGCAGACTTGAGCTGTATCTGACACCAGGTAATAATATGACGTGGCACGAATTAGTCCTATAGTTCAGAACAAATTAATTTTGTGCCGGGCAGTTAGCTGTGACGTGCTAACCGACGTTTTGAGGCATAGACGAGACATTTTAGTAGTCATGAAACCAGCAGTGCCATGCGCGAAAGTAACTAACCTTTTTATTTTCGTGAAGCAGTTGTCAGTGAAATTATAGTAGCAAAAGCTGCCGCATCAAGTTGAACTCAATTTATGTTTGCTTGTTTGGGCTTCACTGCATATCAGGTGTGTACAGCGGCAAAGAGCTTAAAATTCGAGCCCGCCGCAAGTAGCGTTGCCTCTTGGAGGGGAAATTGCAGAGAAAATGGCAAGAAAGAAAAATGATGGTGGATAAATAATAAAACAAAACATGCATGGTTGGAGTGGCGGCTACCGAATTGAAGAAGGCTCTCATTCTCGCACACTTAATATTGAATTTAGACGGTAAATAATATGTACGAGGACAATCATTGTTACGAATAACTTGTTGCATGCCCAGAGGTTCTTCTACCTCTTTTGTAGTTTGCATACCTCCTAATTCAGTACACAGAGACATATATGAACATTGAATAGCTGTATACAAGCTGTGGAAGGTACCTAAACAATACGATATGACGTGAGAGACGTGCCTCACAAAAAGGTGGACAAGATTTCTTTTCATGGTTTCATTAATTCTTTTTTTTTACTTAGAAAGGGAGGAGGGGGGGGGGGGGGGAGGTAAGAATCTATTTCTTTTTTTCTTTTGAAGTTCTTGGTATGCGGAGAAATGATCCAGCCGCTGATTTCACAGGAGATGGAGACTCAGAAATAATGACTGGCGCAGATTAGGTAATGACTCAGCCGGCTCACATCCATGAAGAACGCTTACCGCTTGTCGTATAGGAACCATTATCTGTTTAAAAAACCAACGTCCATAAATATTTGCTCGCGTCTCCAAACTTGCTTTCGAAATATCTTGTTTTCATTTCGGCCTTATGTGCGCGCAACTGCGAAAATAAATTAATCAAAGGTACATTATAACGTTATTAAGTGTTCCTGTAAGCCTTTTTGCATTCTGGTAATCAGATGGCAGCATAGGTCCATGGAAACGGGCACCATATCTGCGAGGTGGACGTCACGAACCATGACTTGAGGGTCGGGAGTTTGCCGCAGTTCATAGTCGCATACTCGTACAACGCCCGATCGAATCGTGGGGATCGAGACGTTACCGCCCACGAGTAATGCATACAGGAGAAGGAAGGTAAGCATATTGGCCTGCTGCAGAATTCGAGGTCGGACCCTTCGGCACTCCCCGTGGGTCGGCTTGGCGCCCGCACCCCCGGTGTGCCGTGACCACGGGAACCTTGAGGAATAGTAATTACGGCGGGCCGCGAGAAGCAATACTGCAACCCACACGTGTAACAATGCACAAAGAGCATACGCCAAAAATTACACAGCTTATGCTTCGTTCTACATTATTCGAAAAGTGTTCCCTTATCCCCTTCCTTCATTGTTCGCACCAGATGCTTCCATGCATTTGACGTGGCAATACGTTGACAACGCGACATTTTGACAGGGTGCGCCATTCGGCGTGTTAAAATTTCTGACGTGGAGAATTGATGCACGTTATTTCTGTGCGTTTTTGCAGCTTCCGATCACACAATATATACAACCTAATAACAGCGTTCCCGTTTGAGCTATCATAAAATAAGAAACGCCGGAAAAGTTAATTCCGATGAATGTTCATTTTGCGTCATGTGTGTATCAACAATTATGGATGTCATGGTTGTCACGTCAGATGACAGAACAAAAAGAAACTAAAGACAAAACTTCCAACTATATTTCCAGGTCTCCTCAACGCGCCGCATACCATAAAAATAACATATCATGCTTGAAAAAACAATGAATGTGTAGGCTGCCCAAAGAAGTTTTTTACATGGGCGGGTTCCTATCTCAAGGTCCTCCGCCAACAAAAGAATGCCACGAGTTCGTGCGCCAGGCCGTCACTTTGCCGCTGGCGCCACATTAGAATCGCTAGCATTTGGACAGTGTCGGAATGTCAATATCCGGAACGCCGACCTTGCTATGGAAGGGAGGCCATTGTTCGTGGGCTGCCTACCCTCCAAGCAAACGGATACTCTCCCACAAGACTACCGGGCAGGACACGCGTGATATTGCCACAACGAATGTTTTACACGAAAAAAGAAAGCAAGGCGAAGCAAACATCACCGTGTGAGCCCAGTGCGATCCCTGGTCCGCTACAGCGGAAACCAGGCTGTGACTGCGGAGCTGCAGCCTTCTCTGAACGCAACAGCGGATCCCGGCAGGGCATCACCGGATAATGCAGACTCGTTTGCATTCTTATGCTATGTATGTCTCGTTCGCAAACATATCCCAGTCGAAAAAAACTACAAAACCGTGTCAAAAATACGACAAAATATTCTGTGGTTCTGTCGTAAGCGTCAAATCTTTCTGTAGTTCTGTAGTACTTTTGTCTAGTTCTGTAGTATAATTCTGTTGTCTGTAGTTCTGTGGCCCGTTTTTGTTGCAACTATAGAAATTTCTGATGTTACCACAAAAAGTTATGTTGTCACAACAGGTTTCCCGCCAAAAACCGCACAGAAATCCTGTCGTAACAACAGAAAAGTTGCTGTAGTTTTTTCCGACTGGGATATTTCTGATTGCTGCATTGAAACGGGCTCGTAGTGTTGCCCCGCGCGCGCACATGCACAAATGAAAACTGAAACATTGGTGTCGAGATTATAGTACAATGTTTTGCATGTGCAACCAGTCATAATATGAGCGCGTCCTGCCGGTTGAGGAGCAAAATATATACTTAAGTTCCAAGATCGTCGCTCGCACAGATACTTGGTACTACTGAAATAGAGATATAGACGAAGGGCCCACAGCGCACATTTAAAATCATTTCTTGTCTCTTACGCTGATGTTGACATCACCTAGCAGGAAGTGCGGGCCACGCAAGTATCGGCATTATAAGGGAGCTATGCAATTACTCCCCGTACCCTTCCCTTCTACAAGAGCGGTCGTAACAAAATCGATCTTTCTCTAGGTCACCGCCCACCACTTCATTAAAGAGCAACATTTTCTACCGTAGATGTATCCGCATAAATTGCGACACTGCTTATAAACGACCACAAAGTATTCGTAACGTCCAAGGAAGACCGGAAATGACGTAAGCGTAAGCGACACGAATAGTAACCGGTGCACGTCACCTTTGCCGAGCAACACTCCCCAAGAGCTCCATAACAGACGAAAGCCTCTCACCTTACCTTCGCGAGCGCGGCTTAGGTCGGCTCCGAGGAAGCTAGCGTCCAGAAGGCGCGAGTAATCGAGAAACACGCCCTCTTCTCCATGACGTCAGGATATATGCAGAGTATGTCGCCCACCCAAGGTCGCGCACCGCAGTCAGGAAAGGAGAGTCTTCAAGATAGCGTCCCCCTCAATCTCTTCCGCACACGTTAACATCTGTCCAAAGTCAGGCGTTCGCAAGTTGCAATGATGAATGCGCTCCGTTCAGGCATCTTACGAGTCTGAATAAGTAACCCATCCCAACGTTTTCCTTGTACTGCTTTTCTTCTGAGCGAGTCACTCAAAGCGTTAGATGCACGGCGTGTGGCAAGGAAGCTCGTTTTCCCTCCACTTTGCAGCGGTTGGCACAGATGCTTGCCGGTTAAATGGGAAAAATTATCTAAATCAGAGCTGCCGCTTCGACATACATAGGAAGGCTGCCTTGATTAGGATCGCGATATAACAGTAACAGGGGTACAGCAGGTTACAATTTTTTTTTTTTTTTTTTTTTTTTTTTTTTTTTTTTTTACCGCGATACACCCTCGCATAGAGCAGGCCTGCCCAGTAGCCGTATTTTATCAAGGACGATTATACATTGTCCATGTCAAATTTATCTAGTCTTCTAGCACTGTTTGCTGTTGTCTGGTAGCAAAACAGCAGCTTTTAAGCGTTATGAATTCAGGATTACGTAAAATAATCTGGATGTAGTAATTAAATGTATTTATTCTTGCTGATAGTGCTGCCGTATTGGAACCCGGATATTGACCTCGGGCCGCTAACAAGCGTCAAGACGTTCGTTTCTGTGGAGGCCCACATTTGTGGTTACATGGTTCAGAGTTAACCATCCTTCATTCGCAAACGAAAACAGCGTTGGCGTAAACCATTGTGAAACGACTACTCCTACTTGTGCAATAAAAAATGCGGGCAGTTTTGAAAGCACCAGGGAAAATAGATAATCTATGAAATGGTAGTACTCTCCCGAACCGTACGAACCGCCTACTGGAACACACATGGCGCAGCTGCGGAAGCTGCACTTAAGTGACACGCCAGCGGCTCAATGTAAATGCGGCCAGTTACGGTAAGGAGAAAGATTTGGGTGACACGCTCACGACACCGCGGTATCAATTAACCCGAACGCCGTGAGCAGCAAAAACGCAAAATGCGCTTCAAGTGATCGTGGCAAGTGTGGCGGCAGGTGGGCGGGCGGGTACAGCGATCGAAGAACCCTCGAGTGAATTCGTGAGCCACCCGGGTACACTCGAACACAGCCCCTCGTGCCTGAAAGGCAGACAAGAAAAAAAGTCAACACACGAGAAAGCACGCAACGAAGACACGCCCGCGCGACAAGTGGAGCGCGCCGGCCTCTCATCGAACGGCACGCGAGCGGCGACGCCTCTGAAAGGCCGACCGCCGTTGAGCAGTCAGCAGCGCGTGACAGTACGGCGCACCCAGCGCTTGCGTGTAGTACGCACGAGTGTTTGCACGCGCGCTTTTCACAGTCGGGATCACGACTCGCTCGGTGCGGCCAGCCGAATTAGCGCCAGCAAGCATGACGCACCAAATCAACGCCCCGCGAGGCACATTACGCCGAACAGTTGACTGGCACGCGACTGTCGTGCACCAAGTGTCCTTTGAGTGGAGCCTCGGACAGTTATTTTGCTGCTGGCGTGGAGAAAAAAACGCTGAGCGCACTTGTACCAAACTTTCTTTCTGCCATAGTGCGTATATTCTATTCCAGCTTGGCATATATGCTAAAAAAAAAAAAAAAGTACTAAATGTGACGCTGCTAACAGCTTCCAAGCCCCGGAGGTGGCAGTATAGAAACAAGGTAAACTTCAGCACGCAGATGATTGTACAAGACATGCCACAGAAAACGCCAGAGTATGACGCCGGCCATCAGGTAGCAAGCGAGTAAGTAGCAGAGTGCAGCCGTAGACCACTGTGGTAGACCAGCAGAATTTACTGCATGTGCCAGAGTACTGTGGCAGAGTACTGCGGCAGACCACAAGAGTACTGCATGTGGCAAAGTGCAGTCGCAGAGTGCAGTTCCGGAACTCAGTTTCAGGGCGTAGTCACAGAACGCAAAGAGAAGCCACAGAGTAGTCACAGGATATAGTTAGACTGCTACAGGGCATGAATGCCGTAAAGTGTGCCATGATACCTAACAAAGTATGTCACAGGCCACGCCATAATGTACGCCACATGATGCCGTGGCATCGCTTAAGCAGAAAGCCTATTCAGAGAAAAAAATAAATGTGGATTATGGATTATTTTACCTCAAGCACGGAAGCAACGTTATAGGCTATGTGGCCTGACATACTGGAGTGCCCCGGGCTACTTTCGACCAGCAGGTGCAGTTTAATCCGCAAACAAATGAGCGCTCGACTCGTGCGTAAATGAACGACACATCCACTCAGCCACAGTGGCCGCCAAAGACCACCAAACTGTAGGCAAGGAAGTGACGTTAATACTTGTGGCTAGACAGCTTCGCTTGACATGGCTAGCTTTCCTCCCGAAGGGAGAGCTTGGTTTAAAAGTAGACGTAGTTGAGTAGTGACCGACGGCACGAGTGGTGTTTGGACAGCCAAGGCAGCAATGGAGCTTGATAACGAAGCGTTGGGAAAGAAAATGATTCTCACTCCTAAATAAATACAACAAAACCTTTTCCAAGACTGACCAAGCACAACACAAAAGTAGGTTCACTGCCTGCCTCTCGTGTTCTCTTTCTGATCACGCTGCTCTCGCCTCCCTGACCATCAGAGCAGTTTGCTCCCTTCGTGACTCTTTTAGTGGTCATGGACTCGAGGAAGCCCGGAAGCGCAAGTAGTGCTCTGAAAAAATCCGCCGTGACCCGCTGTAAACAATGCGTGGCCGAAACCGCGACAACTTTCTTGACACGGAAGCAGGACCTGCTACTCGACCTCAACTAGGCAGGGTAAAACCAGCCTATTACGACAGATGCCTGCTCACGTCGTCACAAAGAAGGTTCAGAGACGGGAAACCACCGGAAAGGCAGAACAGCTACAAAGAAACATGCTTGCTTCTGAACTCCACGCAGCTCCGTGCTTTTGCCCTTCGTGGTCGACGTGCAATCCCCGCCCTGAGGAAAACAATGGGACGGACGCGGAGGTGCATTTCTTCGTCCAGCCGTGACGGGAAGGTGAAGACTAAACAACAGCGAACCAGTTGGCGCCATCCGCTGCTATAACACGTATGCTGCCGCTACAACGTGGAGTGCGAACGTGCCCTCGTGCGCCGTCCGTGTTGAAGGCACGTCTGTGAAGGTAAAGGAGACGCGGAAGCCAGCTGAGACAGCTCTTCGAAGCATGAAAGGCGCATGTACCTCAATTTAAATGTTTTGCACTAAGTGGACAGTGCATAACAAAGACGAAGGGCAACAACAACAACAACAACAACAAAGAAAACAAAACTTAATTTATAGAAGAAAAGAAAGCAATAGAGGTAAAATATTATGGCTAACAATTTTCTTACAATATAAAATTATTGATCAAGAATATGAAGGGGCGCACGAAAACAGCACAACAGGTAAGTCAATGAACACAACGACGGTTCTCCGTGGTATAATCAATGCTGCGGCCGGCAACATTTTTTTACTTCATATTTCAGTATCATATCAATGACCACCCCGCCGGGGAGGCGCAGTGGTTGCGGCGTTCGACTACTGTTCCGAAGGGTGCGGGATCGAATACTGGCCTCGACGGCTGCTTTTCGTTGGAGGCAAAAAGCAAGGCACCCATGTGCTGTGCGATGTCAGTGCACGTTAAAGCACCCCAGGTGGTCGAAATTTCTGGAGTCCTCCACTACAGCGTCTCTCATAGCCTGAGCCGCTTTGGGACGTTAAACCCCACAAACCAAACCAAACATTTCAATATATCACTACCACCATCATATTGGCACTTTGCCGAAACCGACCAAGAACCAAGAAGCAGTTGCTATACCGTCTTCAAAAGTTTTATTACACAGTGCGTACCCAGAGTAAATTCTAAGATCTGTGAAGGAGACAGCTTTATGATTAGAGATTAAAGGCCTATATGACTAGAGACTCAATATATGATAGTAGACGAAAAATTACTCTGGGTGCACTCCTCAGTCAAGAAGGGCCTTTGTAGTGACTGGGCTGTTTGCGGCTGGGCGTGACACATTTGTCAGGGCATATTGAATCAATGCATTCTCATTGGCACCAGAAAAGCCTCGCTCATGATCAGCTGCCATACCACTGACTCTGCCCCGCATCGTAAAAAAAAAAAAAAAAAAAAAAAGGACAACAGCAGTAGTCAAAGATGGAGTACACGAGAGCTAGACTACCATCAGAAAATGAAACTACCTCAGTACTGAATAGTGTCTTTGCGAAGACATCAAAAGGGTTAGTTGATGTTGAAATGTCATTACGGGAGAGCGAAAATTCGGCGCGAAAGTGCGCATCGCGAAAGAACGCCTATAGCCGCGAGACGCGTAAACTCGCCTTGACCGTTTCCGGTCGACAATTGTAAACCTGTTGTAGTTTAGTATTTCCACAAAATGCCACAGCAGCTGACCAGGCACGCAAGGCTTCCCGCGTCACACAGGTCTACAGTTGTGACGGCCATTCGCCCAAACCGGTGTACGCACCACTTTTTTTTTCCCACGCTCCCGCTAACGCACCACGCGCAAACATCACACACACGTTTGCCTGCAATTGCAGACTGGGAAGCCTGTGGTTCTCGCAAGGCCTCCACGGCCAGCGCCCTTGACCTGAGCGAGAATGATTATACCAGGACAACAGCGACCGCGCGAAAGGTTCGGTCCGGACTATGCGTGGAATAAGTGCAGGCCACCTCACCAGCAGCAGCGGCAGCAGGGATATCGTCGAGTAGACAGTACTCATTTTGCTGCGGTTTCTTAACCGTATACTTTCGAGCGGGTTTACCGGACCATGTAGAGCAATGGACGCGAAAATCCTGCGGTACGGTCATGTCGGCTCGAGGTCGCGGCGATGTGAGGACACTGAACTGCACCTTTGAAGTGAAAGTCCTATTAAGGAGAACAATGAGCGCTGGAAGAAAGGCTGTTGGGAGGAGAAATTGCGGCGGGTCGGAGGGGGCAGAACGGGAAGGGGGGTCGCCAGCTCGCTCTGAGTTTAACCTCAAGGTCGAGGGCAGCTACGTTTCAGTCCGACCTGGTCCTGATTACCTTTCGTGAGCACCGCTTTAAGCCAAGACGCATTGTGTGCGCAAGGCAGTTTTCTTTTTTTATATTCCCGGTCCCGAATTAAACAGAACATTACCCCGGAAATGAAAGAGCGAATTTGCTTGAATATACAGTTCTATTTCGCGTAATGTAATTAGCCTAATTGTATCCGGAAACTAATTAAGGAAAGATAGGAAAGTTATGCTCGCGAAAAGATGTAGGTCCCAGACAGGATCCGACCTACCCCACAGTTCAGTTCAGCCGTTGAGTCGTGTCCGACTCTTCGTGACCCTATGGACCATGTCACGCCACGCTTTCCGGTCTCTCACTATCTTCCTAACATCACATAACTTCATCTGCAGTGCCTTGAGGATGCCATCTAACCATCGCGTTCGCTGCCTACCCCTTCTCCGGCGACCCTCAACCTTTCCCAACATCAAATCTTTCTCCAGCGACTCCTCTCTTCTCATCAGATGACCAAAGTAGCTGAGCTTTAACTTTAGAATTTGACCCTCCAATGAGCAGTCAGGGTTTATGGTCGACAATATCGACTGATTTGATCTTCTGGCAGTCCAAGGAACTCTCAAGAGTCTTCGCCAGCACCACAATTCAAATCCGTCAATTCTTCGGCGGTCAGCCTTTTTCACAGTCCAACTCTCGCATCCATACATCACAACTGGAAAGACCATAGCACGAGTTATACGGATCTTGGTTGGCAGACTAATGTCTCTGCTCTTTACTGGGCGGTCAAGGCTAACCATTGCTCTCTTTCCCAAAAGCAGGCGTCACCTAATTTAATGGCTGCAGTCTCCTTAACACAACCCATTTTCTTAAATAAATGTCATACTATGCTACTACTAGATGCTATACTTGGATGGCGCACATCGAGAGTTGAAATGACTGCTCTGCGCTATCATGCTCACTGTCTAAGGAGGCTTACAAAATACAACGCTCAGAGGGACTGAATCTACACACTAACCTTAAAAAGCGTTTTTTTTTTTTTAAATAGTACTGCAGCACCTATACTAAAATATTTGTGCATACAACCATGGAAGAAAACGAGAAAATGTCGCATTATTTTTTTATATCGGCTTTGCAACATACCGAATATAAATGCGAAAACTCGTATTCATTAACGAAATGTTACATTATCTTTTTATTCTAACCTTGCTTTAATGGTTATGAGGTTTACACTTTCGTTAGAGCATCAGAACCTTTCATTCATGGTCGCTGTTCCCATGAGCTGTAGAATGTCAACAGGAAAGGAGTTCGACAACGCACTAACTTCGCCATTCTAAAAGGTTAACGACCCGCATCTTCATTGTTACACATCGCCAACACGTTGTAAAAAAAGAAAAAAAAGAAAACAAGAAAGAAGAACAGCTGTCACGAAAGAGAAATACCGCACAGTACGCACGTCAAGTCCAGGACAGCACAAAAGCCGCACGTGTCGTTTGTATGGCAAGTGAATGGGCGCATATAGCACGCGATAAAAACAAACAAACGTGCACTGCCCTTGTTAAGTACTGCTCCGGAGAGTACGCATCACGAACACTGCAGTCTCCAAACGTGTTGTACAACTAAGGACGCGTCGCGACAAGCGAGTCAACTACAAACCCATTGCTTGCTTTGAACGGGGACGCGTGGCCACTCGCGAAGAACAAACAAGGAAGCAGGCTACGCGGTAGTAGTCGTAGTCCCTCACTCACTGTGAGCAGGAAGAATAGAGACCGGAGAATTGCGCAGGCAAAGCAAACAAAGACTGAACAAAAGAAAGACGACGTATAAACTGTCAGCATGACCTCAGTAATGCGATGAGCCGAAGAGGAAAAAGGAGTCGCCGCGACACAGCAACCGCGCTCGAAAAGCAAGAGAAATGCGTACAGTAAAAGACAAAGAGCACCCCAAGCCTCTATCCACCCCCTGCATATCCCCTGCTCTACCGCGCTTGCTGACGCTACGCGATGTCGTCACTTAAGTGGTCGACACAAAAGGATTGGTCTCCCTGGCCAAAGCGCGGGGACGATGTAACGCTGTAGCGAATCGAGCTTTCCATCGCGTGTTATTCATTGAATGAACAGGGGCCACACGCGCGCGAGGCTTTGCCAAACGTCGGCGGATTGCGAAGACGTACAAGTATATTTGCCGACGCACACATGCGTGTCTGATGCACGCTGTTGTTGGATCCACTGGGGAAAGATTCTTTTGATGCGCGCCATTAGTCTCTGTACACATTGCGGCACAACCGCCGGCCTCGACCCGAAGTACAGAGAAGCGTCGCTTTGTGTAATACCTTGCGGCAGCTCGCACCGCACAGGAGCCAGGGAATGTTACTTGATGGATGTTTACGCTTCCAAAGCCAAATGGCCTAAATTGAGGGACGCTCTACGGAGGATGCGACTTCGTAAAACTCAACTGTTCTCTGACGTGCGCCCAATTTTCAAACAGGAATGTTGCCACTGTACGTTGCCTCGTTTCGTTGAGGGAAAAATCACAGGCGAGGCGATGGGAGAGTTAAAATAAAGACGGTAAATTAGAATTGTCCTATTCTCTCTTGCTTTGGTCCACTTTCGACTTGCCACGCGTACTTTTCTCTTCGCTTGAGCCCAAAAGACAAAGAAAACGCTGGAAGTCAAAAAAGAAGGACCACGCGGCAAGACAAGTTAATGACGTTTTGTTTTTCACCACGCACTAATGTGGCGCAGGAACGGGACGCCCACATGGTGTAGGCACAGCACAATGGGAACGACAGAGGCAAAAAAGCTTGTGGGCTTGAAGTTAAAGAAAACAGAGGAACAAGAAGAGAGAACGTTGATATGTCGCGCCTGAGCATTCCGCTCCATGTGCGCGAACCGCGGACGATTTCCTCGCCGCATCTCGGGAGAGGAGATAACGAACTGGGTCCGCTGCCCAGTTCGGCTTCTAGTTCTCACGTTCGTATCGCTGTCCGACGTGTAAAGCGCGGACTTCCTTCTCGCCTTCCTTGGAAGCGCCTGGGGACGCCCTTGGAACGACTAACCTCGGACTAGCTCCGTGGGCGAGGCATGCAGCTGCGCGCCGTAGGCCGCGCTTTTCGACACTTCCTGCCGTTCTCACATATGAGCAGCGGTGGGCGCGTTCGATGAACTCGATGGAGACATCATTTTCGCACGCCGTCTGTTTCACGCCACTTCCTTTTGTTTCCTTGTTATCCTCGGTATGGGCAGCCGAATGTCAAAGCCACTTAGCCACCGCGGTGAGTCCTATGTGGAGTTTAGGGACGAATGGAGATTGCAGGAAGCATCAAGTACAGTCACATCCAATCCGCCGTGAAGCATGGAATGGATGTATACGCGTCCTGGGGTAGCCGTTTGTCATTGAAGCTGCTCAAATCTCTGGTAAATTGGTGCTATTGTTAAACCACTGCACAGCAAATTGAAAAACGCGTTTTGTTCTTCGATATTTAAGAGGTGGAACGTCAGTAGCATGTGCTGTACACAGTAGCGTTTCTACATGGTCGCACTTGGTGTGGCAAGACCTTATAAAAAGAAAGTAAGAATAAAAAGACATCCGGAGAATCCACGTTCCTTTAGGAAGTCGAACATTTGAAGCTCTCTAGACCTTTTGGGTTATTTAACCTTAAGCCAATGGCAGTAGAGGTTAAAAATTTCGCCCTTGTGGAACATACAGGTGCCCGATGCTCCTATATGTGCACAGCCTTAACCGATGCAATTCATCACGTTTCGTACAGGTAGCAGGATTACGGCGTCTGCCATAACTTTCCAGTGCCCTAGCCCAACCATGCACTGCAGATATAAAGAGCTCGCGGAAGTTAGTCGCACGTGAGCTAAACAAATAGAAGAAAGAAACAAACAGTCCACTTTGCTCAACTGCATTACACTTGCACTGCGGCCGAAGACGGTCAAGGCCGACGGGCGGTCGCCAGCGGAAAATATAATTGCAAGGCCTAGCAGAATAATTGCACGATAATTCCCCGTGAGGACGACACCCGCGGCCTATTTCCGGGCCGCCCGGTTGCAGAGGAACCGGCTGTAGAGAAACAGGTGAAAGCTCTGCGCATATGCATGGGCTGTAATCTTCATCGACAAGTTACCGCACAACAGCATTCAGTACGGCAATGTCTCGATGGTTGACAAGACCTCGATCATTCAGTGTTAGGTGCCGAGGAGTTCTTATCTGATGCATTTTTTTATTTAATTCTTAATCTGTTTAACGTCGTCTGTCCGGCAAGTTCTCTTGCCGCCATACAGATAGAATACTGATACCGCAGTGATTTATCACGAGACAGTATTGAAGCATTTATTACGATGACAGACACTTTACCAAGTTAACACAGAACTTAACACAGACAAATTTACCATCTGTTTGTAAGCTTAGCGAAGGAGATACTCGCCCCAGTCGCCTTTTCAGAGTTTATTTTTTGTCTTGTTCATAGCTAACGGACATCGAACATCGTGCAGAACGCGGGTTAGCGACGAGGCATGCAATACATTAGGAGCCGACAGGCAGCGAACATGGGGAGAAAGAATTGCGGAACAAAGGTTGGCATGAGCCATGAGAAACGTTCTATATATACACGCACGGCATCCTGCTGGAGGCCGTGCGGCCGTTAGGCAGATGCACAGGAACACCCCTAATGACATGTCTAATGACCACGGAGGCAAAATATAGAAAGGCTCGTCTATAGGGAGAATACCGCGACAGCGACCGAAGGACGAGACATCCATTTCGAGGCTCCTTCCCGGAGCATTCGCCTGTCTGAGCGCTTGCGGTGGATCTCATTAGCGAGGATGAACACGCAGAAAAATGAAAATAAAAGGTAAAGAGCAACAGAAGTGCCAGCCAACGCTAGCTGGTTTGCATTTTACGTCCTACACAAACCAGCCTTGGTATAGGAACAGTGGACAGGACAATGCGGCGAAGATAATGTCTAGCACTTTCTTTTCTGGTGGTTGAACTGCTACAAATTACATTTTCAACACGAGGCCATGCAATCGTTGAGATGAATAGGACGTACCTTCGTCTCGTAGGGTGGGTTAGGTACAGCCTTTGTCAAAAGTTTAGAGCCCGGGGGGGGGGGGGGGGGGGGGTCTGTTCTTAAGCCATATATTATGGTTCTTTAACAATCGTGGAAATCCTAGCCAATGGGGAGGGTAGGACGAAAAATCGTTTTGCCATGAGCAAGTTTGGGAACCTGCAATGCATTACAAGCCACATGGTATGGCTCAGAAGCAGACCCGCTGGCCTCTAAACTTATGACAAAGGCTGCGCATAACCGTAGTGACTGCACCGGGCAGGCAGTGGTCGCGGATTTCATCTCGACCAGGACGATTTTTTTTTTTTTTTCACTACTATGAAATTTCAGTGGAAGCTGGTTCGCTCTCCTGTGTAGAGGTGTATAGCTACACTTGGGTAGATGCTAACGAGAAGCTATTCCCTTATTTAAAACCTATATTCCCCTAAACACACCCGACTACACATGCATACAGACGGATCCATAGCACCAAGTAGAGGAAACTTGCCGTTGTCTATTGCTGCTATTCTCCGAAAACAATGTAGGCGCACCCTTTGATGTTTCCTGCCCAGAATAGCATAATCAGATAGCCGTGTAGAGTGTAGAACTAAGCTTGCGTTTTCTTTTTTGTAGCATTCCCAAGACAAAGGCGCCTGAAAAACAAACGAAACAAAACTGAGAGCACAAGCCTTCCGTGCAAGATGTCTTAAACGTGTGGTTACTAATATTCCTTTGTACTCGGCGCACACTAAGAAAAAAAAAATCATCGGGAAAAAGCGATCTGTGCAGATTTAGAAGAGCACGTATTATTTCCTCATTCCTGCATCCCTGTGAGCGCACACTCGCAACACGAACACAGAAGCGTCGCGGAGTAAAGATCGCCATCTCGAGCCGTGTTTTTCTGCCGTTACAGGACCGCCCGCCACAAGAATGTCGCCCTTTGCTCTTGCGTGTGCACAAGCCGCAGGGGTATATAGACGGCTTGCGAGAGCATGCGAAAAAAAGAAATTGCAATGCGAGTCCAAAGCCTTTAAGCCAAAAACGTGCTGGTTATAGCAATGTGTTCCTGGTAAGCAGAACTGGCGCTGTGGGATGAACCAAACGCCGGGGTAAGGCGCCCGAGTCGGGACGCTCCTGCTCACTCAGTATTATGGTCAGAAATTTCATATCACTAGCAGGAAACCACCATGTCCTCTTTCGGTACAATGTCTTAATCTTATTATTATTATTATTATTTTTTTTTTTTGCGCCAGTTCTCATCGTCATGAGCGGTATTTCTGGGTCTTTAGTAAAATGTCCTGTCTTTACTTGTGCACTAATAAAGCATTCATCATTCTTAAGCACACAATTGTCACCATACAAGGAGGGCGTCGGTATACCGAACAATTTACGGACGCTATAGACAGTCGAAAATGGGACAGAATTCTACAAGACCGCGCATTATATATATATAATTGGTTCACAGGAAGGGAAAGGCGCAGTATCTGTCACACTTGCTCTGTGGACACCTGAACCGCGCCGTAAGGGAAGGGAGGAAGGTGGGAGTGAAAGTGGAAAGAGGAAGAGGAGCCGTAGTGGAGGGCTACGGAGTCATTTCGACCACATGGGGATATTTAACGTGCGCTGACATCGTACAGCACACGGACGCCTCTTATTTCATTTTGTCAGAAGTCATCCCGAAGGCGACATAAGACGAAAACAGTGAGCGACCAGTCTCAGATATCAAAGGGCAGTGGGTCCCGCCATCGAGGATAGCCATCCCCATAAGTATGGGCCTATCCCTTCAAGCGTCACGCAGCCAATACACACGGACAAAGGTAGAAGAGACACCACGAACGCAACGCTTAGAAGCTTCATGACGCAACAGAAGTGACCATCGCTAAAGGAGCAAATAAACCCGGAATGGAAAACGGAAGGTCACGGAATACGGCCGCTTTTCTTTTTCTTTTTTTGCGATAGCCTACCACGCACTCAACCAACTAATCGCCATGACTTCCTAACTACTACTACCACTATTATTATTATTATTATTATTATTATTATTATTATTATTATTATTATTATTATTATTATTATTATTATTATTATTATTTGCAATACTGCTAGCCCCTAGATAGGAGCCGTGGCAGGGTGGGAATGACAACAGTGAACATCAAAATAGCAAAAACAATAATAAAATTATGTCCAAAAGGATAAGATACATGAAACCGTAGACACATGAATAGAGTTACAAAACAAAAAAGTGACTGTAAATGACAATGACTAAATTTCACACACTACGTTCAATGAACGCCTGAACGCCTGAATGAAACACATCGATAGTTGTAGTCGCCAGTCAACAGATGGAAGAGGATGGAACCAATGGCATTCAACGGGAAGCACAAGAAACGTAGGAAGTTTACGAATACGATAACACGCAGGTCAAAGCGCGAGACTGGCTCTTGATGGACGGGATGTCTGGTCACATCAGTGCCTTCGTCCAAACTATATCGAGCCTAACTAGTACTCTTCAGAGTCTCTCTGACGGGAAGCTACACGCTGGCTAACGAGTATTAAAGGAAGTTACGACGAAATTAACATAATACAAATGGTTAAAAAAAGATCCTCCAGTCTTGGTGTAGTCCTAGAATTCTGTCCCAGCGAACAAAAGAGGGTAAAAATCAGGTTAACCCGAATCGGGCAAAATGCGGTTTCATCAAGGAACAAAGGGCTTGCATACTAACTGCCGATGCTGTCGTATAGTACAATACAAAGCAAGCACAAGCGAGGTTGTATACCACTCGTTCCTAATTTTCACGTCATAGTTATTTATCCCCCCCCCCCCCCTTTTTTTTTTTCTTTCTTCAGCGTTAGCAACGCCATCTTCCCGAGGTTTCCTCAGCGTGGACCAGTTCGGAGAAACGACAGCTCAACGCCGTCGTCCGCATGCGCTGACCAAGAACGACCGGAATCCGCGCTGCAGCACCCCGCGGCGAAGCTGGCTATGGCACCACAAGGTCGCAGCCGCGCTTATCGTCCCCCTCTTATCCACTGTTTCCCTCCCATGCTTTTCATTTCTATTTTATTCGCCAGTACACTGCGTACGACCTGAGGTGAGTTCGCATCCGTTCCCGTAAATGAGCTCTCATATACCCTCTCTTGTAGACTACAACATGACGGGGGACATCATTAAACGAAAAAAAAAAAAAAAAAAAACTCAAAGGGTTGTCCACACAGTGCTCGCGCGATGGTAGTGAGTATCCAGTGCTTCAGGAGAGAACGTTTAGGGAGGCAGGCTAATTGATATCGTTTTTGTACCCCTGCAAAGGCTGGGTGGGCTGTCTCTGAGTGACTCATTGTCGTTCCAATGATTATAGGAGCGGCCGTAAGCGAGGAACGAGTCCAGAAAACTTGTCTCGGCAAGTTCGCGGCGTGTCACGCATCGGATGCGAGGGTGACGTCACACCTTTCTAAAAGCGCATGACTCTCTTTCCCTGCTCAGGATACATTTTAATGTACACATCGCCAGCTTTTTTTCTTTTTTCTTTTTTAACGTGATAGCATTAAAGGCCCAGTTCACTGGAAAATGCTTCGTCGTCGACGTCGTCGGTTTTGTGACCAAAATATCACGAGCATGGCCTTCGCAGGTGGTAGCTGGTGGCTGACATGAATGCGACTTGAAGAGACGACATGACATCAGAAAGCTGAGAGGAGCTGCCGACTCGAGTTGTTCATTTGAGGTGGGAAGGATAACCATCCAGCGCTCCTGTATGCCGAGTCAGGCACGCTCTTACGGATTCATATGTGCGGTGGTCGCCTACGACCTGAGCTGGACAACGAGGCAGCTTAGTACCTCAGCGTTAATGACGTCACACCTTTAAAGGCGGAGCTTAAGTGTGCTTCATAATTTTTTATCTGCTTATGGCTACCGAGAAACGAAATCTGCGACGAAACCGTTTTATTATCAATATTTTATTATGCTTTCTGGCGCTTTGTGTGGTCTGCTGATATCTAGTGGCAAGTGGTGTATACACATATTCGGCAATACTTGCTGTAGACGGAGCACGCTACTTGAATGCAACGCGCGCTGGAAATCCTCTTCGCGCAACTGCCGCTCCGCAGAAAGCGAATTGCAAAAGGGCTGGGCAGAAAAAAAAAAAAAAAAAAAAGAAATTCCCGCAAGGTACACCTTCACCCACGTACCTCTTCTTACTTGCTATGACGCATAAAATTCCGCAAAGAAAAAAAAAAGTAAAAGACAGAATATCATGAAAGGTAAAATCTTTCCGCACACTATAGGAACGACAGGAATGCGCACCGCGGACTCGCCTTGCCAGCTTAGTTTCCCCTAGTTGCGTTCATCGTTGTACGAGCTGCAAATGCGAACGGAAGCGCGGCTCAAATATTGCTCAAGGTTCTTACGCCGTTGCCGAAAGAAAGCGGAAATAAAGCCGCAGGATTTTTCAAGCTCAAAAATTTCATGCGCGGCCGGTATTGTTAAAATAAAGTATTTGAAAATTATATACAAAGTGATACACCTTCCCAACGGGCATATGAAAACACTCATGAATTGAATGTGAACAAAGCGGTATGTATATAAAGAAAAACTTGTTTGAAAGTTATGTGACACTATTGTGATAATACGGATAACAGTTGTTTAATTAAAACCGATGACTCCTCAGATGCAGGATTTCAAAAAGCGCCAGAAGTTGCTCGAAACCGAGACATCTTCAGGACCATCATGGTATTGCAGAAGTGCGCCCCAGGGCGTCGTCGCCCCGTCGATCGGCCGAAGTTTTAAGTCACAGGAGGCACTAGCATTGCATGATAATACCGGGAATCGTCTTGCACTAGCGAACCTGTAATAATGAATTAAAGTCGACCGTTTTATAGCCTTGTTCTGTGACTCAGAAGTTTTCTGTCGCCACTCGTACAAGAATCCAGAAAAGCCTAACTGCTACCGTCACCGCTTGTGGTTTAAGTCAGCCCCAGGAAGATCGTGGCGGTTTTTCTGGTCGGCGTTGAGCGAGATCTAGCCTCCCTAAGCGCTGCACGAAACAAGAACGGCGGAAAACGCGCACTGTCCGAAGGTGGCCTTTGTTTCTCCGAACGGCCGCGCCAGCTCACGTGCAATGCGGGAGAGGACGAGACGGAAGGCGGATCTTGCGCCAAAGAGAAATGCGGGAAAGGTACACTACACGCTCGGCTGCACAACCAGCCAACGTCGTAGTGTGCGAGCTGTGAGCTGCAGGAAAGGCGAATATTTCGACGATAAAATTAAACTAGGCAATTACGGGAAATCAGCTGCGCCTAATTAAACTACTCCACAAGTTGATGCGCATTTACTCCCCGTTACATCATGTTTTCAAGGTTGAGGATGCTTCTACAGCAGGATTGTGCGAAGCCAGCTGAGTAAGAACTAACAAGCACGATATTTGTTCATGCAAACGCGCTCCTTGCTTTACGCAAGTACTCTGGTCTCGTTGGGCAATTATGCTCTTTGTTGCCTCATTTAGGATGTCTTTATTGGCTGAAACTTATACTCGATGCCTTGTTGGCATTACCAGAAGCGGCCTGCACCGAACTGCTCTGCATGCTGGAGATTATATATATATATATATATATATATATATATATATATATATATATATATATATATATATATATATATATATATATATATATATATATATATATATATATATATATATATATATATATAGGCAGATATTATTTTTCTTCGTCTTGGGTTTTAGAAAACATGATGGTTCTTATTACGACTCACGTTGACACTGTCGAACCGATCGAGAAGGAATGTTCCGATTACCACTTTCAAGAATAAAAAATAGCTTTCGCTTCGTATTCATTCAGCCCTTATGCATTCAAGCGGGAGAGTTTTAGACCCCTCTTAAATATTAGTGGGATGTATCAGACTCCCCCTCCCTCGAGAACCCCCTGATTTTAAGTCCCAACTATATAGGATAAAAGCCTCGATTCCGCAACGCATTAAGGGTTGATAATTTTTGTTGATATCTATAGCAGACTCTTATAGCGATTGTAGCTTGATAATGTATACAGTGAGCGTAGCGTGCACCAGTGTTTAGATCAGTTCTACCTATGCTCTCAAAGGGAGCTCAGCGGAAGCCACACACTCATCATGTAAGTGGCTGCTTCGTGATGTAGAGATCACTGGATTTTTTTTTCCTTTCTTTTTTTGCCACAAATATATATGTGGCTCTTGAACAGCGTCAGTGAATCAAAGCAAAGCGCCAAAAGCGGGTGATGAAGCTCAGCTTTCTAATCTTTCCTTCCAACGGGCGCTTATTAGTCGCCAGCATAAATAAAACGGAGACAGCAATCTTCCACGAAGCGTGCTGTCGGTCTCAACCAAACACAGAAGCCCCAGACGGCGCCAAACGAAATAAGCGTTTGGGCTAACGAACGAGTTGCCTCTCTCCCCGACAGGTATACCACACTGTCCGATGCGCAAAGCAGACGCCAGTACCAACCTACCGGCCTACCACATTCGGCTCACCATTAATCACCCGATTAGTCGCCGAGGCGCTCTCCGGACAGGCCGATATTTCACTCGAAGGGACATATTCCCTTCAATAAATCGCAGTATTCCTGAGCAAGACGACGCCAGGCCGCTATACCCACGTTCGTGAACAGACGGCGGGAATGCAAAGAATCTTGACAGGTGCTAAATATATACCCCGGGGAAATATATGTCCAGTGGCAAGCAATACGGACAGTAAAGCGGCGCGAGCGGAGCGAGCAGGGGCACGGGGTCTTGGATACAGTTTCGGAGCTCGACAGGAGAGCCAAAAGACTAAATAATGCAAGCTGCAGTATAAGTGTGCAGCGCAAATCCTGCTTGATAGCCCTGTCTTTGCTATGCCGGAGACATCCAGTAGTGGCACCGCAGAGGCGCGTGCGACGACTCCGCTTCATTTGTAAGCGTGGGCGCCAAAGGTAAGACGGTTCCCCAGGGGGGTATCGGCAAGACCTGCCGGACACTGCTCGAAGACAGCTTGCTCCGCTGCCGGGCTCGCTGATGCATGTCCCGTCATGTCCAGTGCGCAATGCCTCTGCAATGCTGGATCTAAAGGCTTGCTGTCTGCTGCCTAGAGCGCAGGAGCAGTAGCAAAGAACTTGCACGGGCCTGTGGCCGTCCTTGAGGGAGGAAAGGACGCCGACCCACATGCATAGACAGAGGAACGAACCGAACGGGTCAGAAACGGAGAAGCAAAGCCAGTGTACACCGGAAGGGAAAGGGCAGCAGAGGGAGAAAGAGCGTACATTCTACATGCAGTGGTCTCTTGGTAGTGCCGTAGGGTTCCTGCCTGTGCCGGGGAGGCATTCGGTGGCACCGAGGAATGACCGTAATCTGACAACTCGTGGCGGTCGCACGGACAAACATTCCAGTTTGACTCGTCTCTATACTGCCGTGCGCGTGCCTGATTTTACTTTTATTTTTGTCTTCTTCTAAACACTGAACGTTTGTACAAGTGCTCAGGTTCTGCTGGCACGTTTGCACGGAAGCAGGGCTATCTATCGAGGCAAAGTGCAAGGAGGCTGGCTAAGAGGAAAACTTACGGGTCGTGTCGTGCAGAGGTGACAGCGAATGTAACCACAGCAAATGCTTTTCAAAGGGCAGTCAGAAACAAATGGTACTGACTTGTCGTGACGTCACGGTCAATCGCCGTCCGTCAAGTGGCGTAGCATTTTGGTGGGCTAATTAACTGGTTCAAGACGACTGACCGCAACGTCACAGTAGACCGAAGCCGTTAGCATTGGCATGGCCGACGTCATTGGCATAGCCGGACGGACGGCAGCAAGGGTGGCACGTGCACGCCGCCACCTCCGCGCTAGTCTGGCCATGTCTGGAGGAAACCAGTGAGGGAAATTTGCCGCTTAGTCCTAGAACTGCATCCGACTACAGATGCAAACATATGCCGTCTTCCATGCTTTTGTGACGCGAAAGCACGAGGTGGTATACGTGGGCGCAGAAACCCGGTGTCGCCGAAAAAAAAAAAAAAAAAAAGCGGCGCAAGAAAACCCCAGAGACGATGACAAGGTTAACGGAGGTCGATTGCGCCATAATATATCGACTATCGATATCGCTACGAATTACCAATACTAAACAACTAATCACAATTTCCAAACAGCGCTAATTTTAACTGGTCATTACAACAACATAACACGAAATACAATTGCATTACCACAAATCAGCATTATTATTGCGACAAATTAAAATTAATTAATAATTACACTGACACTAGTTAATATAAACCGCCCATATTGATTAACAAATCAGCATTATTATTGCGGCCAATTAAATTATTATTATTAATTCTGACACTAATAAATATAAACCGCCCATACTGATTAATACTAATTACATCACTTCAACTCTCAACAAATGGTAATACAACAACGTGTTTTTGCATCAGCGTGCACCGTAAGTCGCTTAATTAAGTGCGCCAGTAATTTTATTCTCACAAGATTGCTGAAGCATCGTATAAGGGTTTGCTGACACACTCCGTACGTTACTGGCATCCACGAGAACGGTGCGTCCCTGCTTGACGATCGGTACAAGTAAAATCGCACTTACAGCGGTATGAACGAAGCCCATTACTCGTTAGTTAGCCGGTGTGTTATTTGATAGCATTTTTAATCCCACCCGGGTACGCCCACGCAAGAAAGTGTTGTGGGTCATATCGCCTGACAGCTTGGGGTTGTCGACCAAGCAGCTGACCTTCCTTGCTGTTAACACTATATAAATTATGATTATAAATTATATTAATATTATAAATTATATTAATAAACACTATATAAATCTCGTGCCTTTTATTTTAACATTGTTTCAAGGAAGAGCGACTTAAGGCCATTAACGAAAGAAAGCGATTTCTACATAATCCGCTTTCGTCACACGGACCGCGTGGTGGGACGACAGTCGGGCCGTCGTTAACTTTCGGGTACAAAAGTGCAGCATAAATTAAAAACGCAACTAACTTGAAACGCGAATCCAATAATCGCGTAAAATGGATGACATTCGCAAAGGGTAGGCACGAGCAGTCATTACTTATGCAAGAAAGGCCAGTTGTGTATCCGCAACAGCACAAACCTTGGACCCAGTATTGATTCAGTGTTGGCAATGTCCGGTCCTACATAGGGCGAGAAATTGCTAACAATGTCTGGCCCTAAGTCTGGCCTACATAGGGCTATATAGGCAACGTGGTCCTACATGGGGCCGGGCACTGCCATCATTGTACCAATGCTGGGGCAGCACTGAGGGTGCAAGTGACCCTCGGAAACCGGACAGGCTATCTTCACTGAGCTGGAAATGCAACAAGAGAGCGAACAGTAACGAACCGAGCGAACCGCAACGGTTCGCCATTTGTCTTCATTTCCGAACCGTTGCGTCTGCGCGATTGGCGCAACGGTTTGGGAAAGCTCGTTCGCAGAGGTCGTGCACGCACCGAGTTGCATGCATAAGCCGCATTGTTCCACCATTGCGGCGCGGGTACGTGATGCCGCTCGCTATGTATCGCATCATCACCGCTTATCAACTCATTTGCATATGAAGACACGCACACACACAGGCGACGATCCTGCAAGAACGCGAGGCCAGAGGGCGCCCAAGGCTGTTTCGCAAGGCGTCAATGTGGGCGCGCAGCGCCGATATGCGCCGGATGTTGTAATAACAAATGGCAACCAGATCGCGCGTAAGCTACCAGCGTTTGCCGTGGGCTTGGCGAAGGCTGAATGAATGCCGTTCTCTCGGACGGTGCCCGGAAGATAAACAATACGCGAGGTATTTACACATACGGGCTAATGACATTAAATGAGATGGGTGTGTACACGGGACGGGGCTGGGACAGGAACAAATTCCCCATGCTCAGAAAAACATGCCAAGAGAAGTGAACTGCCCATGAGTAGCAATATGAGAGCAACTTTAGAGGAACATTTTTGCATGTTTATCAGAACTCTTCACCATAACAGTTAATAATAATAAAAATAATTGGTTCACAGGAAGGTAAAGACGCAGTATCTGTTGCACTTGTTTCTGCGGACACCTGAACCGCGCCTTAAGAGACAAGAGCAAGGTGGGAGTGAAAGAGAGAAAGAGGAGCCATAATGGAGGGCTGCGGAATATTTTCGACCACCTGGGGATCTTTAACGTGCGCTGGCACAGCACAGCACACTGACGCCTCTTTTCGCCTCCATCGAAACGCAGCCGCCGGCGGTCGGGATCGAACCCGGGTGCTCTTTCACAGTAGTGCACCATAACAGTTCGCAAACGAGCCCTATCATCTATACTTCGTCTCACAAGATATCTGCAGCACTGCGAAAGGAAGAGGAGCCCTTGCAATTGTGCTCCTATACTTCATCTCACAAGATACCTGCAGCACTGCGAAAGGCAGATGAGTCCTTGCAATTGTAGTGCGCGCGATCCTGATTGGACAGGGGTGCCTCTGCCTTTCGCAGTGCTTCAAACATCTTGTGAGACGAAGTACAGCCGCGTTGCAGCTGTTCGGGCTACACCTAGAAATATGCTTGCTCTACAGAACTCTACTAGCACCCAGGAAGAACTGTCGGCCTTCAAGACAGATTGATTGTCGTGACGCTGGGGCTATGTCGACCCGGCCTTCACTTGGTAGCGTGCAGAGACTCGGGGTTGAAGTAGGATTGAATCTTCGAAGTTGGTGAAATATGTACAAGCAGGTTTAATGGCACTTTGAGAAACTTATTTACAAGATTATTTACACGAAAAAGAAGGGTACATCAGCAAAATGGCAAGCGTTAAGAGTTCATAGCGAGAAGCGACTGGATGAGCCGTTTACCCAGGGCTCAGAGCGACATTTCGTGCTCTGCAGCGTCCTTAAAAACCCCCTATGTCCAGCCCCTCTCTGAAGATGCTGACCAACCAAATCCAGGGCACGCCCCTCAGGTATCGGCATCCAATCGAACACATCACTGCACTGATGGTCTGAAGCACTGACTGGTCCGGCATTCATTCGTTGGGCGTGATCACTTGTTGGCGGGAAAAGCTTGGGAACGGCGAGGAGAGGAGGTACATTTCTATTCTTCAGCAAAGAAACCACAGGCTGGTTCTGACAAGGGGTTTTACTTCTCAGAAACCCGAGTGCACGTGGCGCCGCATAGGGCTCCCAACATGGTCCCTTTTCGACAATTGCAAATCTTTCCTGTATTCCCGGGAAATCACTTAATGGCCGTATGAGTCATGCTCCTTTCTTGTCCTGCACGTCAGCGGACATGTCACTCTGTCGTCTCCTTTGGATAGGAGGCATTCATCACTGGAGGATAGCACTTCTCGACTGGAAGGGTGAACAAAAGAAAGCACTTCCTGCTATTTCCCGCAGGGGGACGTTTCTTTGTGTTTTTCCAGACGTTCTCTTGACAGGGCCAATTTGGCATTTGCAGGTTGTCCACAAAGCAAAACATGCTTACAAAACAGGATTCCTGGAAACAGGCTCACTTAGAGCCATTGGACCATCACCACATATTCACAAAACTTATCCATGCCCACAGGCGAACAATAGAGCGCGCAATTGCGGATGCTTGGTCGTAACAGCCTCCTCCCCCGCCAGAAGAGTCTCGGAGGGCAGCAGTCCCAGCTGCTGCATGAAGAGACGACTTAATGGCCTGCACGTGAACGCTTGAAGCTCGCTGTTGCTTGTCGCGTTGTCTTGATTGTTGTAGGCCAAATTGCTCGAGCTGTCTGAAACTCAACCACATGTCGAAGCAAGCACTCGGCTCCCGTCTGAAGAGACCAGGTCAAAAGAAAACTGCCATTGTTGTTCGAGAAAAGCCCACTCTCAAGACGTTCAGGACCCACGTATTCCTAGAAAACCAAACGTGCTGCTTTACATAGCCACACATATACAAGCGCACGAAAAAAAAAAAAAAAAAAAAAAAAAAAAAAACCCTGATTATCAATTTGGATACATGGTGAGGAACATCTCGGACCGCTTAGAAAGAGCGGCTAAGCGCGTCCGCATTCCCATTTAACTTCCCCTTTTTGTATCTTATTTCAAAATTGTACGGCTGTAAAATCAAGCTCCACCTAAGAAGGCGACTGTTCTTCGATGTCGCAGTTTGCAGCCAAGCCAGGGGACAATGGTCCGTCTCTACGGTGAATTTGGCCCCTCCAAGATAGCACTGCAATTTTTGAATGGCCCATACAATGCAAGCGCACTCTTTCTCTGACGCGCAATAAGCCCTCTCTCTAGAACTCAGCTTTCTGCTCAAGTAGAGCACGTGGTGCTCATTACCGTCGTCATCTCTCTGGCAGAGAACAGCGCCTAACCCTCGATCACTGGCATCACACTGGACCGTGAATTCTCGGCCATAGTCTGGAGCTCGCAATACCGGACGGCTAATCAGCACAGCCTTCAGGTTTACGAAGGAGGCTTCCTTTTGTTCGTCCCAGACTACATTTGTCGGTTCTGTCTTGCGGAGAGCGTCGGTCAGAGGGCTGGCCAAAGCTGAATAGTTAGGGATGTAGTGATTGTAGTATCCAGTCAGACCTAGGAATGCTCGAATTTCCGTCTTCGTGCTCGGCCGCGGGTAGTCTGCTACCGCAGAAATCTTAATCTCGCTGGGTTTCCTGAAACCTTGACCTACATTGTGACCCAAGTAGTCCACGGTCGCCCTTGCCAGGCAACATTTCTCGGCCTTTACGGTTAGTCCAGCTTGACGCAAAAGGCTCAGTACAGCTCTTAGATGTACCATATGGTCCGCCCATGAGTCGGAAAAAACCTCAATGTCGTCCAAATAAGGCACCGCGAATGTTTCACACCCCTTTAAAACCCTATCCATGAGTCGGGAAAAACAAAATGGAGCATTTTTGAGCCCGAAACTCATCATTGTTGGCTGGTAGCTGCCCGTCGGAGTGACGAAAGCCGCGTATCTGCTGGCGCGCTCAGTGAGCGGTACTTGCCAGTATCCTCGAGTAAGGTCCAGCGTAGTCACATATGCCGCTCTACTGACCTGTTCTACTCTCTCCTCAATATTCGGAATAGGATACACTTGATCCCTGGTGAGAGAATTTAGCTTTCGGTAGTCTACCACAGGCCTAGGGTCTTTACCTGGAGCTTCTACTAAGATCATAGGCGAAGCATAATCGCTTTCCGAGGGTTTTATTACTCCCAATTCCAGCATGCGAGTTACTTCCCTATCCAGAATTTCTCTTTGCCTTGGAGAAAATCGGTAGCACCTTGATCGCACTGGCACGTCTGAAGTCAGCTCAATATCGTGCTCAGTCAAATCAGTCCTGCCTGGCCTGTCCACGAAGCAGGCCTCAAACTCTGTTATTATCTCGCCCAGATCGGACAGCTGGGATTTCTTTAGTTCTCCTCTCTGCTCCGTCTTTTTGAGAAGCTCCTGAGCGTTGCTTCCTTTTCCGCTGAGGCAAATCAAGTTGTCCCCCATCTCCTCGGGAAGGTTTAACGTTAGATTTACCACGGCTTCCTTCTGCACATAAGGCTTCATAAGATTGCAATGATAAATGCGCACTGCTTTACGCCTATCGGGGATTTTCACTGCGTAGTTAGTGTCAGAAAGCTCTGCAACGACTTTAGCAGGTCCTTCCCACTGTACTTCGAGCTTATTCTTGGGATCATTGGCTTGCTCCATAGCTAAGTCCTCTCGGGTTCCACTTAAAAGTCTCGTGAGATTACTAGACACTGGCGGCAAGAGGTTACTTTCAAGAACGTCCTCATTCCGTGTCTTATCAAGCTCACTTTCATGTTGACTTATCTGAGATGCCTCGCTCTCAAAGTTTTCTGGCCCGCTATTTTCCGCATTTACCACTGTTTTAACTGCCGTTTCCTCCGCTGTTGATTTTTCTGAAATGAGCAGTGTAGCTAGTTCTCGCGCCTTTGAACGTGTTAAGGCCTGCACATCTCTGTCTCCGAAAATCAGAAGGCAAGCTTTGACCTTCTCGTAGTTGTCCGCGTCCTCCTTGTTTAGCCGCGCGACAACCTCCGCTGCCTCGCAGGGCAGAACCGTCAATAATCTCTGAGACCACGTGTCTCGCTGGAAGGACAGTTCTTCGCAAGTTCGCTCAAAGTTACCCAGATACAGACCGATATCCCCTGATATCACATATGGCTGCATGTACTTTGACATCTTGAAATCTGCCTCCTTGTTGAGAAGAGGTACCGCTAGCTGGGGACAATTGCCCGACCTCTTGCTCAACTCTACTTCTAATTTCCGGAGCTCAATTTCTAGCTCCCGCTTTTTTGCTTCTCTCTCAAGCTTCTCACGTTCGTGCTCCCTTTCCTCTTTTTCCCTCTCAAGTTCACGCTCTCTTTCCTCTTTTTCCCTCTGACGTTCGCGCTCCCTTTCCTCTTTTTCCCTCTGACGTTCGCGCTCCCTTTCCTCTTTTTCCCTCTGACGTTCGCGCTCCCTTTCCTCTTTTTCCCTCTCAAGTTCACGCTCACGCCTCTTTTCCTCTTTTTCCCGCTCTTTCTGCTGTCTGAGCTGCTCCTCCTTTTTTTGGGCGATGAGGTTCCATGCTTCACTGAGCTCCTCATCATCGGCTCCCAAATCTGTGATTGCCTTTATAATCAAAGGTTTTCGTGCCAAACCTCTTGTATCAATTCCCAATTCCTCACACAATTGCAACAGTTCCGGTTTCTGCAGCTTTTGTAGGTCCATGATCGCTCCGAGTGTCGGCTACTTCCAAAACAACAGTGCAAACTACCAAACCTAAAGGCGTTTCAACACTTTTTACCAGTTCTAAAATCTAACCCTGTTCTAGAACCTGGTCCACATCAGAAGAAAAGCCAAGCACTCACCCACACATGCGATCGATGTTCCGAGCTGCCCTCTTGGCCGATTGTTGCTCCTGCTTGTTGCTTGAGATGCCACCTCCGATCACAAGGTGTTGTGGCTTGTAGCTTCAGATCCACCTCCAATCACCAGATGTTGTGGCTTGTAGATTCAGATCCCAACGCTGGGCACCAGTGTTGGGGCTTGTAGATCCAGATCCTACCGCTGATCACCAGTTGTCGTGACGCTGGGGCTATGTCGACCCGGCCTTCACTTGGTAGCGTGCAGAGACTCGGGGTTGAAGTAGGATTGAATCTTCGAAGTTGGTGAAATATGTACAAGCAGGTTTAATGGCACTTTGAGAAACTTATTTACAAGATTATTTACACGAAAAAGAAGGGTACATCAGCAAAATGGCAAGCGTTAAGAGTTCATAGCGAGAAGCGACTGGATGAGCCGTTTACCCAGGGCTCAGAGCGACATTTCGTGCTCTGCAGCGTCCTTAAAAACCCCCTATGTCCAGCCCCTCTCTGAAGATGCTGACCAACCAAATCCAGGGCACGCCCCTCAGGTATCGGCATCCAATCGAACACATCACTGCACTGATGGTCTGAAGCACTGACTGGTCCGGCATTCATTCGTTGGGCGTGATCACTTGTTGGCGGGAAAAGCTTGGGAACGGCGAGGAGAGGAGGTACATTTCTATTCTTCAGCAAAGAAACCACAGGCTGGTTCTGACAAGGGGTTTTACTTCTCAGAAACCCGAGTGCACGTGGCGCCGCATAGGGCTCCCAACATGGTCCCTTTTCGACAATTGCAAATCTTTCCTGTATTCCCGGGAAATCACTTAATGGCCGTATGAGTCATGCTCCTTTCTTGTCCTGCACGTCAGCGGACATGTCACTCTGTCGTCTCCTTTGGATAGGAGGCATTCATCACTGGAGGATAGCACTTCTCGACTGGAAGGGTGAACAAAAGAAAGCACTTCCTGCTATTTCCCGCAGGGGGACGTTTCTTTGTGTTTTTCCAGACGTTCTCTTGACAGGGCCAATTTGGCATTTGCAGGTTGTCCACAAAGCAAAACATGCTTACAAAACAGGATTCCTGGAAACAGGCTCACTTAGAGCCATTGGACCATCACCACATATTCACAAAACTTATCCATGCCCACAGGCGAACAATAGAGCGCGCAATTGCGGATGCTTGGTCGTAACATTGATGCCTTAAGATATCAGTGCATATGAAAACCTACTAAGCAAGTATCGTGAATCGCATATCTTGACTTTGGCAAGCTGGCCGACAACTAGTGCAAAGAAAGCAACGAATGGAGATATGACGACTAATGCACTCTACCACCAGCACTAAAACGCGCTTCGTCTGTTCCAATACACCTTTGCAGCGCGCAACTACAGCTACAGCTGTTTTCTAGCACGTATAGCACATGCAGCCACGTGTTTTCCTACCGACCACGTCTTATGAATTATGAGACAAAGGGCTTCATCCTCCGTGGCACGTGACCTGCCAAAAGCCACTTGCGCATGCACGAACGCATTTTTAGTATTCGCTCTATTAACTCCGCCAGACACTACCTCCAGCGAGAGCCAATCTCGTAAACATCTCCAGCGACACAGCTTGCGAGTCTAAAGCAAGCACTTTTTGCCGCAACGTCGCCCACGAATTGAGGACATATGCACACACAAAAATACGTGCACAGAAACAAAGCGGAAGGAACCTCACCGACAAAACGACTTAGGCCCGCAAAAGGCCCAAGTCTGACGTACGGGGTTATGCGCGCGTACGCGTACGCAACACAAGTGCGCGCGCGCACACACGCTCACGCACTGTTTACCACAGGCTCACAGCGGATATACGCTGCCTGTCACGGAAAGACCGCACCCAACCAAGCCGAGCCAATCTAAGCCAAGCCTGAACGCATACGCAGCCTGCTGTTTGGCCATCTGTGATGCTCAGAGCGGAAGCTGAAATGGCCACCTGCTTACTCGACATTAAAAAAAAAAGGAAAAAAAAAAAGGAATACAGACACACGCACGCAGCGCCTGCTCCACTGCCTTACAGGCACTAGAGTGCTCAAAAATAAAGACAGTGGGGATGTGTGCCCTTCCCGGCCCATTTGCAGGAACACACGAACCTGATTCGAACGAGAATCACAGTGTGTAACCACGCGTGCCTACTTGTCCCTTGTTATCATCACTGCGTCATTGCAGGCATATGTAGTAGCAAGGATACGTAGAGAGTAACCTCCAAGCGAAGTAGATTATTTCGCTAGGAGGGCTGAGGGAAACCACAGTCAACGCTTCGCTTATTCAGGTGCGGTTAAACGCGCCAACGGAGCGAAATAAAGTTTCCGCAAACGACCGTACTCGGCCGCAACGGAGGAAGCAGCTATGGTCATTGTTTAGACCGCGTTGTCCTTTTTACTAGAGAAGCACGACCACAGACCACGACCGTCAGTGTTGAGCGAAATGTCAACCTGATCCACATCGACGATTCACACGAAATTCATATTTTTTTAAACATGCTTATAGAGTGCGATAAACTAGTGTGTCACAAACAGAATTCTTTTTTTTGTGTCAAGCTGAAAACATCGCGGAAATGCCGAAGTCCGGTCGTCAGCATCTTCCTGCTGTGTGACCCAGACGACGCGTTCCAGATTTTTTTTTTGTTCTGTTTTCTCTCGTCACGGCATTTCCAACTACGACGCATGAAGGTGTTTGCCGCGGCTGACGAAGCTCGTGGCGGTATAGGGCAAATAACATTTATGATTTCCAACGGCCCACCGGACCGACTGCACATGACTGACCAACATTAAAAAAGGAAAAAGGTGACCATTGTAGCAAGCCGTTCGCACTTCAACCTGAATGAACAACAAAACGAATGGACTCAATCCAGCTTCGAAATGCGTCGATCTAGAATACGTGCGAACGAAGCGATAGATAAGCGAAAGACGAACACGGCAATCTCGGTCACTCGCCTGTGGAAGACAAGCTGCTGCTCATCCATACGCGGTTACGAATGGGGCCTCGGAGAGGTCGCGACCATTTTTCTACTCAGCAATTACGTGCACTGCAGATAATTTTGCTTGAGGCGCCATCATTAGAGTGAGCAGGGTGAAAGCGGTCAAAATGTTCTCGACCATCATGCTTGTCTGGACATTTCCGGCCTGATTGAGCTACGTATAGACACTGCAGGCAGGTTCGAAAGTAACTACGGCTTAACGCATTGATTGAGTCGTTACCTATTGCAGGAGGATATTTTGCAATAGCATTTGTTTATATTTTGCGGGCACGCAGTGTTGTCGCACTTCGTAACCGCAGATATATAGAGTCCCACACTTCTGTCTGATACTGCCTGCAGAACCACTGTTCGTGATGTGAAAACTGATAGAACTTAAAAATACGAGATATATAGTTAGGTGCAGTGAATCGATAGCCGTGAGCGGGCATAACGTGTGTAGATAGCAGTCAATGACCCCACGATACGTGAAGTATACTGCACGCCGTTCTACACGTACTGTGTACCGGGTAACTGCACGCAACTAGGCATGGCCGGTGGGTCCTTTTCCGGCCCGTCACACCCCAGCAGTAACGTTTCCTGCGTGCGGCGTTCACTGCTTCCTAGACGCATGCACGCAGCCATCCAAATCTGGCCGCAGGTCTGCACACCCTGCAGAACACACGAATCAATGTGCATATAGTGAGAGCAGTCGGGTATAGTGTGGTGGCGCGCTGCCTTCGGTTAGGCCTGAAATTTTGCCCGACTCTGAGCGCCTCTGTTGCACGACATTAGCGTATTCTGAGGACCTGCCCGCTATTGCGTTGTCCGTGCCCAAGTACTCCCCAGGCGCAACGCTAGCTGTTAATATTGCGTACACACGAGGTTACCAAGGTAACGTAAAGGGGCGTGCATATAACATTAGAAAACCATAAAAAAAAACAACAAAATTACGCTGGTCGAAGTGTCCCGCGTAACGGGATGAGAGCTGAAGAGTGAACGGTGACGGGACCCGCCCCTGAGTTTCTTCGCAGTTTGCTGTTCCTGTTGGAGAGGAATTTCTTCGCGGGTAAAGCCGATTAATACGCCCTCCTCCTTTTTGTTCATTTTACTGTTCACGGTAAATATCGCTTCGCGTCTGCTTCGAGCACCGCAGTATGAGCTCTACTTTGTTGCGGCGCTAAACGAATCGCTAGACATCACTTCTCTCGGCGCCTTTACACATAGCAGCACATACACTGGAAACTTCGGGAATGCTTATATTCCGCGATCTCCCCGTAGCGACATTTTTTTTCTTCACCCTATACTCTCTCATACTATAGGTTTCATTACGCAGACAAACACACACGCACACACACAAAAAGACAGGATCATGAATCATGGATCCTTCACTTTTCTGAGCTTGGTGGAAAGGAATAAAGACGCAGTAACACTTTTCGGTGAACGCCTCAACGCGCGGTGGGGGAAGAGATGCGCCAATAAAACGAAAGGTGATCGCAAGGATACTGTGTCGAAGCAATGCAACTGATATCGAGACAGAGTACAGACTCCTGATTATATGGGCCATACGTTGTCGGGATCACAGCTCGGGACTTATCAGGATGCTCAAACTGGCATTTGAGCATCCTGCAATGCTCAGCATCCTGAGGTGCTGAGCATTGTCAGCACCATCGCAGTGCCTGAGTGGGTGCAAGTAGTCGCAGTACATTCCACGTCGCGGAAACAAAGCGTGTAAACAGGTCGCTGCGATGAATTCAGTTTTCATGCAGTAAGTACTGATCCCTGGCGCTTTTTCAGAATTACTACTCGAACCTAACAGAGCTTCATGATGACTAAGTTGCCCTCAATTTCTTTCAGTTCAGTGAGCGTAAAAATAGCGCGGTACGTTGCATCACGAGACATTCCCGTACATACAGTGGCGCCTTCATACTGCTCTATTTTATGATCCATAAAAAATGTTATATTCCGACTGCTTTATATTATAAGGAACCGCCGCTAAGTTTGCCGTGTCGATCACTGGGTTGTAACAAAAACCTAACAATAGGAGCAACCATTTAGGCACACCTATGGTCTGCCTGAATAAAGCTGGATCCCTTCGGCTCAGTCATCGAGACGCAGTAACCTGCAGCGCGCGTTTCTCCGCCCCCAATCATACGGTCATATGCAAGGAATGCTATCATCCAAACACGTGCCTTTAATCGCCAGAACCTGGCTTTGCGATACCGCGATTCAAGCGGCTCTGAGAAGACAAGCGTACAGTGGACTACAGCTCCGCATATAAGCAGTGCTGTATAGTTGTGCATAGTTTTACTCGAAGCGATTAAGCAACAAAGCCCTCTGACATATCATGTATTGCCCCATTTATCGCCGATACATGTTACAAGTAAAAAAAAAAAAGTCGTTTTCCCAGAAGCGCCTGCGGTTGTCAATGGTCTCGTTTCCTTTCTCGACATGCTATCTATGGCAACGATAATGTGCAGGCGACAAAAAGAAAGCTCGCGAGGCCGATATCAGCCTCGCCTGCAATAAATGGCATAGATACAATTAACGTATCGGGGAACAGTATCGGGCACAGCACTCACCACGTTTTGCTCCGCGCCCGTGAAGATTTCTATCTTTGCCGGCGTACAACGGCGTTTTTTCTCAAGGGCGCCATTTATGAGTCGATCTCACCTGCTATGCGAACGCTTGCATGCCGTTAAAGGCGCCCTTTCATTCCACGCCGAAGGCATTCTCTCCGCAGTACAGAGTACATCGACTGGTTTATACGTCGAGGCCGTTTCCTTTTTCTTTTTTTTTTTTTTGTACACGTGCTGCAGCCTAAAGGGGTGAAAGTTAACCAGCGCCAGGGGTTATCAAATTAGAAGTGTTCTGGCTGGTTCGCGTCTGTTCCGTATTCGTCTTTCTATGTACTACTTTTCGTGAAAGCGCATGTTATTAATCGCGCTGCTGTCTAGCAAGAAAGCGGCTCGTTAAGCGCAACGGTTCCGCGTGCAAAAGGTAGCAAGTGGCGCAGAAAACGCAGTATTGACGACGCTGTGGGGACTCGTGGGCTCGTGCAGTACCTGAAGAACAGCACTTTTCGTTATTAACCATATGGTCGTTTCACGTGCGAGGCAGAGTAGTTCGGCGAAGCATCTCCGCAGCTGCTAGCGCCTTGACAGTTTTCATGTAGAGACATGACCGGCCTTTGCATCCAAAACACTTACAGGCCCCGCCGGAGTAGCGCAGTGGTTACGGCGCTCGACTACTGTTCCCAAGGATGCGAGTTCGAATCCTGGCCTCGGCGGCCGCTTTTCGATAGAGACGAGAAGCAAGGCGCTCGTGTACTGTGCGATGTCAGTGCACGTTAAAGAACCCCAGGTGGGCGAATTTTCCGGAGCCCTCCACTACGGCGTCTCTCATAGCCTGAGTCGCTTTGGGACGTTAAAACCCCACAAACCAAAACATGTACAGATCTTGGGAACGTAACAAAAACGCCTTAAATGTGCTCTAGTAAACAAAGAAGAAACTGAAAACTTCCAGACGTAGCTGGTGGCAATGCTTGGTGGTGATGTGCAGAAAAAAAATTCTACATCTCAGGTTCGGTTTGGTTTATGCGGTTTGAAGTCCGAAAGCGACTCATGCCGCGCGGGACGCCATCGTGGAAGGCTCCGAAAATATACCACCTTGGGTTCTTGAATGTACAGTTACATCGTCTAGTACATAGGCGCATTGCTTGTGGCCTCCACAGAAGAGCGGCTGCCGCACCTAGGATCGAACCAGTCTCCTTGTGTTTTAACTACTCTGCCACCCCAGGCGGAGGTCTGCATCTCAGAACACACAAGCCTACGGCCCAGACACAATGTGTGATCCCTTGGTTTGCACGAAGTGAGCTCAAGCAAGCCAGCTGAGGTAATCAAAAAGGCCAAGCACACAGCTGCAATGAGAAAGCAAAGCAAGGAAATAAAAATGGAATTAATTCTTTAAGTAAGCGCTAAAATTTCTTATGAATGTTTAACGTGTTTAACGTCGTTTGAAGATCCTTTGTTTAACGAGTCTCGTCTCGTGGTGAGTACGGTAGCATCCTTAGAACGTGACAGCTGGCTAAAGACCCTCACCTGTATGCATGACACGCCCCGGAAAGACTGGAGAGTCAACCTTTGCATGCGACGGCACCGAGTTAAGGCCAACTCATTTTGCCCCGGTAAGCCGTGACCTCTTTTGCTAACCGCGTTTATGCGGTTGTCCGTAAGTGTCGATCAGAGCGACTCCTAGAGGACAACAGGTAGAGCCAGAAAGAGCAGAAAAGCAGTGCACTAATTTAAACCACTGCAGATACCATAACTGATTAAGACAATGCCCGAGCGGTGCGAAGTTGCACGTTCTAAGCCAACTGCACTGGCTTCAGCCGTCGGTGCATGGTTGTCGGTCCAGTGAGTTAAACAACAAAGTGCGCGCCGATAACCGGCTACTTTTGAGCTGCTTGATTGAAATTAAGGACGGTAATAGAAGGTTACGCGAAAAGATTCCAGCGGCCGTATATAAGCTTGCCGGATCGGAATGCAACAAGTCCACTGGCAGCCAAGTACAAGAACAAGGGAAAGCAACGCATGCGAGCGAGGCTCGTTCTATACGAGAACTTAGAGTTCTGAGCGACGCATTTGGAGAAAACGGTCTAGTCGCCGCGATATTTTCTTAATTAGGACATGGTGCACGTAAAGTAGACATTGACGTGCGCAGAGGTCATAAAAAACTAAGTGATCATAGCTCAGCTGAACCTTGTAGACATGGGATGCGATCGTCAAGACAAATGTATACCTAGGTTTGCATTCAATACACTAAAATCTTCATTGCCCCACTCCCGTTATTGCACATTCCTCAACCATTCTTCCGGAGGCTATTTCGTTTTTAGCAGCCTCTGAGCTGGAGCCGTAAGCCCAACCACCTACTAGCCAGACACACAAAGTGATAGCGCGAAACTGGTAGGAGCAAGAGCATTGGCTCCCGAGATTAGCGAGCACCTAGATCCAGGGATTGTGGTGAATAATAAAAAAAAATAGGTAGTCTGTGGGCCATTGCGGGGGAAGCCCACGGTCAGACGCCCGCGGCCACAAGCACACAACGGCGTCAGGGTTTTTCACGACGCCCATGCATGTCTCACGCACTGCTGCATGCGTATGTGTACTCCTACAATCTATAGCGCTCACGCAGCCAGCCACAGTGCCAAGTGGCACAGCAACACACACGCACGCGGAAGGAAACGGCACCGACGGAAAAGCGACCACGGCAGGGCGTCCATCTGTGCGACGGCGATTATGCTGGCGTCGCCAGAGCGCACACATCTATATACATGCAGTGGGGGCGCCGCGATCTCTTATGCAGTCGCGCGCAGGCACACGTATAACGGAGCAGCCGACACACCCCCGTGTGTATACATGCCAGACTGGGAGAAAGAGAGGAGGGAAAGAAAGAACAGCGGCCAGATCTCGGCCCCGGCATTCAAGATGGAGCTATCGCACACGTCGAAGCAACCCACGCCTTTGGCGGCGAGGTACCCACGCGTCATCAGCGACGGCGTACTCCGCAAAAATAAAGGAACAAGAAGAGGAGAAACGCGGCTGTCTTTCTGGCGCGGACTTGGACGTTGCTTCCGTTTTCTCCCGGGACGGACATGTCGGCCGGACAGGTTGCTGCGCCTGGCCAAGTAGCCCGTTCGCCGTTGCTACGGTCTACTGACAAGCGTTATGCTTTTATGCTTTCTTTTCTCACCGTGGCCTGGCATGGCACAGCGCGCGAAAACGAGCTAATCATGCAGGAACGGCGCACCCTCGGTCGCAAGAGTATGGAAGGAATATGTTCGAGACAGGAAGGGCGAAGGGACAGCAGTGAGAAGTGGGAGGGCCCTGCGGTGAGGCAAGGAAGCCGAGATGAGTGCACAGGCAGTATTAACGGAAGAGCCGGTCACATGCTAATAACCAGTTCAGTGCGAAGCTGCAAACTATCGAGGCGGTGCGTGGCCGTTTCAAGCAAGGGGTCGGAAGGATGAATACGACCTTCGGCAAACTAAACATATGCATGTTCCGCTTGACCGACGGAAACAACAGCCTTTGGCAAGTACAGCCAGACTCTCTGCTAGTTTCAGTGATTGACTGGATGTCTTTGTGTGTCATATGAATGATAAAAAGCGCTGGAAACGTCAGCTACCGACTGCTAACTTTCATTTTCTCGAGCGCCAGTCCTCAGCTGCCATCATAAGTATGATGTCCATGATCTAGGAGCAAATGCAGCAACATGAAAAGCAGCCCCGGAGTGTTGTTTTTAAAAGGTTGTTGAATATTGTCACTTTTATGCCTGCACCTTTCCCTGATTTTTTGACACCTGCGCTTGTAAATTTTCTTTCTGTATTCATGTACCCACCCTGTGAAAATCCCTTGTGGAATTGCCAGTAGCCGAAATAAATAAATAAGTAAAAGGGGCCTGAAGTAAGTAAGGCAACGCCGCAAGGCACGCACACGCGAGATGCATCTATGTATGGTCTAAATAAACAAAGAAGCCACTAAAAATAGTCACACCAGTACGAAATTCGAGAACGCATCGGTGCAGGCCATCCGTATCCCGCAGCCATAAGCCACGGAGTTCTTGAGAAGAACACCAGGGTTGTTCAAACGCCGGCACAACATAGGATACTTGTCGCATTAGGTGCAGCGCTCGAGTTGACCGGCGTCAGTCTTTTCCAAACATGATATTAACCTCGAATGATGCATCGAATGAATTGATTTTGAGGGGCGCCGGTGCACTCATTTCAATCAACCACATGCACAACAAAGGCAGCTTTCTGCCCAAAGGCAAACGACCTCATCAAGCGCGCATCCTGGCTGATGCACGCAGAAAGGTCCGGAAAAGCAGCGTGCCCACGTACCAACACAATATGTATGTATGCGCGAGAGGAATGTGAAGGGAATCTCCTCTTCCTACACAGCCGGTATATACACGGACGTTCGCGTATATACTAACTCAAGTGGGTCACACAACGCATCCATTGTTCACCTACGGGCCGCATGCACAGCGTGGAGAAGAAGAAAGGGACGAGTCACTTTCTTCCGCGCGTGCCGGTGGACCCCCAGTGTTTATATTGTATGCCAGCAGCCGACCTTCCGGGCAGGGATTCCCACGTGTCGTGACGGCGATGCAAGGAAAGCCCAGAGTTATAAGGATGACGCCCTATTGAAGACAAGCGCGAGTAGTCTTTCCCGATGTGAATGTTCTTTTAGACGATACCTGTTCACTGAAATGATGGTTTGGTTTGTGCGGTTTAACGTCCCAAAGCGACTCAGGCTATGAGAGACGCCGTAGTGGAGAACTCCAGAAATTTCTACCACCTGCAGTTCTTTAACGTGCACTGACATCGCACAGCACACGGGCGCCTTGCTTTTCGCCTCCATCGAAAAGCGGCCGCCGAGGCCGGAATGATTGTACGTATATTACAGCGTAGCCGTCACATTTAGGAGCAGCACAGCCCAGTTAATGTCGAGGTGGCATTTTCAGTAAGCCTTGAAAGAAAGCAGAGTTAAAGTGTGTACTGAAAGACTGTAAATGTTAACGCGCTTAATATCCTAGCCCATAAAAGGGTGTCGATTAGGTACTTCCCACTGCTTACAATGATTTCGTTCGTGTACATGTTATTTGCGAAGACAATAAAAACATGTCACGCTTTGAAACCAATGACATCGTCAGCATTGCAGTCGATAAATTAGTTGATTTCATTGTGCGGCCGACACTTTAGTGTGTGACTTAAATACGACGGTAGACTACGCCCGTTACACAGGAATACCCAAATTTCGCTAAAATTGTTAGCTCTGGTTTTTAGCTTTATTCATACGCATCAAAACAAAAAAAATTAGAATGTCTCTTCGATCTCTTAAGAGGAGAATGGCTAACGCCTACCCTTCCTCCCCTAACATTTGCCTCGCATCGTTTCCTCTTATCGAAGTTCGTTGCAGTGCTACAATATAATTATAATTGGTTTACAGGAAAGGAAAGAAGCAGTATCGATCTGTCACACTTTCTCCGGCAAGTGAGTTTGGATGCTAACCATCGTTCCTGCCGCGTGGCGTTCCTTGGCGCGCGTTCAAGTGTGGGATAGCAGATGTCAGAATGCTATACAAGATCACATTTCGCGGAAAATGACAGATCTCGCGCACAGACCTCGTGCAAGGGATTTCGTTCCATGAAGCTAGGAAGGAAACGGCCTTATAATCATATGGCGCCAGACACACAAGGTGAACTTGCAGTGCATAAATGCGCAAGTGAGAGCGTTGGACCTTCGTTACACTATTCATAAAGAAAACAAAGAACCAGCAGTGTATTTTTACTACACCATTTGACGGTCCGGCGCAAAAAAAAAAAAAAAAAAAGAAAGAAAGAAAGAAAAAGAAAAACAAGCAAAGTTAATCTTTTGATAACATAACCGAACCTAACCAAGCGGCTGTATGGCACGCGGAGTCAGTAGGAATTTGTCTCATTATCACCGTGTAGAGCTGGCGCTTCAAATAGAGCTCGCTACCATGATTGCCGTTTGTATGGTGGCCTCCTTGGAGGGTCCCGTTCCGCATCACTTCCGTCTCGTGAGCAGCAAATGATACAATCTACCCGAAAGCCCAGTGGCACTGTTTGCAAAAATCTATTCGAGTCTTCAAAGTGAAATACCGGGGCTGTCAAACATTCTTTCCTTCCTTTTTGATATCTAATAATAATTAACCATATACTACTACTACTACTTCAGAGTGCGAGCAGTATTAGAAAGCACCATGTGCGCAATCTCATGAGTGCTCGCTCCTTGCATTTTTGGAGAAGTGGTTTATACCTTCGTTGCACAAGCACTCCGCTACCCCCACCGCTGAGACGAAAATTCGCGGTAGTTATGGAAGGATACAACTTAAAAAAAAAAAAAAAAATCCTTCAGCCAAAGGCGCGACGTCGAATAGATTTTCATGACTCCGCGGTTAATTCTATTCAGCTGTTGTAAACCCCTTTTCATCTACGAAACCCTGATTTGTCACGATGGGATGTCTAAGTGGATTATCCACGTAGTCATAAGAATAAGTCGACGGCAGTGGTTGCAGAGGGATCACTTGAGGGGCGAACACAACATTTTTCTTTCCTTTCTTTGTCTCTGATCTAAACGTGACTGATCGGCTGCAGTTCGTTGCGCTCCATTACCTCCAGCTGAGTGACGCATTAACGAGAAAGTGAAATAAGTGCGCGGCGGCACCGAGGCTTTTTGTCATGAATACACGCGAAAAAAAATTGAAATTGAATCATAGAAATGGTGTTCATTGTTCTCGTGGCGGAAAAATATTGCTAAAGAAAAATAAGATTGATTTATAGGAACTCTTCGGACAGCCTGATTTTCCCGATTTATGGCGCGTTCTTTGGTTTCGATATTGTACTTTGAAAGCATCGGAATACTGCCGGAAAGTCTACATAGAGGAGAGAAGGAAAGTGTATACTAATAAATGTCGAAACTAGTCATGTCTACTTGGTCGTCAGCAGCTAAAGAGAAAAGGGACTGGCGACCCTTGATACACGTAGATATGTACTAGCGAATGTTTAAAATAAATATGTGCGGAAATAAGACGATATGAAACGCTGGTCTCTAGTTGTAGCTAAGGGCAGTTGCCGTGTCAAAACAGATGACTTGCGGGATCGAATCCCGGCCTCGTCGGCCGCTTTTCACTGGAGGCGAAAGGCAAGGTGCCCGTGTGCTGTGCGATGCCAGTGCACGGTAAAGAATTCCAGGTGGTCGAAATTTCCGGAGTCCTCCACTACGGCGTCTCTCATAGCCCGAGTCGCTTTAGGACGTTAAAACCACAAACCAAACCAAATGACTTCATATAAGTCCCAATCATCAGCGCAGTCTCCCGTCCACTTTATTGCTTCCAACAGTGCTTCCTTGCCGTCCTACACACACCAATTAACCAGCCAATATTGCTAGTAATTTCATAAAACTTTCAGAACAGACTGCCAACCACTGAACGTATTTCTGGATTGTGTCGCCTAAGGTAAAGGTGGCTTCGGCCTAGAACACGCTTGGCGAAACAATTGTTAAAAGCACGGGAGAAATCCAGGAAGGGAGAGAAGTCATTCCTACGGCAAAAAAGAAACCTCTCCTGGCACGTAATGAACACGCGGCGAGCTTCGTGAAATCTCGCGCAAAATTTGTGGGCTAGTCAGTTACGCATTCTCGTGGGTAGCAGGAGAGGAAAGGTGGACAAACGTTCTCGGGGGAGGGACACCGGAAAAAACGCGCCGGGCGTTGTAATGCAAGCTTCCCTCCCTCACGAACGTTTTTTTTTTCTTTTTTTGCGTCGCGCTGATTTGTTACCCGTGCACGAGAGTTCCCCAAATCATCAACAAACGAACAACCCTCACACACGGGACGATATCCCCGACACCTGAGCAAAGCGAAACCTGTTTATGGGTCAAGAATCCCAAGGTAGAGTGTACTAGCACACTCTACCCAAAGCATGAACAGCAGTTGGCCACCGGCCTGTACAGATGCACTGCTGCACGTGAGCGCGGTGCGCGCGCGTGTGTTGGAGGAAAGGGGGCGTATTAGAAAGGCGTCGGGGAGCGGTAATCGTTGGCCGCAATTACGTTTGAAAGGGTTGGTTTCAAAATGTAAGCCGCTGTGCACGCATGTTCAACAGACCTCATCTCCACCTCTTCCTCGGAAGTACTGCTTTTTTTTTTCCCGCCCTCCTCGAAAGGCACTTTTCAACCGTGTTCAACGCGTGTTATCTCGGAGTAACGAAGAAAAGGACAACGAAGGAGTATCAGCACGTTTCTGACGCACCTGCGTAAACCAGACTCGGAACTGGAAACAGGTGTGTTTCAATGCATAGGTGTGCACCTGACGAAGTGCACCTGGCAGGCATATCCGGGTCCTGCGAGCACTGTTCCCTCTGCTCTCTTGCTGTACTGAATGACATCGCGAAACGCTCGGCCCTGCATGCAGTCTGTAAGCTGTCAAGTTCCTCACACAACTTTCAGGAGGATATCTGAGAAGTATAAACCTTTGTTCAGACTTTGCTTTCATTTCCTGCTCGGACAAAAAAGAAAAAAGGGGGAGGTGTTGCTGGGGGAGGCGAGACCATCGCCACCTGCTATATTCATTTTCTAAAAGGAGGTGGGAGGATGCCCCTTCACCTGTGCCAACCACCATCCGAGGTTGACTGTGAAAGCCAACGTGTCTAAAGCACAGAATGATGCATTTCCTTCACGAATACTAATTTTGACTTGCTCCTCGTGTTCGCCCTCTTGCTCCAGGGAGGCGCGAGTGCTTTTGTAGATAAGCTTAGTACTGTGAAATTTCGGATTCACTTCTACCCTTCAAAGTACCCTCCCAGGTAGATTATCTGCCATCTACCCATTCCTTTTCTTTCGAAAAAGAATATCGTAATGGCCAATTTTACTGCAACGAAAACTCGGAGGGAAAATAGGACCCATTCCTCTATTTTCCTGACTCCGGCAGACTCGGCAAATACGCAAAAATATACAGCTCACAGATCTCTGTGGGGAACCACTGTTCCAGGAACAAGTTCTAAACCACGAAACTTCTGGAAACCTTTAGTAGCATAAAACCCGTGTCCATAAAAGTGCGATTAATTAAACTACTCTTCACGACACGTTCGCCCACAGCTAACTAGCTTTCCGCCCGAGTAACGGCGTAGATCTCCCGCTGAAAGAAGGAGCGACTCACCTTGACTGGACAGACTAGCGCAGTCTCCCTCGCAGACCTTCTGGAATGGAACGATGCAGCTGCTGGCGGTTTCAAGGCGTCCCAACAGTAATCCCAAAGTTGCTCTCGACGAACACCAAAAACACCCAGCGGCGAATCGGCAAAGCACACCTCCAGCAGCGAAAAAGGAAACAACACGGACACATACGCGCTCTGTTATTCGAGAAGCGGCCCAGGAAAATTACCGCGCTTTGCTTTAACGTTAATGAACAATCACAGTTGCACGAGCAATACTCCAACGGCCGCGGCCTGTAGCGCGAACCGACCGGACACCCTCCTCGGCCAACGAGCGCACCGCTACACTCGCACGCCGCGCCAGACTCGACTACAGCGGCGGCACGTTCTTGAACGACGTTGCTGCCGCCGACCACGCCACCGATTCAAGAGCGCTCGCGCGACGGCGACACAATCGGCGGAGGAGAAGGAGAGAGAAGGAGCCGCTGCTACCCTCCCGTCGTTCTCTTCCTCTTTCCACCCCCTTCGACCACTCCTCCTTTTCGATCTCTCCCCTTTTCTCGGCACCCTCCTCGCCTGCACATCGTCTAGATCGCGCTTGATCCTTTCCTGGTCGGATTCGACTCGTGAGGCTGCGATGTCGACATGCGATGTGAGGTGCAGTCAAGGTGAAAATAATATAGAGAGGGGAAAAGCAAGCAAAAAGAAAAATCTCTGTGGCTACTTTTAGTCAAAAAATGGCAATAACTTATGTTCAAACTTGCAACAGGTTTAGAGCAATATACCTAACTGCATTTATAGGTCGGGAAGTCGCGCAGTGTATTTTTCAAATGTACCGTCTTTGCCAAAAGTAACCAGGCTGCGGGTTTCGCTTCTAGGTCGAGTAGTGAAGAGTTCGTACCACTTCTGAAGCTGTAAATCCTGCAAAGTAAAGGCGAGCTTCTGTCCTCGCTTATTATTAAGTTGTGATCCTCTGGGAAGCCATGGTGGCTTTAGAATGCAAGCGAGAAGCAAAACATGCACCCTGGTTGCTTTTGGCAAAGACGGTACGTTATTCATTTTTTCATAGCCTATCATGAGCACTTGTTAGACAAAAGAAACTAGGAACTCGTCCTTCTAAGCGCATGGTTTGCGTGTATGTGTACGGAAGCAAAACTGTGGAGACTTTTGTAACTGAGGCAAACGCATTGCGAAAACATAAAGGGCATTTTTCTACGTCATGTAATTGTTACTCCAAAGTTGCATTGAATGTCGTTAAGACAGGCGCCCGATTTTCGGAGAAGGCGAAAAGCAAGGCGCCCGTGCGCTGTCCGATGTTAGTGCACGTTAGAGAACCAATTTCCGGAGCCCATCCCGACACCGTCTCTCGTAGCCTATAAGTCGATTTGGGACATTAAACCCATAAACCAAACCAATTACCAAATGTCTTTAAGATTTAAAAGAAATAAAAGACTGAGAACAAATAAACAAGTAAAAGTCGTTTATTATTTTAGTCGTAACGCGACAGTCTACAGCGATGTTATCATACCTGCGTGACCACCAACAGATGCGCAGGTGAGAAGGTTGGTCAATGCAAATTTCCATTTCCATTCACTATTTTGTTATTTTCAACAGCGCAACGGCGAATGATGCGTACTGCCTCGGTTATCACCATGTTCAAACCGGCGCAGACAGCGATAAAGGTTAAGAGATTACAATGAAATCGTGCCATGTCTACTGAGGAAATTTAGAGAAGAAATAGGAAAGCATATCGAGCTTTGCGCAAGGTAGCGTATAATAGGTATAGACTTATTTTCTCTCTCTGTTTTGAGGCAGCGCTAGGGGGTCAATAGGTTCTCGTCGTAGCGCCGTAGAAATTCACGCATCCGAGTGCTGGATGCGGTTAATTTAAACGCAGAAAAGATTGAACTCGTCCCCAATTCCTCGCTGCCCTGTCGCCAACTCTGAGACGGATGTATAGGATAGCCCCGCCGCGGTGGCGCAGTGGTTAGGGCTCCCGACTACTGTGCCAAAAGATGCGGGATCGAATCCTGGCCGCGGCGGCCGCTTCAATGGAGGCGAAAAGCAAGGCGCCTGTGTGCTGTGCGATGTCAGTGTACGTTAAAGAACCCCAGGTGGTGGAAATTTGCAGAGTCCTCCACTACGGCGTCTCTCATAGCCTGGGTCGCTTCAGGACGTTGAACTTTATAAACTTAACTAGTATAGCCTTTAAACAAATGCGTGCTAAACGTAAAAGCTCTGTTTAAAAATTGGTTTGCAGCCAATGACCGCACTATTGTTCCTTTCTCGAACATTTTGCGCGCGTTTCAAATGCCGCTTCCTATATCGTTCATCAGAAAACAATACTTCTATTTAGCTTTGCGACAGAGTAGAGATACTGATGGGTATCAGTAAATGCGGGGTAGGTTGCAAAATAAATTGATAATTGCTGTTGGAATCCACATTACTTTAAGATGAAAAGTTACTGAGCCTTCTCATACTATTTGCAGTTCAAGACGCCGATAGGCACCTCGATCGCGGATGGCTCACATGTCAAGCATTTCCTCCATGTTTCTTCCTTTTATTGCACATCACCGTGATTAATTTCTAAGGACACTTCTAAAATTTTCTGCGCACAGGAAAATAAAACACACTTTTCACTCATTTAGTCACTCATCAATATTCCAGACTAAATTCCCAGTTCCTTTAGCAAGTCGGTTTCCTGTTTGAAGTTTCATAGCGCAACAAGCCAAGGGACAAGACACAAGAGTCCCTTTATGTGCTATCATATAAATTACCCACCAGTCGGAACCCTCCCCTTTTCCTGTCCCCTGCTTTCAACTACGCCAGCGCAAAATATTTTCGAGTATGACGGCCTCAGCCGTAGTTAGCATGGGCTGTTTTTCATCTGTTGACGAAAACATCATTTCGAAAGGCTGCTCGCCATTCATCATGCATATGCAAGCTAGACGACGCTCCGGCAGGCTGGATAGGTGAAGAAAGCGAGAATACTCAATGCAAGGTTTGGCTAGCAGATTGCTGTGAATTGATCCTTTGTCGACTGATGTATAGTAACCGCGCAGAGACCGAGAAAAGGCTTAGTGCTGCGAACTAACGCATGCCTCGTCGCTTGCGTGTGCGGATACGCAGATGGTGCACGGTCGGCATGTTTGCCGCGCGCTTGCCCTCTTTACACGAGTCCCTCACCAGATCCGAATGGGTGAATGAATGCCCTTCGTGCTTCTAATTTGTCGCACTCTTTGTTGCTTTGAGGGAGCTCCCTATGAATAGAACGAGGGCGCCGACAGACGCCCCAGTTGAGTGCACACATAACGGCGTAAAAAAAGTGGAAACAAAACGTTGCAAGCGATTACATAGAAAGCGTATGACGAGCTCAGTCTCGTATGAAGTCGAAGTACGCGACAAGAACTGGAAGTTATTTTCCATATGCATAAAGGAGGAGGGCACTAGCTTATGCAAGGAAATAAACTTATTATTTATAACCAATTTAATAAATCCTTATCCTTTCATCTGGAAACCACGCATTTGCCTGCACTCAGTGTGCGTAATACGCTCGCAGAATTGGATTGCATTAAAGTAGTAACCGCATACCATTTAAATGGGAAACACCAATTGTAGCGATGTGAATGTCGATGCCGATTTAGTAAGTGGTTTGGCCGCCATGTCGCTGCATCGGACTCTTTTTCATGCTTGCATATAATGAACCGAGCGAACCTTCAGGCTTATATAAGTCAGATCAACGGGATCGAAACTAACTGCATGACGGCATTGTCTCATCTCACCGCGGTGCAATAGCAGAATTGAGCCGAGAATGCAGTGCTTTCCCACAGTTCATAATCTTGAGTCGACACGCGTGATAACGCCGGCTCAAAATTGCTCACTTTAGAACATTCATAGCGAAGCTGTTGTGGCAACTGTGTGTGGAAGTTGAATTATCGGGGTGGCGCAATTAATATGCGCTGAAATATTCCGAACGTCAAACTAAATTTCAGCCGATATGTTCAGCGACAATTCGTTTCGTTTTTGCTGATACATTATACAAATCGGAAGTATCTTCGTCTTTTTGTTTTCAAACTTCCTTTCCCTCCCTCTTTCGCGTCAGAGCAACACAAAATTGTGCGTATCGCCTTAATAATACATGCAGCCAGAGCCTACGACATGGATTACGTTCGTATAATCCTGCGTAACATTCTTTCGTCCCGCTTTTTGTTTTCCGTAACGAAAAAGCACGAAAAGAAATAAGGCAGCGGTCACCGGCAAGCCGTCACTCGTGCGGCCAACTTACGCAATCCCTCACTCACCACTTTAGTCAGTATCCACTCAGCAGCCTTATCAATCCTCGCGAAGGCGATTTACAGCTGGCCACGTTCTCTAGGGCAGGTGCTCACTTGCCTACCTAATAAGGAAGCGTGAATCATCGCCGCAGGTGCTTTCATTGTCTTCCCTCTCGTTTAAGGGCTGGGCGCGCAAGCTAGATAATGAATCGAGTTAGGTCTCTTTTGGGGCACGAAAGAAAGAAATTGCGCGCGCTCTCTTTCTTGACGCCAACGCGCTCTGAATACAATCGAGATGAATGCTAGGCGGTGTGCGGCGGCTGTTCATTTGTATGCAGAGACTGTTAACAGCTCAACGGACGTCGGCTAGCTGAGTATTAGGTATACGGAGCGACATACGGCGAGCGCGGTTTGAGTTGTGCACGAGCTGCTTCTGTGACGAGGATTTCCTGGAGGTGTTGAAATGCGGCATCGCTTTTTTGTTTTGTTTTTTCTGCGTAGATAGTGTTTACTAAACACTGACGTCGTGTTTTCCAGTACAGGATGCAACCATCCGCGATTAAGTTTATCTTAAAAGACGTCGTTATACAGGGTTCGTATTAAAGTGAAAAGAAAAAAAAAAGACGCATTGAACGATAGAAAATATGTAATGCATCCCATATGGGACGGCCTTCCTGTAGTGAGCTGAGGCTAATGATGCTTACGATGAAAAGCTTGGCGCTCTTTTAGTTTAAGTAGACATGAAGATTCACAGCTATTAACATCTTTATTGAACGAATCCATCAGATTTTCTCTAATACGTTTGATAAAGAAACAGCTCGCTTTTTTCCACTCTGCAGGCTTAATTGTATTGTAAACCAACGGCGACAGAGAACGATACAGGGCACTAGAACAATTTTTCGACAGTTTCAGCATAGCTAGGGTTCAATAGCCTTTAATCCTGTTGATCTTAAAGTTATACCCCTCTCTGAAATGTCATTGCCTAGACGGCAAAGTAAATAGCTCAATAAAAAACGAAATCAAAGATAAAGTAGTTAATATTTTTCTTGCCACATTTTAACCTTTTCTTACTCAGAATGTAGTTTATGCTGTTTAATATGGACTTATTATAGCTATGAGAGAGAAATACACGATGAGGACAGTGTTTTAAGAGTTTTTTATTATTACTTAAATATCCTCCATTTACTTGCAACAGGGCACACCACAGTAGATGATTATATATATATATATATATATATATATATATATATATATATATATATATATATATGTATATATATATATTAACCAGTCTTGAAATGTATTTCCTTCTTTCAACTTAGTTGCCTAAGCTGCGCATATTAAAGATATCGTGAAAGCCAATATCGCCGCCAATGTTTTGTCAAAACCTTTGCTGATCTAGCCAGAAAGCGATACGCATCAGACATTTTACGCTTTGCATCACGTTTTGTGACACTATGCGGGTCTCGATAAAGTTAATCTTTCTCTGCGCTCAGCGAGGAAGTTAAAAGTAATTCTTTTTTTTTTTGTGTGTGTCACGTCCATTTAATGTACATGCACTCACATTTGGCTCTTAAGATCGTTTGTATGACGCAGGGTGTTGTTTTGAACAAGTTGGCCTTTTCTTATCTCTTTTTTTTTTTTGTTTCGCCCTAAGGTAACGTTCCCTTTCTTGCATCGCCTTGAGCGAACTTTGAACTCGAAGGGTATTTTTCGTTATCGTTTCCATCTCCCATGTCGACCGAAAAACGCAAGTGAAGAATTAATTCTCAGATATAATTCCTGTAGCTTTCCGTTCACAAGCGTGGCAGTGAGCCAAATGCTCCTCACGTCTACAAGGGGATTTCCAGAACCTTAAAACGGTCGTCTCAGCGCTCTTAATAAACAGTGCGCAAGTGGAAAGATTCACGGTGCGGTCTCCGAATAACATCGAATGCGCTGTTAAATTCTTCACTGAGTGAGTGAGTGAGTGAGTGAGTGAGTGAGTGAGTGAGTGAGTGAGTGAGTGAGTGAGTGAGTGAGTGACAAAAACAGCAGCAAAGATAGGTCAATGCTGTTTTTGCGCTGTGTCATCAGAACTGCAATCCCTTTTCTCTTCAACACGCTACGCTTTAAATGAGGTTGGCTTAAGCGCAAAAAAAAAAAAAATAATAATTTTTTGAATTTGGTATCGCGTGGCTGTGTAGCTAAGCTAGAAAAACAAGGTCAAGGTCGTAGTGCGTACATTTTGCCCGAGGCTACCGTACTGTGCGACAGTTTCCACATCGTCATCCGCCACCATCACCCTGCTTCGTGTACGTGACGACCTGGAAAGTCCACCGCGGCCAGCCACACTTGGTGTCCGCGCACTTGGGTCAGTGACAACGAGTGGAAAAAGAGGAGCAATGGTGCGAACGAACCGAATCGGTCCTTGCTCCCTTTCTCTACTCTCTCTCACCCCCTCTCTCAAACACCCGCTCAGAAAGACGACGGGGAATGAGGTGCCGAACCACAACACTTACGCATCACCTCAGACGCGAATGGACCGCAGGACGACGGTGTCCATTGGCCTAAAAAAGGGCACCACAGTCGATGGTCGAACAGCGTGCGTGAGAGGTCGTTTCTTCTTCGCTCTTTGTGTGTTTGTGGGTATACGTGTCTGCGTGCGTCTGTGTTCGCTTGTGTGAACGTGTGTGTACTAGCAGTGGTCTATTTAGCGGGCACAGAGAATCCGTTGTATTTAGTGCGCGTGTACATAACGCAACATCGAGTGGTGTGTATAGCCTTGTCCTACGTACGCGCAATAGAAAAACGTCCCACGCCTCTAGAGAGGCTGCAAAGAGCATAAAAAGTGTAAAGTAAGAATGAAGCGATGAACACAAATCCACAAAAATGATCGAGTAAAAACGGGAAGTCGGACTGCGAACAATCGTCCTACGCGCGAGAAGATAGAAAAAATAAATAACACGCTGAAGAAATCAGCAAGAAAACGAGGGTACAGACACAGAGCGACCGAAATAAGGTTACAATGGTGTTTTTCGTATTTTCTCTCAAATTTTCTCTAGAAGGTAGAGGCAAGAAAAAGTAACGGGTCTTGCTTCATCTTTGGAGCTACTTCTTCGGACCTTCTGCCGCCCCCGAATGTGTGTTTTCTTCTCGTGAGTATAGGAATCCACGAAAAAAAGAAGGGGGAGGAGGGGAGACGAACTTCGAAAATGGAGCAGAAGAAAAACCGGACACGTTCAGTTCTGTCCCACAGATATTGGAGCGAGACGAAGGGGATGCGATGCGCACAACAACAGACGCGCGCACTGCGCTATAAAAGAAGGAGAATAACCCACAATTCCGCAAACAACGCACGCACGTGCCCGAAAATCAAAACGCACGCTCGTGCTAAGCATTTACTTTGTTGCTCAACGTCCGGTTGCACTCACGGATGTGTACACAGTACGTGTCCTTAAATTCATATGAAACGCAACTGTCGAAATTCTAAACATCAAAGAAGAGAGGAAAGTCACATAAATGGGGTCAGCGTAAGCGGGGGGAGAAAGGCCGTGTAAGTGTGAGCTGAATGCGATAGCATTTGTGGACCGTAACAACAGATGTTCAGAGAGTGTTCGGCTTCTCCTTTTGGGCACGCATACACACGAAGGAATGCTGAGCGCGCGGTATGGGATCCGAATTCGGCTAATGTTACACGCTGGGGTATTCTTATATGGGGGCTTTCATATTACAAAGCGGCGACGGTATATGGTTGACCTGCTTCCATTATGGTTCCTTGTACGCACCCTTGGGCACATACGGACCCGATTCGCTCAACTTCAACCGATAATATACGGTTCGTTCGATATCTCACTTGAATGATATGTTCAAAGTTATAGATGTTAAATACGAAAGGGTGAAACTGATGTACTTTGTAAGAGTGGATTGCATAAGAGATAGGTTAATCGTTAACTAAGCCGTCTAAAGATAAAACTCATTAAAGCCACAAAGGTGGTGAAATACTCCGACCAGGCGATCTACGCCTTTAAGTAGTGAGCTACTTAAACTCATCACGAATGTGTCCGTCCGAGGCCCAAATGACAACGTGATCCGCAAACACATCAGAAAGCGTACGCACGTGCGTGTTTTTTGTGCGTGCGTGTGGGCGCAGTTCTCAGTCCTTACGCAGCTATAAGTCTATCTGGTCTCTGAGCTGTATACATACTTGCGTATTACAGATCCTGAGAGCTGCGATAAGGGCAGCGAACTATAAATACGCAACACTAAAACTCCCTAATGTCGTGGTACAGATGTGAATGCTGGCAAACTGACGTACTTCATTCAGCCTATTCGGCGAAGCGCTCAACCTGCGCAGAGCGCGCCAAGCGTGTCTGAAAGGGGAAGTCCAGCAAACAGAGCGTGTAAACGACAGCTCACGCCACTTTTCTATAGCTTGCGCAGTAGCTCCGACACTGTTGACAGCGGTGGCATCACCAGTCACTTACAGTGTGTGCTTCTTTTTTTTTTTTTTTTCGTTATAGGCGTGCACTCAGGCGTATGTGCGCACCGAGGATGGCAGTCTGCGGATAAGAAAGAAACGCGTGTATTTGAAGCAATCGTTTTCGCGATAAGTCTATATGAACCGAGATGGCGTCATAACTTCAACTGCGAGGGGTACATTTTAATTCAATACTGTGCAACATAAGATGGAAACCGCATCGGTCTTTATGCGTGCTCTGTTGTACGGCGGTGCTGCACTGAATTCATGGCGTTTGTGGCATGGAACCGCCTCGGACGACCGGCGGAAGCATTTCGTAAAAACGACTAAGTTCAAGAAAACCTAGTCAACTTTGGGGAGTTTCTTAAACAAAATACAAAAACACTTCACGTGTGCGACGGCCTGTGTGTGTGTGTCCTCTCGTTCTCAGTCCCCCGTCTTGTGTGGGCTACAGCTTGGAAGTATGAACCAACAAGCCCAAATTTCCACATTATTGAAGTATATTGCTGAGTCTGTCCTGCAGCGTATACCCAAAGGATTGCGAGGGGCCGATTCAGGCTTCAGTTCCGGTCTAAGAAGTGGGCTGAGTCGGGCTGGTTGGTTCATGTTGGACGGAACAACGAAAACAGCGTTGACGCGTACCTGCCTTTTCTTCCTCGTCCTGTCTGTCAGCGCTTTTTTTTTTTTTTTTTTGTTGTTGTTGTTCCGTCAGTTCAGGTACATAGGGCGGCGGCTGCCGAAACAGAGGGGGCGAGAGATTGAGATATTTATTTACTTGGTGGCGAAATGAAAATGCACTGAAGCTGAGCACTGGTTCTCTTTTTAAAAGGGTTGCCTCTCTCTAGGTCATTTAGTGGGAGAATTCAGTTCATTCAGAAATATCCAATCACCTTGATTTGGTGAAGTGGAGTCTTCATAAACCGTCCGCCGGAAATGTCCGCCAAATCACTCTCTCCTCTTTCAGCCAGATGCTGATCTGGCAACGATGATGACATAGAGAGGTACAGTCGTTGCCCAAGGTCGGACACAGCGTGCCACCGGCGTATTCTGACGCTGTCCACAACACGTGGTGCCATGTCATCGCTTCTTGGGTGATTCATAAAGCAACAGCTTCTCTGTCGGCGGGCAGAGAAATATCTCGGCAACAGCACTTTTCCAGGAATCCGTCGCTGCTATGATAAGTCATAATACTCTGCTCCCACTTCGAACTTTTAGTCAATCAATCTGTTAGCCGTTCAGGTCAGCTTTGGTAGAGCAAGTGCACTGGACAGGAGCATCAATTCTGCTCACGCTAACATGGGCGAATGCTTCTTTCCCTATGAACTTTCGGTGCTTGGGTGAATAGTAGTGACTAATAATTAGTTACGGAGTTAAAACGTACGCCTTCTTAGGCGCTTACACTTCATAAATTGTACTTTAAAACGGGCGAATGAACCTGTCGAAATTATAGAAACAAGTATAATGAATGGGCTTTTAGCTCTAGATAAACAGTAATTTTAGCTTTCTGGTGAATCATATCACACCGAACAACACGAAGCATGGTTATTCATTATTCTTGGGTTCAGGCGATACGCGACCGCTTTACCTATATGATTTGTGCTGAATGCAACAATTGGCAAGATTTTTCAATTAGAGCAATGGAGCCCGATCCACACTCGCAAATGATATGGTGCGCATAGAAAAGGTTGTATCACAACCAAAGCATTTGTAATTAATCTGCCTGCTCCTAATTCGAGAAAAAAAAAACGCGATAGGAAGAGGAGTGGGAGAATCAGCGGTTTTTGCGCCATCCATGCATAAACACGACAAAGGGCTTCGTGCCAAACACGTTATGAGCCCGTGCCCGCGTGCAGGGACTTAAATACAACACCGTTTCACAAACTCATGCCGTCTGTTGGGTAGGGCAGCTTCTTAACGCCGATACGTGAACACTCGCTGTACTTCGGAAAAGCAACGAGGAACGCTGCAAACGCCTTCGAGCTGCTTATGTCCTGTGCGACACGGTATATCTGGCGTCGTTGTCGGATGCGCGCTCCGAAACGCTTTCGTTCGTGGTGCCGTTCGTGGTGCCGTTCGTGGTGCTTCGTGTACAAGCGTCCTTGTTCTCGAAGGTCGCGTCCCATTAAAAAAAAATAAATAAAGAAAACCACGCAGGCATGAATTAAGAAATGGTAGTAATAATATAGACAAATGAAAACGACAAACGGAGATGATGGGAAGCGCAGAAAGCATTCAGAGCCGTCCGTATGTGCTCTTCGCTTCAGGCATGGAAGACAGCTATTTCTGGGAGCCGGGACTGCTTGCACTTAAATTGCCTGACACTGGGGCAACACCGCTGCCGAGCCTTGGTCGCGCACGGTAAATTTACTCTTTTAGACTCGGTGTTTAATTTCTAAAGTTGCGGGACGCGGGTGCAAGCCGAGGGTTGGAAAGACAGTTTGAAGCAGCCCTTTCCAGATAGCGTCACGAGCAACGGCTTAAAATTTTGGAGAAAGATGGGAGGACTAGAGCCTAGGCTGCCTAGATGTGCGCGCTCCCCTCCGCCTCCGGAAGGGAGCGCACATCGAGGCACCCTACTAGGGCTGTTCTGTGACTGCCATCTTGGAACAATGCGCTCGAAATCGTAGCGTTCCGCACATCTATATTTTACTGATGCAGCCGAAGAGGATAAAAATTGATGCTCAGACAGGCGTTTAGGTTTGGTGATTACATATCCTATGTGATGTTAAGAAGATAGTGAGAGACCGGAAAGCGTGGCGTGACATGGTCCATGGGGTCACGAAGAGTCGGACACGACTGAACGCCTGAACTGAACTGATTACATATCATTTCAACGCAGCTATTAAGAGGGGAGAAAAGAAAGAAAAGAAAAAGAACAAAAATAATCTAAAATTAGAACTTCTTCGAAGTGAATGAGGCAAAATCAAATGCAGGACCTTCAATTCTTTCCTAGGTGGAAGAAGTGATGGTTCAGGATGAAGTTCTCCGTACTGTTACCGCTCTGAAACGAATAAAAACAAAAATGTTTGTCTGGTTTGGCTTCATATAGGCCGAAGTAGTGAGGTCTCAAAATAGGGCACAAATATTGCTCTGCTCCTGTGCTATTCTCCTGAACTTCACCCCGCCAATACCTGAGCAGTGGAAACAAACGAGAACCATTCGACACCGGACAAACGTCATGTAAGTTTCCCGCTCGAGGCGGTCGTATGCGTCGGAAGAAGCCGCGAACAGAACGCGCTTCCGTGAATCCAGTTTACACGCGTAGCCTTGGCGAGAGGAGTTTTCTACGCAACACACGCATAACACATTACTCGCGGTGCGTCATCGCGATAGAGAAAGGAAATGATCGGCAGGGAAAAAAGAAGAAATCAGGTGAGTAGACACGGACGCCCAGGTCATGAAACAAAAAAGAAGCTTCCTTTTTGTTCGTTTCTTTCAATCCCCGCAGGAAAGTATGGAGGAAAAAAAAAAAAGAAACAGGTAAGAGCGGATGCATGCAGCGTCGTTTCTAATTCTCACAACGGAAGCACATCAACTGTTAAACAAAACAGTAAGGAGTACGTGTTACTGTCTTCACCGCGAAGGAGGTCACATCTTCGACACAGCCCGAGGAGAAGCACCTGAGAGACAACCCGTTCGGCCGAAGGTATCGGCGGAAGCGGCCGCAGCAGCGTTCGCATGGTTCCATCCGGAAACGCTGCGGGATTCCCCTGTCACCCGTCCGGTCACGCGTCATCCCACCTTCGGCAGGTGCTAATGGGGTACTCCGACAATGCGGAGTCCGTCAAATGCCAAGTTGTAAGAAAAAAAAAGAATTTGGGGAATTCTTCAAGCAGGGTAGCAGCGCTGTTGTGCAAGACCAGTATTGGACCAAGAAATAACTATTTTAACATGAAAATAAAATAATGAGTAGGACTTGCATTTTTCTTTCCTTAACGCGGCCAAATCAAGCGCACGTGTCTGAGATGTTCACTTTAATTTTACAGGCGCTTTATCCTTTTTTTTTTTCAACGTGGCGGTACGATAAGCTCGGGCGACTCACTGAAGCGCACTGGTCTAGAGAGTTTTAGCATAGCCCAATGCGGATACATTACTGCCTTCCGCTTCTGTGGGGAGCCATCTGCGCATGCACTGATGGCTACAAGGCACGCATGCCTGCAACAGCTCAGACGCCCCTGGATGTCAGGAGGAGAGGCAAGAGGGGCTATAAATTTCCCTTTTTTTTATTTCACTTTTGAAAGACCCCTAGGTCAAGGGGCTCGACCTTTTGATGCCATAAAAATACGTCACTGGCAGCGCAGTTGCAACGAATAAAGCAAAGCCGTGAACATGGCATGTCTAGTAGTTTGACGAGGACGGCCCACCATGCGAGACACTCCGGGCAGGGTGCGTGGGTTTCTAATTTTTTTTTTTATTGGGTACCTGTAGCTAAACTCGGAGATCTAACCAGCCACGTCACTTTTGACACGCGACCTGGAGGACACGCGCACTCCTCGCGCACGCAATGCGCTGCCTTGTAAGCCGACGGACAGCCTTCATCGGAATTCCCCTGAGATGATAATCTCCCCTATCCCCCCTCCTCGAAGAAAGAAAAAAAAATGAAGAGAGGGCAGAGAAGGAGCTCTTCGGACGGGCCTACAGGACTGCCGTCGAAATGATTTCTTTTATGGAAGATTAACTACCCCAACGCGCACTCAGAGCGAAGCAGAAGGGGTCCTCATTTTTTTTTTTATTTTGCCCGGGATTTTTTCTCTTTATTGCTAAATGTAAAAATTACAAAATAAACAGTACATATATATTTACAAGTTAGCCGGGCCATTTGCCGGCCGTGAAAAACGGAGTCCTTTCAACCTGGGGTTCTTTAACGTGCACTGACATCGCACAGCACACGGGCGACTTGCTTCTCGCCTCCACTGAAAAGCGGCCGCCGGGGCCGGGACTGACATCGCACAGCACACGGGCGACTTGCTTCTCGCCTCCACTGAAAAGCGGCCGCCGGGGCCGGGACTGACATCGCACAGCACACGGGCGACTTGCTTCTTGCCTCCACCGAAAAGCGGCCGCCGGGGCTGGGACTGACATCGCACAGCACACGGGCGAGGCGATAAGCAAAGCGCCCGTGTGCTGCGCGATGTCAGTGCACGTTAAAAAACCCCAGGTGGTTGAAATTTCCGGAGTCCTCCACTACGGCATCCCTCATAGCCTGAGTCGCTTTGGGATGTTAAATCTTACAAACCAAACCAAGTCAAACTTGTGTTAGCTTCCTAAACACCAACTCTCTTTCAGCACCACAGCCTGCATCTTTTAAAACATCTTGGGTTTTAACAATACTCTCAACAAAGTATTCTTACACAGAGCTCGTTCCAGTGTCACAGTTTCAATAATACGTAGCACTGAACCATACAGAGTGCAGTCCCAACAATAATGTGGCATCGTATGGTACTGAATGGGCACAAACGATCAAGAAAGAACCTTATACTTAGCGGTGTAAGAGGAAGCTTCCAAAGAAGAAAAAATATAACTCATATCATGTCAACATGGAGAATGTGCACTCCGAAGGAGCCGCAGTATACAGAACGAACCTTAGGTCTGAAACACCAGGAACAAAATAATATAAACCATAAAAACCGAACCTCGAAGTTTCAGGTTCATCGGTTAAGATGCTTTTAAAGCAATTTTTTTTTTAGTTCCTTATAGAAGGGGACCAGCGCCAATGTTTCCAATTGCCCATTCAAATACGATCTCAATTTAGAGTAGTTCCCTTTATGGCAGACAAGGAAATATAAAATTGGCCTAATGCGTATGGTTCAGCTGATAGTTAGATTGCCTAATTTGAATGAACAGTACTTGCAAGCGGTATGAGACATTAATCCCCAAGCTTTTGTCAGTGCGCACCAGTGTTCCTTTTTTTTTTTTTTTCATTTGCTACCAGCTAGGCTCTCAGTTCTCCAGGCATTAAAGCATATGTTTATGATCGATATTACAAGATTACGATCGATAGTGTGCCACAGCCTTAGCAAAGATCGGGGTCTGTCTTGTGCCTGCCAGGCAGTGGAAGCTATGCGTCCAAGGTACTGATGGTACTTGGATTACGGTTTCAGACGCGATATGTGCTAATGAGCAAAATCAAAACGGACAAAACTCTGGTTATATGGATACCTAAGGATAGGAAAGAGTAATTCATTCGAACATCAATGCGATGCTTGCGCGGGCAAAGATTTCTCTGAAATCGTTTCCCGTAATCTTTGTACACGTACACTGCGTCTCAGGTCGGACTAAGCAATCTTAGAAAACATGCAAATTATATTGGCGTCCTGAGACGGATCTGCCCGGCAAGTACCTGACGCATCCAGCAGTTAAAGCGGTGAGGTAATACAGAAAATATGCCTTTCAAATCGAGGCAAACACACGCTGATCATCTCTGATGAGGTGCGCTCGGTATCGCTTCATCAGTCAGGATTTGTGACGCAACTCACGAGGAGGAAGTCTTTAATTATATACGGCAACACATTAAATAAAGCTTTGAGTTTCTGACTATGCTTGTTTTCCGTGTGTTGTATTTTGTTATTCCTGGTGTTCGAGCGAAAGCGAACTAGAATTTTCGAAAATAGCCTTTTTAAGATTTCGAGGTGGCTCGTGCGGCGCTATAGTAGCAGTTTTGTCAGGCAACAAAAAATAGACGAATTTTCCTAAATAGTAAGCCGAATATCAAAATTCCAATAGTTAATCTTTTCGCAACTACACCAAGGGGTCGGGTTGAAATGAATAATTTATAGCCATCCGATAGTCAGAACCATAATCCTTCATAGAATTTCGAGAATGCTACTACCGCGGGTGCTATGGCGAAGCAAGGATTCGCCGCCGCGCACCCCCTTTAAAAAAAAAAAAAAAAAGTTCCCGTCACCAGCGGCGAGATCGCGGAAAGGACCGGGTAGGTCACGTGGCAGGCATCCAAGAGAGGGATGTAGTGACTGGTGTTTCGCAGCGCGCGTGTTTCGAAAAGGGCGCGCAGTGGTTGAAATTCGTTCAGCCACTCAGCCGATGAATTTCGCGCTTTATAAGTTTTAACAATTGGTACCGCTAGTACTGGCGGCCAGCTACAAATCTCAATTTTATTCAAGCATCTAAGTTAAATAGTAAAATATGCTATTAGAATTTGGCTAAAACCACTAAGAAGTTAGCATGATTCGTCCGTTTTCTGATGCCAGCCAAAGATGGCACTGAAGCTTGTGGGGGTTCGTACTATAGGCCGTCGAGCCTCGTCAGAGGCCTTGGCCGCAAACACCGCGCTCCCGCGATCGCACGCCACGGGCAGCCTTTCTCACGGCCGCAAAGTGGTAATGCGAAGTACGACACAACGCAGAACAGGACTTTGCCCGGAACCAGATATTTATTGGGTCTTCCCAAAAATGCCACGACGTAGGCCGGCATAACCCGCGTCCAGTATCCCCGCCCCAAGAATACCCCAAAGACTTCATCATCATCATCATCCTCGGAAGAGAAGGAATACTTTTGTCTCCTTCATCCTCCACAGCGCGCGTTGTTTCGGAGGGATGCGCGGTTCTCCACGATCGCTACACTCCTCCTCCCTAAAGACCGAACGTCACCTGAATTTAGGCGACGGTGACCGGCAACGACTTCCTTCCCACCTTCTTCCAGCTGAGAGAGCAGGGTGGGGGGATCCGGGCTCGCCTCCCTTTAACCTTCCCAGCAGGTCTATCTCGAGGGCCATCTCATCTTCATCAATGACCAGCTGGTCATCCGCGGGCTCGAGGCAAGGCAGGAGGGTCTCCGGGCTCTGGGCGGCTGGAACGTCCACCCGGAGTATGAGGGAGGCGAATTCAGGGTCTCGAGCCATCCTGGCTCGTACCGCCTCCTGCCTCGTGTCGCAGCGGTCCGAGACGTCCCGGTGGATGGCCGACGCCCTGTAGACGGCCTCGTGTACTACCAGCACGCCACACGTGCCGCAATAGACGGCTCCCGGATCGGAGCCCATCCCCGAAGTCGGGCGCGCCGCCAAGTTTTCCCGCACAGTGCGGCCGCGGAAGACCCGCGGCACCCGATCCAGGGCGAGGTCCGCCGCCACCTGAAGTTGGTCTGACCACGCCGCCACACTTACATACGGTCGTGGCGGCTCGGCACCCTACTGGCACGTCCAGGTGGCCACGGACCGGAACCGCCGTTTCCGTGGTGCAGCCGCCGTCACCGGAGCCCGTCGCGGATACCGCGGCCGCTCCTGTTGTAGCGGCTGCTGCAGCGTCCACTGCGGTTGCGGGTCGTACTGCTGCACCCACTGCGGCCGCGGGCCCCGATGCTGCGGGCCCCATTGCTGCATTCCCCGCTGCTGTGGCCCCGGCCGCCGAGGTCCTCGCTGCTGCGGCCCTTGCTGCGGTACCAGCCGAGACCGTGGCTCCCGGCGCCCTGGTTCTTGACGGCGTTCCGGTGTCCGACGGAGATGCCGTGACTGCTGCTGCTGCGGCGAACTGGCCCCTCCGTCAGCCTGGACCAGGCGGGCTCCGTCCAGTCTCACTGCCTGGCCCAAGCGGCGTTGTTCTTCCAACGACGTTTCGGAACAGACTGGCGTGGCGGGGCGGCCGAACGAATCGCTCCGAGTTCGAACCGCCCTGCCGCGCCCTCTGGGAAACAAATAAGGAATTCCGATTGGTTTTCCCTTGGCGCCTCTAACCAATAGTTGCCTGCCACTTGGCCAGGTCCCTTCGGGAGCAGGTGGAGAGGGGGGACAGCTTGGTAGCGTCTTCGCCACCGTCCGCTTCCCCCCCCCCCCCCCCTTTTGTTTGGGACGAGGGGACATAGCAACAGTACTGCTAGATACGAACCTCCCGTAGCCAGCTGGCTTCCTCACAACCGGTTGCTTACTTGACCGCTCTTCTGAGGGGGCGACGCGTTGTTGTGAGGCTAGTCACCCCGTCAAGGTCGTTTTCGCCTATAGTGGGTGTTCTATGGGCGAGCCTTGGGGGTAGATGGGGGTACTGACCTTTCCTCACGTCTTCACGGAATCGGTGCTGCGGTCCTGCCAGCCACTTCCCGTTGGAAGTACTGCTTAGCTCCCCGACGTGGATCGGCTTGTCAAATCGGCCCGTGTTCGGATCTTTCAGCTTGTAATTCAGCTGCGAGAGCTTCTCAACAACTATGAACGGCCCAATCCACTTAGGCACAAGGCCAGCTGCGAACCCCGTGCTCGCATCGCTCTGCACATGACTATGCTTTAGAACGAAGTCTCCCACTTGAAATTCCAGTTTCGGGTGCGCGCGATCATAGGCAGCCTTCTGGCTAGCCCTGGTGGTGGTGGTAGTGGTTATTTTATTTATATACAAAAGAAAGGAAAAGATGTTTGCCAGCCCCAGTATCTGCTATCTGATATCTGAAGCACCTGAATGGGGCGGCGGAAATAAAGGGATAGCGAGGAAGGGGTAGAGGAAATGAAAGAGGTGAGCGATAGGGAGAAAGAAAAGGATAGGTAAAAATAAGATATATATGCATACTATAGAACAATATACAGTAGTTTGCTTGAGGCCCACCCGCAAATGTCTTAAGTCACTGAGCACTCGGCACATCGGGCGGGCCTCCGCACTAGCTCTGCGTCCATGTAAGTGTTTAAGACGCCCGGAGGTGCACACGGCTTTAGCGCGATTTTGGCTGGCCTCGCTCACTGCTTTTTGCAAGCGATCACGCATGCGCCGCGCGTAGTCGGCTATTGCCGTTTCGCCTGACGAAGCATCCTGCCTTTTGGTCAAAATGATGTCAGTTGGCGTATTTAGTTCCCTCCCGAACATCAGGAAGGCAGGCGTGAAGCGTGTGGAGCGATTCTCGCTTGTTCGCAGTGCAAAGGTGATCGTGTCGAGGTGCTCATCCCAGTCGTTGTGCGTCCGGGCGCATGCCCCGAGTAGTGGCTTCACATCGAGATTGCGGCGCTCGGTCACGTTTGACTGTGGATGATAACCCGTTGTTCACTGCTGCCGTACGCCCATGGCGGCACACGTATCACGAAAAACTTTCGCCGTGAAGTACGAGGCGTTGTCAGTGGTCAGCCTCTCCGGAAACCCGTAGCGGCAGAACAATCCTGAAAGCTTCGTCAGGATCTCTTTCTTTGTGGCGTTTCGCAGCGGATAGAGTTCAGCGATTCCGCTGAAATGACATGTCACCACTAAGGATTAGCCACCAGCGTTCGAAGCCAGTGGACGTATTTCACATCAGCTCCTGTGATTTTCAACTTTCGTGGCGGAATTACGACCTGGAATGACCTGATCGCCATCAAATCGGTCAGGGAAGGTGCTCCGCGCCAGTTTCAGACATTTTCGAACAATCTATGTCCATATTTTCTCACCTTTTGAAGATTTCTTCTTTGTGCCGAGCACATCTCGTCAAGCCTTGCTCACCAAGGGCTCCTCGTACCTTTACCGGTCAGGCCTAGCGCCGCCGGCTGCTCATCGCCCAAACTCCTTGACTGCTTCATGTTTCAAGATGACAGTTGGTGAAGAAGGAGAAGATATTTCACCAGAAGAATTTCACAACGATCCTCGTTGAACCCGTGCGGTGCGGGCCCGGAACAAGCTCTACTCCAACCTGAAGCAAGCCTCGGACAGCGGCGCGTCCGCGTCTGCTGGAGCCTCGACAAGTTCGGACAACCTTGTTTCCGCTCCGAAAGGCAAGACTTCCCCTCCCAAGCTGAAGAGGCATGATCCTATTCCCCGGTTGCCGACATCGGACTACAAGGTTGTTTTCCGACCGGGCGGGGGCTTGAATCTTCGCCTAATCAATGGAGTTGCACTCCTGCCTCTGATCTGTGCCGGGGCAGTAGTCGACTACCACGAAGCCAGAATCAACGACAAGTTGCTCATTAACCCGCACAACAACTCTTTCACGGTGAGGACACCTTCTGAAACTCGTATGAAACATTTTGTCCGCATGCAAGGATTTCGCCTCAACGACCAGATGTACCCCTGAAAGCTTGTGTCGCGGCCCCCGACAACACCGTAAGAGGCATTATTTACGAAGCCGTCTACAATCAGACGCAAGACGAAATCTCCCAAGACCTTGTGGCCCTTAATCAGAGAAAGTCCTTCACCATCGCCGAAGCCCGGCAGCTCGGCAGGACAAAGTCAATTTTAGTCACGTTCATCGACACCACGGAGGTACCGCGTCAACTGAACTTCTACCGCACTATTTATTCTTGCTACCCATTCAAGGAAAAAGTTGAAGCTTGCTTCAACTGTCGGAAGCCTGGACACCGTGCAGACGTCTGTCCCAAGGAGAAGACTGACCTGTGTTTCCGTTGCGGCGTTGCCCATCCACCCAAGCAAACGCCGGGCTGCACGCCAAAGAGCATCTTATGCGGTGAAACCCAATTCACGGGGACCAAACGCTGCAAAGTGCGCTTCAAATGCTCCGGAAGCTTATCCCAAAAATCCACATCGCCGATAACGCTTTCGGACGCTCCACCTCCTGAGACAACTCTCAAGTCGTCTAGACCATCAAGAAGCCGGTTTCGATCGTCTTCGAAGACCCGCAGCCGCTCCAAGACGGGATCCCGCCATGGCCACAGCAGAAGCCGCTCGAGGTCCTTCCCGCCACGCCCGGGCCAAACAGTCCATCGACGAAACAGGTGAGCTGGAGGCCGCCGTCTTCCTCGCTCGAGCGAGAGAACGCGGAGCTTAAAGCTCAGTTAAGAACACAGAGTCAAGAAACCGCCGAGCTTAAACGGCATCTACAACTCCTTTTAAGGCGAGAGCAGTCCCCTGCAGCGTTGCCGACAATGTCGCAAACCCAAGCACCTCCCACCATTTCCAAAACTCCTTCAAACTCTCCCCTCTCCACCTCCTCTTCGCGCGCTACTTCACCTACTCGTGGCGTTCCCGCAAAACGCAAGATAGCGACTGGGGTAGTTCCTTCCGAGCCATCAATGCCGAGCAGACTGCCCTCCTTATGACGGCAATGCATCCCTGGAACGCTCGGTACAACCTTTCCGCGCCGAAACCCAGAACTGGATGACGAACGCCGCAAAACGATTAGAGGCTATTGAGAAGCGTCAAAGTGCTCAAGAAGCCTCGTTTTCTCAAATCCAAACCCAAGTTTGTGAGCTTCTCCCCAGAGGTTGCACTGTACTACCCACCCCTTTAGCTATTACTGATAGAACCCAACATGGCGGCACACCCCAACAGAATTAGCGTGTGGTAGTGGAACTGCAGAGGTTCAACCTCTATAGTCCTCCCAAGAGCCCTCCTGACCCCCTTATTGGCGCAATCAAGAAAGCCCTCACAGCGCGGGAGGATCCCTACTAGTGGTTGGCGACTTCAATGCTAGCCATATACCAGCTGGGATTACCGAAAGAACTGCCGTAAAGGTACGGCAGTTTTGTCCTTCGTTCAGGACGAAGGGCTTTCTATTCTCAACGACACCTCCTATCTCACCCGAATCGGATCTAGCATTCAGCAAGACACAAGCCCAGACTTGAATCTCTCAAAATGCGTTCGAGAAAGCCGCTGGACTAATACCACTCACTCATTAGGCAGTGAGCATTACATTTTATGCACTGAACTCTCCATCTCCTCCCTCACCCCACCCCCCAAACGCAATCAGGCCTGCGTGGTCGATTGGGATCGATTTCGCCGCATCCGGCAAAACGCCCCCGGACACCATTGTGGACCTGGAGGCCTAGGTGTCTTCACTCACACATGATGTGGAGTCGGCGACATCCACTATCCCGGAACCAGAGGACACTTCGGCTGCGGATAGTCGCCTTCTCCACATGTGGGAAGCACATGCCAGCCTTACTCATCCTCGGAAGAGAAGGAATACTTTTGTCCCCTTTATCCTCCGGGGCGCGCGGTGTTTCGGAGGGATGCGCGGTTCTCCACGATCTCTACAAGCTCCAACTAAGAAATCTCTAAATCGCAAAACGCCTATATTTAAAAATTTCGCTTCACCTTCACTGAATCAACCACTCTATCAGAGAAGTACATTTTGTGAACCATTAGTGGAAAATCAATATGGGCGAACTATTGTTTCCAGCGAGACATCGGCTTGAGGTATATTAGATGGTGCGGCATGGCTATAGTGCTCTAGAATTATGGCTGACGAAATGCATCGGCGCGGGAGAACAACGACGAAAACACAACGATAACGCAACGACAGAATGTGCGCCCCTCTCCTGCTCCTTCTCTTTCGTCCTAGTTTTCTCGTGCCGTTTTCTCTGTCTTCATTTCGTCAGTTACTGCTGTTTCTATAACAGCGTTAGCAGCTATCGAATGTATATGGCGTCATATTTCAAGAAAGAGGAAAAATGAGGAAGAGCAAGAGTGAAATATATATGTGAAAAAGTAAGGAGGGACTATTTTAATGCAAAAAAAAAAAAAAGTTTTTTTGGCTGCCTCCAGACTGCATTTGCGAGCCAGACCACATCAGGCAGTTGCATATACTGTCCCGCTGTGAGGTATATGTCGTAATACCAATAACAGTTGATTAATAGTCCGCTGAATTGATGCTTAGTCAGCGACAACTTCGGGATTCAGTCTAAAATTGGCACCCAACTGGTAGTCTCCCGCTGTTTAACCTCCCTCTGTGATCCCGCGACGAGGGGGAGAGCTAGTACAATGACAGGCGTGGCGTGTTTTCTGAAAGGAAAACAAAAAAAGGAAATGGAAAGATCGGGACTGCATGCTTAGTGCTTTGGTTTGTGTTTTGTTGTCTTGGGGGGGGGGGGGGGGTGAGTCGTGACTGCACAACAAAGCATTGCACCGTTCAAACCCTGATCTGCTTTATTACCTTTCAGAGCTCCTCCCCCTCTGAAGTCATTCTCTTTCCCGATGGCATCAGTTAACAATTCCAGAATAAGAGCGGGCTCCTTTGTGAACTTTAATTGGACGTTCACGGTGACAGTGAGCTCTTGCGTTAAAGTGCTCCGGGCGGTCTTGCATTGAGCTTTATCGGAACCTCACGCAGCCATACGTGTACCCTATGCGCGTCTGTTCATTTCATTATATCTACAATTCAACGCCCATTCGCGAAGGGTCCCTTTACATTTCTTTTTTTCATGACTCTCAACAGCGGTGACTGCATGCACGACAAGGTTCTAAACGGGCGCACAAGTGCCTTAAATACCTTTCATTGATTTCCGCTTCCGGTTCGGCTATATTTTGTTTAATCTTGGCTTGACAGCACATAGGGAAAGTCGCCGCGATCTAAGACATGAGCTGACTCCTTATCGCTTTTGCTTCCGTCACTAAACACCTTACAATCAAGTTTTTTTTTTTTTTTTTTTTTTTTTTTTTTTTTTTTTTTTCTGTAGCATACAAATGTTTTTAGATCTACCACGAACGAAGCTCGCGGCGAAGTTGGCTGGCCGAGTGTATCAACCATGCGGTCTCATACTCTGGTATCTACCCTGCCAATGACTTACATGAATTCGACGATGTTTTTAAGTCCTCAGGATGCGTCAAATACCGATAATAGCGCTGTACCCAGCTTCCGGCCAACAAATGGTACCGCATTCAGTCCAATCGTCTGAAGCGCTTCGAACAGAGCGAGATACCGGTATCAATGTGATAAAGACCTTGCGCAAAAATCCCGTGAAAGGGCTCAAAAGTTTCTCATTTCTTGTCGTATAATTTGTATTCGGCTTTTATCATACTCCTGTGCACTGTTCTCTCTTCGCTCATGGCTGTAGACATGAAGCTAGATAGTGGCATGCATGGAGAGCATGCATACGTGATAATTTGAGCACCAGTAAATAAGACCGTATAATTTGAACTTAAGGAACGATACTTGACATGGTTAAAGAGCTCGAAAATTGATAGGCAGTGAAAAAAGGATGACAGAAAACAGCGCGAAAAAGAAAATAAAAGCACACAATTGTGAAAAAGTTGAGAACAACCAAGACAGCATAGTAAAAAGAGAAAGGTAAGAAACAACAAGCTGCGCGTGCGATGGCCAGTTATTCCCGCGAATTCGTAGCCAGCTTAGCAGCATAATTCTGGAATCATAAAGCCATAATTCTGAAAACCAAAACAAGTCGTATGAAAAACCGCCTCTCTTTTGTGCAATATAATTGATGGCTCCGTGCATACGCATCTGCACGCTTTCTTCTGGATGTGGAATACTTTGACCACTTTACGAGACCACCTTGACGCTTATCTGCAGTTTTGTGCGGTCCAGTGTTAGATGGCAGCGCAAGAGGAATCTGAAGCTTAGAGGCCTATAGGTTGCATCCATGCCCCGCTGTGTTTGCCTTTCAATCGTAAACGATTTATTCTGTGCAAGCTCAATATTTAGCAAATTAAGGAAAAGTCTCAAAATCCGATTTTTTTTGCAGGCATGCAGCAAGTTTCTCGAAACAGAGGCGATAAGCCCCCTACTGCTCCATTTTTTCAAATTGTATGCGGATGCAACCTTTTCCTATGTCTGTTTGATTAAAAGAAATCTGGCAATTAGGTGTCTGAAAAAAATAAATCGCTTACGGTATACATCATTCAACAACAAGAGGTGAATTTCATAAACCAGCAACGCCCAGCCCGACAAGAGCACTTGCTCATGACGTACATGGCGCACCCGTTCTAGCTAACTGTAACTTTAATTAATTTTAACTGTAACTGTAATTTCGCGGCAGTTGATACGCTATTACCGTAAGAGATAGCTGCTGTCCTTTTCTGTGCGCCATGATCTTCCCCTGGTTGTTCAGGTGTTTCTTTTTTCAGCCAGCTCATGAAAACACTTGTTGAGTAGCCTCAACAGGAAGACCGCATCCACCCTTGAACAGCTAACCTCATTACTGATGCCAGGTTCAATCCTGCGAGGGCAACACCTCACGGCCTAAGGCCGAAATATAAACTTTCTTGATGATTCTCGGGTGCTGTGAGTCATGTCCTAGAAGCGATCAGAAATCCTAACAGATCCTTTATGAAGCAGATTATCGATGTCAGGGAACTGGATGCATTCGTCCTTGGGTTGTTTCGCAGTAATGTTCAATCCTTTGCTGGACTCCTCGAAGATCTTGGCAACATGCTTAGCCACACTTGAAGTTCGATTGCGCACGAAAATAATGCAATCGTCAACGTAACTAAGAGATCTTATATCATTACTTTATAACTATGATTCGAGTGAAACGTCTATTCGTCCACAGAAAATATCACTGAAAGCAGGTATTACTAGCCGCTCAACATAGACACCAGACCTATGAACTTGAATCTTGTATTTCCGGCCAACAAATATGGCATCCAGGTAACACTAAAAAGCTAATGGGAGACCTTCAATACCTCACCGCACCGCTGCTTCAACCTACCTCACCGCGGTCAAAAAGGACGAATTCATTGATATTCTGCACTAGAAGAACATATAAATGTCAATAAGACGAGCCCTTTACATACAAGTAAAAGACGCAGTAAGACGTCGGTCAAGGACGCAGTATCAGCCACCGAAAACTGCAGATCGCCCATCGAGCTGGAGATAACGAAAGGTTCGATCAGACGCAGCCGTGCAGCTTTTGCATTAAACGGAAATAAATTACATTTCGAGGAACATTCATGCATGCAATCGAACTAGTAGACTCCATAGCTGAGACTGGTTTTGGGATCAGTGAGTGGCCGTTGAACGAACGACCACCCACAGCGCAGTATGTAGGGCTTCTATGCACTTCCTGTGCAAGGCAAGGAAACTCGGGCATGCAAACAGTAGGTAGGATGAGCAGTGAACTACATTTCCACCATCCCACTGGGGTGTCTATGGCACACTAATGCCGATTTCGGCTTCGATTCTGGCAATGGCATTAAATAGCGTTAGATGAAATAATTTTCGTGCCGTTTACGCACCCAACGTGGTCGTAATTGAGCAGCAGCCCTTAATAGCTCGGTGCCTTACATCGCAGGAGTGACGTCACATACAAACGTCAATCAATCAATCAATCAATCAATCAATCAATCAATCAATCAATCAATCAATCAATCAATCAATCAATCAATCAATCAATCAATCAATCAATCAATCAATCAATCAATCAATCAATCAACTGATCAGTTGCCAAGTTATCAGTCCAATATTAGTCATAAATTTTTTAATTTACAGACTGAAACAATCAGTCAGTGAATTAGTCAGTCAGGCAATAAAACAATCAATCAGCATGACCATGATTGCGGTCGGATAAGAAACGCGTGAAGTTACAACCAAGAATTTGCGCAGTACGAGGTACGTGGTGTAAAAACTTTAAAAAACCACTGCTCATATGCCTTTATAGCGATTTCAGAGGAGGACGCAAACGTTTTTATTAGCAGTCGAAATTTAGATGTCCAACACGTTGACAGCCAGGAGGACCATGGTTTTCTGAAAGTCCTCATTGGGATCCTCCTACCAGGCGGGCCAGGTATAGCGTTAAGGGCATTTGGACAGTGCTTGGTGCTGAGGGTGACAGGGCCGAAAAAGAGACAGCGTTCAAATCGGAGTAGGAGGAAGGGTAGTGATGGGGCTGTAAAGGCATGCATTGGTAAATATACCTGCGGGATGAGTCCTGAATCCTGCGGTATGCAAGAGTTAATCTGTGTGCAACGGAGTAACGTTACCTTGATGTAACGTGTAGTGCAGCTTGATGTCCTTCTTGATGGCCACCCCTCGCCGACCGTCGGCGGGCTTGACCATATGATCACTGATAGGTCACATAGTCAAAACTTCCGCGGGCGAGTTGATGGGACAGCTTATTGCCGGTGATCCCCTTATGGTCACTAAAATTCAGCGAAGGATACATCGTGTGGTTGCATTTGCACGAGTTTATCATCTATGTATGGTTGTGTGGAGATCTAAGGAAAATTGTTCTACGATGGAAAGCCCTGAGAGTTCATGCAGACTACGGAATGTAAGAAAGGAGTAAGAAGAAGAAAAGATTGGATATGCATGAATAAAATACGAGGCATTTTAGCGACTAAAGTAGTGAAAGGCGAAAGCCTGAGAAGTCTCATTTTGTCTAGTGTTCCTGCCATCTGCAATCCCACACTTGAACGCGCGCCAAGGAACGCCACGCGACAGGAGCGATAGTGTACCTTCCAAACTCACACTTGCCGGAGAAAGTGTGATAGACACTGCTCCTTTCCTTTCCTGTAAACTAATTATAATTATATGTAGCCCTACAATGAATGCACACAAGAGGCTAACGATTGGAGGCAAATTATATAATAGGAAGGGTACGCTTTCAGAGACCCTCTAATTTTAAGGCGTGGACAAAATGTGTCCCGCTTTTGCGGCGGCTGTCGCGTGGCGTTCCTTGGCGCGCGTTCAAGTGTGGGATTGCAGATGGCAGGAACGCTAGACAAGATGAGGCTTTTCAGGCTTTTAAAGCCTTTCAATATTTTTGTCGCTAAAGTCCCTCGTAATTTTTTTTTCGCGTGGTCTCAGCATCGAGAGAGCGGAGTCAAAGCCTCAAATGAGAAGCGACCACTACGAGGCGTCACCCGCTGCTTGCTCCGCGTTGCCAAACGTATTTCGGCCTGTTTTGAGGTGTCGTTGAGGCATACATCAAATTTCCATCCAGTGCGCGCGAGTCCCACGTCGGCGTCGCCCAGGTTGTTTTGCCGGCGAAATGCACGTGTCTACATATGAGTGCACTTTGAACGTTACCAACATCAACTCCCAAAATGTAATCGCAGTTTTGAAACAAGATCAGAGAGCGCGAGTGCAAATGTCGTTACACTCATTGGCGGCCACTGGATCTTCGAACCTTGTCGCTTGCACTTATTACGGTCCCGCTACATGCCTGAAATTTTTCCTCCATGCGATGGCTTTGGCCCGACCCGGCTCGAGGAGTCGAGATGAGATAGCTGATTTCAGTGGAACGAACTGCGGAGCTTCGTGTGCAATTTTCCGAAGTCAAAAGCGATGGGGATCGCTGATAGTTTCCGCGGAGCGCTTCCTATCTAAAAAGTATCATTTTTAACAACAAGAAAGCAATCGGATACAGAGCGAGCAGTAGTAACCGTTTTCATTTTTGCAATATCGCCTATGCACTGCTTCGTTGATGAAAGTGGAGGAAATGCTGTAGAAAGGCAACGCCGCCCGCCCCCCGCAACAATATCAACTTAAACGATCAAACTCGTCAATAGCGTTTGCATCGGTATAACGGCTAAGTTCGCTCATGACTGGAATCTTATCATAGAAACTCTTTGCCCAGCTATAGAAACGACCCTTTTGCAGTTTTAGACGGGACGTCTGTTGCGCTAATGCATTTATGACTGAAGCCGAGAACAAAAAGAAAAAAAAAAGCAGTCTAATAGAAATCGGAGGAAATTGACTGCGGACGAGGGTTTGCGATAAAAATAAAACGTATGAAAAAAGAAAAATATTCGGGCTCGTCCGGGATTTGAACCCGGGACCTCTCGCACCCTAAGCGAGAATCATACCCCTAGACCAACGAGCCAGCCGTGCGGAGCCGTCCCGCCATAGTGAGATCTAGGATATTTTTAGTAACTTCAATATGATATGCTAATTTGCATGCAGGATTTTTCATTATTCTAGTTTTCTGAGTTGCAAAGCGTCCAGTTATCTATGAGTGACACGACAGTCAAACAAATTTTACTCCAGTAGAAGGTCATACCTTAAAAAGTCAAGGTCAACGACATCTGTCAGTGTCGATGACATATGTACTGAAGGGGAGCAAGGGAGCATTGTAAAGTGCGAGTCATTATGGTAAACACGTATTTCGCATTACGTTGAAAAAGTCTGGTTTTGTTGGACAGACAGAGGGTGAACAAAATAAACAAGCAAATAAGGAAAGACCCTTCCTCCGACCGCGGAGATGTGAAAGTGTCTTGTAAAGTTAACTAAGATCGCATGAGCTGATTTTTGCAGGTCCGGATTAAAAATAATGGGGGGCATGTCCCCCCCCCCCCCTTTTGTTTTCCTTCTGGCGGTCCCTCCTCATTTCCATATTGTACTTGTACAATATGCCCCGTTTCATTGTACTGCAACGAAGTAAAAAAAAAAAAAAAGAACAAGTTGTGATCATTGTGATTACTGCGAGAGTGATGTATTAGTTTGGCAGCACACAGAACACAACCGGGGCTATAACGCTTGACGAGGAGGTAACGAATAACATAGTCCGGGACTCACTCACACATGGCCTGTTTTCCTCTTCCAAAGCAACAATAACAATCTTTTCTCCAATCTCTAAGCAAGTGCAGATCTTCTCTAAAGAAAGGGACGTCCCAGAGTAGTCTGTAATTCCTGCTTTTGGAGCTCGACAAGGTCATCCCAAAAGCTAAACGAAGTCAGATTAAACGGAGCCCCTCCCCTCATCTTTGTTCTGGTTTCCTTTCTTCATATCACAGTGTTGCTCGAAGTTCCGTTATTTGGTGTAACATATATATGAAGCAGGTTAGAATATTTAAATGGGCCCCCTCCTCTTGCCCTCAGAGTCGAGGCCCCGGGCGGCAGCCTCTTTAGCCTCCGCTTCAGTCCAACGCTGACTTCTTGCAGAAGCTTTTAATATTGCCAAAAAGCTTCGTATTGTTTGTTTGTTCACGATTTTTTGACGACAGATATGAAGATGTTAACATTTTGAATGTTTGTAGCTGGGCGAAGTTTTCCTATTTTGTTCGATATTATCGTAGGACGCTTTAGGGGCCTTTTCTCGAAATATATTCGTCAGCTTTGAATAGAACGCAGCGCAGAGTAACGGAGTTTGTGTTCTTCGACAACTGCAGTTACTGTTGCTACCGTATAGCCACCACCGAGTTGCTATATTTTAGGTGCAAACCTCTTACCGCGTTCCACAAAATCAGGCGCCCGCCGCTTTTCGCCCATTCCAGGCATGATGGACGGAAACGGTAAGAATAAATGGAAATATGATCGAAGAAGTTTATTGTGGTATGTGATGTCACATCCATCAGCACCCATTTTTTGTTTGCTTTGCTGCAGCTGATGATGCTGTATGATACGTTTCGAGTGAGAGTACTCTCGAGAATAGATAGGTTGTACGTATGCGTATAGTTTTTTGCATCATCGCGCAGTAACAACAACCAAGACGAATTAAAATAAGAGATCAAATACTATTGAGCACTCACCCTAGCGCAGCCATTAGACGGCAGTATAAAACTATCTACTTTTTACCACTGCAGTGTAGCCAACCCCTTTCTGAAGTGCTCGATGTCGAAGGTGGAGGTTGCAAGAGCATATGGATTCATAGTTCGTGGCGTCTGCCCCGGAAGAGAGCTGAGTGGAGCCGCTCGCCTTGTTCCTCCGGGGACGCAGTGTGACCGCATTTTGTGGACTTGCCCTGGCTTTCCGGAGCAGTCGTGGCAGCAGTGGAATCTGGGGCGAACGCGGTGACCGCTTCGAAAGTCGCAGACAAGCGGATGCTTGCGACGTGGCTTCACTGTGAGCGACAGTAATGTGCGCGGGGACAGTTCATCGCCTCGGTTTAGTGCTTGTGAGTTTTACCAACTGGTGTTTCATACACAGCTAAACAACTTTTCACACCAGTGGCCCTGTGGAAAAGTATTCTTCCATCAGGGTGACCATAGTCGTCCTTCCAGTATGCCGTGTAAAAGATCAAGGAGAAAATACTATTTTTTTTTCTTCACAACATAACCTACAGGGCATTATAACAGGAGAACGGGTACAAATAATAAAAACAGTACAAATAAGCAAACAATAATCCTTTTCCTGTGTTTGCCTTCGCAGTCTTGTGTCTTCATATGTAATCGTAATATTAGCAGTCTACATGTCTTAGTCCAGAGTCGTGGAGAGCGTGTACAACCATCGTATACACTGCTGAACAGGCTCCGCGCATTCTAGCACGGCTCACATAATCTTGGCCCTTGTGTCATCAGGTATTTTTCTTTCTCAGCGTTTCGCAGCAATCTCCGTCCTCTGAGATGCCTTCGTCGTTTTAGATGTGTGGCGACTGGCCGGAGATGAGGAAATGATTTCAGTGGAACCGCATACAGATCGCGGTCGCAGTGAAATGCATTACCGCGGTCACGGATAAAGCGAAGGCCCAGGGTTTTGTGTACCACGTGTTAGCGCCAACAATTCTTCAACACGCGATCTCGGCTCTACTAGGCAGCGCATTTGACGTGCCTTATAACGTCTCCGACGATATTGAAGCGCTATAAAACTCGCTCGTTCTTTACTAGCACTTACCGTGGTGGTGACTTAGTGATTAGTGCATTCGAGGGTGAGCCCGACTCGCTTTCAATACTCGACTACGTCCGCAACGTTTCCACTGGGACTAAATACGAAAAGCGCCAGTGTGTTGTGCAATATCAGTGACAGGAAAAGAACAAAATGTATTCCAAATTAACCAGAAATGCTTTGTTGTGCCATTCTCTCTCTTTTCCTCCTTCCACTCGCTTCTTCACCTCTTCCCTGGTGGCGCCCTTGAACGGTTTAAGAGTTGCATTGAGATGGGAGGCAATTACTGCGCTCTTATTTCGCTCGAAGTTGCCCTCCCTCGTAGCTGCCATCCCAAACATTCACGGTGCAGAAAAAAATGGATGGAAGATGATGGTGACTAGAGAGGCTGTAACGACTGCCAAATGAGTCGAAGCTGACCTGTCTAAGTCACCGGCTATTCAAGTCCCGATTGGTGCTGATAATTGTCTGTACAGAATGCCCTTCAGACAGACTTCCGCATTATTTCTAGCAAGTCCACCCTCGTGTTCGGAGTCAGAGTCATACCATGTTTGCATTTATAGCAAAATATGGAAGATAAATAAATTCAACGTTCAAAAACTAAACGAAATGAAGATTTAAGAAAGTTTGGCGACAAATATTTTCGTGATAGATAAGGCTGCACACACAAAAGAAAACCAATAACTTATTTATTTATTTATTTTCAATACTCTCAAGGCCCGGAGGCATTACAGAGAGGAGGGGCATACAAACTCAGTCGTAGTTTTCTTTAAAATTTCGACATCGGTGATGGCAGTAACGAAGGCAGGGAGATAGTTCCAGTCATTCGCAGTTCGAGGAATAAATGAATTCAAACAAAGTGTGGTTCGAAAGAGCGATCCCCACCTTGAAACTGTGATCAATGCGTGAGGATATATAAGAAGGAGTATGAAATAATTTATTTTTGAGAATAGGATTAATATAATAAATTCGATGAAAAAGACATAAGCGAAAATATTTACGACGCAGAGAAAGCACAGGAAGACCAAGGGTTGATTTTATTTCTGATACGCTTGCAGTTCGTGAAAAATTGGAAACAGTAAAGCGAGCGGCGCGGTTCTGAACGGAGTCTAAACTGTTAATTAAAGTTACTAGATTAGGATCCCAGATAGAGCCTGCATTATCTAGTCTGGGTCTTATTAACGTCCTATACAAATGAAGTTAACGAAACTGTTTGCAGCTCTGAAATGGCTGCGTAAGAAGCCTAGTGTGCGGTTAGCCTGGTTAGATATATAGTTCGCGTGCATTTTCCAAGAAAGATTATGTGTTATGTGAATGCCGAGATATTTATATGATGAAACAGGCGATATAGCGGAGTGGTATTAAGAAGATAGCGAGTGGTGTTATCATGAGTTCGGTTAGAAACTCATGATAACACCACTCACATGGACCCCACTCTATCGGGATAGGCAGCGTTTCGATGGGTCGTTCCCGTCCTTCCTGGTGCAACCTCAAGTACCGCGCGCGGCGCACATATCAAAATCAAACCATTCAAAGGCAGCGCCAACAGAGAGGCTGTCGGCGAACTTCGCCTTGAACTGGCCGCCCGGCTCCGACAGCATGACCGTGAGCCGGTGAACTTGGAAGGCAGCTTTTCTTTCACCGGTCATCGGCAGGTGAGAGAAACGTCGCCAGTCGCCCGAGTAAATGCCCCTGGCGGAAGAGAATAATAGAGAAGCGGTAGAAAAAAAAAAAATGGAAAGGAAAGGGGAAGTAAAGAGGCATTCTTCTCTTCTGATATTTATTTTCTTCCTTCCTTCTTGCCTGATTGTGGTCCTCATCCGCGTCGCGAGATGGTGGACCCAGATTGGCGCCTCTGGCCGGCACCGACGCCGCAGCCCGTTCTTTTCGCTCAACCGAGCGCAGCGGCGAGCGTGGAGGCTCCTGCGTCGTCGTTGCATATCCGCCGCTGGTCGCGCTGCGGACGCCACGACTTGCGCGTGCCGGAGGACAAAAGAAGCACGAGCGAGCAAGAAGTCTCCGGAACGGCGCCAGAGTAACTCTCCTCGCCTGTGTGCTTTACCTGTTCCTACTGTTGTTGTCTAGAGAATGCAGCGTTGTTTCTCGGCACCTGGCTCCCTTATTGTCGGTTTCGGCGCCAGTGATCGTCGCGGTCGCTGATGCTGACGACGGAGACACCGCGACGATGGCGCGACATGTTGTGTGCATGTGTGGCGGAGCGGGGAGTGAGGGTCTGACTGGCCGTGGCGCTCTGCACGAAGAGTGTTTAGCCTCAAAGCTTAGAATATTCCTCCCCCGATTTCAGCCTGTGGCGAGATAATGTTTAGCGAATGCTTTTGGTTATGGTGCGAGTGGGTGGCGCTTTTAGAATTTTGATGAGATTTTCTGACTTTTGCTTAAGCGCTTCACTTTTTGTTGCAGCATACTGATATGCTCGGATAGGAAGTTGCGCTATTTTTCGCGGCATTTAAATTCTTAGAGCATGCGTTAAATGCGGAATTCCAGGAACAGTGGGCTACAACCCATGAACGTAATCCAAGGTCAAATTCCCGCGTAAAAGGCTAGCGGTCTGCTGCTTTTTGGTAAAGATGAAATGATAACATTGTAACCTTTTTGCAAAGTTATAAAATAGAGAAATGCGAGGTTGTGTGTCTGTATGTGCGTGCGAGGAGGTCGGGTGGTTACAGAGTTGCTTCGATTTCGGTAATGCAACAGTTTGCATATAACCGATGGATCAGCATGAATTCAATCTTTTTACTGAGTACGGAAATGCTATCGCTCCTGGTTGAGTGACAAGTGAGAGAATTATTTGCCCTAATAATGCTATAATTGCAGTGGATCAATAAATAGGAGAATTCTATTTACTTCACTTTCTATGTGTTCTTGGTTGTCATCATCTCTACGATGGTCACCACCCTGAAGATGTGGGCCTTACGAGAGCTATACATTCCTAAACCCTTGCGGTGCGAAGCCTTGGCTCACTATATGCGGCGTCCATCGGTCGATTGCGCTGCCAGCTGTTCGATGCATACTTCGTCCCAATACACATCAATTGCTGCTTTATTGGCGTACTACCTAATCAGGATTACCTCGGCCCACATTTGTCTTCACTGAAGCATTTTCATTGACCGCGCGTGGGTTGACAAGGCCGCAGGCTACAGGTGCATAGAAAAGCAAGTTGAGTAGCGGCTGAGGTGCGCTGCCAAGGCGCCAAATGCCGAAGCAATCCACCACTTCGCGTCGTCCGCTAGGCTGCTATATTTGGCACGGGGCCGCGGCTTCCCACGCAAGGTGCAAGCCGTTTGGAACTACTCCGTCTTCTCTAAAGGTGTGCTTCTTTCCTGTGCAATACTCACAATGACAACATTAGGGAAACTCTTCGTACACTTCCTCTTCCTGATAAATCTCTCCCTACCACACAAATACGCATACTTAGACGCATACAACTAAATATATTCCTTACTCCTGCGCGATCATTTCTATACTGAATCAGACATTCCCCCGCGTGCCCAAATCGCTCCGAACATTATGCAAACTTAGAACGCTGCATGTTTTCCTGCCCTGTTGCAATAAAATCACCTCACTTTCCACAACCTCCTCCCCCAACGTGGCGGGCTCGGTTAGCCTCTGACCAGCTGAAGGACTAGTTGGCCTTGGTGACTCTGGCCCAGGACATTCTCGACGCTTAATAGTGCGTTGAAAAAATTTGTTTCCTCCTCCTCCTCCTCCTCCTCCTCCTCCTCCTCCTCCTCCTCCTCCTCCTCCTCCTCCTCCTCCTCCTCCTCCTCCTCCTCCTCCTCCTCCTCCTCCTCCTCCTCTTTCCTGTGTCGAATTTTATCAGCGTGCGCTCGCGCATGTCACCATTGAATTTTTTGAGTGCTGTAATTAGAGGTGTGCAAATATTAGTAAATATCAGAAAGTGAATCGAATATCCTCTTACTGATTATTCGGACAAAACAAATAGTGCATTTTCAAAATTAATCGAAACGAACCAAGTTGTTCAAGTTTTCGAATACTTTTCGAATAATTGTTCCCAGATTCGAATAACTACCGTCAGATTTTTCTCCGACGACTATTACATAGTTGCCGAGTACCATGCTGCTGCTATTGGCCGCTTGTGATGGAGTATTGGGCACGCGACGCGGTCCGTTCGTCGCTACGTTCGTAGTGCCCATGCGCAGCTATTAGCTGCACATGCTAATAGCTGCACATGCTAATAGCTGCACATGCTAATAGCTGCACTGAGATTAGACGACGTGGTAGGATCTAATATCAGAGGCCATGGTTTATATATAACGCTCCCTCTCGCGTGATCATATGTGCAGCTATTATTAGCCTGTTTTTTTTTTTCCAACCGCGAAATGCTATTTAAATATGTGTACAAGTTGAGCATAATGAGGTAAATTTATTGTCTTCGTATAGCAATTAATTTGCGCAGATTGGTGTTTCCTCCTTTAAGAGCAGCTGTAACCACATAACCAATAGCGGCATATCGGAAAGCCACAAGTACATCTTCGCTATTTCGAACGATTGATGATAAAATGTTCCGACAAGTAGCGAATGTTAGGGAAGCTCTTTGATTCGGTTTTTTCTCTCTTTCTCTCTCTGATTCGAATTCCATTCTGTCATCTAAAATATTCGTATTTAATGCAGTCGCATATATACACATTCTTATTCTATTTGGCTACTAAAAAGGACTATTCACATGCCGTATAACTTAAATGTTTCTCATGGTAATGACGCCTTCGTAACAACCGCAGTGGCCTAAACATTTTCGTGTGCCCCGAATGTATACGGGAGACGTAAGGAATGTTGTTGCATACTCCTCGCTAAAGGGCTGCCAGATATGCCAGCTTTACCTTCCCACTAACGCCTGCGCTAGCTGGCACCACATCATATTACTGGCTACTTCTGGGCGATTGACACAGCTTTTCTTTTTTTTTTTTTCAGCAACAAGAAAAACGGGAACGGACGAGCCGAACGGCCAACGTTCAATTGACATAAGAACACAAATTGAGAAAAATAAATATGATCATCTGCCTGTCTTCTTTAAGGTGAGGAAATCACCTCAACCAAGGCAAATAAGCGGCTAGGGATATTTAGACTATACTACCACAAAGTTTTATATCTGAAAAATGAACCCACTTCTCTGCTTTTTCTCTCACACACGCTGACGTAAGCGCGTGCGAGCGCGTATGTATGTATGTATGTATGTATGTATGTATGTATGTATGTATGTATGTATGTATGTATGTATGTATGTATGTATGTATGTATGTATGTGTGTGTGTGTGTGTGTGTGTGTGTGTGTGTGTGTGTGTGTGTGTGTGTGTGTGTGTGTGTGTGTGTGTGTGTGTGTGTGTGTGTGTGTGTGTGTGCGTGCGTGTGCGTGCGTGTGTGTGTGTGTGTGTGTGTGTGTGTGTGTGCGTGCGTGCGTGCGTGCGTGCATTTATGGGTCCTCAGATCCAGCACCTCCCTGGCCCGGAAAGGACCTCCTTCGAAACAACCACGGGTGGGCGCACTTCCGGATACTGTACTTCCGGGTATCCAATGATAACGCTAAATCTTCGTCTCCTGTTGTACACAAACCTAGGCCTTATTCCTTCCCCCCCCCCCCTCCTTTCTCCCTTTCCCTCCCTTCACCTCCGTCCTTCAGAAGGGCACCACGCACCAGAAACCCACGCCTCAGCGGAACGGAAGGGGGACGGTGAAATCAAATCGAAAAATAAAAAAAGCTCAGCGGGATGCGATGCAAAAGCGAAGTTTACGACCAATGCCGGTAACGCAGATTTTCGTACCGCGCCGGTGTCCTAATGGGCATCTTCCTCGCCTGCCGGAGATGCAGGTTTCGATCCCCGGTGCCGCCAATGAGCGCCCACCAGTGATACAGAAGGAGCAAGCTATCCCTTAGCTTGGTATGCTAGGCTTATTTTTTTGGAAAATGCGGGTATGTTACCCACATGCGTAAACAAACAAACAAAAAAAAAACTTGTGGGATAGCACGCTTTTGGTGGTGATTTCCTTGCGCAATAAGTATCCATCGTCCTGAGCAGCGAATCTTTCGCATCAAATTCCATCGTTGCGTGTGCATTTTTTTGTATACCTCTTCTATTACACTTCCCACGCAGCATAGCGACCAATGCGTAGGCGGCACCTACCGTGAATGTTGCCATTGAGGTTGCAAATACTGCATGTCGACGTCAGCAGCTCTGCCTTTCCGTCAAGAGTCTTATTTCTTTTTACCACTCCATATTGCTAACGGGCCGTTCGTTCGCAGACAGCTGTGTATTATAGTTTCGCTATATCGGAAAAGACACCGGTTCCCACGCGTCTAGGTGGCCTTATGACCTGAATCCGGATAGCCGCGGGCACAGTAATATAGCGCCCGTTGGACCGCTGCCTCCCGAGCGGAACTGAGTCAATAATGAATTAGCGCTATAAATAGTCCACGAATTATGTCCTGGACATTATATCTCCACCAAGCATTTAACCGCAGTCGCGGCCTAGTTGTTAGGAAACCCATCTGTACTGCGGGAGGTGGTTGGCTGGCTAAATTAGCTTCGCTAAGTGCTACACATTGTGCCCGTGGAAAGTTTTCTGAAGAATCATTTTGCAATCAACGAACGAAAACATAGCAAAATTCGAAATCATTTTTCTCCTACCAGTCTATAGAGCAAGAGCAACAGCTTGGTTTTAATTTGGCTGCCTTTGGTAATACGGGGTTACATGTTGCGAGGGCTTCTAAAACATCGTTAAGCAATGCAGTTCGTGCACGACTTCAGCAAAGCCTGGCGTTCAAATTCGCCGCCATGAGCACTCTATGATCCATTATCGTGAGTGTGCGTAGAGCACAATCTCATTCTACTTTTTCGGTTTCGATAAATCTGAGACTGTTAGAACGTTTAGCAATATTTTTTTTCTGTGAACTCAGCATTAAATTAGGCATCGACAGAACACTCTTAAACATCCATGCGATTGAGGAATATCATGGCACCCAATTGGCACAACACTATAGCATGGCTATAGACAGGGACTGAGCTACCGAAGTACTTATTTGTTGCAAGCAAATAAAGTTGCATACGAGTGCGAACATTTGCAGTGTTCACAAGCACGTTGTTCGCAGATAAGCTTTTGTGGTGGTAGCAGTGGCTTCTCTGATATGATGCTGACTCCCACAGAATTTCCCTGTCAGCAATTACTGATTGGCCAGGCGTGGACGGCCATCGAGAATGATGTTTTCCCAGACCTGAAGGAAGCCCCCGCGGGGTCAATAGGAAGAAATAAGGTTTACTATCTCTTCATGCCGTCACTTGCAAAGCAAAAATAAAAAATAAAAAATAAAATATTTACTTTAAGTCCATAAATTTTAACATACCGTACTTGTAATAGTGTTGTTATTTTTTATATGACCGTTGTAGCATTGTGCTCAAAGGAATGGACTCTGATTGTGCTCATTTTCAATCTCTTTGGCGTCAGCTTTACTCTCCTCGCTGTCATTTTCCCGGGAAGCTGAACGCCTCGCCTACGGCGCCTCACTCGCCATCATGTATATAATCGTAAAACGGCATATGTGTCTGACATACAAATCGAGTGAACTAATAAAAACAAGCGCAGGCGAAGCGACAGAAAAGGAGTGTTATCAGATCCTTATGAACGAATGAACAAAAAACAAACAAACTAACTAACTAACAAACGAACAAACAAAACAGACACGAACAAACAAAAAGATGCAGGCACCGAGTTGACAGAAAGACTCAGTAGAAAAAAAAAAGCAATAAACGACGAATGATGTCCATAACGTACCTTTAATTACTGATTGAGCTGCGACTGCGTGTTTTGTCTACACGAATGACGTGACCAAACACTACACAGCGCCGACCAAAATATGTTCGGGAATAAATTTGGGCTCACAAACTATAGCTTAATAAAATAAAGTGAAATGGAATGATGTCGTTACAGAACACGGGTGTATTGCGCAGATGGTTAGGTGGTTAGTGCTGGGGTTTAACCTTCCGAAGCAGCTTGTCAAAATGTAATCCGACGGCAGCAGCGACAATGAATAACGTCCAATGAGCATTGAAGCTTTTTTTAAGGCGAAGGCCTTTCTTGGCTCATGAGTGGCATCCGCAGGAGTGTTGCATGCAAAGACAGATCTACAGCCAATCCAAAAGATAACAAGCAAACACTGGCTAAATTGGCTAAAATATCTCATTATAATCACCATCATCATCAGCTTGACTATACCCACTGCAGGGCAAAGGCCTCTCCCATATTTCTCCACTTAACCCGGTTATGTGCTAGCTGCATCCACTTGACCCCTGCGAACTTCTTAACCTCATCCGCCCGCCTAACTTTCTGCCGCCCCCTGCTACGCTTTCCTTCCCTTGGAATCCAGTTTGTTACCCTCAGCGACCATCGGTTATCCTCTCTTCGCACTACATGTCCTGCCCATGTCCATTTCTTCTTCTTAATTTCTACTAGAATGTCGGTAACTTGAGTTATTTCTCTGAACCACTCTGCACGCTTCCTATCTCTTAATGTTACCCCTACCATTTTTCGTTCCATAGCCCTCTGAATTGTCCTCCACTTATGTAGAACACTCCTGGTTAGCCTCCACTTTTCAGTCCCACAGGTAAGTACAGGTAAGACGCAACTGTTGTATACTTTCCTCTTGAGTGATACCGGTAAGTGCTATAGTCATAATCTGCGAGTGCTTGCCAAATGCGCTCCATCCGAATTTTATTCTTCTTGTTATTTTCTTTTCATGGTCGGATCTGCGGTTACTACGTGTTCTAAATAGACATATCTAAAATATCTAAACATTGGCTAATCAATAGGCAAAAGCCATAAGTTGTGGGGCTCCGCAGCCTCTTTTAGCGTTTTCAAACCGCGAGAAACCGTGAGCGTTTTTTTCTATTTGTATTAGAAACCGTTCGGGCAGCGCGAGTGCGCATGAGCGAACAGGCGTATTTGCGTGAGGTGGCGTCACGCGAGGAGCAATTAATGTTTCTTGCACCACCTGTTAGAGTTTTGGCCCTATCGCTCGCCCTATTCATGCCACAGGGTGTTTTGTCTTGCCGCGGTAAAGCCCTGACCCCCGTTCTCTTTTATTCTTGGTGGTCCAATGTCGCGTTCCTCGACAACATGTTTCCAGCGAAGTGGCACTCGATGTTGTTTCTTTTTTATTGAATGCTTTTTATTTCATTCGGAATAAACCGGTGTTTTTAAGAACGACTGGATTCGTCACTCGTCGGGCGAGACCATGACTCGCGAACCCGTTTTCTAGAAGGCGAGGCGTTCAATGTGAATCCAGAAAGATAGTAGGTCAATCCGTAAGTCCAGACTCTTATCCAGTAGCCACATAGCAAGTCAATGGTGAATCTAATGATTATACTCAAATATAAATGAAAACATAAAAATTAGAAAGAAATAAAAAATTAAAAAGGCTTTCGCCTTACAGCAGCTTTAACTGTCTCATATAATTTTTAATTGCTAACTCCACAACTTAGCTAACACATTCTGCTATGGCGGTGAGTATCATCGAATTGCACAGAACTCAGGGCTATTTGGGCATATCCTTATGCCGCCAGCCTAAAGCATGAAAAGTGCAAAATAATTATTCGCCCGAACGATGCAGCGCTGACTTACGTTTCTCAATTTCTTACTTTTTAGCTTTGTTAGATGCACACGGTCTAAGAAGTGCAAGGTATAATCCCAGCAGTAAAGACCAATTTCTTCCAGCAGACTGCAAAAATGAGGTAAGAGTGGTACTTATTTGGGTTGTAATGAGTCAGATTCAGTGGATAATGCAGCACCTTATACTGAATTGGAGGGGCTGGCCGAAACGGATTTCCCCCGAACTTCGCGCTCACAGCTTCTGAGTGTGCGCGTGACAGGCTTGAAAAGAACGCCGTTAGCACATTATTGCCACCTTTCTAATCTTGTACGGCTGGTTTTTATGATGGGCATCGGGCTCCTGTAAGGCGTTCCCTTTAGCTTCCGGTCATGCTGGCCGCTCAGGAAACAATAATCAATTAGCGAATTTTCGCTGTCACGAGGGCACAGCGCCAGTCATTTCTCCATTTGTAATCGAAGAGATTACACGCCGAGTGTCGGCCTTGTGCCGTAAGTACCTGCGACGGCGCCAGAAACGGTGTTCTGTCTTGTTCGAACGGGACGGTTGATGTTGGCTGCATTGTGTGAAGAGATCTATACAAACCATTTTCGCAATCGCCCAAGGCGCGTAAAAGCGACAGCTTTGTGTTCGTAACTTTGCGTGCACACGTGTTCGCATGTATAGCAAAGAATTATAAAACGTGCACTCTATAGCCGTCTGAAATGCATTATCTGTTTTTAGCGAAGGCAGGGCAGCATCCACGGCAGATCCGCTTTCAAACAAAGAGCGTCGAAGGCATCCTACGGGTTCTGCTGCTGGTAGTCTACAAGTACTGACTGCTTCGCAGGCTCTTCTCGGCCTGCTTCCTTTCCTATTACATGCCTTCACGTTCGTGTTCTCCAAGCGAATTGGTTATTCACCTACTGCGACGATTATCAAAGGAGAGCTGTCAGCATAAGCCGCCATGAAGTATGTGAGCGCCCTCTGGGTCACGTCTTTAGAAGTTAACTCCAGGGGTACAGTGTGAAGTTCGGTGAACTTTCGCGCCATTCGGTTTCCCGTACAGAGCGTACTAACCGAGATAGGTACTTTGAGATTTGCACCTGTCATCGGTCACGGCGATTACCAATTTGGTGGAAACGCGTCACCTGCCGCTGCAGAGCACTCATTTCCTTCTCGTCTTGCCTTCCTACCATAGCTGTCACTCCAGCGCGCATCTTTGTGCAGTATACAGTGTTGAATGTCATATCGGGGACCAGTGGACGTTTTCTTTTGTATGCATTATTCTCGTATTGCTACGTGCGCGTCTTTCCCTCTGCGCATATGCATACAGCCTTTGTGGGGTAGCAGGTGGGCGGTGGCTGATCAGTGCGCGATGAGGCACAATGGGTCATTGAGCCACAGGTGCTCACAAGAAGCACTTGCTCAATTGGGAGCTTCCACGTGGCGTTTGACTCCTCAGTGACAGCTTTCTGTTCTTTTTTTTTTTTTTGTTTTTATAAAGAACTTCAGCTGCTGTTCACGCGGCATACGTTGGTCCCGCATGCACGTGTGCGAAAGAAAACAAGGGAAAGCAGAGGTTCGGAATGTGGTGACGTCAGTGCCGTTCATATGTTTGGTTGGGACCTCTCCTTTCCCACGTGTTGTTAGTTAATATCCTTTCCCCAATTGGTGCATAGCGCTAAAAAGACAAGGACACAGCGAGACACACAGGACGGGCGCTAACTTACAACTGAATTTTTATTTCAAGACCAGGCAATATAAGCACTTTCTTGACAAAGAAGAGGGGGAGACATAAAAGCGTTAAAATATAGGAAGCAATCAAACAGCGTTATCGTCAAACACGTTCACAGAATTAGCAGACAGGTATTGCATTTCTTTGTCAGATAAAAACACTGAGGCAGCACTGATGCACATATCTTTTTGCAATGAAATATTGAACGCCTCTATGATTTCCCTTGTAAGCTGATCTTTGTGGCAATCAATGACGTCCGACCTTTTAAAATCGGGATAACAACTGGGACATTTCTTGGTTTTTCCATCTATTTCTTTTTCATTAATGTGGCAAGCAAGATGCCCTTTGACACCATTCCTGACATCATTGTTATGTTCGCGTAACCTGTCATTAAGGCATCTGTCACGCCACCGCACAACAAATCTTAAAATGCTTTAACATCGCCTTATCTCCCTTAACCATTACTCATGAGATGCCTGATGATCCTTCTATTCAATTTCTGGACATAAAACTGCACCTACAAGCACGTCACACCTGCTGGTCCTATGAACCACGAAGCAAAAAACCGGTCCTTCCGTTCCATTCTGCTCATTCAAAAACGGTGAAACGTGCCATTGCTAATCTATGCCTCTCCAACGCGCTCAAAAAGACTTGTACACACCATACTGAGTTTAGTTTTCTTAAACAGTGCAATAGGCTAAAAGAAGCAGGTTACCCGCCCTATCTTCTGGTATCCGTCGCTCAGAAATTGCTGAAGCATACACTATCTCATTTGGGAAAGGCTGATCCTAATGAACTTATTCCACAGAATGAAAAGAAAAACCAACAGAAAGTCACAGTTATCCCATATTGCCACACCCTTTCCCACAATCTAAAGAGGATAATGAGCCGAGCCAAAGTGCGGGTGGTGTTCTCCGCTCCTGACAAATTATCAAACCTATGTAACCGCGTGAACCCTCGTGCTAATAAAGCCAAAAAATGTGGAAAGAATCATAAGAACCAATATGTCTCCTGTAAAAATAATGTAATTTATTCTATACCACTGAAATGCGGCCGGAAATATATAGGGCAGACCGGCAGATGCCTTAATGACAGGTTACGCGAACATTACAATGATGTCAGGAATGGTGTCAAAGGGCATCTTGCTTGCCACATTAATGAAAAAGAAATAGATGGAAAAACCAAGAAATGTCCCAGTTGTTATCCCGATTTTAAAAGGTCGGACATCATTGATTGCCACAAAGATCAGCTTACAAGGGAAATCATAGAGGCGTTCAATATTTCATTGCAAAAAGATATGTGCATCAGTGCTGCCTCAGTGTTTTTATCTGACAAAGAAATGCAATACCTGTCTGCTAATTCTGTGAACGTGTTTGACGATAACGCTGTTTGATTGCTTCCTATATTTTAACGCTTTTATGTCTCCCCCTCTTCTTTGTCAAGAAAGTGCTTATATTGCCTGGTCTTGAAATAAAAATTCAGTTGTAAGTTAGCGCCCGTCCTGTGTGTCTCGCTGTGTCCTTGTCTTTTTAGCGCTATGCACCAATCGAACCATCACCAACTCGCCCACGCTTCCACTCTTGCTCCTTTCCCCAGTCTTTGATTGGTGAGAAAAGTTGCCTTATGGCTTATTGGTTGATGTCCCCGCCAAGGGCGGAGACAGATGGCTTAAAAGTAACCGCTCTGGATTAAACCAGGGCTGATTTCGTCCGACCAACGGGTCAGTCATGCAAATAGCTCTCTTCTTGCTTGTATCTTCTTGTTTTATTTATATGTAAATAAATTGTAATCTTTCTGTCGTTCCATCAAATAACGTGATTGTTGCGAGTCTGAATCTCACATTTATTAACAACATCGATATCATCAGGTGTTTCCTCACCTGGCCACCTGTAGGGGAAACTCAACTAGTCTGTCTCAATTCGCGCCCATGGTGCTACGCTGGAAACAGTAGCAAGACTGCATTCGCTTTAGCGCTCACCTCGGACTTCACGGTCGGGAAAGGGATTGGTCTCCACTGCCGATATTTAAGCTCCGTGTGGCTGGTGTCATTTTCTTTAGTGAAGGCGGGTCGCGGGAGGAAGGTGACAGAACTACTGAAGCCTGTTTTCATCTCCGCGTATTAATTCCGGAGAGACTGAGTAGGTTTTCTAAACCATGCTCGTTGGAGTGCCTTTTCTTCCAAAAAGGTAATGTTCTGGTAGCAGAGGCTGAAGCGGCTTCTTCATTACTGGTGGTGACCAGGTTGACCCGGCTGTAAAAGCCACATTTGCAGGTCCTCGTGGAGAAAGTAAACGTGGGACGTCGGGACGTTCAGACATGGACAGGGATGTGTCTTTTTGGTTTCCGGCAGGCCCGTGTCTGGCAGAGCCACAGCGGGCATTTACCACTCCTTCCGGTTGTCGCAAAGAACAATAGGTCCTCGACAAGTGACAGCGCCATTAGAAACACTTATTCTGCATTTAAACACTTCAGTGGAGCCGTTGTGCACTGGCCTAATTGGTTCTTTCATCCGCCGTCAAGACGGCTCTTCATTCCCAAGGGGTTTCTGTCAGTGTGGCGTACAACGAATCAGAGGAGTTCGTAGCTGGGCATTAGTGTCCTCGACAGGTAGGATTGAAATGACACGCGATCGAAGCGATGACCTGGGAGCACCGCGACCATTTCCAGATGTCGTAAAATGCGGTCCATTGGTGCTGCGGTTTCTCTGCGCTGCTTAGGGCAATGACATTGCCGAAGCGTCGCTTGCCTACAGTTGCCAGTGTTGTGGAAGATGGTGTCCGTGTACTTTCGTGCACGTTTTCGTTTTCCACGACCTATGTGACGCAGAACTAAAAGGCGCTAGCAAAATACAGTTGGGATGAAATTTGACTTTCATCCAAGGAGCTCTGCTCCCAACGAAGGCGAAATGAAGTAACGACAAGATGGAACACGGACGCCTTGCGCAGGTTGTTACAAGACTTCCACCATTGAGCGTGTGCGGTTGTAGCCTGTCAATGGCTTGAGATAACGCTCGTAAGTGCCGCCTTATATTTTGCTGCCCCCCCCCCCCCCCCCTTCCCACAAACACACCTTCCTTAAAAATGGACTCTTGGTGCCCAGTGATTGTGCTGTTTTCTTCTATCTTGGCCATTGTTTTAGCGTGCACCCGTACTATACCCCCCCCCCCCCCCCCCCCCCCCGGTTTTTCTTTCCCATTCCCTTTCGCATGTATATTGCGCTCCTGTGATATGCAGACTGAGCATAAAATGAGTCACAAGCACTGAGTCAATTAATATATGAGAACGAAAACCTGAATGGGCTTTGCAAGTATGTGTCAGAGTGCAAAGCAAGGCATGCGAATTTAATAGCAGTATCTCGAGTACTTGATCACACAAACGATAGCACAAATACGCTCATCTGCAATGATGTAAATACTATCGCGCCAGTGTATTCAGGATGTCCGAGTTCATTCACGCGCGGTAAGTTAAAGGCAACGCTCCATTGTAATACCCTGTGAGGAAAACTCCCATGTGGGAGCCGAAAAGTCCTCCCATCCGTGTTTTGGTCGGTGCCGTTGACCATACCGACCGAACGGGCTTTCGTCAAATTTCTCGATTCTTGATTTAACTATGTAAATTTCCACTTCCAGATTAAACGCCTGCAGCACCCCCTCCCTCCTAACTCGCTGCGTGCACGGTGTACGCTGCTCGAGCGTATCGCACGTAATCCTTTCGCGCGTAAGGGTCTTCCGAAAATGAAATAAATACGTAAAGGGGTTAACTGTAAATGCAGGAGTAGGTAGGAGGTAGGTAAAGGGCTGTTAGTAAGGAGCTGTAAAGAATTTAGCATTAAATATTCAGCAGTGCTTTAAATTGGCCCGTCAAATTGATATTTTTTTAAAGGCATTTTGAAGTTCCCGAACGCATGTTGTAAACCTGCCACGCGAGAGATTCTCATGCACCTTAAACTCTCGCTTAAAAGGCTTTAGAAAACAATCTCCAAATCACCGGAGAATGCGTATGAACCAGTCTGGAATGCAGTGAGCAGATGTTTGTGCGGTTTCTTAGCCGGGGATGTAAGTGAAAATTCGGTCTTTCATGTCGTCCCCCCCTCTCTCTCTCTCTCTCTCTCTCTCTCTCTCTCTCTCTCTCTCTCTCTCTCTCTCTCTCTCTCTCTCTCTCTTTCATATTCAAAGCTGCCGTCGCTGGTACGATGGGTGGTTCAATTCTGCGCCGGTATAGTCGTGGAAGGTCTATACCGTTATACGTTGGGACGTTGTACAGAAAGACCCACGTGAATTCTTTAGCCGAGTCAAACGTATCGCGGATGCGAAACCATGCTATGATGTGTAATGGAAACGGGTCAACCATGGGTCAGCGTCGCTTTGTATTGCTATGGAGCGAATGACTTCTTAAAGCTCGTGGCGTAACGCCCACCGAATTTGGCTCCGGTATACTCCACGTGTTCCTATACATATACGCCGCGGATCCTATTACGTACACGCGGAGCAATGCGCCCACCAAACACACTCTCCACATCGAGTTCGGCTCACACGCACAAACACAAGCGGCTTCGCTTTGCTGCTGTCACGCCGACCTAGTTTTCTTTTCTAAATCTTTTCGCGAAACCGAAGGCGCATAAACAAGCGTAAATGTACTGCTCGCCGCCGCCACCGCAGATATTCGAGTAACAAAACCGACGTGTGTTTTGCAGCTTATAGTACTGGCCCTCTAAACTCGCTTCCCACAAATTTTGCCCGCCGTTATTCAAACTGCATTCTCACCGTTTCGTTCCGATTTTAGCGCATTTAAGCCGATCATGTGGAAAACGACTTTGCTGCTCTAAATTGGTTCTCCCCTGGCCTGGAAAAAACAAACAAACAAAACAAAACAAGACTTGCACAAGAGAGAGAGAGATGCTGCTTAAAAATAGAGCTATGGAGCACCAAAAGTTGTCTCAGGGGAAACTGGGATGTAATCATGCTTTGCTATCTCCACTGTTGCGCAATTTTTCGGCTGTTAGTAGAACAGTTCTAAAATCCTTCGGCGCAATTTGTGCAGGATGATGTGTTCTATTTCAACGATCAGTTTTTTTCTTTGACTACATTTCGGGCTTGAGACCTGCTGCCAAATTATTCTCCCCCATTCTGTGACATCGTCATGGGCCCGGAGTGCCGCCAAAAACGCGTACGCAAGAGATCGCAAATGAGGAACTTCACTTCCATCGAGCAAAGGAAAAGGCTCTCCATATTCGCACGAAACCTGCGCTGCACAATCCCGGTGATTGCAGCGGATCTCTGTGTGCTTAAATGACCTCACACAGTTTGTCGGGATAAGAGCAGCAGGCACCCGCGTTGTTTTTTTCTATTTTCGGCTGTAGAATTTTTCATCTCTACACCAATGAATACCGTTGTGCCTTCCATTTTGTGGCTGCGCTGTAGGTCGGTAAACCGCGCCCCCGTTCTCTTGGAAGCGCCTGAACGCCTTGTTCTCGGTCTCTGTGGGACAAGTTTTAAGTTTGTGGGTGGTCGCTTGTGCTTGTGTGCATGTGTGTGTGCGCGCGCGCGCAAGAAGCGTAGCTACATTGCTCTTACTGCTTCGAGTAGGTGCTGCCATGAATCACCGCTTCGCTGGTCTTCTTCACTTCATTACTGCCTACCGCACGGTTTGATCATACGGCTTATCTTGATGGAAGTGTGTAATGAGTGAACATTAAAGGATGAGGTCGCGACTGTATGCATGTACGCTTTCAGTGCTATTATAAAAACTAAAGCTGCTATTTCAGGTAGATTGCTCGCTTAAGGTACTGAAACTTCTTCGAGTAATTACAATGCATGATTTATGAATAATTAGATCCGTGCAGTGACGCTCATCACAGTTGTGTCCACATTGGAGCTCTCTGTACAGTTGTACCGAACCTGTCACATGACAACTATCTATGTGGGCTTTCGCAACATGGCTAACGCTTGTTGAACAATAATAATCTTTGCACGAGGATGAAGGGTCGTGGCGTTCGAGCGCTGAGGACGTGTTCTAGGTTCGATCCCAGCCGCAGCGGTCACATTGCGATGGAAACCAAAGGCAGGAGTTACATTTTGTGAATATTTGGTGCCCGGTAAAGAACGTCATTACTTGGCATTCATCCAGAGCCTTCCATTGCAGATAGCATGCTTCATGCCCTATAGATCTGGCTTCGGACGTCAAAACTTGGTACGCTTTTGCTGTTTATCGCGAACGGGCGTAAAGGACTTATCTTCTTGCACAAGCTGTAATATTTGCCATTCGATTCGACTTTATTTGCTAGGCATTGCGAAGAGAAACTCATTTGAATCCTATACAGAGGTCACGCTACAGTGAACTAGATGAGTGCCACCTTTCTATTACCGTCAAAATATGAAGTAACATACATTGCTCGTGTAATGACAGATCTAGTGCATGATTACACTATTTCGCCCAGAAACATGGAAAAGGCAGCACCTTTTAGTGCTGCCGACATGGAAGACGCGTGAAACCGAGCACAGCAGCTTTGAGAAACCACTCTACCTTTTTCATGGGCCTGCTGCGTACTGCGCAAGTATCAAATACCAGTCATGCATTGTGCACGCAGGTCTCTCAGCAGGCATTTTTAGTCACTAATTCACTTCTTGGTTTGCTGTTAGGAAAGAGTGAAGTGAGATCTCAGACAGCAGTGTTGCCGCCGTAGCTCCCCAGGCTCGGTCGATATGTGCAGTCTTCGGACTAATGGAATGGAGGGCAGGTGGGAAAACCATGTTAATAGAACGGAATTGCGCCAACATAGCAGGCGCTTTTCAGCAAGTGCAACCTCGAAAAGCTTTCTTGAGTCCCCGCAATCCGCTTTTGCCTTACTGTGTATATCTGTCGAAAAAGAGTCGCGAATGCATAAAAGATCGGCACTCATGACTTTCGTCTTGCGAGGCTCGCCTAAACATTGCAGCCTAGCATCGACACCGCCTACTTTCGCTTTCCTACTGGCGTTTCCTTCCGCGTGCGGGGTTGGGGCATGGTGTTGTTTAGGTGTCGCACGTTCAGCCACTCCGGGAATGCATGCTGCCGACATCAGTTCTTTACTAAAGCGCAGATTTAAAGCTGTCAAGTTGTATAGATGTTGCCACTCTACTTTAATTACAGGCTGCTTTAGTGCCCACATAATGGGCTTTCTCGGCGGGGGGTTAGAATGCAGGGTGAAAATAAAAGGTGAGCCACAACAAAAGACGAATATCACGAGGAGGATAAAATGTTAGCCTCAGTAATGAAGACAGTTCCTGGAGCATCAATGGACAAGAAGTGGAAGCTGTGACAGATTTTCTCTTCTTGGGCTCCAAGATTACCTCGGAAGGAGACTGCAGCCATGAAATTAGGAGACGCCTGCTTCTGGGATAGAGAGCAATGGTTAGCCTTGACCGACTAGTAAAGAGCAGAGACATTAGTCTGCCAACCAAGATCCGTATAACACGTGCTATGGTCTTTCCAGTTGTGATGTATGGATGCGAGAGTTGGACTGTGAAAAAGGCTGACCGCCGAAGAATTGACGCGTTTGAATTGTGGTGCTGGCGAAGACTCTTGAGAGTTCCTTGGACTGCCAGAAGATCAAATCAGTCGATATTGTCGACCATAAACCCTGACTGCTCATTGGAGGGTCAAATTCTAAAGTTAAAGCTCACCTACTTTGGTCATCTGATGAGAAGAGAGGAGTCGCTTGAGAAAGATTTCATGTTGGGAAAGGCTGAGGGTCGCCGGAGAAGGGGTAGGCAGCGAACGCGATGGTTAGATGGCATCCTCGAGGCACTGCAGATGAAGTTATGTGATGTTAGGAAGACAGTGAGAGACCGGAAAGCGTGGCGTGAAATGGTCCATAGGGTTACGAAGAGTCGGACACGACTGAACGACTGAACTGAACTGAATGAAGACAGTGCGGGCTGTTTTCTTCGAGAAATCAGAAAGAGTTTGTACGCGGGAGTATACCAAGATTACACGTGATTTAAGTCGCGCTAATGCTTGGTTCATAACGACATTTTTTTCTATGCTCACGTGCATAAGCAGCTGCATGAACAATGATGACAGCACAGGGTTAAAAGTGGCTCTTTACCTTTCCCATTATCATAACTAGAAATTTTTAAAAAGTTTATGGAAAGAGTTTCTGAAAGTAGCTTTTGCACTGTTAAATTTCTCAGTGACAATCAATGTATCGGCAGATTTTTCTTCGACAAGCTTGAAGGCTTTGGTATTAATTTTTAAAAATGTGCCCCATAGGTTTTTTTTAATGGACAAACTTCAGAGGCTAAATTTTGGTAAGTATAGAATGCTTTGATCGTTTTCATTGATAATGTCATAAAAGCATCTTACATTATTAAACAGTTGCCTCGCAATTATTTACAGACATACCTGTTTTGTCTTATATGGAAAGTCTTAGTTGCTTGTTGGGAGTGCAGGACAGACTTCGGCAGTAAAACTTCCCCATGGATCGGAAGCTTAGAAACTATCATTGTGTTCATAAAAAAGGATCTTACACTATTTCATAAATTCGTATATTTTCAAAAGCACAGCAGGTTGGTTTTCTATGCTAGTTTTAACTATCCCACTAGGGACACAGGAAAAAAAACTTCAAAAGCAGATTCTCGCTATACGCATCGTAAGCTTAAGCCATTTCCGTTGAAATGAGCATTAACAGCCTAATTAATATATTCAGAGACTTGGAATGGGAGAAACTAGGGATAAGGGTCGATCGAGAATACCTGAGTAATCTACGATTCGCTGATGACATTGCCTTGCTAAGTATCTCAGGGGATGGACTGCAAAGAATGATTAATGACTTAGACAGGAATAGCGGAAGGTTAGGCTTGGAAATCAGTATGCAGAAGACTAAGATAATGTTCAACAGCCTCGGGAACAAACAGAAGTTTACGTTAGGCAGCGAAGCACTGGAAGTAGTAGGCGAATATGTCTACTTACGACAGGTATAGTAACCGCAGATCCGGATCATGAAAGGGAAATAACTAGGAGAATAAAATTGGATAGAGTGCATTTGGCAAATACTCGCAAATTATGACTTGAAGCTTACCGGTGTCGTTCAAGAGGAAAGTATATAATAATTGCATCTTACCAGTACTCACCTATGGGGGCTGGAACGTGGAGGCTAACCAAGAGAGTTCTACTAATGTTGAGGATAACGCCGAGGGCTATGGAGCGCAAAATGGTAGTGCAACGTTAAGAAATAGGAAACGTACAGAGTGGATCAGAGAAATAACTAAATAACACTAGTTTATGACGTTCTAGTTTAAGTCAAGAAGAAGAAATGGGCATGGGCAGGACATGTAGTGCGAAAAGAGGGCAATCGATGGTCGCTTAGGGTAACTTAGTTGCGCATTGCCGACACATGCTAGTTTCCGAGAGGGAAAGAAAAAAGAAAGGATATTCCACGGGAAGGAAAGCGTAGTTTGGGGCGACAGAAATTTTGGTGGGCGGATGAGGTTAAAAAGTTCGCACGGGTCAATTGGATGCAGCTAGCGCAGGACAGGGCTAATTGGAAAAATAAGGGAGAGGCCTTCGCTCTGCAGTGGGTATAATCTGGCTGATGATGATTATTAATAATTTATCACAGTTCCCTCGAATTTAAAAGGTGCCCCAGAGTACTGGAATTGAGAGGCTCGGACAAAGGATAAAATCCACAGTGGCCAATCATTGTTTTACGTCATTTGGAGACCACACCACATGTGGTGTGAGCTGTGACATATGGTTCTGTTTAGAAACTGTATCTGCTCTGCTGTAGACGGCATCGCATACACACTGTTTGCGGTGGCCTGCACTTCGATGTGGGCAAGAGGTCCATAACGATGGGTATGGAGTGACAGCCGAAATGACCTGACAACCTTGAAATACTGCCTGCACTTACAAACTCTGATATAACCTATAGATACTCTCATCTCAAGGATAATTACAGTTATTTTGCTTTCTTTGCTAAACTCCCCAAACCAAACCAAACCTATTTTACTTTTTTGATTGCAGGGTTTGTGACTTGCACCTTTCGCGGCGCGTTTGCCTGCTTACATTCTCGCCGAACTGTTGCCATTACGTCTACAAACGTTGCAATATTTTCCCTGCATAGTTGGTTTTATTTTTCACGTCGTCCCTAGTTATACAGTATTTCACCCACTATTCGTGCTGTTTCCGTCTTCTTCAGGCGAGGCCGCAAATATGAGTATTCTACCTGAAGATTCGGCGAAAAAGATATGCAACAACTAGAACCGTGGTTAAATACTCGTTGTGGAGGACCTGCAGAACCTTTCTGGCGCAGCACCGACATATTCCGTGCACGCGTACGCGAATTCAGCGATCAGACATGTGCGCTCGCCTATATGTAGACGAATGGGAAACTGCCGCTGCCGAATGCGCGCTTTTCGTAACTGCACAAGTCGCTTGTCACCTGCGTATACGTCATCCATGCAATATAATGAAATGATTAATTAAATATATCGAAATTTGAGAGCAAACAACAGACCGCGTAGGCAGAAAAATACCTATTGCCTTTTTCCGCACGAGAAACAACAAACTAGCTCAGATACAAGCCATTCTGCACATCGCACGCCGCACAGCTACCGCGTTTGCGCAACTTTGCCTGATGGTGCTAGCAGCACCAGTTTCGTCACGCTTCAAGATATCCCGGCTGGGGCGTGGCCCGACATAAAAAGCCTTTGCACTCGCCTGAACATCGCTCACAGCAACAGCTCTTCCATTTTTCTTTTTAGCTGTTGCCGGAGTCACTTTGTTGGAGTAAGTAAAAATGAGAGTGGTGGGCGTCTAATTTTCGAACTACAGGTCAAGGATACTATGACATTACGGTAAATGTGCTGTCTGAAAAAAAAAAAAAAGTATTCTAATAAGCTATCGAACTACGTAACTGCAGACGTTAAAAGATGGTAGCGTTTCTAACGTATGGTTGGTTAAACACTCGCGCCGTTTTAATAAAGAACATTAGTTAGTTGAAAGCAAGCTTTCATTACTTCGTATATTACAGTCGAAGTCACTTGAATGTACCGCACTAAGGTGGCTACTTAGTTGCGCATTGCCGACACATGCTATTTTCCGAGAAAGAAAAAAGAAAGGATATAAATGATGCAATAATATAATTGCCTTTCGTATGTGTGTGTGCGTGGGGAAGCAGAGGGGGGGGGGGGGGGAGGCTCTCAGCTCGAAAGCCCAGCTCCTGCTGCAATTTTCCACGCATGCTTCAAGACAACGTGCCATTACTCGTTAGTTATTAAAAGAATTAGCTGGTTCAAGTCCAGCACTGATAGAAGATCTAAGCAGACAATCGCATGAATGCATTATACAACTTTTTTGCATATAGCCGGCCCGAGATTCAAAAGCATTTAATGTAATTAATAATACGCTAGAAAACGAAAAGACCTGCGGGTCGAAAAACATGCATACACCCAGCAGAATCCTTACCGTGCAGAAAACACCGACAAACTGGGTAGCAATCGTAAAGGGTGTTTCGTTTAACACGGTGAGAAATTTATGAAAATAAACTTTTTGAAGTTGGAAGGAACCTTTTCGCCGTAGCATTGTCAACGGCGTAGGGCGTGAGAATGCATGCTAAATACACGGAAGGTGAAATAATATTGGATAGTTAGCTTTTTAACTGTTGTCTTACGCTCCTTATTAGTTGAAAAGGTCGTAGCTAACCGTGACGAATATCATGACCGCTCGATCTACGAGCAGCCTTGGTAATACCTATACCAGCTTTTAGACTTTCGAAAATGCGTCCTCGATCACTGTTGCCGCGCGAGGAACTTTGGGGCCTCTCACGGGCGTACGCGGTACCGGGCGGTCAGGAGTAGCCACGCCCACGAGTGCGGCATCACACAGAGACGCGCCTTTCACGTGCTCTGGCTGATCGCCGCTCCCATGAAGTCGGCCACTGCAAAAGGAGCTCGGTGCTGTGTGATGCGTACTAGTGGGCGTGGCTAGAGCTGCTCCTGACCGCGCGGTATCGCATTTGCCCATGAGAGGCCCCAAAATTCCTCGCGCCGCAGCGGTGATCGAGAAAGGCAGTTTCTAGAACTGATATGTTTATTGCTTACAGCGAGCTTACAAAAAAGCAAAATAAAGAAAAAGAAGCCTAACAGCAATGGTTCAAAACCTAACTATTCAAAAATTATTAATGAGCCTAATAATTTTAGGTGTATTATGGTTTGGTCTGGTTTGGTTTGCGGGGTTTAATGTCCCAAAGTGATTCAGTCTATCAGAGACGCCGTAGTGAAGGACTGCGCAAATATCGACCGCCTGGGGTTCTTTAACGTGCACTGACATCGCGCAGCACAAAGACGCCACTCAGTTTCACCTCTATCGAAACGAAGCCGCCGGCGGTCGGGCTCGAACCCGGGTATTTTAGCTGTATTATAATGCAGTACACAGCTCACAACTTTATGCATGAAAAATGATCGGTCCCATAACTCAAAATATCAATGTTTAAAAATTTCCAGCAGTTGCTGACAAAAGTAACAGAATCGCTGATAAAATTGAGGCCTTTATGACACCGGATCCATGCCCGATGCTTTGCAGCCTACCCATGAACCCCAGGTGGTCGAAATTTCCGGAGTCCTCCACTACGATGTCTCTTATAGCCTGAGTTGCTTTGGGACGTTAAACTGCACAAACCAAAACAAGCCAGACCCTGTGGCGTATAGTTGAAGCTTTGAGGCACTGCAAACTATTTGGAACAAGACGAAACGTGACACTCGCCTTCAAAGCGACGAGCAGCACCGCTTGTAGAGACCCCTCGAACAACAACATGGGGGTGGTGGTAGAACTTTAACGTCCACCATATACAGGATAGGCACCCGCCTATCTGCCTGTACGGCGGCCTGGAGTCCCTGGATCCGGACGTTGTGTTTGGCCAGTCTGATTAGATCTATGGCTGAGTTTCAAGGTGTGAGCTCAACAGTAGTCTTCCAAAATTATTGTGTTTTTGTCTCTTGATCTATAATTTGAATTTGTGTAGACGTCCATATGATATGTACCAGATCCACCTTATCCCGACATAGTTTGCATCTATCAGAGAATTGCTCTGGGTACCAATGGCTACGGGTAGCTGGAATCGGAAAGTTATTGTTTGCAATTTTTTTGTAATTATAAGTATGACACGTAAACCGGCTTGTTTTTGCAAAATCAGTATGCTGTCTGTGTTGGTTGTGAAATAAAGACAATAAAGAAGAAAAAAAAAATCTTCCGTGACGCAATGGAATAATACTAATACCAGCACTCAATCGATCATCTGTTCGAATCCTCTGAGTGCAGTTCTTTTCTGGATTAGTTTTTACAATTCACAACATTGAAATAAATTACCAGCATATTCCCTTTGAGGTTGTATTATGTGATGTCTTTGATTCTTAATAGCTGCAAAACCAGCCGTGAACAGAACCACGAGGTGACGGCATGACAACGATAACACTATTCAGTTGCCTTCACCGTAATCATTCCCTGCTTTCAGTGAGTGTATGCTACTTTTAGGTTGCGTTCAGGGACACTTCTCAGCAACTATAGCTGTTTGTTTGACTCGCTGAGAGACAACCAGTGAGGAGAAAGAAGTTGCGGGACCCTATCGTAGAGGGAACGAAATTACGCGAACTGAAAAAGGAAGAAAAAGAGCGCGGGTTGCGGGTTGCGATCGTGCGAGTTGAGCAGAATAAGAAGACGTCGATTTCTGATCTGCCTGTCTTGGGAGTCCTCAAGGTGTTCGGTGCCTGAGCTTCTTCGTGGTGAGGCCTTTCCACGTTCAGGGGGGTTTTGATCAGGGTTCAGGCTAGCTTTATAGGATTTGGTAATGTAAAGGTGTCATTACCTTGCGCACAGGCATGTCTTTCACCACCCCGGGAGGGGGCTCGGCAGATTGGTTCGCCAGCCTGCCGAATGAAAGCTTGCCTCTGGAATCATTTGCAAAAAATGGCGTCGATGTGATTCCTGTCGCACTCATACCGATAGGCGATGGAATGCTGAAAATGAAAAATCCGAAAGCTATTCAGCAGCAACTCAAAACTCTGACGGATCACTACCTTGATATCTCTGAGGTGCGACCTTTCGGGAGAAGAGGTATAGTTTGCAAATCTGCAAACATTAATTGTGTGTCAGATCTGCTACGCTGCAGTTCTTTTACATCGATTCCTGTAAAAGCTTTTATTCCTGAACAGCTGGCTTGCACTAAGGGTATTGTGCGTGGAGTGGATCCTGCATCTACTGCTCAAGAAATTTTGGAGGAATTTCAGGACGCAGGAGCTGGTGTTCTTTCAGTGTATCGCTGCTCTCGCATAGTGGCCGGGGTGCGTGTTGCTACAGAGTCAGTTATAACAACCTTTGCCGGTCTCATGTGTCCATCTGAGTTAAAAATTTGGCCAATTATTTATCGCATTGACCCGCTACGTCCTCGCCCCCTTCAATGTACCAACTGTTGGCGATTTGGACACAGTGGACGAGCGTGTAAGTCTGCGACAAGATGCAGGGTGTGTGGGGAAGGACACTCTTCTAATAGCTGTACCGCTGCAAGACCTAGCTGTTGTCTGTGCAGTAACGAGCACTCGGCTGATGACCCCAGTTGTGAGAAACGATCTCAGGAGCAAGCGTTACTAGAATTAATTCAAGAGAATCGTTGCTCTCGAGCAGATGCTTATGCCCTTCTTGATCGAAAAAGGCACACTTATGCCAACTGTGCGCGCCCTTCTACTCCAGACTTTGAGACCACGTTGTCTACCGCAATTGTGAAAACGGTTGAAAAAGCCCTTTCTGTCGTGGTTGACCGTATGCTTACCAGCTTTACTGAAGCTTTGTCTAGTATCGTTGGTAGCCAGTCACTTCGCCCACCTCAACCTGTGCTGACTCCAGCATCTATTTCATCTCAAACCTGTACTGAAAGTTAAAATGCAGATTCTCCTCTAGTGCTGGCTCAAGTGCACCCCAATCGACAGTGTCCCTGTAGGCATTTCTCGCAAAAGTTTTTGCTCTAATGGTGTTGAAATGGCATGCCCTACTCAAAAGCGCCGTGCTTCTAGCTCACCCTCTAAGTCCTCCATTTCTCAGACCAAAACTAAAAAAGGACCTTCCAAAGTTTCACAGCAAACCGATGTGTTAAAAGAGGCTATTGCGGCCTCAATTTTAGATAAGTAATCATGGCAGGTGTACAAGTTCTGCAGTGGAATTGTCGCTCTATTATATCTTCACTTCCAGATTTATATCTTCTCCTTTCAACACATAAACCAGACATAGTGCTTTTGCAAGAAACTTGGCTCTCCCCCGCAAAGTCATTTACCTTAAAGAAATATCATGTTTTCCGCGCCGATCGTGTAAACGGTAGGGGCGGTGGTTTATTAACTTTGATATCGTCAAAATTATGTCACCGGGCAAAAATAAGCAAAACAGTAATGAATCCTGAGTGTGAGATTTTGGCTGTAGATATCACATTGCCGCATTGTGGCCCTGTCACAGTCGCTAACGTCTACTGCCCCACAGGTGTACGTAGCACAGACTATTTTGACAGATTACTTACAAATTCTAATAGGGTAGTTATTGCAGGTGATTTTAACTCGCACCATACTCTTTGGGATAACTACTCCGACGCATGTGGACAGCTGTTATGGACGTGGATGTCGTCAAATGCTGTGCGCTGCTGCAATTCTCGGGCTATAACCTTCATGCGCGGAAATTCACAATCTGTCGTCGATTTATCCCTGGCAGCAGGTGGGATAGGTATAGGAGGATGGTCCACAGTAGATAGTGGTACGTCTAGCGACCACTTTCCAATAACATTTACCATCATGATGAGCACAACACGAGATAGAACTTTGGACCGTAAACTAGTAAACAACGCCAAATATGCAGCTTCGCTACGCTCCTCCCTCAAATCAAACCTTTGTTCATGTAGGACCGACAAAGCACAAAAGGTATTTTCCTCAATCGCGAATGCTACTGTAGATTCCCAGTTCACTGTGCGGTCTACAGTAAACAATAAGTCGCCATCCCCATGGTGGAATGACGCGTGTGAGAAAGCCTTCCGCCGTAGAAAAGCAGCATGGAAAAGCCTCTCTTATAACCAGAGCCCAGTAAACTGGATAAACTACAAATTTTGTTCGGCGTCATTCAAAAGAGCCATAGCGCAGGTAAAGGACGAGTACAACGAAAATTTAAATAATTATTTGTCAAACCCTAAGCACAGGAAGGCTTTGTATCGTTTCATGGAACGAAATAGAAACTCGCACCTTTCACAGTCATTAAGTTCAGTAGTGTTGTCCCCACAGGAGGCAAAGGATGAGTTGGAACAAATTGCGCAAGGACTAGCATTACGTTTCCAGGAGCAGTGCAGAGTTCCCTTGCACGCTCCCATTTCCTGCTCAGAGTATGTTGAGGTTGATAGGTCAGAACTACTATCTGTGATTTCTTCCATGAGAAACTCGGCTCCAGGTTGGGACGGGGTTACGGTAGGTATGGTCAAAATTTTAGCAAATGATTTCACTCAGGATCTCCTGGATCTGGTTAATGAATCATTAGAATCTGCATGGCTGCCTCACGTCTGGAAAGTGGCGAAAATTATATTGCTCTTGAAAGACCCTGGTAAAGGATTTCATGTTGAAAACATTCGGCCGATAGCTTTGACTTCGAATCTAGTAAAATTAATAGAAAGAATTGTGCATGGCCGCCTCTCAAAGCATATCTCAGAGGTTAATGCTTTGAGTTCTTCCCAAATAGGCTTCCGCAATGGATGCTCAATATGGTCTGCGCATGTAGATTTAGAAAGTAGGATTCGCCTTGCAATGTACAACAAGGAGGTATCAGCGTTAGTGACGCTCGATATTGCTAAGGCCTATGACAGCATTGAACATTCCATTCTACTAAACAAGTTGTCATTATTACGTCCTCAGTTCTACATTTATGCGTGGATCAGGGAATTTTTGAAAGGACGAGAATTTTTTTGCACTGATGGCACATTAACCTCAGACACCTATGCACAGACAAGAGGGGTGCCCCAGGGTTCTGTGCTCTCCCCACTCCTTTTTTAATATATTAATGTGCGATATTCCGGTTCATCCTGATGTCACTGTATATGTATATGCAGATGACATAGCATTCTTCGCCTCGGCAAAAGATATTCATGACCTATATCGTTCACTACAGGCTTACCTAAATGCACTTGAGGTCTGGTTTGACAAAATAAATTGGTTTTAAATGTGTCCAAAAGTAGTGTGCTAGTTTTTAAAACCGTAACCCCCTTATATGTTTCGTTAAACTACCGCTCAGATGTCATACCTCAAGTGGAATCTGTGCGGTATTTAGGCATTACGTATGATGCTACTATGGATTGGAGGCTTCACATCAAGTCTAATGCTCGGAAAGGTGAACGTGCCCTTGGTAGGCTGACACGGATAAGTAACAGGAAATTTGGTATGCGTCGAGATACTCTTCTACTTTTGTACAAAGCCTATGTGAGACCGATTCTGGAATTCGGCTGCATTCTTTTTTCTGGGTGTCCAAAATATAAGCTACATCCTTTGCTGCTTTTAGAAAGACGGGCGCTGCGCCTCTGCCTAGGGCTTCCACAGTCAGTCTCTACCACTGTTCTGTACTTGGAGGCCCGCATTCCGGACCTTAACTCCCGTTTCCACCTTCTAACTGTCAGATCATTCTTGCGATCATTTGAGACTACTCCCGGTGTGGCTATACCTATTTTTGTGTCAAACCCCGCCCTCTTTCTCACTCACCAGTGGCCAAGGGTCTGCAAGCCCCAGGTTGTTTATACGCAGAGCATTTTAACAAACATTGGTGTGGACCTTGCTTCTATATGTCCTATTGGTTGCTCAACGTCCTTTGTGGATATAAATTATGATTCTATATTTCAATCTAATGTGAAGCACTTGCCCTCAAATTTAATATCCAGTCTCCTATGTGAACACCTTGAAAAGTTCCCTGATCACGCTGTAATTGCCACTGATGCGTCTGTGATTGCGCACAAAGCTGCGATTGGAATTTTTTCGGAGTCTCTTTCCTGGAGTTTTTCGGTGCGTGTCCCGGATTACACACCGATATTTCTAGCAGAGTTTATGGCAATTGGGCTAGCGCTACTAAAAGTTCCCTGCAGTCAATCAAAAATAATTTTTCTATCAGACTCTCTTTCTGTTTTGTTGTCACTGGAGTCAGCACGGGATGCTCAGTTGATCCGCTCACTAAAGTATTTCATACCGGGGTGGGTGAAAGAAATACGCTTCATCTGGGTCCCCGGACACAGCGGTATTTTTCATAACGAAACTGCAGATTTCCTGGCTAAATCAGCTCTTGATGCATCTGTTTCTTGTACCATTCCTAATATCACCATTTTTGGAATGTCCCGTTTCCAGCGATATCAATACCTAGCCGCTACATGCAATGATTCTTTGCTATCTACAGCCGAATACCAGCATCTCATATACTCATGGAAAGTTCGAGCATGTAAATCACGGCAGTGTGAGGTTACGATGACTCTTCTGAGATGCAGGATTCCTCGCTTAAATCTTTATTTATGTAGATGCGGGATCATCCCCACAAACCTTTGTGAGGCTTGCGGTGAAATTGAAAATATCGATCACTTCCTTCTCGCTTGCCGAAGGTTTTCATATCAGAGGAGGGTGCATTTAGAAAGTCCAATTGCACGCTTGGGATTTACGTTATCGGTCCCGCTTCTACTCTCCTTCGGTGCGAGTGCGAAAGGATTTGCGTTGCCTCAAATTTGTCAGTACTTACATAACTACATAGCAGCTACGGACAGATTCCCCTGCTAATTGCATTCCAAATTTACAAAACTCCAAATTTTTGCTTCATATTTTTCATTCAATAACTTTTCTGACCTTAAACCTTTTGTTTTTGTTTAGTTGTCAATTACTTTATTACACTAATTCAGTTTGTGTAGGACATTTGGCAGTCCACACTGAACCCTGGCCAATCCCCTTCGTGGGTATGTGCCAAATATCAAGGAAGAAGAAGAAGAAGAAGAAGAACTGAAATAGGGGTAGTCTATTTCACTATAGTTGAGCTTCTTCCGGGTCCCTTCATCTACGATCGAACCCAGCCGCAACGGTCGCTGAAACTCAAGACCATAACATGGATCCTGCGAGGCTTTCACTGCGGCACATCGGAAGGGAGACCGCTATCCCCGAGGCCGCCAAGTTAGCAGAAGGCAGTGCTGGCGAGGGAGGCTTCAGCCCCAAATTCAATGAAATGGCTGCATACGTAAGCTTCGAACAACGCCCATTGTACATCTTTTGTGCATGACCGTGGCAAAGGTTAAGCAGTAATCCTCAGTTCATAAATTGTTACCAGTGCAGCAAGGAAGCGTGATCCAGATCAGGAAACACGAATGGCATAGCGGAGAAAGACAAGCGCCGTTCCCTTCGCTCTTTGAAGTCCTTTCGCAGTAGTCTACAGCGTCCTCATCCGTCATACACCTAACAGAAAATGCTCGTAGAACGCGGATGCCACAAAAATAGTGTCATGCATGCGTCCGAAGCGTCGAACCTCTAATGTACACGTTACAGCCGAAAGCTCAGCCGCTTGTTACAGCAGTCGTGCCGAAGGAACTAGTTCGAATTTATTCTTATGCCTGCCGTGTACAGCAAACTTTGTAGAGTGTGGTGCGCCTTGTTGCCACCTGAGCAGCAGGGGAAGAGCTGTTTTGGTCTTTGTCCTCTAGTACGATGCAGTAATGGTAGAAGAAAATAGCGCAGAAGACGGGACAAGACAGTATATTGCTTTCCTCTTAGGCCTAGGGCAGGCTAAAGGACTTAAAATACTGTCCATTGTTAGATGCACTGGGAAAAGCGTCTCCATGCAATGTTCATCAGTGCACGTTAAAGAACCCCAGGTGGTCGAAATTTGTGGAGTCCTCCACTACGGCGTCTCTCATAGCCTGAGTCGCTTTGGGACGTTGAACCCCACAAACCAAACCAAACCAAGCAATGTTCATAGTACGCATGCTCACCAGTATAAACAGGGAACTCAAGCAAGATATGTTCTACAGTTTCGACCACGCCGCAGTTGTCACAATGCGGACTGCTAGTTTGGCCGAAACGGTATCGGAAGCTGATTGTAAATGAATAGTTTAAGCAAAGTCGGTTTTCAGAGTTTTCAAATAGTTAGAAATCTGGGAGGGAGTCTTGATTTTAAATGTGGGCCTACTGAGTGTAGGAATTGTTAGTGATGTGTTTACAATCTCCAGAACCAATATTTTCCTTCTGAAGCAAATCTTTTAGCTAGATGGGATGACATACGATTTGGTGAAGAAAGTCCGAATATACCTCTGACATTGGCGACCTTTACGAGCCGCTTCATCTCCTTCTTCATTGGCAAGAATGCCACAGTGTGCTGGTATCCTGCAGTAGCCTGCAGCAGTATCCTGCAGCAGTATCCTGCAGCAGTATCCTGCAGCAGTAGCCTGTAGCAGTAGCCTAGTGATGTAGATATCCGATGTGAAGGGAAACGGGTTGATGACTAGATTTCTTGAGCACGTGGGAGAGGATTTGCAAGGATGCTTTATAGTCGGTAAATATAACTCATAGACCAGGGTTTCATCGCAAAATATAAAAAAGCAGCCTCTTTAATACTGTGAAGTTCAGCTGTTGTAGATCATGTCGTTCGCTGCAACCAGTAATGAATGACATGGCTTGTTGAGGGCACAGAAAGGACACAGGAAGAAGTTCCTTTAGTTGTTGAACCGTCAGTAAATGCGTGGGTGTGCTGTATGTGTTCCTCGGTTAAGTGGGCGATAGTAGCTTGCACTAGCGCTGCCTGTGGCATGCGGCTCTTTGTATTCACACCTGGAATAAATGTCCTCACATTTAGAGGCGAGAGCGCCCAGAGGGGAAATGTCAGAGGCAGTAGTTTCTGTGGCTGATTAATAGTAGGCAGGGCAGAAGATGCATAGCTCGTTCAAAGCCAGTGTTGCGATGAGTTTGGTTAACACGGTATAAGAACTGCTTCTTCCCTTGAAGGACATGTTGTATATTAGATCGCATAGTTTCATGCGCGGCAATCGCATCCAGAAGGAGTCATCCTGCTTCTGCTAGTGTTCCTGACGCAGAGGAACCCTTTGAAAGTCCAAGGATTATCCGCAAGTATAGTTGTTCCGCGCGGCCTAAGAATCTTGCTTGTTAGAGGTAGTCTTTGAAGCACCGTTGGTTGCGCGGGGTACCTTCAACATATAGTTTTTCAAGCAGAACCATTGATCGGCAGCTGATGCCCCATCGTGTTTCCTGAACACATATGAAAACTTGTGACGCTGGTGTGATCCTCTCAGTGAGTGTTTTCATCTGAGGTGACCGAGAGAGTTACAGTCGATCACAGCACACAGGAAATGCTGACAACGCACATAAAGTAGTGACCGTCCACCGAGGAAGAGCGGATATGGAGTCCTTGATGTTCTTCTGAAGGCCATTGCTACACTTTTTTTTTTCTTTTTTTTTTGTGAAAGACGAAGACCTCGAGGAGCCAGGTACATCGAGATTTGTAGTAACGCTCTCTAAATACGTTGAAAGGTAAAATAGCGCGAATGTGACGCGCTCTAGATGCAGTCGGCATCTTGGCCGCACCACTGTAGCGACAGGATCTATACTATCGCCTTAGTGCGGACATCGTTGAAGCTTGAAGCAATGGTAGACAATTCTGCATATACAAGCAGTATACACAGCGATTCTCACCTCTGCCTCCCAGAAAATTACAAAAATAAATTGAGGAATAGTTCAAAACGTGGACCGCAGCGAGGTCACCTTGCCAGTGCTTTTGATGAGAGGACTCGCTTCTGAGAGCGGGCGCTGAGTAGGCATCACGAAGCTGTCAAAGCCGAAGCCTGGTAGCTGTTTTGTATTTGTTTCCTATGAAGTTAGAAGCTTTTATTGCTCGATGATTATGTGTGCTGACGTGGCAGAACCAGTTGAAGTAAAGGTATACTTTATTGCACAAGCGACTAAGGCAAAGACAAAATTTCCCCTACGTTCTTCATATTCCTACCAGTGATACTCCCCGTACCCACATCGCTATTCCCAGTGGTCTACGAAGGCATATCATGCACTGCTATGGTGTATTCCAATCGGTGATCTGGCGGAAGCTTTCTTCCACCGTTAAACAGATGAACGCGTTTTATGGGCGATTTGGATTTGAATCCTGACTTTTGCTCTGCAGGTCACGACGCATATCTTGCTTCTCCATGGAGGACGCTTCAGGCCACCGACTGGAATACACCACTAAACGTGCTTACTTTATACTTGACCGCATTCAGCACTAAACAGTGCGCCAGTCTGGAAATTGCCCACCGTTAGAATTTACGATCGAGTGATATGCTTCGCAGATAATCTACGTGATGTCGACGGCCTTCGTCCTGTGGCGGAACCGTGGCGTGCATTTCTACGCTCTTTCGACTGACGGCTGCCTGCTGATGTTAGTGCGGCTATTCGTCATTATCACTCTGGTGCTGGCCTCTATCAAAGCGCATCTGGATTTCCGTGAATTCCACTCACAGCTGCGTAGAAGGGAGCATATCCCTCCCAGTAGTCTGCGAATGGAACCAATGGGGGTGTAGGCGGAGAAGACGACCTAGACAACTTAGTAAACATGATCCGTCGCTCCCAGCGCTTCCCGTTGCCCACAAACAATAAGTGTGACCCAGAGGCCAACGACGAAGGGAAGACCAGCGACACGCAACGCTTCGAGCTGGGCTCCTAGTCTCCGCCGGCTCCACAACGTCCGCATACATCGATGTTGGCTAACGCTCGCTTATTTTCGCTCACGTATAAGCCACGGACTTCTGGGCAAATAGAAAGTTACCGCAGTCTGATCGATTAAAGCTGACCCTTGAATATGCTGATTCGTTTTCTTGAGGAGCGGCTATTTTTAATAGTCGCTCCTTTTATTGTTCATTTGAAGATATTTAACGGTAGGAAACCATATATTTCGCGAACATCGAAGAGCTGGCACACGCCTATATCGAAAACAATATTGCCGCAGTACATACATAGAATTTTTGTTGGCCCTACAAGATGACAAAGTACACTCTTTCATTACTTTCACTTTTCATGTACTGGTTCATTCAGTGAAATTGAACCTAATTAAAGAAATTAAAATTTTCAGTAGCGCGATGGAGACGGAGACTGAAAGGAAACACACAGTGGCCCACAGTGGCCCACCTACACCTTTGCTTAATAATAATAATAATAATAATAATAATAATAATAATAATAATAATAATAATAATAATAATAATAATAATAATAATAATAATAATAATAATAATAATAATAATAATAATAATAATAATAATAATAATAATAATAATAAGCAGTTGTACGTGGGCCGCTGTGCATATATAGAGCTGGTTTCTTCGGCGCTGTAATAAGAATGTCAGAGGATGTCAGTAATCTGGGTAATTGTGTTAATTAGAATATATGGGTAACTAATCTCATATATGCGCTCAGATTATCCGCTTTTTTTTATCTTCTGTGCACCCATAGTCATTTAGTGCACATGCGAGGAGGTTCGAACCTTGCTTAGATCTCAATTTTGCAATTGCGGATATCGCTTCGGTGACTCTCGTGGTGTGGAATGCATTTAAGATACAGTGGCGAGAGATTCTGATGCACGCGGGGAAAGCATATGGCGCGTTCGCGTCACACAGCGCTAAATAAATTCTCCGGCTCATGCGCATAGTGCGCGACGGAGGATAGTCAACTTTCGCGATACGCGAGTACCTCGACACGCTCCGCATTCGGCACCACCAAATCTTGGAGACAAGCTTGCGCGTGTCACTCACCGCGCGAGCGTACAGTCTGTAGCTCGAAGGTAACACCGATCACCGACACGCGAGAGCTCTAAGCCAGCGCAGCGACCGTGGCTCTAGCGGAGAATTTGTCGCTCGTGAGGACGCCTCCATGACGTCCGATCCTGCCGAGATACGAAGCATTTTCAGCACACATTTCGCTCACCTTTTTTTCATCCTAAGGTCGTGACCAATGGGAAGACTACGAGGAAGCTGTCAGATTTTTCTGTGGGCCCCTTCATCAGCTTCCTGTTGACTCGAACAGGGCCCTTTTCTCACCAACAACTTTGAAGGAGGACCGGAGTGCGTTAGGCGCCATGAATAGTTCCAGTTCGCCAGGCCCGGTGGGCTAGTGACGGGATTTTACAAAACAGTTTACGACATCCTCGGTCCTCTCTTCCTCCAGGTAGTCAATTCAGTTTCAGTTTAGTCGTTCAGTCGTGTCCGACTCTTCGTGACCCTATGGACCATGTCACGCCACGCTTTCCGGTCTCTCACTATCTTCCTAACATCACATAACTTCATCTGCAGTGCCTCGAGGATGCCATCTAACCAACGCGTTCGCTGCCTACCCCTTCTCCGGCGACCCTCAACCTTTCCCAACATCAAATCTTTCTCCAGCGACTCCTCTCTTCTCATCAGATGACCAAAGTAGCTGAGCTTTAACTTTAAAATTTGACCCTCCAATGAGCAGTCAGGGTTTATGGTCGACAATATCGACTGATTTGTTCTTCTGGCAGTCCAAGGAACTCTCAAGAGTCTTCGCCAGCACCACAATTCAAACGCGTCAATTCTTCGGCGGTCAGCCTTTTTCACAGTCCAACTCTCGCATCCATACATCACAACTGGAAAGACCATAGCACGAGTTATACGGATCTTGGTTGGCAGACTAATGTCTCTGCTCTTTACTAGGCGGTCAAGGCTCACCATTGCTCTCTTTCCCAGAAGCAGCCGTCTCCTAATTTCATGGCTGCAGTCTCCTTCTGAGGTAATCTTGGAGCCCAAGAAGAGAAAATCTGTCACAGCTTCCACTTCTTGTCCATTGATGCTCCAGGACTTGATAGGGCAAGACGCCATGATCTTTGTCTTTTTAATGTTCAGTTTAAGCCCAAACTTCTCACTCTCTTCTTGTACGCGGATCAGAAGTCTCTTGAGTTCCACTTCACTTTCTGCCATTAAAGGGGTATCATCCGCATATCTAAGGTTGTTGGTACGTTTTCCAGCAATCTTCACTCCAGCTGAAGACTCGTCCAGACCGGCCTTCCTCATGATGCACTCTGCATATAGATTAAATAGGCAGGGCGACAGTATGCAGCCTTGCCTCACTCCTTTCTCGATCGAAAACCAATCAGTAACACCATGCCCAGTTCTGACTGTGGCCTCTTGCCCTTCATACAGGTTCCTGAGGAGACAGATGAGGTGAATTGGAACTCCCATCTCTTGGAGAGCTTGCCACAATCTGCTGTGATCTACACAGTCAAACGCTTTCGTATAATCAATTAAGCAGAAGTAGATGGGTTTCTGGAACTCTCTTGCTTTTTCCATGATCCAGCGAAGGTTAGCAATTTGGTCTCTAGTTCCTCTGCCCTTGCGAAACCCAGTTTGCACGTCCGGAAGCTCCCGATCCACATACTGCTGCAGCCTACCTTGGAGGATTTTCAACATCACCTTGCTAGCATGCGAAATAAGCGCGATCGTGCGGTAGTTGGAACAATCTTTGGCACTGCCTTTCTTTGGAATGGGGATATAAACTGACCTCCTCCAATCCTGTGGCCACTGCAGGGTTGTCCAAATCTTCTGACATAATGTATGCAGAATGTTAACAGCGTCATGGTTGAGGTTTCGAAGCAACTCAGCTGGAATGCCATCAATTCCGCTAGCTTTGTTCTTAGTAAGGCTGGCTAAGGCCCATTCAACTTCATTCTTCAGGATGCCCGGCTCGAGATCAGTAATCACAACCGTCTTATGTTGGGTTTGCACATTCGGGTCCTTCTTGTACAGTTCTTCTGTGTATTCCTGCCACCTCTTCTTTATCTCTGAGGCTTCAGTGAGGTCCTTGCCTCGTTATTCCTTTATCACACCCAGCTTAGCACAGAAGCTTCCTTTGATATCTTTGATTGTCTTATACAGAGCTCCAGTGTTCCTTAATTGGCTGTTGTCCTCAACTGCTTGGCACTGTATGTTCAGGAAGGCATTCTTATCTCTCCTTGCTATTTTCTGAAAATCCGCATTGAGAACCTTGTATCTTTCTCTTTCCCCCATAACTTTTGCCATCCTCCTTTCCTCAGCTATTTGCAAAGCCTCTTCAGATAACCAGTTTGCTTTCTTGCATTTCTTTTGCTTTGGAACTACCTTAGTAGCAACTTCTTGTATTATATCACGAACATCAGTCCACATCTCTTCGGGCTCTCTGTCTTCTAGATCTAATTCTTGAAATCGATTCCTCACTTCCACAGCATATTCTAATGGAATTTGATCCAGATCATACCTGAAAGTCCTTCTAGTTTTCTGCGTTTTCCTCATTCGAAGCTTAATTTTGGCAACAAGAAGCTGATGATCGGTGCCACAATCGGCCCCAGGCCTTGTTTTTACTGCTTGTATAGCGCTTCTCCATCTCTGCCGGCAAATAATATAATCGATCTGATTCCTGTACAGACCGTCCGGTGAAGTCCATGTGTACAGGCGCCTCTTGGGCTGTTGAAAATGAGTATTCGCTATGGTCAGGTTGTTTTCTTGACAAAACTCTACTAGCCTCTGCCCAGCTTCCTTTGGCTCGCCAAGACCGAACTTGCCTATAATTCCGGATATTTCTTCACTCCCGACCTTAGCATTCCAGTCTCCTATGAGAAAAACAACGTCTGATGATGGGGTGCGGTCTAAAAGGCATTGTAGGTCCGCATAAAATCTCTCAACGTCAGCTTCTTCAGCAGCAGTGGTCGGTGCATAGACTTGGATAACTGTTATGTTGAAAGGCTGACCTTGGATCCGAAGTGAAATCATTCGGTCGTTTTTGGGGTTGTACCCTAGCACTGCTTTGCCCATTCTTCTGTTTACTATGAGAGCGACCCCATTCCTTCTCTTGGATTCGTGCCCACAAAAAAAGACATAATGGTCGCCGGAGTTAAATTCTCCCATTCCGGTCCACTTGAGCTCGCTGATACCCAAGATATCAATGTTCAATCTGTCCATTTCTCGCTTGACGACATCCAGTTTACCTTGCGTCATAGATCTTACATTCCATGTTGCTATGTGATATATCTCCTTGCAACATCGGACTTTCCGGTCGCTTCCCGACACATCCACAACTGAGCGTCCTTTTGGCTTTAGCCCAGCCGCTTCATTCGTCCTGGAGCTACTAGGAATCGCCCTTTGTTCATCCCCAGTAACATGTGGGACGCCTTCCAACCTGGGGGGCTCATCTTCTGGCGCCATATCATTAATGGTATTGTGACTGGCCATAGGGTTTTCTTGGCAGGAAATACTGGAGTGGGTTGCCATTACCTTCTCCAGTGAATCACATTTTGTCAGAACTCTCTGCCGTGACCTGTCTATCTTGGGTGGCCCTACACAGCAGAGCTCACGACTTCATCGAGTTTCGCAAGCCCCTCCGCCACGACAAGGCAGTGATCCATGAAGGGGAGGTAGTCAATACCTTTCTGGAAAGCGGGACTAGACCACCCCCTTTTAGCTCGGGGCGAATTGTTTTGTTCTGCAGTGGTGGTCCTAAGACCTCCACTGTGGCACCCCTTTCTCTCTTTTTTATTCCCACCTTCCTCCTTTTCCTTACGGCTCTGATAAATCAGTTAATCTTTACGGCTCGGTTAGGCTGTCGTTTAAGGGAGAGAAAGACGCGCGTGGCTATAGTCATCGTCCACCACCGAAGCGGTGGCGGCTGCTGCCATCGTGATTAGCAGGCATGAGTGCCATAAACTGATAGTTTTCAAGCGCTCGATATTAAAGTCGCATCGGCATCGTGTTATTTTTCCTCTTCCTCCTACCCTCCATATAGTCGAATCTATTCGCAGCCCTCCACTACAAAACCCGACCTCGGCGGCTGCGTTTCGATGGAGGCGAAACAAAGGGGCGTCCGTGTGCTGTGCGATGTCAGCGCACGTTAAAAATCCCCAGGTGGTCGAAATTACGCCGTAGCCCTCCACTGCGGCTCCTCCTTCTCCATTTCTCCTTTCACTCCCACCTTCTACCCTTCCCTTACGCGCGGTTGAGGTGTCCACAGAAAAGAAGTGAGACAGTTACCGCGCCTTTCCCTTCCTATAAATCAATCAATCAGTATCTGTTGTAGGCCGTCATTGCACCCGCCACTGCTTCGGTGGTGGACGACGGCTGTTGTTGCGGAGCGCGTCTTTCTCTCCTTCTTTTCCTTTCTTCTCTATTTTTCTCTTCTGTCCGCACGATGCAGCGGAGGTGGGCCCCGCCGGGGTGGTGCAGTGGTAAGACGCCCGCCGTGTGCTGTGCGATGTCAGCGCACGTTAAAGATCCCCAGGTGGTCGAAATTACTCCGTAGCCCTCCACTACGGCTCCTCTTTCTCTCTTTCCACTTTCATTCCCACCTTCCTCCCTTCCCTTACGGCGCGGTTCGGGTGTCCACAGTGCAAGTGTGACAGTTACTGCGCCTTTCCCTTCCTGTGAACCAATTTAATGAACCAATTTAAATGCAGCGGAGGTGGCTCAGCTACAGAGCCAGTTGCAGGCCCGTGCATTTTCTTTTCTTTCTTATTATAGCCACAACAGCCATTAAAGGCTTTCGCCTTAAAAGGCGCTATATCTGTCACAATTCTCCCCGCACACCTGACCCAAGCCGCAAGGAAGAGGAGGAAGATGGGAGGAAAATAGTGAGAGAGAGAGAGAGAGAGAGAGAGAGTGTGTGTGAGAGAGAGAGAGAGAGAGAGAGAGAGAGAGAGAGAGAGAGAGAGAGAGAGAGAGAGAGAGAGAGAGAGAGAGAGAGAGAGAGAGGGTCCCGAAGTGGAGGGCTGCGAACCACTGCGCTACAAAGGCTTGCGCCTCGTACTATAGGGGTCGAAAGTGTGCCTAGAATTTTGTGCCACGAATGCAGCGATGACTGAAGGAACACATTTTGTCGCATGCGTTGTTCCATTGGCAGCGTACAGTGTTGGTGCAGTAAAAGTGTGACCCACACAAGTTCGTTCAGCTTAGGCCTGCCTTTGCTTTGCCGTCGGGTTCTTTTCGACGGCGCGCACGACAGACGTGCTGGAAACACACGGTTACAGGAATAAACGCCCCTCCGGGGTGGTGCAGTGGTAAGACGCCCGACTGCTGGGCCCAAGTACCCGGGTTCGATCCCGACCGCGGCGGCATGCGTTTCGATGGAGGCGGAGAGGCGTCCGTGTGCTGTGCGATGTCAGCGCACGTTAAAGATTCCCTGGCGGTCGAAATTACTCCGTAGCCCTCCACTACGGCTCCTCTTTCCACTTTAGCTCCCGCCTACCTTCCTTCTCTTTTACGGCGCGCTTCAGATGTCCACAGAAACAAGTGTGACCGATACTGCGCATTTCCCTTCCTGCGAACCAATTATGAACCAATACAGGAATGCACACAGGTATGCGCAGCTTCGTAAACTTTTGACCTGAAAACAATCCTTACAAGAATTTTGTCCTTTCCACCTAGCAGATATTTTCTGGTAAATGCTGCAGGACAATATTCGCAGTCTCAAATATGGCATTCGCCGAAATGGGGCAATCAGAATTATTTGAAGAGCTTTAATGGTCTTCCTAATGGCAAACATCGGCAACGGGAAAGACCGGAAAAAGAAGAAAGGATCATCACCTGGCCAACAGCATTATTCAAGGAAAAAAGAAATATGTAAGTTTCTTCTAATATAGTTGTAAGAACGATACTCTTAATTGTTCTCATTTGCTTGTTTTACAACGCAAAACAGAACAAGCGGCAGAACTATAGCTTCTTACTGGTCTCGTAACCTCCCCTTTGTGCCCATATTGTGCTGAGCCAGAAACAATAAATTTGGTTTATGGTGTTTAATGTACCAAAGGCACTTAGGCTAAAAAGACGCCGTTGTAAAGGGCTCCGGAAATTTAGACCACCCAGGAATTTTTTAAAGTCTACTGACATCGCACAGCACAAAGGCGCCTTGCTTTTCGTCTACATCAAAAAGCAGCCGCCGCCGCGGCCAGGATTCGATCCCACATCCTTGGGCACAGTAGTCCAGAGTCCTAATCACTGCACGACAGCGTTTTCGTCTCTCTTGGCGCTGATACACTTCGCTCGGGAGGTGACTGTTAGAAGTGTCAGTAAAGAAACTTTAGTTCAGCTTATTTTCTGAGCAAATTATAACATTCTTTTTTTGCTATTCCTATTCAAATTTTACTACTCTTTTTCTCTTTACATATTCCAAATTAAAGCCTTGAGGCCCCGATACCTCCCTCAACCATCCCTCGCACTGAGAGTGAGCTTCTCAAATTTCTGATTTCTCATTTCTGCCGCGTGCAATCTACAAATCTGTCATCACCGCCTGGTCATGGTAATCCTACTTGTGGGTGTGCGTCATTTTTATAAGGAAAACAACCACAACAACCTGGCTAATCCATTACCATGGGTATACATGCCATTTTAACTGAGGACACCATCGCATCAGCATCATCCTGGCCTGATCCAGAACTTTGTGATCCCCCGATACTAGAGTCCGATACAAAGGGGAATGGCCGCATCAGCATCAACATCAGCATCAGAAAGGGGGAAGCCTAACAACCAATCCAATCCAATCCAATCCATTCATCCCTTCATTTGCGATCGAAGACGGTGCTACTGCTGCCATAGTTGAAGCCCCTTCTCTATGGTTGAAGTCCCGAGCCTCAAGATGCCATTTGCGAGCCTTCCAATCAGGCGCACTGTAATTGAGGCAGTTGTCACCGAGGCCACAGCTACAGAGCCAGTAGCAGGCCCGTTCATTTTCTTTTCGTTCTTCATACAGCCACAACAACAACAGAAAGCAGCGCCGCCAGGGATGGTTCTGCTCCAGATTCAAGAGATTAGCTGCATACGTAAGTTCTGACGCCAATATATTGAACCTTACGTGTATACGTTCTTGAAGTAAAAGTTTAGCAGTAAGCCTGCACCTATAAGATGTCCCCACTGTGGAGAAGAAACAGCTGTTGCAGTAGAAAAGCATGCCGTGAAGGTATCTCTTTGAGGTGCCTCAGCCCTAGTCGGTTAGTCTATTGTGTCCTCATTACTCGTGCAATCGCAGCAAAAGCTCATAAAACGCGGATGCCACGTAAAAAGACGTCGTGAATTCAGTCCCCCCCCCCCCCCCCCCCCCTCCATATAGTGGGCCTTAGAATAAAAACACGTAGACGACACTTCACTTGCGGCAGACGCTGCGAACCTCAATGGTCATATGTGGGCGCCAAGGAAGCAGGGAAATTAAGCTTTTATAGGAACAGCAGAATGCAGTAAACTTTTGTGGTGCCGACTAGGTCCACTGTGCTCTAAATGGCGTAATTTTATATCCTCGTCTCTGACTGCCATAGCATTGTTCTCACTGCTGCTAATGGACGCGCGTTTTGTCCGCCAAGCTTAACGCATGCCGGACGTTTACCGTTCAGTGGAAGCAATAGCCCTTGCCCTTGTATACACCCGGATACATCCACTTTAAATATTGAGAATCCCAGTACGGTGATGAGTATAAAGCCAATACCACTGCATTCAGGGAATGCGCCTTTTGTTTCAGAGAAACGAAATCAGTTTTGTGCAATGCACTCAGAATGTTTGCTGAACTGAAAGCGGGGATCCCTGTGAAACCTATCCGAAGGGTACCAAAATATGCACTCCGATCTGGTGAAATTACGCGTGCCTAAATACACCGCATAAGGTATGATTCAGGCCCAAAAGCGTTTGCTAGATTAAGATAACTGTAGGTACTGGAAATCATTATTGTTACGCATTTATAAAATGCGAATAAATAATTTGGGGGTTTAACTTTGCTTAAACCTATTAAGGCGTGCGAAATGAATGTTTTGGCATGGGCTTGCTTGGCGGATTGGCATTCAGAGACTGGCAGAGTTGTGCTATGTGTTACGTCTTTAGTAAATCGGTTTATAGGAAATGCGCAGTATCTGTCAGACACCTAAGCTGCGCTGTAAGCAAAGGGATGACGGTGGGATTAGAGAAAGTGATGCCGTAGTGCAAGGATGAGGAATAATCTTGGCCTAGTCGGGGGATCTTTACCGTGCACTGATATTGCACAGCACACGGACGCGTTTGCGTTTTACTCGGTTGGATTTAGGTTTGGTTTATGGGGCTTAACATCCCAAAGCGACGCAGGATAATAGAGACGCCGTAGTGGAGAGCTCCAGAAATTTCGACTACCTGAAGTTCTTTTGCGCGCAACTGACCAGCCGCTGTCATGTCACGAAAGCGGCAAGTGGGACAAAGTTAGGCATGAGCAAGAGATCAAGAAAAATAATTAGGCACAGGGTTCGACTCCCAAAGGATAATGAAGGGTTCTATTCAGAAATTAACACCTGAGTTTCAACCCCGGGTAGTAAGGGTTCGAATCCTCTACAAGGTCATGAGTTGGAGTCTCAGACAGGTCCTGTAGGTTCAAGTCCCTTGTTCGTGTTGCAGTTGTCATAGCAACTGTAACCCCGCCGCGGTGGCGCAGTGGTTACGGCTTTCGACTACTGTTCCTAAGGAAGCGGGATCGAATCCCGGCCTCGGCGGCAGCTTTTCGATGGACGCGAAAAGCAAGGCGCCCGTGTGCTGTGCGATGTCAGTGCACGTTGAAGAACCCCAGGTGGTCGAAGTTTCCGGAGTCCTCCACTACGGCGTCTTTCATAGCCTGAGTTGCTCTGGGACGTTAAATCCCACGAACCAACCAAACCATCATAGCAACTTTACTCCATCGTGGTGGTGCAGTGGTTAGGACGGTCGAGTTCTGTGCCCAAGATGCGGGATCGAATCTGGCCTCAGCGGCCGCTTTTTGGTACAGGCGAAAAGCCAGACGCCCATGTGCTGCGCGATGTCGGTGCACGTTAGATACCAGGTGGTCGATATTTTCGGAGTCCTCCACTACGGCGCGTCTCATTGCCTTAGTCGCTTTGGGACGTTAAAAGCCACCCCCAAACCAAACCAGACCAAACCATAGCAACTGTAATGCCAGCTGCTGTTGAGGCACCGAAACGCCAAGAGATACTCCCGTCCCACGGCTCTTCCCCCTATCACCCTTGGTACGCCATTAGCCTTTAAGGCATCACTAATTAACAGTCATCCAAATCGCGCAAAGTTTGATCTCCTACCGTTTTTTATGTATCGTTACGGATAGCGTAACGTCATTTCGCTGGCAAATTGGCATGCATCATTTAATCCAGTTAGGTGATAGAGATTCGAACCGACTTACCCAAATATCCTCACTACAGCACGTGACCACCCTTTGTCGAATCTGGCCTCACTGCGCGAGCGAGATTTTGCCTTGGTACACGTATGAGGTGGTAAAATATTAGTTCAGAAAAATCGGGGAGCTGTTTAAATGAGCGATTTGGATTCTGTTCCTGTGTTCTGATTTGACACTTAGGCACACCATGCTGCTCCGCGGATTTGGAGGCCTCCTTCAGACTTCAGTGCAGAATGCTCATCATACGTTCCTGTTTTATATACGAACGCATAAAGTCAACCAGATCGCACAGTGCATCTTTCTGGACGTCGTTCAGTGCCGGAAACTGCGATAGAGTGCGTTTCTTCGCAGGCCATCTACGTGGTGTCAGCGACCCTCATTCTGTGGCAGAGCCGCGGCCTTCATTTGGACGTGCTTTCGACTGGAGGGTACGTCGCTGCTGTCCGTGCGGATCTTCATCATGCTGACTTCAATACCGACCGGCGCCAAACTGATCTTGGGCTTCCGCGAGTTCTAATAGCAGCTGCTGAGCGAGGAGCCCATCGCTCCCAAGAAATCTTTGAGGGGAGCCAATAGGGACGGAGGCAGAGGGGACGACACGGATTTCGCCATCTTCTGCCGCTTCCAGGGCTTCCCTCTGCTTAGACAAAACAAGATTGATCCAGATTCGAACGACGATCAGTTCGGCGTCATGCAAGGCGTCGAGCTGCTTTCATAGACTCTCTCCGCTGGAGCGTTCACGTCGGTGCCGGCCAAAGCCGCTTATAGTGTCCGCCTCAGCCTTGGCCTTTCTGCAATAACAAAAAAATTATCGCGGACTGGCCACAATAAAGTTGTTCGTAAATTCGATTCAGTTTCATTCATATGAAACTCGTTACCAGCATCGCTGTTTCGCTCCATGTTATTGTCTAGACGTTATTTCACATCTAGCAATTTTCTCGTTGCGTATAACAACAACAGCCTACTGGGAAGGTTATTAATGCGAAAGCATTAACACGCTACGATGGTGGATGCAAAATGTGAAAGCAAAAAATGAAGCCACGATTGTGTACGCGAACCTTAGCGCGGTGTAGTAGTACGTTGTAATAATAATTTAATGTGACGCTGTAGTATAGGTCGTAACGAGAAACAATCATATGGAAATTAGGGAAAAGGAAATTACTGATAAGATTTTGAGAAGAAAATAAGGAAATCAGTGATACAGCAATTTGTGACAAGAATTTTCGTGGTAAGGAAATTAGTTGGTTGGTTTGGTTGGTTTGTGGGGTTTAACGTCCCAAAGCAACTCAGGCTATGAGAGACGCCGTAGTGGAGGACTCCGGAAATTTCGACCACCTGGGGTTCTTTAAATTAGTGGTAGTGAAATTACTAATTAGGAAATCAAACCACTCATATGAAAATTAGTTCGAAGTTTAGTGACATCAAAATTAGGGATCAGAAAATTAGTGACGGGGTTAGAAAAATTAGGGATAAGCATGCTTTCGAATTTCTCCAATGCATGGTTAGCGCACTGATATCGAAGAATTTTGAGCCGACGTTCCCTGAAAGGAGTCAAAAGTAATAATTACAAATGATTCCATACCAAGATTTTTCATGCGTGGATCACTAATGAACTCCTTCGCATTATGCTTCGTGCCATTAGGGCGGCCTCTCCTTTTTAGTTAGGTTTTGGGGAGAGGAAGGTGGAGTATATCTACATTTGGGTGAACACCCCGAACTCGCGGACACCCTCAATTAAATAGGTCGAGGTAATTTGAAGGGCACATTTAGTGTCACACGAAGACCTGCTATACCTAGCATTGAAGGCTTCGCTTCCATTTTAAATTGCTTTATAAGAAAGGAAAAGTACGGTATCTGTCAGGGTCACTTAAAGGTGAAAACAATGTATACGCGACGGCTCCAACTACCTGGCGTAGTGAAACGTGTGTGTGTGTGTGTGTGTGTGTGTGCGTGTGTGTGTGTGTGTGTGTGCGTGTGTGCGTGTGTGCGTGCGTGCGTGCGTGTGTGTGTGTGTGTGTGTGTGTGTGTGTGTGTGTGTGTGTGTGTGTGTGTGTGTGTGTGTGTGTGTGTGTGTGTGTGTGTGTGTGTGTGTGTGTGTGTGTGTGTGTGTGTGTGTGTGTGTGTGTGTGTGTGTGTGTGTGTAATGCTACCGCGTCATACTTTTAGGAGCTTGTGTCCTCCGGCGTTACGTCGAACGCAAAAAACGCGTTCTGTTAAATGGGCACTGAGACGCATCACATTTCAAGGAGCGACGTCTGAGCTTACCGGTGACGTCGTCGCCCGGCAGGGTGCGAGAAAAATATTCAAAAAAAAAGTGATAAAATATCGTCGGTGTGTGTGAAACGCCATCGCATCATATACCCTTAAAGGCGGAGCTTTTTGCCCCCTAATGTTTCCCCTTTTTGTGTCTACCGAGCACCTTACTTTTGTTGTTTCTTACTTTGATGGCAACGCTTTTAGCGAACTGTGAGGCGCACGTGACACCTTCTAATAGGTGCTTCTGCAATTTACTGTGCGCCCTGCTTTTTCAAGCGAAAGATATGCGCTGCGCTCGGCTCTGGACCATCTTGACAGCCGTCCTTTCACAGAGGGGAAAATCCTCTGTGAAAATGGCCACAGAAGGCGTCTAACGGCAAAGCCTTCAAAGCACTTATGTGTTTTATGAGAGACACAAACTTGATTGAGAAACTGTTACTGTGCTCCTCGCCACCTTACCTTACCTTTCCTATCATTCTCTTCTTTCTCCTTTAAACTCCTCATTCCCCTTCGCCAGTGCAGGGTAGCAAACCGGAAGCTTTCCTGGTTAACCTCTCTGCCTTCTCTCTCTTTCTCTCTCTCTCTCTCTCTCTACTGTGCGCCCCGTGGATTGGCTTTTGATGGAGGCGAGCCCCGCCGGGGTGGTGCAGTGGTAAGACGCCCGACCACTGTGCCGGAGTACCCGGGTTCGAACCCGACCTCGGCGGCTGCGTTTCGATGGAGGCGAAACGAAGAGGCGTCGTGTGCTGTGCGACGTCAGCGCACGTTAAAGGTCCCCAGGTGGTCGAAATTACTCCATAGCCCTCCACTACGGCTCCTCTTTCTCTCTTTCCACTTTAATTCCCACCTTCCTCCCTTCCCTTACGGCGCGGTTGCGGTGTCCACAGAAATCAAGTGAGACAATTACCGTGCCTTTCCCTTCCTATAAATAAATCAGTTTTTTTTTTGTACAACTTTTGATTCCATTGGAAATGGGCGTCCTCTTCCCCGTCCCCGGCACGCGTGCCGGGGAAGACGGGGAGTCGTGCGCCCGCGGATTAGAGGCTGGCAGGAAGCGCTTGGCTTGTTGCGGCCTCTTCCGCCAGATGGACGGTGCGGTGCTGGATCGCAGGGTCCGCGCTTCGCAGCAGGGTATCCCAGGTTACGGAAGATCAGTGATTACGTCACTCAAATTACCACCGAACAGCCTTCCCTGAAAAAGTATAGCTTCACATCTCGTTTACATTCTCAGCTATAGCTAAGACAAGCACCTATGACAAGCCTTTATCGCATCTAACATCAGATAAAGTCTGGAAGCCTTACTGCGTAAGTATCCTTGCCTGTATGTTACAGGGAGAGTGCAGCGCGCACTCGCAACAACCGTGTAGTCTCCTCCTCCTCACCCCTCCCACACCACACATTTTTTTAATCGCGCGCACGAAACAAGCGGACCTCTGTCGCGATGATTCTGTCACATGCAGAGAACGGAAGACAAGACTTGGAAAACTGCCAAGCTATTTTTCAGAACAACCGCGACTGTGTACATGTCGACTTCAAAATCGCACATCACTTTAGGAATGTTTTCTAACAATATTCGTGTTTCGCATTTGCATGTTTATGTATAAATATTCTAATGGAAAGAAAAAGAATGTGCATTTCATTCTGCTCACTTCAGGCCACAAATAGAGCAGGAAATGAAGTGTCATGTAACAATCACAATGATCTTACAAAAGGAATCTCCCAACTGTAAATCCAACAAACTCAAGGCAGGCATTCCGCGCTTTGCGCCGTTTCGCAAAGAACTCACAGTGACACCATTTCCGCACGGCTCCGTTCCCAAACATCCTACTAACGGGAAGGGGGGGGGGGGGGGGGGGGGGGAGTTCGATTCACTACTGCACTGCAGCGCGATCACACACTCACACCCTTCCTCTGATGGGTCGCAGGCGGACGGTTGAAAATCACCTCCTTCATCTTTGGGAGCCCCACCGAAGTCTCATTCGCCGATGGAAGATCACATACAAGATGAACCGCCGTCTAAAGATACGCACTGCACCGGCCGAGGAATATGTTGCTCGTTTGGTTGACTCTACTTTTACCAGGCGCTGTAACCGAGCTGCCGGACAGATGAGCTTCAAGAGCTCCTGGCATTCTCTTCTCCTTGCTCTCCTCGACTCGTCCAACGCTCGACCGCTGCGAAACAACGCAACATAAAGCAGGCTCTACCCAACTACTCTGGCACCAACGCTCAGCTAGCTGACAACCAGTGTACGCACTATCTATGCCCTACAGATGACCTACAGGGTCCCGAGTTCCAATACGCAGGGCAACCCAACGCGGACCTGGATGGTCTTTTCGCGCTCCATGATTTGAAAGCAGCCATAGCCAAAATGAGGCGGGGTACGGCTCCTGGTCGCAATCGCATTACAGTTACGCTACTTGCGAACCTGACCGACCAGGCGTACAGCCAACTCCTCGAATATATCAACCGGATATAAGACGGGCTCTCCCTTCCTAGCGAATGGAAGGCCTTTCTAGTAAGTAGTAACTTTCCTTCCTCAGCCTGGCAAGCTGAGGAATGATACCTTGAGACCCATTTCTCTAACGTCCTGAGCTGGGAAACTTATGGAGACCATGGTTCGAGACCGGTTGTCCCCATATCTCGAATCCAAAGGCCTGTTTGTAGGTACCATATGTGCAGGATCCGCTCGCACCTATCGGCCCAAGACTTACTATTGCAACTCTGCGAGGACATCATCTCTCCTAGGACGACCACATACAGAGATCATGCTATTCTGGCACTAGACGTCAAGGCCGCATTCGGTAGCGTAAAACACGGCGGCATAGTGTCCAACTTTAGTCCTACCATTTGTGGTGAAAGGAGAAACGGTGTTCAGCTATGTCCGGGACTTCCTCTCCCAATGGCAGGACCTGCTCCGGATAGACGACCAGGAGTACGGACCTTGCCGCATGGTGACCATGGGTACTGTGCTCTCACCTCAGTTGTTCAAAACCGCAATGATGGAGCTACCTTCCTTCCGGCAGCGTGTGTAGGGGTGAACCACGCAATGTAAGCCGAGGACGTAACAATCTGGGCTCACATAGGCAGCGTCAGTGAGATGGAGGACAACCCCCAGCAATGCGTGACCATAGTCGAGACTTTCACCAACTCATGTGGGTTCGCTTGTGTCCTAGCCAGATCTGAACTTTACATGTGTACATAACCCTCCGTGAGGGTCCGAGGCTGACGAGATCACAGCCTTTGGCTTATATATTCACCGCTGGCTCATACTATCGCCAAAATCAAGCATATGGGAGAGATGGTAGGCCATATATAGGGGTTGGAGTTTTCGGTTTTTATTTTTAAAAAATTCGGCTGATTTTTTCGGCGTTTTTTTGCAAACATAACTTCAGTTTTTTTTTTTTTTTTGGGGGGGGGTAATATTTTCTGCTGAAGAAATATTGTTTTTTTTTCGGTGAGATAAGAGGCATCCGTCTACAGTTAAAAGAGACGTAGTGTTCATTTTGGGTTTTCTTTTTTTTGCATGTTTATGCACTTTTATTCAATCTACATTAGTTATATACATAGCTGAACTCCTTGAAGAAAAGGCTATTGTCGTGATGAAGATTAGCGTTATGACATAACGCTTATGTAAAACAAATTCACATGTTAGACAAAGGAGTAACTGAAATATTTTTTATTATGATCAAATTTTTGGATAAACCAAATCATTTAAAAAAACAAATGTACTTCTCTCAGCTTGTGTCTGAGAGGTGTCATGTGGCAATAAACTAGCGGGTTTTGAACACTGTTGTAATATTCTCCCGTCTTCGAGAGTTCGCGGTGTATATGAAAAGGTACTGACCTTTTTCGGTTTAAACCAAACCTTCTCAAATGCTTTCGGCGGACCTTTATTGATGTTTTTCGGTTTTAACCGAAAATTCCAGCCCCTAGCCATACACTACGATGCGTGTCTAACCGGTGCGGCGGTTTGCGCGGACGCGATGCGCCCCGTCTAACTCAAGCGTATGTCGCAAGTCGTATCCTGTATTCGTTGGTATACCTTCACTTGAGTGCAGAGAACACAAAGCATTTAGACGTCTTCAATCATAAAGTCGTGAAATGAGCTCTGGGCCTCCAGATTACCACCTCCACGACCCTGGGGATGCTCAAGACCTACTCGCAGCTGCGGGAAGCTCATCTTACGGGTCAATGCACAAGACTGAATCAGACAGGGCCAGGACGCTGTATGCTCAGTCGCCTCAATATAAGTGTATCCTGTGTCCCGGAGGAACCTCTCCTAATCCCGGTGCTCTGGCGGTACAAGGTAAGGGTCGAAACCGTGCCACAGAACATGACTCCACACACATGAAGGCAGGAGAAGAGTGTGCGCTCGGGCACTGATTAGGCGTGATTCCAGACCCAGCATGTTCTGTTTTGACGTTACAGGTCCGACTCTATCAGGCCACTACACGCAGCCGCAGTGCACCAGATCTTGCAGACCAATGGGCTCTCCTTTCACGTCGAGTGTGCCTAGCGGGCTGAAGAAGTTGCTATCAACCTTGCGGCCTCAGGTCCCCACGTTTCGCTTGCGAGAGCTATATATGTCAAGAGCGAGGTATGTCCTCCAGCCTATAATGTACTCTACAATGCCTTCCGATAGGCGAAACCCTCACCAAGGTGCATCATGTGAGCGCCGGCCCACCAGAGACGCCCAGGTAACGAAGCTTCCCACTTCCCTCTCCACTCCATTCCCACTAAAAAGGCTTGGGAGATCTTCCTCCTGGAGTGCTCGAGTGCAGAGGCAAAAGCTGCTCTTGCACGCTGGGCTCTAAGGTGGCGGGATCTTCCGGTATCCCGGACTAGGAACGCGGACCAAGAAGATGCCGGTATTCACCATCTACTCCGGCTCATTCTCTTACTTATGATGAATGTTTCCTATCTCTCTGAAGTTGCGCACTATATGTGAGCACCTATTGAGTATTGCGGCTGGTAACGAATGCGCATTCTACCGATATGGTGCGCAGCCTTCATATAGTCCTTCAATTAATTTTGTCCTTAACTTCCACCTCGCGATCCCCAAGGCTCTCAAGCTAGAGCGCATTCTAAACATCTCCCACTCCTATGCAGACGACATTGCCTTATGGACCAGCATGGGCAATGTCGGGACCTAGGAACAAACCCTCCAAGCAGGTGCGGACGTGGTAATGGAGCGCTCAGCATCTATAGGCCTTGCGTGCTCCTCTGCCAAGCCTGAACTTTTGCTACTCCATCCGACCCCGAACAGCAACAGGAAAGAAAACCCATCCATTCATGTCGAGGTTAATGGTCTACTAGTGCCAGATGTTCAAAAGATACACATCGTAGGCATGTTCTTACAGAACAATGGACGCAACACGAAGATCATTTCCAAACTAACAATCTCATCATATCAAACCATCCGACGTATTAGAATAGCCAACAAGCACCGAGGAATGCAAGATCATGACCTGAGGCGGCTAGTGCAGACTTCGTGATTGATTAGTCGAAAGGTTTGTTCCTTTCCCTACATCTACCTCACAAAGGCAGAGGAGGAGAAGATGCACTAATAAGGTAGGCATACAAGCCAGCCTTAAATCTCCCACAAGTTTCTACCACCCATCTTCTCCGCATGGAGTACACCGTACACTACAAGAACTGAAGCTCACCGCACGGTTGAGATAAACTCTCCTCCACAAATACATGTAGACACATTCTCGTCTCTCTAAACATTCAGCCAACAGGTCCACCCTCAACAACATCCACGTCATCCCAACACACATCAGGGACAAGCTCATAGTTCACCCCTGCCCAAACACGTACACCCAATTCAAAACCAGGGCAGACGCGAAGCTCGTGCCAAGGCTTTACATAAAGTTCATGCAAACAACAAAGGCGTGGACGCGGCACAGTAAAGCTATAATTTGGCTTACGTTATTAGTGTAGCATCGCATGACCTGAAACGCATAGCCTCGTGCTCAATCGATAACAATCTCACTCGAAGCCGAAGAAGCAGCCATAGCGCTTGAAATTTCCTCCTCCGCTGCCACACTCATTATGAGCGACTCTAAAACCGCAATCACAAATTCTGTACGGGGACAGATACATTCTGCAACCCCAAAAATTCTCATTCCTCACTCCACGGAACCCAGACCAATTCAAATAAATTGGGTGCCAGCCCACGCAGGTAACTAACTGTTCTTGCCCGAGCGTACTTCAAACGAGCAGAGCACACCGTAGACCACGGTAGCGATAGGGACCGGCTCGTCACCTATAATGACATAACGCTCCACTACAGGGAGCAGACTAGTCTATTCCCCATCCCACATCTCCCTCTCGAAGGAACAACAAACTACCTGGAGACGGCTCCAGACTGGCAAATTCCCATCAGCAGCTTTGTCAGCCCTTATCCATCCAGACCATTACAAACCCGAATGCTCTCTTTTTGGTGCTCCGAAAGCCAACTTCGACCCCATTTTATATCTCTGCCGAGAATTCCAACCACCATTTCGATGGAACCTCGCGGATATAGAGGGTTGGGAGATCGCAGTTCCAGCTCCGGACCGGTCTCACAAAGGCGGCTGGAACAGTGGGCTGGAAAGGTCGCCGCACGTCATTGGCTGTTGGCCATCACTTAGGGTGAAGAGCCAGGCCAACCATAGGATGTAACTTCCTTTTAAAGCTCATCCATATGTTTTCAGCCAACTACCTATCTTAAGCGACAGCAGCGGGAGTATTGTTGTTGTGCTTATATTTCCCGGAACTGAAAATGTGACGTTCACGATAGAGCTCTTTCCTAACATCACGAGAGAGGAGCATTCTGTTCTCCAATACATTGGCTCCTTCCGGCAGTAAACAAGCCCCTTACATATTTTTCATGGTATTTCTTTGACGTATATTAATATATTCCTTAAAATAAAATTACTATACTTATAATGTATTCGTAACAGTGGTCGCTGGAAATGTCATCGCTCCCGAAGTGAAAAAGAAGACTACACCACGAGGCACGAGGAGCGCAGAGCTTCTATTCGGTACCTTCATCTCCGTTAGAAGCCCACGGCCGCCATCGTTGAAGTTCCAGGCCTCGAAATGCCGTTTGCGAGGCTTTCCTTTCGACGCACCGATAGTGAGGCCGCTATCACCGAGGCAGCCGAGGCAGCCGACGACCCCGATGCCACCGAAAATAGCTCCTCCAAGGGATGGTTCGGCACCAGATTCAAGAAAATCGCTGCATACGTAAGCTTCGAACGCCCTTCCTCGCATGTGCGCTCTTGTGGCAAAAGTTCAGCAGTAAGCCCGAACATAAAAAATGCAGCCGCGGCCAATAGGCGTTGAAATGCAAGAGCCTAAGCTGTTTGTTATTCATCGAAGTCTCATTTCGCATAGATCTCGTCGAGACGAATCGTTTGATACCACCTGCATGTGTCGACGACCGCCGGATACGCATCCCCAACAAACTCGAATTTAGACCATTTTGGGACCTCAAAGGGTCGACTCCCCCTTCAAAATGAGAGTAGATTCAGAAAAGCAGTTTTACGCGTACGAGCCCAACTAATCGTTAGACGTCACTCCGGTCTTTCTAGCATCATTCATAGCACTACAATTTTAGCGCAATGACATATATAAATTTGAGCGCACGCACCAATCGGCGTTCTGTAGAAGAGTATTAGACGTCCAAAGCGATTCCCAACTGGAGGTAGCGAAGTGTGGCAGTTCCTGGCCCTACGAGGCAGGGACGGTAGGTCAACGCCGCTTGCGGCGGGGGCTAGCCAGCCACCGAATTTTATCTGTTGTAGGCCGTCATTGCACCCGCCACAGCTTCGGTGGTGGACGACGGCTGTTGTTGCGGTGCGCTTCTTTCTCTCCCTCTTCTTTTTCCTTTCTTCTCTATTTTCTCTTCTGTCCGCACGAGGCAGCGGAGGTGGTTTGGTTTCGTTTGGTAAAACTTTATTTCCCACAGTAGGGGTCCTGGAGGACACTCGGCTGGGCGCCAGGTGTAGAGGGTAGCACCCACGTCGGCACAGAGAGCCCGAAGCTCTCCGCCGCCGCGCTGGCCTCTGGGACAGCCCAACTGAGTGGTTGGCACGTTTGAATTCCACTCTCTGGTTCCCAATTGTAGTATCGACATGTTGATCACGTAACGATGATTCGTTTTGTAGCGAAATCTACATTGGCCACGAACGAGGAGTTACGCGTGGCGGGAGGCACGAAGCCGTTGGCTAGCAACCGCTACAGTTGGCGTACACCGCGCGCTCGCCGCGCCATCTGACAATCAAGAAGTAAACAAAAGATGTCTCTTCTTTACCGCAACAACAGCATAGCTAGACATAGTGAGTAGCGCATCGTAATTCGCCTTCTGTAGCGTGAGGATGATAGTAGTGATGACGATAGACCAGTCAGCGAGCGATCGTGGTTTGCCCGCCATACCCACTACAATGGCTAAGTGAATAAGGCGTTCGGCTATGGGACCGAAGTAACCGTGTTCGATGCGGACTGCGGCGGCCGCATTTCGATGGAGACGAAACGCTAAGGCATCCGTGTTCTGTACGATGTCAGTGCATGTTAAAGATTCCTAGGGGGTCGAAATTATTCCAAATCTCACCGCTATGGTAACTTTTCCCCTCTTTATTCTTTGACTCCCATCTCCATCCCTTCCCTTACGGTGCAGCTCAGGTGTTCACTGAGAAGTGTGACAGATACACGCACCTTTCATTTCCTCTAAACCAATTTAACATTTTAACGCCACGTCTGCCGGAAGCTACATTCCCGTTACGATTGCAATAACAGAGGTAGTCCGTATGACTACGTCACATATTTTAGAACTTTATTCAGCTAGCAATTTTCTGTGCATTAACCCAGTGAATCGTTCAGATTTGGTCTGAACCTCGAACCATAGGGTGGATGCCATCTTGAATTGCAAAGGCGTCATACCACCACGATGAACACTGCGTCGGACTGAGTAGTGGCAATGAACTTTATTTAGGACTCAAATTAAGCGCCCACAACCGGTTGGCTGCCTATTGTACCAAGGCGAGTTGGTCCTTCGGGGAAGAAGATTCCAGCCAGGCATGCCAGGAGACAGGTGGGAGGTAGGGATAGCGTGAGGATTGTATGGCGGCAGGACAGCGGAAAAAACAATGTTCAAGATTCGCGTAGATAAAGGGGCAGATAGCGCGCGAGGGGTCAGCTCGCAAGTGATAAATGTGGTGGCGCGCCGGGGTATTGAGTGCATTTGATCGAATTTTACGGATGACTCTGGGTTGGGAGATAGTGAGGGCTGGGTGGGGTGCCAGAAGTGCGAAATCTTCCTTTCGCTGTTTATAGTGATGTTTCAGGGTGTGTTTTAGCGCGTGTACCTCGTCACTTATCGGTTGGCTGACCCAGATCATCACAGAAGCTCGGTTATGGAAATCGCGGGTGATCTGATTACACAGAAATTGGGAGCCCCGGACAAACCGCCAAAAATCGCCAAACGTGAGAACAGCTCACGCTCTACACGGTTGCAACTCTAGCGAAGAAATAAAGTTCTGATTCAGGCAGTATGAATCTGGTAGCACAGACCGTGAGACACATTAGATAGCGAGACGCTTAACCACCTTAGAGGTGCTGCAGTGCTAGCCTAAATGTCTGCTGTGTTGAGATTGGCCGCTAGGGAGCCGGAGAGTGTGGACGTGCTTTACATTGGCTCCTTAGGCGGGATTAACACGGAGGAGACCCGCGGGGATGGATGTGGAAAGGAGGTGCACGACGTCACGGGCTGGGCAAACCCGCCCCCGCTCCCGAAATCGTACATTTACACAGGCGATGAAGAGTCGCCGAAGAGACGTCGACTGTTTCAAGCCGCGCGCAACAGGACAGGAACTGAGAAGTATACAATACAGCCGTTTCTGACCTACAAACGTTTCTTTACCAGTCAGAGAAACAAGTTCAGTGAAAAAAAGCACGAAAAATAAAATACAAACTCGTCCGAAATGGAACTGGCCCGCGGAAGAAGGGTCGAGTACAAAACGCCCAGGTGGGGTCGTTCTTATCGGCTCGCACCCCGCGGCGCGCTTCTTTTTGCCCATGTCCAATTTTCCGAAAGCTCGTCTAGGTTCCGCTCCGTGTTTGCGGTGGGTTTGAACCTTCGCAACGGGCGAGGAGGCAGTCAAAACACTTCCTCTCTGGACTGTTGGAAACCGGTTCCGCTGCCGCTTCCGCCGTACTGACGTCAGGCGCACACAACAGCCCAGCGAGCATTATGGAGACGCCCAGAGGGCCCTCGTTGCAAAGGTCTACAGGAGGTGTTGGTTTGAGCCGTTCTCTGGGAAGTGCGGTAGTTTCGCGTCTTTTCAATTTTGCGGTACAAATTCAACGCGGAGTGAAGGGAGGTACAGTCTTTGTTAAAAGTGTATAGCCCAAGGTGTTTGCTTCTCAGACCTGTAGTGGCGCTGATTTAGTATTAGTGGAGTCCTTCCCGAGGAGAGTAGGGCAAAAACTCTTACCATCAAGGGATTCGGAACACTGGAAATGCATTAGAAGTCTCACAAAGTAACCCAGATACAGACCTCCTACGGTTTACATTCTTGACAAAGTCTGTGCTTTGGCCATTATTCTACTCCTGGGGCAGTGTAGCACGTAGGCAGCAAAGGAGACCCACATAAAATTGTTTACCGTTTCGATTTTCCGCCCGCAGACCTCCTACGTCCTCATGTGCGCCGAAGTCTCCCTCGCTACGCGTAAACAACGGACCCTGAAAGCTTTTCCTGCTTAAAACAACGCAAAAATACGACCGCTAAAATTTGATTTTACTGAACAGCCGGGTGGGGCTATTATTGAAAATCGGCATTGAGTGGTCTGAAATCGTCCACCGATCGAGACTCCTGCCCTACTTTGATTGGCATGGGCACGCGCGGATCTCTCTCTCTCTCTCTCTCACACACACACACACACACACACACACACACACACACACACACACACACACACACACACACACACACACACACACACACACACACACACACACACACACACACACACACACACACACACACACACACACACACACACACACACACACACACACACACACACACACACACACACACACACACACACACACACACACACACACACACACACACACACGCGCGCGCACACGCACGCACGCACACACACACACACACACACACACACACACACACACACACACACACACACACACACACACACACACACACACACACACACACACACACACACACACACACACACACACACACACACACACACACACACACACACATGCACACACACACGCGCGCGCGCGCTTGAAATTGCATGGACGGAACCTTGTGCCCTTGTGCGTATACAAGCAACGGACATCAAGCATACCAGTAAACCGGTATACGTCTACGTTAGTACGTCTCCGGCAAGCTAAATATCTCTAATGGCTACCGTCGGTGGCGTCTCTTCCGTATCCTCATTTGCGTCCATGCACGTTGCTATTCTCTTGATCCCTAATTCCTTCATGTATGCTGCTATTATCGCACACATACTAATTCGCTACAGTCCTGAGCGAGTATATGCCCATTTTTAACCAAGCCGCACGGACTTGCTTGCGTGGTCCAGGGGTACAGCGAGTCTCTTATTCCCATATCCCACGTGTCTCTATTCCCATATCACCTCATCAGGAGGTAATCGCTTTGTCAGATCCTGCCAAATCAACCCTGTCATGTGGTCTCGTGACGTAAGGCAGCGCGCCGACCAATTAGCGCTCGGCTGTGACACTTTCCAACTGCTACTTGCCAAAACTATGCTCGGGATTAGCGATAAAATAGACAAGGTGAAGCGTACAAGATCACGCTCGCCTTATTTATTAACGCTTTTGGCAGGTGACCCGTCCTAGACGGCCTACTCTCTGTCGGTAACTCTACTTGTGGTGAAAGCGAAGCCTAGCAACTGCCTTGTTAGTGCGGACCGTCAACCTAATTCGAAACAGTTAATGGGCGACAATTATTGAACGCTGACGAGGCCAAACCGCATGAAACGTTCACTGGAGAAGCCCTATTTCGCCAGGAACCGATACAGCGGAAGAGTGTTCTCTTTAACCATCACATGCCATGAAATTCTCTTTATTGGCTCCTTGGCTCCCAGTTCCTGCAAGGGTACTTGGCTCCCGTGAAGCCAGAGCTATCCTATGCAAAGGGGCATTGCAATCTATGATCCGCAGCACTTTTTCTTGTTCAGAAGTACCGCGGAGCAGTTTAAATGGGCAACTGGGATTTAGTTCATCTGCTCTGATAGGACCCTGAGGCATTTATAGTGACCCTCCGGAGAAGCTGCTTCAGACCTGCGGCGGGCATGCACCACTATACGTTCTTGTACCTCACGTGATAACATATGGAGTCAGCCAGGCCGCACAGTGCGTCTGTATGATCTTAGTTTAGCGCCGTGAGCTACAATCATATGCTGTCCTTCGCAGGTGGTCTACGTGGTGGCGGCGGCCCTCATCCTGTGGGAGAGCCGCGACCTACATTTTGACGTGCTCTCGACTGGGGGATACATGCTTCTGTCCTTGCGACTGTTCGTTATCCTTACCCTGATACTGGCCTCCGTCAAAGTGGTCCTGGGACTCCGGGAGTTCTACTCGCAGCTACATAACGAAGAGTACATCCCTTCCAAGGATACTGCGAGTGGCGCAATGATGGAGGGAGGCGGAGGAGACGACGTAGACGACTTTGTCAACTTCTGCCGCGCTCAGGGCTTCCCACTGCCCGGACAGGACAAGAGCGAACCAGAGTCGGACGAAGATGAGTCCGGCGACATGCGACGCGTTGAGTTGCGACCTTAATCACTCTCCGTCGACTTCGCAGCGCCCGCATCGGTGCCGGCCTGTGCGGCTTATATCCACACCCGTCTTCCTCAGCCGCGGCCTTCTGCAGCCAGAAAACGATATCGTGGTTTGATTTGGCCACAATAAAGTTGATCTTAAGTCCAGATGTCTGCCATCTTCAGAAGATCCTCGCCTGGATCACTGTTAAGCTGCAACTTCCAAGCACTATTTCAGATATAACAACCTTCTTGTTGCATATTACCGCATCGACCGGGAATAATTTCCTGTAAGCAACCAAAAGCGGTAATCACATAGATTTAGAACTCCTTCCTTCTCTTAGGATACGAGCTTATTTAAAGGCGTATTCCAGCTCTGTACCTGCGTTTTATAAACAGAACGTAATAACAGTAGCTTTTGCATCGTATGCAACAAATGCATGTGCCCTCATTCATCCGTGGCTTTCAGGGTCATGCGGATCCACCTCCAACCCTCATAGTGAGGAGAATGACTGTCCTGTAGCCTATAAGGTGGCCGTAGCTGACAAAGCGGTAACTGACAACGCATAGCTGACAACGGGTAGCTGCCATGACGGAACGAAGAGTGAAGAGGTAGTGTACAAGCATGTCGACTGGGCTGCAGCTTAGGCAGAGTTACTGCCGTATGTCGCATTGATTGCGGTTCAACCACGGTCAGTCGACAGGACCAGTGTGACGTTCCTGTTGTCTTCTCTCTGGTGCGCCTGCCATGTGGGAGCACTGCGGGCTATGAAATGGTGGAACAATGACACTCTAGGCGCGTGATGTTATGCGGGTGCCGATAAACCATGGTTGTGTTTCGGTCGGTCTTTCAGTGAATCTGAGCATGAAATCGTACGTCACGTGCTCGAAATTAAGCCCAAAGTTGGCAGCGTGTTTTGAAACTAGACACGGGCCACATCACGTCACCAGCTGAGTTTTTCACTTTCACCTCTGCGGTCTTTTCTTCTTGCTTTATTTAAGCACAGTTCAACGGCCTTCCGTTTTTTTTAATGTGCAGCAAGGCCCACATGACACCTTTTGATACGTGCTTCCATAACTTCCTCTTCGCCCTGCCGCATATGATAAGTGATTAGACCTCTTCATTGATGACATCGAAGAGACTGGTTAGATCCCGGTGGCGGTGGCTGCATTTCAGGGGAGGCGATATGCAAGGCGACCGTGTACAGTGCGATGTCAGCGGATGTTACAAAACCCTGGGGGGCCGAAACTTCCCGATCCCGCCTCTGCGAAGTGTCTTCGCCGATATCGCTTTGGGACCTTCATCCCTTCTCCTGCCTCGGAGTACATGGCACATACGCACAATGGGGGATTGGCGAGGGTTATCAAACCTAACCGAAACAAACCACATCAAGCAAGTTTTCTTCCTTTTTTTTCTTCAGCGCCCACGTTTTCAGCACTGAACAAGTATATACGTTACAGCCATGGCTGCAGTGGATACATGCTACTTCTGAATTTTTCAAAGACCGACTTCATTCGCTTACAGAGAGCAAGAACAGCAATCATCTGCTCACTGCCTGATGACTTCATGAGAGGACCAACTCCCAGTGACATATTTTGCGGACACTTACGTTGCCAATAAAGCTCACTAATACTTTCGCATTAATAACAGCAGAAAAAACTTTAATGAATCTCGGGAAACTCACTCAAAACATTTCACTGGAGGAACTATAACGCTTTCGCTATCATTCACGTAAGCAGTCATAAGTGTCTGGCAAATTTTTAAAGAATAATTTCGTTATTTCAGGCGTAAGTAAATCTGTTTTAAAATCGTATATATTTATCCTCAGCAGCCCGAAACTCGCGATGGTTCGACTCATAAAATCAAGACAAGACACCGGTGAGTCTGCAGAACTCTACCCAGTCGCAGTAGGAGGCCACGCTGCTCATCTCAGACCCAGATATTCAATTCCGAGTCACAAAGCGGGCCGTAGAGGCGTCCTGCTTAGAAGAGGCATCCACCACGGGGAGAAAAACACCTCCCCAAACAACGCATAAAACCCTTTCCGCTATAGTCCTCCTCTTCCTCCTTAATCCTGCCCCTTGTGCTTTAATATACCCCTGCCAGTACAAAACTTAAGCCTCAAGTCGATTTCACCTTTCGCGGGACACGCGATAGCGTCTTGCCCTTAAAGGCGACGATAAAACTGCTTTAACAAAGCCGTATGGACGTGCTTGCATGGCCTGGGTGTAGAGTGCTTGACTCAGAATGCAAGGGTCCTTCCCAGTCGAAAAAACTACAAACCGCGTCAAAAATACGACACAATATTCTGTAGTTCTGTCATAAACGTCAAATTTTTCTGTAGTTCTGTGGTACTTTTTTGTAGTTCTGTAGTTTTTCTGTAGTATAATTCTGTTGTCTGTAGTTCTGTAGCACTTTTCTGTTGTAACTACACAAATTTCTGATGTTGCCACAGAAAGTTCTTTTGTCACAACAGATTTCCCGTCAAAAACCGCACAGAAATTCTGTCTTAACAATAGAAAAGTTTCTGTAGTTTCTTCCGACTGGGTTTCAGGCTGATTTTGATACCAGCCTTCTACATGAAAGGAGAGGCCCGAGTTTGCAGCTCCTGCTAACATCACGTCCGGTCAGTGCTCGGCCAAGCCATTGCTACCTCCTGCCAGCGCCATGACCGCGATTTGTCGCTCACAACGCCGACGTCTGGTTTTCTGGTGATTGGGTTTGTTAACATTATCAGGTTAAAAAGCAAACGGGGTTGAACTGCGCCGAGTATGCTCTCTGAGTCGGTGAATCCTGATCTGCGGCGGCTTGCGTTATCAGACTCATCGACTCGGAGAGCATACTCAGCGCAGCTCGAAAGGTGCATATGATCTGGGCGTGCAAAGCCCATAAGTCTACCTCAGAACTCTTGCCTGATCCCTCTAAAGAAGCTTGGGACAAGCTAAGGTCCAGCAATGACCCTGGCATTCAGTTCAAGGCCGTCGAATGGGCCGGCGTTACCAAAAGTCTCCACGGCCTGCGGCACGCTAGCTGACCTCCCCTATATTCCTCCCACTTATTGTGAATAAAGTATTATCACCTTCAGCCTCGAGTGGTGCCTGCCGCAATATTGAGTAGGGGTACATATCGTACTTCGCCAGCAAAATTTTACAAAACAGCGATTATCTCGGTGCCCCCGCGCATCGAACGATTGTCTGGACTCCGGCTCACACTGGCCTCGAGGGAAACGAAACGGCCGTTGTCGCCGAACTTCGCGCTCACTTTCCAGGCACCAACCTCGTCTCCCACCGATCCGGACTCCGAACCCAATCCCGCCTATACTTTCAAAGAAAAAATTAAATTCTATAAATCCAGCCATGCAATCTATCCTATAAGCCCTGCAAGGGCCTCACAAAGGCGGAGGAGAGCATTCTCCTTCGCCTTTACATCAAAACGTTACTGTGCCCGGCAGTATTAAAATACCTTGACCCCGCTTGCACGGGGAAATGCCCGCACTGTGAGGAAAAGTCCTCGGGCATTTTGCAAATGATGTGGGCATGTAAAAAAACCCCAGTACACCCCCCCTACCAAACACTTCCCGGAAGGATTGGGAGGCGGCCTTGCTTGGCTGCTCTGACCTGACGGCGCAACGAACCTTGGTCGAGCGGGCTCGGGCCGCGGCCGACGCCAATGGGCTCTCGTAAGAGGGAGACCACCATTGTAAGGGGCGGCCCTTTAAGGACCGCTCCCGTAGCCTCCCTGTGTATATAAAAAAATAAATGTTTCTTTATCATCATCATATGCTCTCCGATCCTGAAGCGGCGCGAGCAGCTCATCTTCGCTTGCCACTGCGCGAGAGCACTGGGTTTGGTTTGGTTTGGTTTGTGGGGTTTAACGTCCCAAAGCAACTCAGACTATGAGAGACGCCGTAGTGGAGGACTCCGGAAATTTCGACCACCTGGGGTTCTTTAACGTGCACTGGCATCGCACAGCACACGGGCGCCTTGCTTTTCGCCTCCATCGAAAGGCGGCCGCCGAGGCCGGGATTCGATCCCGCGTTCTTGGGAACAGTAGTCGAGCTCCGTAACCACTGCGCCACCCCGGCGGGCAGAGCACTGGGATATCGACGCCACTTTTTTAATGCATTTAGCCCCGCCGCGGTGGTGAAGTGATATACGCCCGACTACTGTGGTGGAGTAACTGGGTTCGATCCCGACCGCCGGCAGCTGCGTTTCGACGGAGGTGAAACGAAGTGGCGTCCCTGTGCTGTGAGATCAGTGCTCATTAAAAATCCCCAGGTGGTCAAAATTATTCTGGAGCCTTCCACTACCGGCACCCGTTTCCCTCTTTCCGCTTTCAATCTCACCTTCCTTCCTTCCCTTACGGCGCTGTTCAGGTGTCCACAGAACAAGTGTGATAGATACGGCGCCTTTTCTTTCCTGTGAACCAATTATTATTATGTATTGCACGTAGTTATATAACGTGGTTTTATGCTTTGCAAATAGTAGCAAAGCACTTACATGCAGTATATTCACTGAAAAGATTAAAATTGTGGCGTCAATCCCAAGGGATTCCAGCCTGATGAAAGGGGAGGAAGATTCCGGCAGCCCTCCATCCGATTGTGGGAGGAATGGGAGGGCCTCCTTGCGTCGCAGTACCTGGACATCCAACTTCTTTTTGTGAACCTGGGTGCCACTGCCTGCCCTACGTGGCCTGGACACATGCGCGTAATGTGAGGGCCGTGCGGTGGCCCTGGGCCATTGAAAAGCCCGAATTCACTCGCTAATAAAGTTTTACCTCCACCTCCTAATCCCGCAATGTAAATAAAGTTATTCATCATCATCATCAATGAATTTTAGTGGGATCATCATTCGGCTAATATGAATTCTAGGTGGAACAATCGGTTCTCGTTGCAATCAAACACGCACGTCTTCAACAAGCTATAAAATACAAAAAGAAAAACCATGCCACAGGGCTGTAACCGACTACCCCGCACCACGGTGCCACCATCTTCACCTCCTGCAACTGCCACCATCTCCCACTGTGCATCGCATGTCTTCGTCTTTACCACCTTCCGTCCGCGTGAAATCAGTCGAGATCACACTGCTGTTGCATTAACCCTCTTAAGGTGTCCCAAAAGTGCTTACTGCACTACCAGTAATTTCTTTTGTGACACATTTCAATCAATCAATCAATCAATCAATCAATCAATCAATCAATCAATCAATCAATCAATCAATCAATCAATCAATCAATCAATCAATCAATCAATCATTTTATTTTGCTTGCAAGTTTTTGAAGCCCTAGCTTGGAAGCGAGTCGAAAGCAAGATGACACGCGACGTGCTAAGCACACACCTCGCATTTGGTCAGTTTAGATAAATCGGATGCTGTTTTTTAGTGTCACAAAGCACAAAATCGTATCGTTTTCCGGAATATGTTGGTGTTGTTCTCCTCTAAATTTATGGCACATTTGGAGTATGTTTTTTTGTTCGCATCATTGATAATCTTTTTTTTTTTCGTTCACTAGAAACATCAATGCTTCAAGTGTGATAAAGAAGAGCACACCACGTGGCGCGAGGGGTGCATAGTTTCGTCTTGGCCTTTTCATCTGCGATCGAAGCCCACCGCCGCCATCGTTGGAGTCCTAGGCCTCAAGATGCCTTTTGCGAGACATCTTTTCCGACGCACCGAAAGTGAGGCCACTATAACGGATGTAACGGAGGTAACCGGTGCCCCCGAGGCCACCGAGTCCATGGAAAGCAGGGCCGCTAAGGGATGGTTGAGCATCAGCTTAAAGAGAATGGTTGCATACGTAAGTTTTGAACAATGCCCATTGTAACTCATTTGTTCGATGCCGTGGTAAATATTCGACAGTAAACAAGAGCGGACGAGGTGATGTCACTATAGCATTGAAATAATTTGCCACTTCAGGAGGTATGAACCACGTAACACAGAACGCGAAACCTTTTAGAAGGCGAATTTCATTTCCTGTCCATCTTAGAAAGGGGCTTCCTACTCGACAGCGACGTCATTAATCATGTAGCCGGCGGTGGCGAGTGAGTGAGAGAGCTAGTGCACGATACACTGTAAGGTGCTGTAAGCGCCAAAATCTTCGCAGATCACGGGATTCATGATCGTGACTCAGCAAAAACAAGCGCTGTTAGTTAATGAGCCAATGAAAGTCATGACGTAATAGTATCAGGACATCACGAAACCACCGCGGTGACGTAAAAGAGCGGTTATTACGTCATGTACAGTGGCATCCAGAACTGGCATCCTTTTAGTTTTCTTGACGCATTGCTGTTGGTGTTCGTGGCATACAATGTGTGTGGTCGTAAAAGGTTATGCTTGACTATGGTTGGCGATCCCAATGGGCTCCTTGTGCAAGGCATTGCCTATAGCTCCCGATAGCTCTACTGTTCCAAGTACAAACCCAGGGTACCCGGGGACTCTTTTTGTTCTGTCCAGATGACCTTGAAGCTCATCCAAGGTCAAATTGGGACTTAGCCTTTCTAGCGACAATTCTCGCCCAGTATGTTATGCTTAAGTGAGCGGGTGCATGGGCACATGACTGCCTCACCACTCCACCATGACTAATGACATTTTTCCTTTTACCTCTGACAGTGAAAAGTGATTGGTTCACAGTAATGTCAGAGGTCGCGTGATAGGCGCGCGAGCACGCGTCAGCTGAAAACATGGTATTAGCGAATCTAAGCAAAATCACACACACACACACACACACACACACACACACACACACACACACACACACACACACACACACACACACACACACACACACACACACACACACACACACACACACACACACACACACACACACACACACACACACACACACACACACACACACACACACACACACACACACACACACACACACACACACACACACACACACACACACACACACACACACACACACACACACACACACACACACACACACACACACACACACACACACACACACACACACACACACACACACACACACACACACACACACACACACACACACACACACACACACACACACACACACACACACACACACACACACACACACACACACACACACACACACACACACACACACACACACACACACACACACACACACACACACACACACAACCTTCCGACCTTGTGTTTGGCTCATGATGGCCTTATTTGCGTGCGTGTCATAAAATAGAACTCTGATATCCGGATCTCTTTGCAGCTTCAAGCATTGACACCATTATGCATACACTACTGGCAAACGCTATTCTCCCTTTCCCCATCCAAGAAAGAAGCAATATAGAAAACAAGTGGACTGCGGTGCTTGCGACTTAGCGCTTTTGAGCAGAGGACTCGTGTAAGCAGGCGATGCCTAAACCTGTTTTTTTTTTCTCGTGTTTGCTCCCAACAGAGCGAAGCTTTTATAGCGCGACTGCTATTGGCTCTGAGTTGGCAGAAGCTGAGAAGAAAACGTGTGACATATAGCGCGAACAACCGATAAAGAAGAGAGGGTTTCTGACCATCCATCAGATGTCGCGAAATGCCATTGCAGCGCCGGTGACGCTCGCTACACACGTATGGTCGCCAACGGGGGGCATAACATCCTTTCCTAAACCAACCAAACTTATGTTCTACTGTAATCGATGACACGGGGAAAGCATTCCTGTTCCGACTAGAATGCGCTACTAAACGTCCTTCTTCCGCACTATGAATGCATGAAATCGGTCCTACCGGTGTTGTGGCGTTTGTTTGAATGTTGCTTTGTCTTTGGAAACTACGACCGGTTGCGGTCCTTCGCAGGTCATCTGCGTGTTGCCAGCGGCCTTCATCTTGTGGAAAAGCCACGACCAGTGTTTAAACGCACTCTCAACGTGGAGTTGCTTGCTGCTGTCATTTCCGCTATTCATCATCCTCACTCCGGTCCTGGTCTGCACCAAGCTTCTCCTGGACCTCCGTGACTTCCAGTCACAGCTACACAGCGAAGGTCACACTGCTTCCATGGAGTCTGCTAGTGGCGACGGGATGGACGGAAAGGGAGACGACCTGTACGGCTTTGTTAAACAAGCTATCCAGAATCCGATGACGACGATTTCGACGACATACGAAGCGTCCAGCGGCACTCCTAGTCGATCGCCTCCGCCTCCGCAGTGTCCGCACAAGTCGCTGCTATAGCAAGTGCCGCTCAGGCTATCTCGCTCGCGTAAGCCTCAGCCATGGCATTCTGAGTAAACATATTGCTAAAACCCAGTAGAACTAAATATTCTTCCGAATTCAGTTATTTTGCGTCCGTCTGGAGCGCCTGTTTTCTAAAGGAATTTTGTTAATTGTTGATTGTGAAATATTGAACACTATTGGGAAACGGCACTGACCTCCAAGAAGCTGGCGCACGCGCTAAATTGTAAACGTTGCCATAGTGCAACCGTGGAGTTGTGCATAGGGCTTTCAAGACAGCTAAGTACTTTCTAACCTTGACATATACCGGTTCACAAAGCGAAAGTAAACCAAATTATTTAATTGTAGGGGGTCAAAGCAGGCTTTCTGAGCGGCTATATCGGTGGGCATCAGAAAGCGAGTGGAATAAGTTATCTATAAGTTATCGATGCGGGCAATCATGAATGCGTTGACCAGCTGCAGGGCGTCTCGCTCCCTAATTCTGTAGTTTCGATGTTTAACTCATTGGATCATTCGTATAATTTGATCGGTAGTGTTAATTAAATGAGTAGAGGAATGGGAGTGGCCGTTAGGGATAACGAGACCGAGGATCTTGATCTCCAGCTTCACTTCTATCATTTTGTCCTCCAGGATGACCTCAATGTGGCGAGGTGACAGAGTGAGGGGGATGTCGCTGACGGTAAATAATAAGAATTTACGATTCCTCAGGGCACAGGCAAGGCCACGAGAAATTTCGCGGAATATGACGGATCTCGTGCACAACTCTCGCGCAAGGGGACTTTGTTCGATGAGCCTAAAAAGGCTTTCGCCTTAAAAGAAACACCCACAAATAAATCCACTCCAGTGAGCTTTTTGTCTCTAAAATCAAGTAAAGGAGAAGCAAATTACTTGCTTCCGCGCTTGCTTTCATGCGCAGCTCACGGTCAATTTTTATTTCTCAGTTTTTACTCATTAAATGGACCCTGAAGCGTCATCAGCCCTGAATAATGCCGTAAGGCCATGGCACGATGTCTACTTGAAGACACGCATTGGTAAATGCAGTGTCAGTGTATACCTATATGCAGGCCGCGACCCTCGAGATAATCAGTCGTCCCGAGAAAAGAGTGGATATTAAATTATTACGTTCAAGAGCGAGTGCACTCGCTCCCTAGGCATAGCAAGGGGAACGTCTCGTGTGCTCCCTACAAACAGGCCTCTTCCCGCCATGGGCCCCAGTAGCTATTCAGTGGGTATGCCAGTAAACTCGAATCAGTAAAGCGAACTGGCACCGTATACGATGGTCTATGAGGTAATCTCTTCTCCAAAGCTTGGCATCTACTTTGACATATGATAGACCCCACTAAAACTAAAAAGAAAACCTGGCTTAGCATCGCTCTTAGGCGAACTGCAATCAACCTATACTACTGTGGGCCAAGCAATACCATATCTCGACTACATAGGTCCCGATCAACCCACTCTAGATGCCCCCATTATGGAGGTTGAAGTTAAAGCAGCCCTCCTTAATCTGCGCAATTAAACCCCCGGAGATGCAAAAATCACCAATGTCATGCTCGGAAACCTAGATGATCGTTGTTTCGCTCCTGACTGAGTACTTTAACAAATGCTGCGAAGCGGGGCAGCTACCTGCTTAATGGAAGTAAGGTAAAATAATATTCATCTCTAAACCCCATAAGCCCATTAGTGCCCAAAATCTGCGTCCCATCTCGCTGACTTCATGTCTGGGCAAACTGTTTCAGAATGTCATCCTCACTCGTCTTACACAGTCCATGGAATCCCATGGACTGTATCCCCATAGTATGGTAGTATTTAGAGCCCATCTATCGGCACAGGATGCCATGCTACAGATTTCTCGTGCTATCCTCAGTGATATCTTGCACGATACCACAGCAATCCTGGCAGCTCACCTCACCAAAGCCTTTGGTAAAGTTACGCACAGTGCCATCCTGCAAGGCATTCAAGAACTGCAGTTGAGCCCTAAGGCCTATAACTATATCAGGGCCTTCCTAAACGGACGCACCGCCTCCCTGCATATAGATGATCTACACCCTTCCTTCACACTTGGTGATACTGGCACCCCGCAAGGGCGGTGTTATCGCTATTCCTTTTCAATGTCACCATGATCCCGTAGGCAAAGGCCGTAAGCTGCATCCCACACTTGGGTCGCACAATTTACGCGGATGATATAACGGCATGGACCACATACGGCTCGGACGGAGATATAAAATCGAAACTTCAAGAAACGGCCACAGCTACATCTAACCATGAGGCGAAAATTGGCCTTGAGTGCTCCCCGACAAAATCAGCACTCCTTCTACTTTGGCCGCCGCGAGTTCCTACCGCCTCCATAACAATTTATCCGCATGATACTCCTATAACACTAACCTCCACCCTACGTATTCTTGGTCTGTACTTAGAGGACACGGGGAAAAACGACATTACCTTGAAGGCAGTAAAACAGTCCACTTACTCCGCCATCAATCTCTTTAGAAGCGTTTCACACTCACGAGCCGGTCTAGGCAATGCCGACTACCTCAAGGTACTGCATACTTTTGTGCTCAGTCGCATTCTTTACTCTTGTCCTTACCTTAATCTCTCCTGTAGTGATAAAGATTAAATAACTCCCTAATCCACAGGACTACCAAAGCAGCGCTCAACGCGCCAAAGAACACTAGCACGGACAGGCTTCTAAAGTTAGGAATGCACAACACTATTCAAGGACTTATAGAGGCACATCGCCACACACAATAGATTCGCCGGGCTGGCACGGAAACAGGAAGAGATATACTGGACACTCTCGGTATTCGTATACCCGCACACGCTGAACTGTTAATCCCTCTCCCTCGGGTCCTGCATGCAACGCTTATTATTGAACCCCTTCCTAGAAACGTCCCCCCAGAATACCATCAATGCCGCCGCGTCGCGCGAGCCAAAGCTCTCCATAAAGATTACGGGACTTCAAAGGATGTGCGCTGGATGGACGCCGCCTGTGGTTCTGACGCCCCCCCCCCTCACACACACACACCCACACACAATACACACACACTCACTTCATAGCTAGGTCTCCCCTGTATCCCGGAAGAAGCAGAGGAAGCCGCTATAGCCTTAGCAACCGCCCAAACCAATGCGACGTGCATAGCAATTCCAAAACAGCCATTCTTAACTTTGCCCGCGGACGCGTCCATCTCACCCGCGTGGAAGATGTTGAGAATGTGCACCCTAAATTTTAATAGGCCTATTGAGCTCGTGTGGGTGCCGGCTCACCCTGGCAATCCAGGAAATGAGGCCACCGATACCATAGCCCGATTATTTATTAGCCGGGCATATGGCGATCCATGCCGGGACTTCTCAAGAGAGCGGACGCACACGTTTTCCGACCTCGCACAGAAAGCACGCCTTGCCCGTCGACTTTACACACCATCCTACTTCAAGCTTTCCCACACCCAACAAATCCTCTGGAGGTGTCTCGAGACCCGAACTCTTTCCACTCCTCAGCTTCTACCCTAATACACTAATACCGACCCATTTCCCCTGAGTGCACTCTCTACTCCCTTCCCTATCTCTTTCTGTCTCGTGCCGAGGAAGCCAAGATCGACCGTCTCATTCTCCAAACCTATAAGTTGGCTCTCGGGCTTCCCACATGCACCCTCACTTCTCGTCTGCTGACGATGGACGTCCACAATACTCTTTGAGAACTTGTGGAGGCCCATAGCGTGGCATAACTCGATCGTTTATACGCACCACTCCTGGCAGAGCCTTTACTTCCCTTCGCTTGGCCCCTGTCTCCCCTGTCTGTGTCGGCTATCCCTTGTCCAGTTCTCTCTTTTCTATGCTCACTGTCGAGCCCCTCCCAAAACATGCACCCTGAGCATCATGCCGCTCGCCGATCTTCCCGCGCCTCCACCCTCTGGTGCCAGTACGGCACACGGTCTGACGCCGTGTATATTGATGCAGCACCCTACTTCTCGCACACCGCCTATACCCTGACCACTGTTTCCTCTGTCGCCACTATCCCTGCTCTCACTTCCACTGCCGCAGAGGAAGCAGCCATTGCCCTCGCCATTGCCAACACACCGGCCCTTTTCATATTTAGCGACTCTAAGACCGCAGTCTGCAACTTTGCAAAGGGTAGACTCTCTTCCTCTGCGCTCAACATTCTTAAGCACTCCTCCCCCTCTTCCCATCCTATCCAACTCTTCTGGGTTCCGGCTCACGCAGGGCACCCTGGAAATGAGGCAGCAAATTCCATCGCTCGCGAGATGACCGATCGAGCAAACCCCCTCCAATACGGGATGGACACGTGTGACTCCCTCCTCCCCTTCCATGGCATTACCCTCCACTACCGCAACTCCCGATTATCCCTCCCTTCCCCTCACAAGTCCCTATCTAAAATAGAACAGAATACGTGGCGCCATTTACAGGCCCACACTTTCCTCTCCCCTGCACGCTTTGCCCTTATTCACCCCAGTGCCTTCTCGCCCAAATGCACGCTTTGCAGCTCTTCCCGAGCAGACTATGCTCACATTCTGTACACTTATTGTCCGGTGCACTCCCCACCCCCGCCCCGTCTCCGGCCAAATAAACAGCCCGCAGCTGTGGGAGGCTGCTTTGGCCAGCTCGGGGGCGCATATTCAACAGCGGCTTACGACCTGGGCAGCGGAAGTCGCCGCCAGGCGTGACCTGGAGGCCACGACCAGCAGGAAGGCCACTCACGGAACGGCGGCAACATAATTTTATATTTTGGCCTTCACTAATTAAAGTTTTTACCCCCCCCCCCCCCCCTTAACGTGCGCCGACATCCCACAGCACACGTTTTCATCATAACTGGTTGTTATAATTTTTGTCCTTTAATTTTAGAGACTTTTTGTTTTTCCCAATTATGTATTTCTTATTTATTTATTAATATATTGTTATTATTTTATTATTCTCACTAATTAAATTTCAGAAAGCCCATGCACCACCCTCATCTATTACTGTCAATGAACAGCATTTTACCAAAATTCTAATTTCAATTCTGCAGAATGGAATCTCAGAAACTGTAATCACCTCCTGGCAACGTTCCCTCCTGGTCATGGCCAAGCCCTCTTTTGGGTATGCGCTATTTTTATGAGGACAACATGAACAACTACGACTGAGCACACGATCATCATCATCATCAAGAACATCATGAGGCACGAGGACTATAGAGGCTTTTCCTGGCCCCATCTGCTTTAGAAGCGCACCGCCGCCATGGTTAAAGTCCCGGCCCTCAAGATGTTTGCGGAGCATCCTTTCCAATGCATTGAAGACGATGCCGCTGTCGCGGTAGCTTCGAAGGCAACCAGCGCCTTCAAGGCAACTGAGGTCACTGAGGGCAGCGTCGCCAGGGGATGCTTGAGTTGCGGATTCAAGAAAATGTCTGCATACGTAAGCTTCGAACGCCTATTATACTTACATCGTTTGTGCGCCGCTGTGGTAAGAGTAAGCCTTGCATATAACCTGTTACTACATTAGCGAAGAAACGTAGCCCCGGAACAGGGATCATGGACATACCGCAAAATGCTTTAAGACAGGGAAGCGTTCTTCCTCTCCTAAACCTTGCTTCTCTAGTGTACAGCGTCTTCATGACTCGCACTGCTGGCAGCAACAGCTAATGGAACGCGGACGGGGCGAAAATTAAGTATTCTTTAGAACCCGTGCCCTAAATTTACCCTTCACTACGTTGTTGGCGCACAAAATGTACAAAAAATGTGCGCGTAAAAAACAAAAACTAGTTTCATGTTTTGACGACTGCCGTTGTCAGTAGCACACTTAAAGCCGAGTATGCTATTACTTGCCTGAATTCATTAGCCTAGCATTCGTTTTTCTTTCGTTGCTCATTGCTTTCTTTTTTGCGTTCACGTGTTTGCTCAGTGCATAAATCTCGTTTAACCTGGGGTTCTTTAACATGCACCGACATCGCAGAGCACATAGACGCCATTCCGTTTCGCCTCTCGAAACGCAGCAGCCGACGGTTGGGTTCAAACCCGAATACTTCGGCACATCTTAATCGTGTATGCACTCCGTCAACACGGCGGAGCGATCTCCCAGAATGATTGTGACAGAATCCATTTAGCTATGTCGATATGTCATGTGACCACTCTTGAATCATTGTCATGCAAGCTGTGATCTTTACTCAGCCGATACTTCCGTTGTTAAAGGTGTGTCACATAGCCGACAAGTAACAGAAGAAACGAAAATATATACATTTTTTTTTATCTGAAGCCTCATTTTAACAAGAACTTCGGCATGAAGTTTAAAGAAAAACGTTTTAGTACAAGGTGAAATCCACATTTTACGTACTCTTCTCAGCATATCTTTCCCTATACAATTAGAGTAGAAAGAACGATATAATGAAAGCGGGAACAGATTAGATACCAATTATTTTTATACACTCAGTCCTCGAAGGTGATGATGCCATCTGAAGGTTGAGGTCGACGTCATGAGCTTGCCCACCTCTAAAGCCCAAAGGTGCCTTTTGTGTTACGTGACACTTATACCGGATGCCATCAGGGTGATAACGTAATCTTATGACGTGACAAAATCAACGCTGACGAGGGTCTGACATCGTGTGCACTGGCTTCCACCGCTGCCTTGCTACGCCGCAGTTGAAGCTCACAGTTCACTATTAAAGACTCTTTCCAACTGGAATTCAAAGGTTTCTAATTATATTACTTTCTTCACAATTAACTGGCGTTCGAATCATTCAAATCGTTTGGGACGTGTAAGGTCGTCCTTGCTCGCGGTTAGCGATCCGAAGGATCTTTGATATTGCCAACACTGCTCGGCCTTTTGCGTGCGTCTGCTATTCTTTAAACGGCGATTAATGATTCTAGAATTAGCAATCCAAATTTTAAAGTATGCTGCAGGATAAATAAGATTAAACTGCGTTTCAACTTTATTTTACCACGTATAATATGTGAGCGTATTCACATGGTGCTCTGGTGCGCCAGTCTGAACACTGTTTCGTGTGGGCCACTGAAATCGGATGTGCAGCCGGTTTATGCGACGCCAAGGTTCGAGTACGTCATGAAGTTGCAAATAGCATACAAGAACAAAGAAATCGTTACTTAAGACAGCTGTCTTACGCCTACTAGATGCGCATAAATGCCCATGCCTTAAAGTGGGCACTGAGAAAATAAACCTAGAAGGGTGCTAGGGAAGTGAACGTGAGCGCTATTACATTAGAGGATCTCTCTAATGTCTCAGGATTGATTGATTGATTTTATAGGAAGGGAAAGGCACGGTAACTGCCTCACTTGTTTTCTGTGGACACCTCAACCGCGCCGTAAGGGAAGGAAGATGGGAGTGAAAGTGGAAAGAAAGAGGAGCCGTAGTGGAGGGCTGCGGAGTAATTTTGACCACCTGGGGATCTTTAACGTGTGCTGACATCGCACAGCACACGGACGCCTCTTCGTTTCGCCTCCATCAAAACGCAGCCGCCGAGGTCGGGTTCGAACCCGGGTACTCCGGCACAGTAGTCGGACGTCATACCACTGCACCACCCCGGCGGCTTCCGCTGCCTTGTGCTTACAGAAGAGAGAAAGTAGAGAAGAAAGAAAAGAAAGAGGGAGAGAAAGACGCGTGCCGCAACAGCCGCCGTCCACCATCTAAGCGGTGGCGGGTGCAATGACGGCCCACAACAGATAAAAATTTGATGGCTAGCTAGCCCCCGCCGCAAGTGGCGTTGACCTACCGTCCCAGTCCCGTAGGGCCAGCAACCTCCGCCCTCCACCAGCTCCCTCCCTCTTAGGAAGAGAATAGCGAAAGCCTTGTGTTGTCCGATGTTAGATCTCCAGGTGGTCGAAATTACTCCGGAACCCTCCACTATGGCACCCCTTTCTCTCTTTCCATTTTCATTCTCACCTTCCTCCTTTCCCCTACGGCGCGGGCAAGCTGTCCACAGTACGTGTGACAGATACTGCATCTTTCATTTCCTGTGAACCAATTCTTCTTCTTCTTCTTCTTCTTCTTCTTCTTCTTCTTATTATTATTATTATTATTATTATTATTATTATTATTTTATTATTAGCCTTCCTATTCTATCATTTGCTTCTCATCTTTTGCCTCTTATCGGGTTTCTTTGCAGCTACATGTAATTTTGTTTACAGGAAAGGAAAGGCGCAGTATCTGTCACACTTTCTCCGGCTACTTGCGAGTTTGGACGATACACAATCGCTTCTGTCGTGCGGCGTTCATTGGCCGCGTTCAAGTGTGGGATTGCAGAGGGCAGTACAGCTAGAATAGAACACATCTCGCGAAATGAGTTGACAGTTCTTTATTAAATAGGAAGGCTCATGGCCTTGGGTAGGGGTAACGGGTAGTAAGCAGAATCTTCAGTGTTCGCACAGGTCGTCACTCAAGTCACATTGCTCTCACCAGGCCACTACAAGGGAGCCATACTTGACAAAAAATTCTACTCTGGAATTGCCCTGCTTTTTCTACTGGACGCTCCGAGATCGAACCCTACCGCCTGAACTACCGTTCACTTCTAGGGACTGACGCTAACATCTCGCGGAATATGACAGATATCTCGCACAAATCTCGCGCACGGGATTTCGTTCCCACCTTAAAAACTCTATTGGATCCCAGGGCCCTACACTCTGTTCGGCGTATCCGAATACGGATAAAGCTTACTTGCTCTGCTAAACCGATCAGCGTCTTTCAACGGGCGATTTGGATTCGTATTCTGAGCTCTCATTGGATCGTGATGCATACCTTGTTCATCAGCACATTAGGTCTCCTACAGACCACCGACTAGAATATTCCACTGCACGATATTGTTGCGCATCTGAATGCACGAAGTCATCCGGGTCGCGAAGTGTCTGTATGGACGTTGCCTAGCGTTGGAAACTACAATCAAGTGCGTTGATTCGCAGGTCATCTGCGTGGCGTCGGCGGCCCTTATGTGGGAGAGCCGTGGCCTGACTTTCAACGCGCACTCCACTGAGGGCTACCTGCTGCTGTCCATGTATTCGCCTTGCTTACTTTGGTGCTGGCTACTTCAAGCTCGCCCTCGGCCTCCGCCCCTTGTACTCGAGGCTCCGCAGCGAGGACTACATGCCTCTCATGCCGCCTTTGGACAGAACCAACAGGGACAGAGGCGGAGGAGATGACCTGGACGACTTTGTCAACTACTGTCGACCTCCAGCCTACACTGCCCCTGGTCAAAACGACAGCGAGCCAAAGCCTGACGACGACGAGTTCGGCGACATGCAAAGCGTCTGACTGAGCTTCTATAGCCTCTCTACGCCGTACCAGCGGCGTGTGCACGATTCGGGGTTATAAGAAGCGACGTTTTGGCGTTCTCGCTACGGCCATCTCGGACTTGGCCTTCCGAATAATAATGGCGTTAATAATACTATTCTCTTATCTAAATACGTCTCCTGCTTAACTCGTTTGATTTGCCTTCATCAGGGTGCATCTGTAGTGAGGCGTTTATTGTTCGTTTTCAGACATCAAATGTTAATTAGAAAGTATTGTATTTGAGTGAACTTCAAGAAACTGCCACGCGTGAAAGTGAATTTTACCACACTGGACGAATTTCGAGTTGCGTATGGGCCTCCAAGAACAGAAAGCACACTATTTTCTTACCATTCATGCAGCGAACGGAAACTAATCTTATAAAAGGTACGCGAGTAAAAATAAAAAGACACTTCGAGGTATTGAGATTGCTTCTTCGGAGTTTTTATTAGTAGTAATTTTACGGCGGAGATGAGAATTCAGGAGGTGTGTGTTTTACAGGTATGTTTCACCAATTTGTAATAGAGGATTAAATAAATTTATATATTGAGTTTCCTGTACATCATTTCACCTTGTGAACAATACCCGTCCTTCTGTATTCTTTCTCGTCACGACACTCCCGCCGGCGTTTCATATTGTGTCGACGGTGGCTGCTCAGCCGCCGAAGGCAAAGCCGCGCTCGGCGAGCCACCGCCGCAGCTGCCAGCCGTCGTCATATTTCGAACTTCGATTGCATAAAAACGTTCGAATTCTGTCCCTATTGTCATATTGGGTGATATTAGTATGCGGTCACCATTAGGCGATTGCACGAACGACGAGAACAAAGGTAATTACGAATTCTGGAGCAGATGTCAGGTGCGAACCTAACTGTGCTGCATAACAGCTATGAAGTTTATGCCGTTGTAGAGCGCTCTCAGCGCCAATTAGATGAGCCACAGAGCTGTTGTCTCCTGCCTACTATTCGTTCTCCCCGAACGCAACGCAAAAGTTTCGAGAGCACTGCAGAATCTGCCGTGGAGAAATGCGAAAGCCCGGGTGTTGCTGCTGTACACGGTACATCCGACGCCCCTTGTCGAACACAGTGTTCCGTCGAAAGCATCAAAGTTCACCGGCGTTCTATCTTTAGTTTCAGTTCAGTTCAGTCGTTCAGTCATGTCCGGCTCTTCGTGACCCTATGGACCATGTCACGCCACGCTTTCCGGTCTCTCACTATCTTCCTAACATCACATAACTTCATCTGCAGTGCCTCGAGGATGCCATCTAACCATTGCGTTCGCTGCCTACCCCTTCTCCGGCCTACCCTCAACCTCTCCCAACATCAAATTTTTCTCCAGCGACTCCTCTCTTCTCATCTTTAGTTTACAGGAAACGAAAAGCGCAGTATATGTCAATCGCGGAATCTCGCTGACACATCTGGCGGACAAATCTCGCCTACGCGAGAATTTCACCGTAAGCCTAGAAAGGGTTTCGTCTTAAAACTTGCAGTGTGTAATCGAAAACGCTACCGCAGCCCGTGTTCAGCGCTACGTTACAGGCGCGATAACGATAATCGTCGGGTGATATCGGCTCACATATCATCAGCAAACTAATTTATTGTGCTCTCTTTGCCATTTTTGCACTATGATGATGGTCAGCGGTGCGGCGACGTCAGCGTACTGAGTGATCGGCATGGCGGAAGTGATCGGTGCCACCACGTCAGGCGGTAGTCGGCCTGCATGCCGGAACGCTGCCCTGCTGAGGTCTAAGTTCTTAGACTTCGTCAACCACTAGGATGCGAGTAGGGAGCCATTCCGAGGTCAAAAAGAGTGCGCGGCAGAATAGCGCCCTGAGGAGTGCCACGCGTGAGAGGACAAAGATCGGAGACACAGTCGGGGAGACTTAGCCGTGCGGTCACGGAGAAATGTAGTGAGGTAGTCGTACATCTTTGGATCACATGCAGCAGAGGCAAGGATGTTTTTTTTTTTTTTTAAATGAGAATGATGGGCAAGGTTGTCAAAGGCCTTGCGAACATCAAGGGCCACTATGGCTTCGATCTGCGAAGAGGGCGGAGGGTCAAATTTGTATGTGAGGAAAAAAAAAGAGGTCCTGTGTAGACACATCTTTTCGGGAGCAAATTGTTTGAGGTTGAAAGAAATCTGAATTCAAGATGATCATCGAGCCGACTGAGCGCCATCCGTTCCATGGTATTTTCCAGGCACGAGGTTAGGACTGAGCGGAGGTTTTGCATGGGGTTATAAGTGATTGTTTCCAAGATTGTTAGAGGGTGCTTTCTTCCCATTGTGAGTTTGAAAGCTCAGAAATGCTTTTTGTCCTTGTTGGAGAGGTTTGAATGCTTTAGTAGGCAACGTGGTCCTTACCTGGAGCTGACTACCTCTTTAGCTGCTCTTGCACCCAGTCGAGATCCCAGAGAGTAAACGGCTCACCAAGTTCTGCATTGGAGGCACCGGTCTACGGAGGGTAAATACAAGGTAGGGGAGGATGAATATAGATGTCTCAGAGTTAGGTAATAAAAGAATCCGTGCCAATTAGCGAAGTGTGCTCTTGAGAATGGGAACAGGAGCCGGTTGAGGCCAGTTAAGTAATTGCCAGGTTCTCTTTTGATTTAGCGTGCTATTGCTGGTGTTACAAATGTTGTTCCATTGATTTATGGCAAGTACAACGCAGTGTTCGTTAACCTGTCGCGTCAATTCGGTGACACGCTCGGAAAGGCGAGAATTGCTGGGCTTAGTGCGAGGGTTGAGCAAGAATCGTTGTCCGCCTCTTCCAGATGCGGACAACGTATAGGACCGGATTATCTGAAGGAGCTGAAGTGGAACTTTCCGGCGTGTCCTGTTTCTGAGCCTGCTTTAGCGCTGTTGTCCAACTCTGAATACTGCCAGACATATCAAAGGTGTCAAAAATAGCGCGAAAGGTATTCAAATTTATATGAAAAATTTTACGTTCACGCGGACGGATACAGCTAGGTACAGCGATTTGAATAATCTAGTGGTCGCTCAGCAGTTTTTCATCTGAAACCTGCCAGGTGACATCTCGCAGTCCCCGGCTCCCCGTGAGGTCTGTTAAGGTGGATAGCTGGTAACGGATTTAGGAGTATTATAAACAGGTATTTGAGCTCTGTTTTATTTTGTCATTGGGTATGCGGCCAGGTCGGAAGGCGCGTGGGGTAACCACAAATAGCGTGCGGGGCATCAAAGTCGCAACCTATAAAGAAATCAGAGTCTCGATACAATCGTGAAGGAAAATGAATGAACGCGGCTTGAAAAGCATGTACTCTTTAAGGGGATTATAAACAAATTGAGAATAGACGAATGGCAAAATGAGTTACCAGAGTACATTGTAAACACAGTGAGGTGACGCTCACGGCGGGAGAGGACGTCGACTGCCTCAAATCGAAGATCCAGACCACGTGATCCAGGCAAATATAGGTGCTCACTAATGGGGCACAACTGCATGAGCTGCATGCAGGGCACTGTAGAGCCAAGGTCATCGGCGGGCCAGATTTGACCTAGGATGGACATTTGGGCGAGTTGACGCGAGATTTGACCTCCAAGCGGAGGAGTGATGTAGTTGCTATGCGGCTTAGGTGACCACAGATGTATTGTGACCGATGCTGTGTCCTTTCTTCCCAATAAATCAACATACAATGTCAGCGTGGGCTAACAATGAACCTACGGCTTCTTGACTTAAAAAAAAATCACCGAAGACGTTTTGGAAATTCTGAAGTGTGCTTCGCTGCTGAGGCTGATAAAATTATTCACAATAAGTGGGAAGAATAGGGGAAGTCAGCTAGCGTGTCGCATACCATGCAGACCTTTGGCGGCGTCGGCCGATTCGACGACCTTCAACTGAATGAAAAGGTCATCGCTGCACCTTAGCTTGTCCCAAGCTTCTTTAGAGAGATCAGGCCAGAGTTCTGAGGGAGTCTTATGGGCTTTGCACGCCCAGATTATGTTCTCGAAGTTGTCTTTCTCCTCGCAAAACCGGCAGATGGGATTGACATCCTTACTTGTGAATTTTGATATGTAGTTTGGGTTGGGGAGGGTCCCCGCCTGTAGCTGTCTCCATATGACTTGTTGTCTGGTCAGTGTTTTATGAGGTGGTGGGAGTGTTCTTCTTATTGCTTTGTAATGTGCGGTGAGTTCGTGGTATGATACGACTGGCTCACCGAAGGGTTCCGGTTCATGATTTTGCGCCACCGCTAGGCCGGCTAATTTTCGAGCGTATCGGTGGGCAGCCTGATTTCCCGGATTCCCCGCGTTAGCTGGGGTCCATATTAATTCGATCTCTCTCACGAGAGGAGATTCTCTCATTTCATTGAGTATTTGTGAGGTGGGATTGGAGGTTCTACCTCTAGCAAAGTTACTGATCGCCAGTTTGGAGTCGCTTACTTTGGTTGTTGCATTAGTAAAGGCGATGGCCGCGGCAATGGGCCTCCTCCACCACTAAGGGTCTCGATGTGGAAACTGTCTCCGCCATAATGAGTCTCGCTGGGTTAATGCTGGGGTGTGTGACTCCACATATCAAAATTGATTAGGGTCTTCAGCGTTTTCTGCGGCGTCGATGTAGATGACATCCTGTAGCCGGCTCAGGGTCTTGTGCAGGCGCTTAGCTCGTGCTTCTCTTCGGCCTTGATGTGCGTGGGAGTTCATGTTCCGAAGAAGAGATCGTCTTTCGGATATCTCGTGGAATAGTTTGAAGGAGGTCTTGTAAGGGTTTGCCCTCAATACGTAGTCTCTCAAGTATTCCCCTACCAGTGGGCGTGATAGACAAGCGCCTTATTTGGGAAGTTCGTAGTGCTTCTTGGAATTCCTCGTAGGTATTGTGGACCCCGAGTTTCCGAACCTCTTCGTTGGGAGTCGAGCGAACCAGGCCCATTTCTGTTTTGTAAACCATTTTAATGATGGCGCGCCGACTCTTTCAGCTTCGTTTCTTCGAAGTTTTAAGTACGGGAGGGAGTATGTAATCCTGCTTACGATGAAGGCGTCTATGAGTTTGAAGAGGTCGTGTTCTTTCATGCCTCGTTTTCTATTATTAATTCTTTGTATTAGTCTGGCTGTTTGGTGAACCGCCCATTTGAGTTTGTTGATTGTTGGCTTGTTTTCAGAGCTTGTTTGCAGCCTGAGCCCCAGGATCTTCATCTCTTGGACCTCTGTTACTTCTACACCATGTAAAATAACTGTCATCAAGGGCGCATTTAATTTGCCTTTATGAAACACTATAGGCGCTGATTTTTCAGGGGAACATTCGAGGCCCGCTCTCCTGACCTCTTCATCGATGACGTCTGCAGCTGCTTGAACAGCGGCCTCGATTTCACTACGAAAGCCTTGTGGTAAACCCACTGCATATACCATGTTGTATATGGCGCCCCAGTGGAATGGACACAGGGTTCGCCGAAATCCCTTTCAATTACCCAAAGGTGCTTGTAGTAAACGACACTCTTTATACATTCTATGTGTCTTTATTCACGGTCACGTTAATACATTCATTACACTACCTTGTTAGTTCTCTGTGTATGCCATATCACATTTATCGATTGCTTCACAGTTTTTGTTATTGTTGTTGTGGCTATAGAAAGAAGGAAAACAAAATGCACGGGCCTGCTGCTGGCTCTGTCCGCTGCCTCGTGCGGACAGAAGAGAAAATAGAGAAGAAAAAGAATAGGGAGAGAAAGACGCGCGCCGCAACAGCTGTCGTCGACCACCTAAGCGGTGGCGGGTGTACTGTCCACTGGGAGGATGTCTTCTTGTCGCTCGTGTAAAGTGAAGCTATATGTCCAGTGAAGCTATATGTTCTATATGTTGTTGTTGTTATGAACTTTATTTTTCCACCGATGTAGGAGGCCCCTACTCCCCGCCCCCGGCACGCGGGCCTATGGGACGGAGGCCGGGGCCTCCGCGACTAAAGACAGGCGAAGCGACAGTGTTTCTTCGCGGCTTCAGCCGCCAGGCGGATAGCTTGCTGCTGGTTAGCGGGGGACTCGCTCCGCAGTAGCAGTTCCCAGGCTTCTCTACTATTTATGATTTCCTTGGCGCCAGTGGAATCAAGGCATTGCCAGATTATGTGATCCAGAGTACCCCTTTCTCCGCAGGTTTCGCATTTATCGTCCGCCTTTTCCTCCACTTGCGTGTGGAAAAGCCAGACGGGACTTGGGAAATTCCCAGCTTGCAGGCGCCGCCAAGCGACGGTCTCCTTGTTAGTTAGCGTTCGGTCCGGTGGTGGCAGGGACCTTCTGCTAAGTCTGTAGTGTTCTAAAATTTCCTTATAAGTTTGCAGCTCTCTACTTCCGGCCAGCCGTAGAGCCGCCTGGTTGCGCTCCTTCTATTCCGCTACTGCGTGACGTCACGCTGCGCCCTTCACCGTAGCGCCGGTTGCTAAGGAGGGGAGCGCCCCTCCCCTAAGCGAGGTTGCGCCACTGCGTGGAGGAGAGGCCACAGCTGGCACAATTTCACCGCACGGATGGGCACGACCACGAGCATGAGTCATTAAAGACTTACGCCTTAAAAAGTGGTGTGACCTTGACCTAAGTGTAGGTGTCTACGATTCCGTAGAGTCCAACCAAAAGTACAGTGCGCCTTTCTTTCCCCAAAACATGCCTTAACCCGCCGCGGTGGCGCAGTGGTCAAGATGCCCGACTATTGTACCGGAGTGCCCGGAAAGCAGCCGCCGGCAGTCTGGTACCCGGTTCGAATCCGACTGCCAGCTGCTGAGTTTTGACGGAGGCGAAATGAGGAGACGCCTGACAAGGTCGAACTAGTTTAGTTCCCGGCACATATGGGGAACGTCACCGCATATCAACAACCTCAGCGAAGTCGCTCACTCCGTAGCACGAGGTCTCGCTTACCATGCCGGAGAGAGTCATGGCGAAGTAGGGGGGATAGAGAGGGCTATGAGCTTTAATGATTTAACCAAAGCCTTCTACCTGGCCCGCCGCACCTTTCTTCCGCCTAGCTGCAAACTATGCAGAACTCAGGCAGTCGCCTGGAGGCAATTACAAACAAATGCATACCCGAAGCCGCTGCAGTACAACAAAATTTACCCCGAAATATATGACACCAATATATTGAAGGTCTGCAAAACAAACAGGAACATTTAACCACATACTCTGGGAGTGCAAAGCACAACTGAAAGGCGTAAATCCCGAAACTCCCTCGTCGAGGTGGTCAGCCGCTCTGTGCAGCTAAAACCTCAACGACCAACTCTGAGCCGTCCAACAGGCCCTCGTGGCGGCGAAGAGACAAGATCTCGACGTTCCCAAGTGGGAGATCTAGGCCCGGTCGCGTTAAACCCTCCCGGATATCAAATAAAGTTATTCCTCCTCCTGTGTGCTGTGCGATGTCGATTGATTGATTGATTGATTTATAGGAAGGGAAAGGCGAGGTAACTGTCTCACTTGTTTTCTGTGGACACCTCAACCGCGCCGTAAGGGAAGGGAGGAAGGTGGGAGTGAAAGTGGAAAGAGAGAAAGAGGAGCCGTAATGGAGGGCTTCGGAATAATTTCGACCATCTGGGGATCTTTACCGTGCGCTGACATCGCACAGCACACGGACGCCTCTTTGTTTCGCCTCCATCGAAATGCAGCCGCCGAGGTCGAGTTCGAACCCGGGTACTCCGGCACAGTAGTCGGGCGTCTTACCACTGCACCACCCCGGCGGGGCAGTACGCGTTAAAGAGCGATCCCCAGGTGGTCGAAATTACTCTGTAGCCCTCCACTAAGGGCACTTCTTTCTCTCTTATTTTGTCTCTCCCAATGACCTAGAACTACTTTCTAGAGGGCGCTGTCTCTCCCAGCTTCCTCCTGTCAACGTTTATATTAAGAACGTTGCAGGCAGTTGAGGTGGCCACGAAAAAGTGTACTACGCCTTGCCTTCCTGTAAACCAATTATATTGGTTGGTTGGTTTTTGGGGTTTTAACGTCCTAAAGCAACTCAGGCTACGAGAGACGCCGTAGTGGAGGACTCCGGAAATTTCGACCACCTGGGGTTCTTTAACGTGCACTGACATCGCACAGCACACCGGCGCCTTGCTTATCGCCTCCATCGAAAAGCTGCCGCCGAGGCCGGGATTCGATCCCGCGTCCTTGGGAACACTAGTCGAGCGCCGTAACCACTGCGCCACCCCGGCGGGGTAAACCAATTATATTATATATTATATCCTTAATGTTGTTCTTCGGCACCTGAAAACCCAAAATGGGTAAACAAAAAAAAAATCTCACCGAAGAAATCATTAAGAAAGAACGCAAGTTCTTTTTAATGATCTCTCTTTTTTTTAACTGACCTTGTTTACCTCTGGCTATTTTCTAAACCTATAGCGACTTTCCAATCGCACCACCTTTTATTTACATTTTTTTTTTCACTCGCTGCTAACGTCAACGCTCTAGAAGTGAAAAAGAAGAGCACCTCGCGAGGCACGAGCACGAGGAGCGTAGAGCTTCTTCCTCATTCCTTCATCTGCGATCAGTCAAACGCCGTCGTCGTTGAAGTCTCGACGCTCACTGCAAGGCTTCCCATCCGGCCCAGCGAAAGCGAGGCCGCCATAACCGAGGCAGCCGATCATGCGACCAAGGCCATCGAAGGAAGTGCCGCCGAGGGATGGTGAGACTCCATGTTCAAGTAAATGGCTGCGTACGTACTTACGTAAGCTTCGAACGCCCATTGTAGCACCTCATGCGTGCGCCGCTTTTGTAAATGTTAGCAGCGAACGAAAGCGAAAGGTGACGGCATTGTTGCGATAGTACTGGTTCAGCGTGTATGAATCACGCGTGTATTAATCACCGCGAAACGCTTTTCCTGCCGTCTAAGAGGTGCATCTGCATCCTATAATTTGCAGCGTCCTCATGATTCGCGCAGTCGGCAGCAACATATGTACTCCGTCTCTTAAGCTCCGCCATTAAGGGTTAGACGCGATAGCGTTTCACAAACGCTAAAGTAGTCTTGTCAGTTTTTGTTTTCATTGTTTATATATTTTCTCTTTTGGCTTGCCGAGCGATAACGTCCGTGGTAAGCTTGAACTCCCGTTATTAAAACTTCATGCGTCCCATTACGCGTTCAGCGGAACGCACTGTTTGCGTTCGGTGCAAAGCCAGCGAGACTCGCACATTATACACGCAGTAGCGTTTCGCACACACAGACGGAGGATATGCCTCACATTTGAAGCGGAAGCTTCACTACTCCAGCCTGCTCGAGCCGGTAGCTAGCAGCTAATACCCTTGTTACACGGGCAGAGTTAACCGCGGTTATGTTACGCGAAACCGTGGTTAGCCCATGTTACACGGCGGACCAAACCGTGGTTACGCCACTAACCTCGGTTATCGCGAAGCGAGCTTGGCGACCTCGGTTTGCGTCGTTAACCGAGAAGATGGCGGCGTCTATCGAGGGAGGCAGCGCGTCGGCAGCGTCCGCGCCCGCGTTACAAACTTTACCGAGCAATAATTTTGCGACGCAAAACATACTTCTCATCGATATCATTTTTCATAACGAATATCTTCTAAATAACGCACATATTTGCATACAAAATTTCGTTCCACCGAATTGTTGCGTCAGTTGCCTTTTCCACCCAAGGCTGCGTTAGCTGCCATAACCGAGTAAGGCTCCCTATAACCGAAGACTCTCGAGTGCTGTGTAACAACGACGAACGGCGATTTGAGATAACCACGATCCACTTCGGTAACCGCGGTTACCTCTGTCCGTAACAAGGGTGTATAACATGGCCAAGCACTTGCTTGACTAAGGTTGCCTGATGTTACGTTTGGCCGGAGCTGCCTACTCGGCCTTTCCTTTCATATGGAAGGGCGATACTAGACTCAGCCTGCTAGGACTCTTGCATTCATGTTACGCCTAGGCCACGCAGGCACTTAGTGCATGGAAAAACTTCCGTAAAAATGAAACAACTCCACTTACTGGCCACGCAAGCACTTTGATATGACTTGGTGAAAGCAGGACCTTATATATGTGGGCTGGTAGACCAGCCTACGCTATCGAGTTGTGGCTGTAGGAAGAAGGAAAAGAAAATGCACGGGCCTGCTACTGGCTCTGTAGCTGAGCCACCTCCGCTGCCTCGAGCTGGCTCTGATTTATTTAGAGGAAGGGAAAGGCACGGTAACTGTCTCACTTGTTTTCTGTGGACACCGCAACCGCGCCGTAAGGGAAGGGCGGAAGATGGGAGTGAAAGTGGAAAGAGAGAAAGAAGAGCCGTAGTGAAGGGCTACGGAGTAATTTCGACCACCTGGGGATCTTTAACGTGCGCTGACATCGCACAGCACACGACGCCTCTTCGTTTCGCCTCCATCGAAACGCAGCCGCCGAGGTCGGGTTCGAACCGCTGCCTCGTGCAGACAGAGAAGAAAGAAAAGGAAGAGGGAGAGAAAGACGCGCGCCGCAACAATAGCCGTCGTCCACCACCGAAGCGGTGGCGGGTGCAATGACGGCCTACAACAGATACAAATGCGGTGGCAGGCCAGCCCCCGCCGCGAGCGGCGTTGACCTACATGTCCCAGCCCCATCAGGGTAGTACCTTTTTACGCTATCGAGTCATGCTTAAAGACTGTAATTATGTGTCCCCCATAATTCGGCAACATACGTAGCCAGGCAAAAGAAGCTTCCACTTCCGTCCAGGTTTAACCGGAGCTAAACCATAGCAATTCTTTTCATTCATTGTGGAGTTTCGCGTTACAACGGACAACAACGCCGACACAGGTTTCTGCCATACGGGGCCCTTACGCTCTCGCTCAAAATAGTGCAATCTAATCTTCTTACGCGGCTCCGACGCATAGAACCACACAGATAAGTGCACACGTAAAGGATGAGTGAAGAAGCTAGAATTCATTTTTTTTTTCACCACTACCATGCTCGGCACTCTTTTTGGAGCCGAGTGCACCTGCTTTCCTCTGAGTGCTAATTAGTCGAGCTTTTTTTGCTTATGTCTATTTTCTTGTGTTCACGCGTTGTTGGAACACCAGCCCTGTAGCGCTCATTTCAAGAACTAAGACTCGGTTTGATGTGAAATGATCGAGTCCGCAGAGGTATTTTGCCAGCGTCGTTGTTTGCCTCTCGTTTTTAGATTCAGTTGGTGCTTGGTACGCCCTCTGTTTGTAGTAGCAACCATAATAGGTGTGGTGACGCTTAAGCGCATGATTACGCATGCCACATGGTACATGGTAGCTACACGCCATTTCTTGTCATGACTAAGGCTGATAAAGTAATTGGTCGTGGTTGGTGTGTTTGAAAGCCATTGCGTCGTGTATAGCGGTGAGTGCGGGCATGGTGTGTGATGAAGCATATGACTAAGCATCACACATGATGCATGGTCAATCCAAGGATACTATGTCATGTCGGATTTCGACTAAATGGTTTGGCGGTCATTAATCGATCGTGACTGCTATGCATAGAATCTTAGCAGAGTAATATGTATGAGTCATGTGACCTGTATTAACTCATAGCTACGCAAATTGTGATGACGGTGCAGACACTAGTGGAGTAATACAATTGTTTTATGACGTCATTGTAATGTTACCGTCGTACGACGGGGTGGTCACCATTGGGTCGTAAATGCAGCGGTTGTGACGTCATGTATGTTGGCGTTCGGAGCTTCATGGCCACATTGCAACTGGGAATCGAAGTTTTATTGACGCTATTGAACTAGTGTTCGGTAATTGCTGCTCGTACTTTGTGTTTACAGGCGTTTCGAAGAGTCATCCCCCCCTCCCCCCACTAACTCGAGCCCCTGTACGTTTTGCCGCGTTAAAGAAAAATCCGCGTCATTGAAATGGTGTTTCATGCTTTCGCAATCTATTCTAGGATGTTGATGGTTGCTCTGCACTGAATAACGACAACAGGTGTCCCGTGGAATTATAAAACTGCTATGCATAGAATCTTAGCAGAGTAATATGTATGAGTCATGTGACCTGTATTAACTCATAGCTACGCAAATTGTGATGACGGTGCAGACACTCGTGGAGTAATACAATTAAGTTTTATGACGTCATTGTAATGTTACCGTCGTACGACGGGGTGGTCACCATTGGGTCGTAAATGCAGCGGTTGTGACGTCATGTATGTTGGCGTTCGGAGCTTCATGGCCACATTGCAACTGGGAATCGAAGTTTTATTGACGCTATTGAACTAGTGTTCGGTAATTGCTGCTCGTACTTTGTGTTTACAGGCGTTTCGAAGAGTCATCCCCCCCTCCCCCCACTAACTCGAGCCCCTGTACGTTTTGCCGCGTTAAAGAAAAATCCGCGTCATTGAAATGGTGTTTCATGCTTTCGCAATCTATTCTAGGATGTTGATGGTTGCTCTGCACTGAATAACGACAACAGGTGTCCCGTGGAATTATAAAACTGCTATGCATAGAATCTTAGCAGAGTAATATGTATGAGTCATGTGACCTGTATTAACTCATAGCTACGCAAATTGTGATGACGGTGCAGACACTCGTGGAGTAATACAATTAAGTTTTATGACGTCATTGTAATGTTACCGTCGTACGACGGGGTGGTCACCATTGGGTCGTAAATGCAGCGGTTGTGACGTCATGTATGTTGGCGTTCGGAGCTTCATGGCCACATTGCAACTGGGAATCGAAGTTTTATTGACGCTATTGAACTAGTGTTCGGTAATTGCTGCTCGTACTTTGTGTTTACAGGCGTTTCGAAGAGTCATCCCCTCCCTCCCCCCACTAACTCGAGCCCCTGTACGTTTTGCCGCGTTAAAGAAAAATCCGCGTCATTGAAATGGTGTTTCATGCTTTCGCAATCTATTCTAGGATGTTGATGATTGCTCTGCACCGAATAACGACAACATAGGTGTCCCGTGGAATTATAAAACTGATTTGAACCCCCTCGCTTTCATGTCTTCCTAGGAGCGCTAAGCCTACTTTTCAGCCCCGGTCTGCTGCGGCGCCGCGAGCGCCCACTTTGTAAACGCGGTGTTGGTCTATATTGATGACAAATATGATTGTGCGCGTGTTTGATGGAAACTAACAGTGTTAAAGCGTGCGTATGATTGGAGAAGAGAAAGAAATTTTACAATCATGAGGACACTCAAACGCTGTCGGTTTTAGCGAAAAATGAGTCGGATTTACGAACAGGGATCGAATCCCGGCCTCGGCGGCAGCTTTTCGATGGAGGCGAAAAGCATGGCGCCCGTGTGCTGTGCGATGTCAGTGCACGTTAAAGAACCCCAGGTGGTCGAAATTTCCGGAGTCCTCCACTACGGCGTCTCTCATAGCCTGAGTTGCTTTGGGACGTTAAACCCCACAAACCAACCATGCAATATATTGCTTCTCCGCGAATGTGGAGAGCGGCTCCATACCACTGATCGGAACGCGCCACTACGCGTTTTTGTTTCGCATTGTAAACGCGTAGTCTCCGGGTCGCCGCCACGGCTTGCGTCAGTCTGAAAGTCTGTCGATGTCGGAAAGTATAATCGATCGCGGTCCTTCGCAGGCCGCCTACATATATTGGCAGCGGCCCCCCACCCTGCGGCAGATCCACGGCCTGCCTTTCAACACGCTCTCGACTTGGGGCTACCTGTTGCTGTCCATGCGCCTGTTCGTCCTTCTGGCTCTGGTGCTGACCTGCATCAAGCCGGTCCTGGGCGTCCGCCACTACAATCTCAGCTGCGCAGCGAGGAGTATACCCGTCGCAAGCAGTCTGCGAATGGCGGCATGGCAGACGAAGAAGATGACCTGGATGACTTTGTCGACTTCTGTCACTCCCAGGGCTTCCCGCTGCCGCTGCAGACCAGGAGTGAGGCAGAGAGCTACGACGACGAGTTTGCAGACTTACAAAGCGTCCAGCTGAGCGTCTAATAATATCTCCGGCGGCTTCGCAATGCTCGAAAGCCTCGGTGTTAGCATGTGGCGCTCTGGCGCTCTCACACACTGCCATCTTAACCATGGCGTTCAATTCGGAATAAATATTGCGTTACTGTATTGTATTCGAAAAAAAAAAAAAAAAAACTGCCTATGAATTCGTAGTATTTGCGTCTATCAAGATGCGACTGTTTAAACGACATGTCTCTCGCTGTTCCTTTCCAGTTATTGAACTCTAGAATCCCATGTACTTACTAAATTTCTAGAAGGTGGCAGACTCGTGAAAGTGAAAAAAATATAGTACAATCCTCGAGTGGTCTATAGAGCCATGGTGAGCAGAATGTACACTCCACTAAATTTACATAAATCGGTTGATTCAAAGAAGGTAAAAAGATAATTTTATAAGATAGGCATTTAAAAAGCCCGTCTACGCAAATGAAAGTTTTGTTACGCTGGTTACGCTGTCTTGCTAAGCTAGGTTATCTCACCAGGATAACCTTTAGATTACAGATCGGAAGCTCGATTAAGCATGATCGGACGGTCGGAAAAAACTACAGAACATTTTCTGATGTTACGACAGAAATTCTGTGCGGTTTTTGACGGGAAACCTGTTGTGACAACAGAACGTTCTGTAGTAACATCAAATATTTGTGTAGTTACAACAAAAAAGTGCTACAGAACTACAAACAGAAATATACTACAGAAAAACTACAGAACTACAGAAAAGTACTGCAAAACAACAGAAAAATCTGATGGTTACGACAGAAATACAGGATATTTTGTCGTATTTTTGATACAGTTATGTAGTTTTTTTTCGACTGGGTTTGCTGTGGTTTAACTTCTCCATGGCTGTCTGCGAACATCAAAGAAACGCAGCCTATGCACTGGTTAGAGCGCGCGACTCCTCTAGGGCTATCTCCGAATCTCAAGTACACAGCAGCCGGGTCTAGACGACTCGGAAAGTTTCATTGGTATTTAGAGAGGGGAGGTCCGAAGCGGTGAGCAAGATGGGTAGCGGTGGAGGGAAAGGTTATGCAGGGGACTAGAAGGCTGCGTGACAGGTAATGTTGTATACTTATGGAGACATAGAATACAGCTATGTCAATAAGAAGCAGCAGATATGCGAAGTAGAAGCGAGCGGCTCTTTGCCGCACGTGCGAAGAGCCTTGTCGACTCCTCGCGCCGCATCTGAGGTCAAATTGCGGCGCGGATGACTTAATAAATAATAATAATAATAATAATAATAATAATAATAATAATAATAATAATAATAATAATAATAATAATAATAATAATAATAATAATAATAATAATAATCAATCAATCAATCAATCAATCTTTATTTAATGTGCGCAGGAACAACCATGTGGTCTTTGTGCTGCAGCACAAAAAAAAAAAAATGAAAAAGCACAAACATGTTTACACACACAGAGAGAACACAAAAAAAAAAGAAATAAATAATACATGAAATGAAACTGAGACGAAAAGTATCACGGAAATTAAGCAAACAATGAGTATCATCACTTATATACACAGTGAGAGAATTTTTTAGCACACCAGGAAATAAAGAAAAAAAAAAAAAGAACGGTAGGTAGAAGAGAAAAAAAAACAAAAAAAAACAGATGACTGACATTGATTATAGTAATATAGAAATATACATAAAATAAACAACCATTCCAGGCGCAACAAGTGCATGGTACTTAAAACACAGGCTAGAAATACAGAATAATACAATAAAGAAGTAAAATTGAACAAGGGACAGTAAGATTCGAATATAAAGTTTAAAGTTGAAATATAAGCAAGAAACGGATAAAAAGTAGTTCAAGATACAGACAGCATTGAACAGGAGAAAAAGCAAAAAGTGAAGTAAATACAATTTAAGGCTAGAAAGTGGGAGTTATATGTGATAAAGTACTATTTAGAATACAACGCTACGAACATCCAATGTAAATGAACAGAGCGAGTTTTGGAAGATGTCAAGGTGAGGACAAAAAGAGTTAAATAACCACTGCATCCTGTCCAGAGGGGAGTGGGAATGAAGAGGAGAAACCTGAAATGGTCTGAATTCCCTCATGCTCTTTCGCGGAACGCGCAGTAGGATGTACTCTAAGAGCTGAGGGCACATAATGTGGCCATGAAGGAGTTTGTACAGAAATATGATATCAAGTCTGATACGACGGCAGTGAAGGGAAGGAAGATTCAGTTGGGCGCTCCTGGTGGAGCGAGAGGGGGAAGTTGCGAAAGGAAAGCGATAATGAAATATCCGTAAAAATTTTTTTTTGTACTCTGTCAACCTTGTCCAAGTTCGATTTGCAAGTGCCATTCCAAACAACCGACGCATACTCCAAGACCGGGAGGCATATGGACAGGTACAGTTTTAGGAACGGAAGTGGAGTATGGAACTCTCTCGAAAGTCTGCAAACGAATCCGAGTGTGCGCATAGCCCGCTGAGCAATGCGTTTAGTGTGAGAGGAGAAGCTGAGGGTGCGGTCAAAAAGTACACCAAGGTCATTAATTTCATCAACCCTATCCAACAGCACAGAATTGACAGAATAATGGTAGAGAAAGCTATGTGTTTTACGAGTAAAGGACACAACCCTAGTTTTGGAAGAATTGAGGGTAAGTCGATTCATCGCACACCAATCAGAAAAAGCAGATATGTCCGATTGCAACAACACGCAATCTTGAAAAGAATGTATTACCTTGAATATTTTTATATCATCAGCATAAAGAAGAAACGAGGAGTTCTTTATCGCCGAGGAAACATCATTAATAAAAACGGAGAAGAGAAGCGGGCCTAGTACTGAACCTTGAGGAACTCCACTCGTTGCAGGGTAAACGAAAGAAGTCTGTCCATTGACACTGACAAAGCAGAAGCGATCAAGGAGATAGTTGCGTAGGAGGGCTACGAGAGAGACTTCAACGCCAGAGAGTAGAAGTTTTTCAAGAAGTAGTGAGTGAGTAACAACGTCGAAAGCTTTGCTCATATCACAGTACACAGTGTCAACCTGACCCCTCTGAAGGACTGCTGCAGAGGCATACGTCATAAACGTGACTAGGTTGGTGGAAGTAGAGAGACCCGACATGAAGCCATGTTGATTCGGTACTATGATATGTTTGAGATGGAAGGAAAGTACGCTGTGCAAAGCTAATTCGAAAAGCTTAGAGGTTGCACATAGAAGAGAAATCGGACGATAATTGGAAACATCAGTTTTGTTTCCAGACTTGAAGACAGGAAACACGCGTGCCATTTTCCACACGCGAGGAAAGGCAGCATTTTTTAAACAGTTATTAAATATGGCAGTCAGTACTGGTACGAAGATATAACTGAAGGCTTTTATTATGGCAGCTGGAATGCCATCAGGTCCAGGAGACAAAGATGGTCTCAGACGCTTAAGACTCTCAGTTATCAACTCCTCGTCAAAGAGAATGGAATTAGATAGTGCACCAGATGGGAGGCAAACGGAATCACAATGTGGATGTTTGTAAACGGAGGAAAAATGTTGTGCAAAACTGTCGGCAACATCCCGAATTTCCGAACCCTGAGAGTCAACTAAGCTGATACTTAAATCTGATTTAATGGAACGCTTGCGAACGTAACGCCAGAACTGACTAGGACGATTTGAGGCATACCTCTCTAAAGACTCAAGATAGGAGTCGTAGTCCCGCTTGTATAAGCGTTTGCAAAGAGAACGCACACGGCGAAACTCATCTGCCCAATTGTGAAACCCAGGGCGTTTCGCTTTACGATGGGCCCGTTCCTTGAGCTTTAACGCCGTTATTAGTTCCCTTGAAAACCAGGAAGGGAACTTCCTACGCGTAGGAGTATGCAAAGGTATGTACCGACGCATACCATCAAGAACTATTTCTGTAAAGCGACTGACTTGTCCATCTGAATCATTAATGTCATTTAAAAGGGACCAGTCGACGGAAGAGAAGAAATTGAAAAGACCGACATAATCACCACGTGCATACGCGAAACGGGGCGAATTCCCCACCCGATCTGAGTTAGTAGAAGGTGAGGCAGAGACAGCAGTAGTAACTAGAAGCGGAGGGTGAAATTTGTCACAGCGAGTCAGCGGTATGTCCGAACTCGAGACTCGAACACTTTCAAAATTCGATAGACAGATGTCAAGAATATTACCGCAACAGTTTTCAATGAAATTGTGTTGCTGCAAAGAGTTAAAGGCTATGAAATCAAGTAGAGCGTTACACTTACTTAATATGTAATGATTGTTGTGAGAAGAAATAAGTGAGTTCCAGTTGATACCAGGAGTATTAAAATCACCTAAAATAAGAAGTTTGTGTTTGCTATGACAGGTTATAACATGTTCGATTGAGAGCAGAACATCATCATAGGCTGAAGGAGGTAGATTCGGAGGAATGTAGAAAGCTGCAAGTAAAAGTTTTTCATGTCGATTTAAAGTGAGCTCGAGCCACACACATTCTTCAACAGTTTCCAGATCGGAACGTCGAACACACTTCACAAAACTGTCAATAGCAATGAGCACTCCACCTCCTCTTGATTTGGGACCTGTTTCAGGGCGGTCGCTACGAAAAACAGAGTAATTATTTGGAAAGAAATCATTGGAAGGAATATCACTTGACAGCCAGGTTTCGGTAACCACAACAGCGGTATAACAAGAGGACAAGACGCTAGAAAAAAATTCTGATCCCTTAGTCCGAAGACCTCGGGCGTTTTGATAATAGATATCCAAATTAGGGGCCACTGCAATTTTGCGTCAGTTCAGAGGGATGAAGCATATCGTTGTAAAGCTTCCCACGAAAGTCCTTGTATATGCAACCCATCGGCCACATCGAAGGCTCAACAAGCTTACTGTAGGATTCTTCATCAACTTCAATATGGAAGGACGAGTAGGAGTCGTACCTTGTTTTCAGCTGCCGGCAGGAAATGGGAGTAATATTCACTGATTTTAGATGGTTGGTAAGGTCTACCGATGTAGTATCGGGACTGAGTTTAGAGACGAAAATAGTCTTCGGACGCTTCTTTTGGTAAATGGCAACGTTCAGGACAGATGAGCTCGATGCGCCAGTAATGGCTCGACTTCGGTGCTTCTTCATCTCACTGGGTAAGTCAACCGCACGGCGAGGAGCAGAGGCAGAAGATGAACAGGGAATATCTCCAGGAGTCATCCCTCGATGAAGAGCGGCGGAGTAGTCCACAGATGGCTGCTCCTCACGGGTAGGATTGCCCACGGAGACAACGAGAGGACGCTCGACGAGAGGACGCTCACACTGCGAAGCAGCGCACCGCACAAGCTCCTGGCGTAGGCCGCGAACATCGGCACGTAAAGAGGCGATAACCTCGGCTTGTTGTACGAAAGCCCGCGAGTTCTCTACACGAAGGCGCTCGTTCTCTTCCCGTAGCTGGGCAACCTCATCGCTCAGAAAAGAGATTCCCTCAAGCGCGTCGAGGAGGAGAGCCCGTAGCGAGGCAAACTCACCGCCATGTTCGCCGGTCGCGGCTGAAGGGGGAAAACCGGTCGGGTGGCTGGGCAGGAGCGGGGCACCAGGGACTCTAGCACCACCGTCGCTAAGACTAACACCGTCAGACGACGACGACGCACACAAATTACACAAGAATGGCCGAGAGCCGGACTTCAGAAGTTGCAGCTCGTCATCCGCCCAGGTGACGCACTTCGTGTGAACACGTTTCGCACAGTCGGCACATCGTAAAAACTGCTGCTTGCCAAAAAACGGGCGGGAGCACAGCGCACATGCGTCCTTACTGGGCAATAATAATAATAATAATAATAATAATAATAATAATAATAATAATAATAATAATAATAATAATAATAATAATAATAATAATAATAATAATAATAATAATAATAATAATAATAATAATAATAATAATAATAATAATAATCAATCAATCAATCAATCAATCTTTATTTAATGTGCGCAGGAACAACCATGTGGTCTTTGTGCTGCAGCACAAATAAAAAAAAAGAAACAAAAATGAAAAAGCACAAACATGTTTACACACACAGAGAGAACACAAAAAAAAATAAATAATACATGAAATGACAGACGAAAAGTATCACGGAAAGTAAGCAAACAATGAGTAGCATCACTTATATACACAGTGAGAGAATTTTTTTAGCACACCAGGAAATAAAGAAAAAAAAAAGAACGGTAGATAGAAGAAAAAAAAAATAACTGACATTGATTATAGTAATATAGAAATATACATAAAATAAACAACCCTTCCAGGCGCAACAAGTGCATGGTACTTAAAACACAGGCTAGAAATACAGAATAATACAATAAAGAAGTAAAATTGAACAAGGGGCAGTAAGATTCGAATATAAAGTTTAAAGTTGAAATATAAGTAAGAAACGGATAAAAAGTAGTTCACGATACAGACAGCATTGAACAGGAGAAAAAGCAAAAAGTGAAGTAAATACAATTTAAGGCTAGAAAGTGGGAGTTTTAAGTGATAAAGTACTATTTAGAATACAACGCTACGAACATCCAATGTAAATGAACAGAGCGAGTTTTGGAAGATGTCAAGGTGAGGACAAAAAGAGTTAAACAACCACTGCATCCTGTCCAGAGGGGAGTGGGAATGAAGAGGAGAAACCTGAAATGGTCTGAATTCCCTCATGCTCTTTCGCGGAACGCGCAGTAGGATGTACTCTAAGAGCTGAGGGCACATAATGTGGCCATGAAGGAGTTTGTACAGAAATATGATATCAAGTCTGATACGACGGCAGTGAAGGGAAGGAAGATTCAGTTGGGTGCTCCTGGTGGAGCGAGAGGGGGAAGTTGCGCAAGGAAAGCGATAATGAAATATCCGTAAAAATTTTTTTTTGTACTCTGTCAACCTTATCCAAGTTCGATTTGCAAGTGCCATTCCAAACAACCGACGCATACTCCAAGACCGGCAGGCATATGGACAGGTACAGTTTTAGGAACGGAAGTGGAGTATGGAACTCTCTCGAAAGTCTGCAAACGAATCCGAGTGTGCGCATAGCCCGCTGAGCAATGCGGTTAGTGTGAGAGGAGAAGCTGAGGGTGCGGTCAAAAAGTACACCAAGGTCATTAATTTCATCAACCCTATCCAACAGCACAGAATTCACAGAATAATGGTAGAGAAAGCTATGTGTTTTACGAGTAAAGGACACAACCCTAGTTTTGGAAGAATTGAGGGTAAGTCGATTCATCGCACACCAATCAGAAAAAGCAGATATGTCCGATTGCAACAACACGCAATCTTGAAAAGAATGTATTACCTTGAATATTTTTATATCATCAGCATAAAGAAGAAACGAGGAGTTCTTTATCGCCGAGGAAACATCATTAATAAAAACGGAGAAGAGAAGCGGGCCTAGTACTGAACCTTGAGGAACTCCACTCGTTGCAGGGTAAACGAAAGAAGTCTGTCCATTGACACTGACAAAGCAGAAGCGATCAAGGAGATAGTTGCGTAGGAGGGCTACGAGTGAGACTTCAACGCCAGAGAGTAGAAGTTTTTCAAGAAGTAGTGAGTGAGTAACAACGTCGAAAGCTTTGCTCATATCACAGTACACAGTGTCAACCTGACCCCTCTGAAGGACTGCTGCAGAGGCATACGTCATAAACGTGACTAGGTTGGTAGAAGTAGAGCGACCCGACATGAAGCCATGTTGATTCGGTACTATGATATGTTTGAGATGGAAGGAAAGTACGCTGTGCAAAGCTAATTCGAAAAGCTTAGAGGTTGCACATAGAAGAGAAATCGGACGATAATTGGAAACATCAGATTTGTTTCCAGACTTGAAGACAGGAAACACGCGTGCCATTTTCCACACGCGAGGAAAGGCAGCATTTTTTAAACAGTTAATAAATATGGCAGTCAGTACTGGTACGAAGATATAACTGAAGGCTTTTATTATGGCAGCTGGAATGCCATCAGGTCCAGGAGACAAAGAAGGTCTCAGACGCTTAAGACTCTCACTTATCAACTCCTCATCAAAGAGAATGGAATTAAATAGTGCACCAGATGGGAGGCAAACGGAATCACAATGTGGATGTTTGTAAACGGAGGAAAAATGTTGTGCAAAACTGTCGGCAACATCCCGAATTTCCGAACCCTGAGAGTCAACTAAGCTGATACTTAAATCTGATTTAATGGAACGCTTGCGAACGTAACGCCAGAACTGACTAGGACGATTTGAGGCATTCCTCTCTAAAGACTCAAGATAGCAGTCGTAGTCCCGCTTGTATAAGCGTTTGCAAAGAGAACGCACACGGCGAAACTCATCTGCCCAATTGTGAAACCCAGGGCGTTTCGCCTTACGATGGGCCCGTTCCTTGAGCTTTAACGCCGTTATTAGTTCCCTTGAAAACCAGGAAGGGAACTTCCTACGCGTAGGAGTATGCAAAGGGATGTACCGACGCATACCATCAAGAACTATTTCTGTAAAGCGACTGACTTGTCCATCTGAATCATTAATGTCATTTAAAAGGGACCAGTCGACGGAAGAGAAGAAATTGAAAAGACCGACATAATCACCACGTGCATACGCGAAACGGGGCGAATTCCACACCCGATCTGAATTAGTAGAAGGTGAGGCAGAGAGAGCAGTAGTAACTAGAAGCGGAGGGTGAAATTTGTCACAGCGAGTCAGCGGTATGTCTGAACTCGAGACTCGAACACTTTCAAAATTCGATAGACAGATGTCAAGAATATTACCGCAACAGTTTGCAATGAAATTGTGTTGCTGCAAAGAGTTAAAGGCTATAAAATCAAGTAGAGCGTTACACTTACTTAATATGTAATGATTGTTGTGAGAAGAAATAAGTGAGTTCCAGTTGATACCAGGAGTATTAAAATCACCTAAAATAAGAAGTTTGTGTTTGCTATGACGGGTTATAACATGTTCGATTGAGAGCAGAACATCATCATAGGCTGAAGGAGGTAGATTCGGAGGAATGTAGAAAGCTGCAAGTAAAAGTTTTTCATATCGATTTAAAGTGAGCTCGAGCCACACACATTCTTCAACAGTTTCCAGATCGGAACGTCGAACACACTTCACAAAACTGTCAATAGCAATGAGCACTCCACCTCCTCTTGATTTGGGACCTGTTTCAGGGCGGTCGCTACGAAAAACAGAGTAATTATTTGGAAAGAAATCATTGGAAGGAATATCACTTGACAGCCAGGTTTCGGTAACCACAACAGCGGTATAACAAGAGGACAAGACGCTAGAAAAAAATTCTGATCCCTTAGTCCGAAGACCTCGGGCGTTTTGATAATAGATATCCAAATTAGGGGCCACTGCAATTTTGCGTCAGTTCAGAGGGATGAAGCATATCGTCGTAAAGCTTCCCACGAAAGTCCTTGTATATGCAGCCCATCGGCCACATCGAAGGCTCAACAAGCTTACTGTAGGATTCTTCATCAATTTCAATATGGAAGGACGAGTAGGAGTCGTACCTTGTTTTCAGCTGCCGGCAGGAAATGGGAGTAATATTCACTGATTTTAGATGGTTGGTAAGGTCTACCGATGTAGTATCGGGACTGAGTTTAGAGACGAAAATAGTCTTCGGACGCTTCTTTTGGTAAATGGCAACGTTCAGGACAGATGTGCTCGATGCGCCAGTAATGGCTCGACTTAGTTATAATAATAATAATAATAATAATAATAATAATAATAATAATAATAATAATAATAATAATAATAATAATAATAATAATAATAATAATAATAATAATAATAATAATAATAATAATAATAATAATAATAATAATAATAATAGTAATAATAATAATAATAATAATAATAATAATAATAATAATAATAATAATAATAATAATAATAATAATAATAATAATAATAATAATAATAATAATTAATAATAAATAAATAAAATTAGCACACAGGAAAGGTAAGGCGCAGTATATTGCATATATTTCTGTGAACACCTGAACCGCGGCATAAGGGAATGGAGGAACGTGGGATTGAAAGAGGGGAGAGAGATAAACAGGTGCCGTAGTGGAGGGCTACGGAGTAATTTTGACCAGTAAATTTTTCGATTTAAATAGTGTTTGAGGTATCGGCATGGCTTATTGGGCGTGGAAAATCAGTTACGGCGGACGTGTGAAAGCAGAGGGAAGTGTGTTAACTAGTTTAATTTTTAAAGAGCACTTCAGAATATGCACTGGAGTAACGCGAAAGCACGGATACTGCTGCTGATTTCTTCTGGTTGCTTCTAGTTGCTTAATTCACTTGTTTGCCCATTATAGTATTTGGTACTTTCAAATTGCGCGCCAATCCCTTCCTATGCCCTTTTTCGGCTCTACTTCCGGTTGCGTGACGTCACATCCTTGACACATATCCATTGCGCATCCCTTTTTCTCCGCTTTCACTCCCACCTTCCTCCTTTCCCTTACACAGGTTCAGGTGTCCACAGAACAAGTGTGGCAGATAACGCGCCTTTCCTTTCCTGCGACTTAGTTATTCTATTTAATTACCTGATTTACTTATTGGCGTAATTATTTTTTCGGCAACATTACGTCACTCTCTATCGATTGACACCGCTCATTAACTTGTGCCACTTTTCAATTACAACTGCTGCGGACATGATTTTGTGGACACGGCCTGCGGACACGGCCTGCGGACACGGTCTGCGGACAGAAATCTGTGAACATAGCAAAGTAATACTTTCGAATTAATAATGTTAACTAGTTTAGTTTGTATTAACATCCCAAATCGACTCACTCAGGCTATTTTCGGTACTTGCTTTCGTCTCGTTAACAATACGATGGCTGTCTATGGGTCACCACATGCTTTCTGCCTACAACCAGTAAATTTAATGTTGAATATTACATCTGTTTGGGTTCGGCTTTTAACATCCGAACAATGGCTATGACGTCAAAGTTTAGTGCAGGTCACTTGAGGGGTGAAAAACAAAACAGTGATATAATTCCTTTGTCTTCCTCCCTGTTATTCCGGCTCTAGAAGGAGGCTAGTTTTAACGTTCTAGTAAATCAGAAAGACGAAAGAGCGAAAAAGTGGTTTTGTCGCAGTTTTTCACTCCCTTATATACATATTTGGGACTCGTACGGAACCGCTGGGGTATGATGCGGCCTTTAAAGTGACTATAAAATGGCTGCCAAGACCACTAACAAAACGTTTCAAATGAGCAGAAAGAATGCATTCGTCCAAGACTATAACTCATTCTAACGAAGCCAGCGATTTACTATTAATTTTTAATTTTTTTTTTTCATTCATGGGCTGATTGGTCGATGCGTGGTGGTGAGATATGGAAATACTTCTTTAGATTCTAGCCCCGCCGCGGTGGTGCACTGCTAAGACGCCTGACTAAAGTGCCGGAGTACCCGGGTTCGATAAAGGCGAAACGGAGAGGTGCGTGCTGTGCGATGTCAGCGCACGTTAAAGATCCCCAGGTGGTCGAAATTACTCCGTAGCCCTCCACTACGGCTCCTCTTTCTCTTTCCACTTTCACTCCCATCTACCTCCCTTCCCTTACGGCGCGGTTTCGGTGTCCACAGAAATCAAGTGAAACAGTTACCGTGCCTTTCCCTTCCTATAAATAAATCTCTTCTGTCTGCACGAGGCAGCGGAGGTGGCTCAGCTACAGAGCCAGTAGCAGGACCGTGCATTTTCTTTTCCTTCTTCCTTCAGTCGCGAAAACGACCTCGCACAGCGCACGGATGCCTGTGGGGTCAGGGACCCCACCTAGTGCTTGTGAGGACCACTCCCTGAAGGGTTGGTACAATCATGCCTTCATATGCACACACGCCTTTCATGCGATTAAAAGCTTTTCGCCGCCGCCATCTGTGTACACATTCAGGATAAAAAGGCTTCCTTCTGTCTTCTTGTTTGGCATGAGTTCGACGAGGACGTGGCCAATGTTTTTAACCTTCATGTCATGCTTGATTGCTGTTATGTTTCTCTTATTATAGCCCCCCACGGTTTCTCCCTTTCCATACAGAAAGCTCGATACTCCATTAGCTTTGCTTTCCTTCCTACTTTTTCTAACTCGATTGTTTCCGGGCTGTCCTTGCCAGTAAGGAGTTGCTGCAGAACCAGCTTTTTACGGCATTGCCCTTGCAAGAAACATGCAAGATTGCTGGCAATGAGGACGACTTCCGACCATCTGCAAAACAGCGCAGATTGTCATAATCCCCAAACCTGACAAAAAGATACAGATTGAAAATCTTAGACCAATTTATTTGACATAGTGCGGGGGAAACTCATTGAACACGTTATCCAGACAAGACTAAACAGATACATGAAAGACAATTGACTCTACCCTAACTCTATGATTGGCTTCAGACTTGGTATGTCGACCCAGGCCATTATGCTGCAAATCCAACACCAGATCGTCGAAGCGCATACTGAAGACACGCGAGTTGTCCTGGGCCTGGAGTTAGGAAACGCCTTCGATAATGTCAAACACAAAGCAATACTAGAAAACTTACAAGATCTCGACGTAGGTGAAAAAACTACGTAAGGGACTTTCTCTCAAAGCGAGAAGCAATTATACAAATGGGAGAACACAAGTCGGTCAAATTTATGCTAGGCAGCAGAGGAACGCCACCGCAGGGCTCAGTCCTTTCACCCCTGCTCTTCAATTTCGCAGTGACCAAGCTTCCTTCAAAGCCAGAAGAGATTGAGGGCCTAAACCACAGCCTGTACACAGACATCACACTCGTGACCGCGGGGGGTGGTAATGGACAAAGTGATGGCACCGTTCAGGCAGCTGTGAAAACCGTCGAAGAATACGTAGCGCCTAGATGCCTCAAATGTTCTTTCGAAAAGTCCGAGACGATCGTGTACCAGCCACCACTCAGCAGATTGGACAAAGAACAACCGAGAATCGAACTAAAGGAAGACAGGGTACCCATCCCCAAAGTAGACAAGATCAGGATACTAGGAATGTGGCTACAGGATAACGGTCGTCACGGAGAAGCTATAAGGAAACTCGAAGGAATGTCATCAGACATGCTTGCTATATAGATTTCGTTTAAACGTGGCTTTCACGCGCAAGCAGTTGCATTTAATTGGACACGTGGACTCGCCGGAATGTTCAACTTGTCGCATCCCAGAGATTGTGGTGTGCCCAGCGTTTGCGTACGAAAGTATGCTAGCCGCTTCCTTGAAGCGTTTGGACAAGAGGCCTCTGTTGGAGGAACTGCTGTTGGGCGCTTGGCAGGACAATAAGGGGAAAGGTGTCCAGGCAGTGCGTGCTCTTTGCCGTTTTTTGATTCGCGCTTGTAAAGAAAGCTACTGTGCCTGTATATGTATTTCATATGCCTTCTCCCACATCGTCACCCATCATGATCTTCTTTATTCTCTCCTTCCCCTTCCCCAGTGCAGAGTAGCAGGCCAGATTTGAAGTATTCCGGCCAACCTCTCTGCCTTTTCCTTTCAATAAATCCATCTATCCATCTATCGAAGGCTGCGCTCAATAAACAATGCGTCTAATTAGACTCATCGCCAATCGCAAGTCGGACTTGAGAGAAGTCAGTCTCAGCAAGACTTGTACAGGCTTTTGTCATCAGCATGATCGCCTACGCTGTTCCGTACTTACACCTGGCTAACTGCGAGAAGGCTAAGGTAGAAGCAATCAGGAGAATAAAAACAGCCCTTGGTCTCCCCATCTGTACGCCTACGAACCGGCGAATGAAACTGGGGGAGCACAATATGCTGAAAGAAGTAATAGAGGCCAACCAAATCTCCAAATGGACGACTGGCAAGGACCCGGACGGAAGGAGCATATTGATAAGACTAGGCATTTGATATAAAAGCGACGGGGGACCAGAAGACAGATGTCCCGATGAAAGTCAGGAAGAGACTAAAAATCCTGGTGCCACTGAACATGCGCCCAGAGCATTACAACGAGGGAAAAGAAGAAGAAGATATATCAAGAAAAACAGAGCATGGTCTATATATACGCCACCGAGCATGAGGACAGGCATGCTATGGTTGCGTTAGTGACAGATGATGAACAAAACCTAAGAATAAGCGGCTCGGTCAGGACGAGCTTAGCTGACAGGACCGAAGAGGCGTCCACTGCCCTTGTGATAGCGGGAACAATGACTACTAAAATAATAACTAATTCGAAAACAGCAATATGCAATTTTTTTTAAAGGAACTGTCTACACAGGTAAATAGGATATGGAAACACGTCAGGATGACATAATAGTCCGGCTAATATCGGCATCAGCCCACTCCCAGCTTCAGAGAAATGAAGGAGCTCATAAGCTTGCATGCGATCTCACCTTCCGGGTATAGGCACTGACCCTCAGTACACTCGTAGCAGGGACAGGCTAGTAGCTATAAAGAGTTTACTGAGCACTATCGGCTAAACTATATATTTAGCTATCGGCCACTGGCATATAGAATACTAAATAAGAACCAAGAAAGCATCTGGAGGCGCTTACAAATAAGGGCTTTTCTGAATCCAGCTACCCTTGGCCAGTGGACCGTGAACAATTCTCAGATAGATGCAAACTGTCAGGACAAGGCGGATCTGGTACATATGATATGGCGCGTCCAGAAATTGAAAGTATAAATCAAGAGACAAAAATAGAATTTTTGGAGACAACTATTGAGCTCACCCCCTTACACTCGGGAATAATCTGACTGGCGGAACACGCCGCCCGGGTCCAAGGACTCCAGGTCGCCGTGTAGGCGGATAGGTTGGCGCCTATCCTGTACATGTTGGAGATAGTTTTACCATCACTACCGCCACCATCCCTTTTGCCTCCATTGAAACTCAGCAACCGGAGGTCGTGTTCAGACCCGGAATCACCGCGGCGGGAGGGGGGGGGAGTAGGAGAGTCTCTTTAGCCTATAGAGTTGTGTAATGTGGTACGAGTTCATTTCTTCGATTGTCTCCCCTTCCCACAAGTGCTCGTCCCCAGCTCGGCCGATAGTCTCTCAAGCTGATGGGCTGATTTGTTCCCCAGGAGAAGTACTTGGAGGCAAATTCAAACCAAATCACTTCCAAATCCCCCTACATTTATTAACGCGTACCCAAAAAGATGCAAACTAGAGTGCCGCAAATGTGGCGTCAAAGCCACCGTCCATCAAATCTTCTGATCTCGGCAAATGGGACAGACTCCTTACCTTGGTGCCCTTTCTTTCCTTTTTCTACCTTTTTCTCCCTTTGTTCCCCTCCCCACGTGTAGGGTAGCCTTCTGGGCAACACCTAGTTAACGTCCCTGCTTTTCTATTCTACTATCTCTCTCTATATATCTCTGGGAGTCTTCTCCCCTACCCACAGAATCGCTCCAAAGGCTCGCTCAGCCGGGCCCGCGGGAGGACTTGCTGCTCAACTACGATTTGAAAACCCAAGATCATGTCGTCACAAGAGCCCAAGAGGTCGCCGCCAGAATACAATGACGGCCATCTAGGAACCCAGATAGATAAATGGATTTATTGAGAGGAAAAGCAGAGAGGTTGGCCGGAAGAATTCAAATCTGGCCTGCTACTCTGCACTGGGGAAGGGGAAGGGGAGAAGAAAGAAGATCATGATGGGTGACGATGTGGGAGAAGGCATATGAAATATATATACAGGCACAGTAGCTTGCCTCACAAGCGCGAATCAAGCCCGCTGGTGCACAAAAAGCGGCAAAGAGCACGCACTGCCTGGACACTTTTTCCCTTGTCCTGAAAAGCGCCCAGCAGCAGTTCCTCCGACAAAGGTCTCTTGTTCAAACGCTTCAAGGAAGCGGCTAGTACACTTCTTTCACCCGAATACACTGGGAACACCAATAATATATGGTCCACAGTCTCTATGATGCCACAAGCTGAATATTCCGGCGGGTCCACCTGTCCAATTAAATGCAAGTACTTGCGCGTGAAAGCCATGTGAACCCAAGGACCCACTATAGTATATTCTAGTCACCATAGACCCACCAACAGGTGAAGCCAATAATAAAAATTTTCCAATCCATTCCAATCCCACTTCGTCGCTGTGTAGGCTGAGCCTCCCACGTGAAAAGGCGGTATTCAGCTGATAAGACGCTGGTTATGGTGCCTTTCTAGCCACCATACGCTGGTATCGGCGCCCCGCACTTTCGCACTTTTCGTTATTGCGCACATCACAAATATCTGCTGCAAACAAAAAATATTGTCTGCCTTGTCTATCAACCCCATTTTTTAACACCGCAAAAACCAGAATCGCATCCTCTCACTACGCTTACTTTCTTTTTTCTTCATCAGCAGTATTTTTTCACTGACTACTAACGCCAAAGCTCTTCAAGTGAAAAAGAAGAGCGCGCCACTGAGCACCAGGAGTGTAGAGCCCATTCCTGGTTCTCTCATTTGCGACCTGAGCTGACCGGCGCCGTCTCTGACGTCCCATGCTTCGAGATGTCAATTCCGAGGTTTCTCTTAGGGCGCACCGAAAGCGAGGCGGCTATCACCCATGCTACGGACAGCAGCGTCGTCCTGTTCCAGATTCAAGGACATGGCTGCATACGTAAGCTTCCAACGTTAGATTTACTTCATTAGTGTGCCGCTGTGGTAAAGGGTCAGCAACAATCGAGCGTTACATGATGTTGGTATTTCTATCGCAAGTACAGATGTCTCGGTTGGTAGGTTTGAACCACGCAGTCAACACAGGAAAACCGACAAGACTGCGAAACCTTTTTCTTGCCGCTCTTAAAGCTCTTCTAGTCTATATCTACAGCGTCCTCATCACTCACAGGGCCGGCAGCAACAGCTCAAAGAACGCGGATAGTACGAGAAAGGTTGTCAAGTATTCAGTCGAAGCCGTGCCACTCAGTGAAATAGTGTAATCTACACATCTCTGGGAGGTCGATTCAAAATATTGCAGATTATGTGTGCGCTCAGACTGCGAGAAAAAAAAAAAGGGGTGTTTATTCGACTGCCGTTGCGATTAAAGTACTTGGAGACTATCGCACCTGGTTTCTATCTGAGCTTTACATGTCATATCATTTCTAACGCAAAAGCCTTTCTTGGCTCATGTTCAAAACCTAGCGTGCGCGAGATGTGTTCGCGAGATTCTGCGATGTGTGTTCTTGTCTAGCATTCCTGCCATCTGCAATCCCACATTTGAATGCGCGCCAAGGAACGCTACGCGACTGGAGCGATGGTGTACCTTGAAAACTCGTACTTGTCGGAGAATGTGAGACAAATACTGCGCCTGCCCTTTTCTGCAAACAAATTATATAGCACTCCAACAAACGCGTGCGAAGAAAAGGAAATTTTCGCTCTGTGGCACGAGCCCCGGCATTGCTTGCAAAAGCTCTACAAGAGGCGCGGATATACCGTGTCCCGTGCAGACTTCCGAATTTCTCCAGTGTAGATTCTGCAGTGCTCTCTGAATTTTGAAGCGATGGCTTCACTACGCGAAGTAAAGCCAATGTCACCGTGTGCTTCCGATGACCAAGTAGCTTCGAGGTGTGGTTTGGTTTGGATTGGTTTGTGGAGTTTAACGTCCCAAAGCGACTCTGGCTATGAGACGCCGTAGTGGAGGACTGCTGAAATTTAGGCCACCTAGGGTTCTTTAACGTGCACTGACATCGCACAGCACACGGGCGCCTTGCTTTTCGCCTCCACCGGAAAGCGGCCGCCGAGGCCGGGATTCGATCGCGTGTTCTCGGGAACAGTAGTCGAGCGCCAGTTGAAATTTAAGCCACAACAACTTTGGGTAGCTATGTACCAAAGGTCAAGGTCAAAGATCCACTGACTTGGGATGTTTTGCAGAAAAGTGTGACAAAGCATGTAACGCCATTTTGAAGTCATTCAATCTTTAAAGTACCTCGATAAATGTGCATTGTAGAGACCGACATACACTTGAAAAAGTAGCTATCCGCTGAATTCTGCTCGGAATCGCGACTTCTCATGTTGTCCAACATGCTGCCGTGCAGGCCTGCGTTCCCTCATAAATACTGCCGCTGAAATGATACGTGTTTAAGCTGAATGCAGTCCGTAGACAGCACGCTCCCAGCAGCAGACAACCAGAATGCCCCGCATGCGCGTGGCGCTGCGGAGGGCTGACAGAGTGGAGCAGGAAAGCGTCTGTTGGCATCGCATGCTCTCGGCATAGAAGTTGGTTGGTTGGTTGGTTGGTTTGTGGGGTTTAACTTCCCAAAGCAACTCAGGCTCTGAGAGACGCCGCAGTGGAGGACTGCGGAAATTTCGACCACCTGGGGTTCTTTAACGTGCACTGACATCGCACAGCACACGGGCGCCTTGCTTTTCGCCTACACCGAAAAGCGGCCGCCGAGGATCAGATTCTGATTAGAACGCCGGTGAACTTTGATGCGTTCAACGAAACGATGTGTTCGATGCAACGCTCGGTAGCCCGCACCAGCCGAGCAGAAAGGCAATGGCGAGCCCCGGACGGTCGCCACTGCGAACCGCCTGCTATATAAATATTCAATTCGCTGCCAGTTTTTTCAACCGGTGGAAATCCTTCGTCTTCCACTGCCTGCACAGTTACTTCTCCTGGTGCAACCGCCGCCTTTGCTGTTGTAGCGCAGGCTACATATGCGTTTAAACCAAGAGCTGTTAGTGGAGTGTTTCTTGAAGAAGGAATATGTGTGAAAAATAAAACGTCTGTAATTGTACTACATGCCTTCCTAGAATCTGTTGCCTCAATCTAGAGAAAAGCTGAAACAGCTGATGAGCTGCGTTCAAATTTCGCATTAGAAGTAACGTAATTGTCGGTAATTTTTTTATTGTAGTTTTGGCTTTGCTGAACACATCGAACGACATCGAATTTGCATAGAACACACCGAAGCAAATTCAGTGCAGCCTATCAGGCCAAAAGAGAAGCTCGCGCGATACTCCTGAGGCATACGTATGGCTTCGGAACGCGTATATTTAGCGGAGATTGCCTCCGGAATGACGTAACATACTTTGTCCCACATTTCTTCAACGCTCTCGCCAACGTTTAACGACCGGCCAGCTCTGCTGGTGCTCTGCTAAGAAGGAAAAATAGATGGTTTAACTCAGTTGGGCATTGTGATAGGGTTGTGTCTGCTGTGTTTCAATTATTAAACGTTACTTGCTATGGTAATAAGGTGGTGATGCTTCCAGACTACAGATTGCATGTGTGCTGCAGCCCGAAAATATCCGAAAGCACTGCAGAATCTTCAGTGAAGAAATGCGAAAATCTGAGCGTTGCTGCTGCTCATAGTACATCACGCTCCCCTTGTCGAGCGCAACCAGCGTTTCGTTGAAAGCATCAAGAATACCCGTCCATTCTAGTTCGCTATAGTTTAGAGGAAAGGAAAGGCGCAGTGTCTGTCACACTTGTTTCTGTAGACACCTGAAGCCCCCCTGAGAAAGGTCGAACCGGCTTCGGACATAGGGTTTTTACGAGAATGTGGGTAGTAGTTCTGCATGCTCTAAACTGTTGCGGTAAGTTGCGTTTACAAGTGCTTCGATGTGTCGCCGTCTCAACTCACATCCCCATATATTTCGCGGTGTTGATAAAATATTGCATCTTTGAAATGGGGCTTCATGCTTTGATCATCTGCTATAGGATGTTAATGGTTGCTCTGTACCGAGCAACATCACATGCATCCCGTGCATTTAGAAATCTGCTTTAAAAACGTTCACTTGTATGTATTCATATGGGCACTAAGCCAACTTACCCCCCAGTCTGCTGCGGCATAGCGAGCGCCCCCTTTGCAAACACGATGTCGGTCTATAGGCACTCAAGGGAGCACTCAAACGCTCTGGTCCTACGTTCTTGTCAGGCCAGCGTCTCCTCTCGGCCGCGTACGCATCTGCATCGTTGTGCATTTCAATGCCGCCACCGTCAGAGCTGCTTAGGGGGCTGGGGCAGGTAGGTCACCGCCGCGTGCGGCAGGGGCTAGCCTGCCACCAAAGTTTTACCTGTTGCAGGCCGTCATTGCACCCGCCACCGCTTCGGTGGTGGACGACGGCTGTTGTTGCGGCGCGCGTTTTTCTAGAACTCCCTCTTCTTTTTCTTTCTTCTCTATTTTCTCTTCTGTCGGCACGAGGCAGCGGAGGGGGCTCAGCTGCAGAGCCAGTAGCAGGCCCGTGCATTTTCTTTTCTTTCTTCCTACAGCCACAACAACAACAACAGAGCTGCTTTGTATGGTATGGAACCTGATGACAGCAGCGGTAAGTGGTTTGCAGAAAGTGTTTCCTTTGCGAGTGATACACCAAACAAAGCAGAAGAGTGCTGGTCGTTACCGACGTCAGGATCATGCGGCCGCTTACGAAGGTGAAAAGGTCACAATATGGACCGGGACGCACAATTGCAGGCTATCGCTTCAACGCGACTGAAGACAAACTTACGAGTGGCTGTGCGCGTTGCTTTTGTTGGAAGAAAAGCTGTGGTGTGGGTGGTCTGCTGTGCACTCGAGCAATATCTAGATTGTGGCTAGTATTATCTGCAACCAATACATACTATGCCCGCACCCATTTCATGCATCTTCTCTCGATTACGGGAAAAGCAGTAACGTTTTTCACGCGGTCGCTTAGTGTTACTGTCTTGACATGGCTTTGTTTCGGCACTAAAACTAAATGTGCCGTCACCTGTAGTGCCGGCAAGGATACACCAGGAGCGGTATTTCGAGTTTTCGCTGTTGTTGAAAGTGTTGCTACCTCCCCGACCTCTTCATCTGATTGGCGGAAACGCCGGAACCGGATGTCACGACCACTTCCGGGTCCAGCGTTTCCACCAGTCAGATTACTCGAGGTCGGGAAGATAGCGACACTTTCAACAACGACGCAAACTCGAAATACGGCCCCAGGAAGCTGGCCGTGGATGCTGCATACGACCAGGCCTGCCTCACACAAGGCAACTGTAGATGTTGTTGTGGCTGTAGGAAGAAGGAAAAGAAAGTGCACGGGCCTGCTACTGGCTCTGTAGCTGAGCCACCTCTGCTGCCTCATGCAGACAGAAGAGAAAATAGAGAAGAAAGAAAAGGAAGAGGGAGAGAAAGACGTGCGCCGCAACAACAGTCGCTGTCCACCACCAGCGGTGGCGGGTGCAATGACGGCCTGCAACAGATAAAAATCCGGTGCCAGGCTAGCCCCCGCCGCAAGCGGAGGTGACACACCCATCAGGGGAGTAGATGCGAGCCATGCCTGAGCAATTTCATCGTGCATACGCCCCCCCCCCCCCCTTTCCCCCTCCGCACACACACGCATGTGCGCGTGCGCGCGTCCATATGACAATACTCAAAATACGGGCCCCGTTGAAACTTGTGCACCGACCGCTGCGGATGCGTTTCGATGGAGGCGAAAAGAAGAGGCGTCCGTGTGCTGTGCGATGTCAGCGCACGTTAAAGATCTCCAGGAGGCTTAAATTACTCCGTTGCCCTCCAGTGCGGCTCCTCTCTCTCTTTACACTTACACCCCGTCCCTTACAGCGCAGGTCAGGTGTCCACAGAAACTAGTGTGACAAATACTGCGCATTTCCCTTCGTGTGAACCAATTATTATTATGATTATTGAAGCTTTAAGCTTGAAATATCGTGCATTATGAACGGCAGACACAATGCCTTTCCCCCTCCTCTCCTTCCTTGCTACTGCTCGCCTTTAGCAGCGTTTGGGTGGGCGGGTTTCTTCTGAGAGCGGGCACTTAATTGGTCGGTTAAGGAAGCCGAAGGCTGCTGGTATCCGGCTCGTCCTTGCCTTCAACAAAGCGTAAAGTTTTTACGGGGCGTCGATTATTCGCGCTGGGGTACCCGATACAGTTAAGTGACCAATCCCATTAGCAAGCAAAAGACAGGCACTGCTTCCTCTCCATTCATAAGAAACCGCTAAGTGGTATTGGATCACAGCAACCACAACGCTGGTCTTTCTCCAACGAAGGCATAACACCTTCTCCTAACGCAACCCATGCCATAGTGTACCAATCGGAGATCTGAAGGTATGTTATTTACTCGGGGGAACCGAGAAACGTGTTTCAACCGGCGATTCCGATCCACATGCTAAGTTTTGATTCCACTGCGATGCATATCCTGTTGCGTCAGTGATTTGGAGATTGTTTCAGGCCACCGATTGGAACCAGAGCCACCTAGACAAGGGGGTGGCTCTTCCGAAACACGGCATTACTCGTTCTCATTCTGCACCTTGAACCAGTGCCTCCCGTTGTACAGTGCCTGCAACATCATGCCCGTTCCCATAGTTTTGAGATTGTCCGTCTGTTTCACTAAAGGACTGAGTGGTGGCGCTAGTCTAACGGCCATCCTCGTAAGCTTTTTTTTTTTTTTTCTTTTTTTTTTAGCGTTCCTATTGGCAATTATTAATAATTCGGACAGTATTATACAATAGCTAAAATATTGTCGTTTTTCGGAAATGCGCCGATGTCTACAAAGTGTTTGTTAGAGAGTAAGTATGGCATCGTGGACGAAAGGGGCGCCACCTTAACGCCCTATTCCTGAGCCATTTTGGAGGAGGATAAGGGGAGAGGTTGAGGCGGCCCCGCAGACGCCTTACGCTACGGGTACTGCCTTAAGGAGGCATTGCTTGAACGCATGAAGCCTCCAGTGTCTAAAGCGCGTCGTTCTCAAAATCTGCGCTTTTGGAAACTAAGATCGAGTATGGTTCTTCGCAGGTCATCTATATGGTGTCAGCGGCCCTCATCTTATGGGAGAGCCGCGGCCGACATTTCCACCGCGGTCTGGACTGGGGCTACCTGTTGCTGCCCGTGCGGCTACTCTTCGTCATCACTGCTGCTGGCCTGCATCAAGCCGGTCCTGTGTTTCCGTGATGTCTACTCGCCGCTACACAGCGAACTGTGCAACGACGAGTCTGCGAGTGTTGCCAAGTATAGGACGGAGGAGAGGAAGCGACATGGACGACTTCGCCAACTTTTGCCGTTCCCAGGGATGCCCTCTGCCTGAACAGAAAATGAGTGCCCTTGAATTCGATGACGAAGAGTTCGGATTTAACTACATTCCATTTGCTGTTTGTTGGCTCACTGGCATCCATGTCGTTGCGAGTTGGGAATTGCCCCTCTGCCCCTTCGTTACCTTGTTCGCGGGTGCCTCAGCGGTTGAGTTTTTGCGCTAAGTGATATTACATAGTATTTGCTCGAAATAAATATGCTCGTAGATTCGGTTAATGTGCGCCCTTCAGGAATAATTATTTCGGGATGCTGTTCTGTTCACCGTTAATTAGGAACAGTGATTGTTATGAAGCAACGCGGAAACAATATTGCCAAGCACAAATATGAAATTATGCGTAGAGCCTTCAACATAAGCCGTATTATTATTTTACTTTACAAATTACTCCAAATTCAGTGAAGGAAAAAAAAAAGGGTTTTTGAGATATCGAGGTGGCTTCTTCGGTGTTGTAATCCCAATTTCGGCACGCATTATTAAGCCACTGAGAGAAATTAATTAGTAAAATATTTTTCTAATAATTTTTTTAAATATTAGAGTTGCACTTCATTTTAATGGCGAAGTTGTCAGCCGTTGCTAAGAACCATGTCACTTATTAATTCGTTAAAAGCACACTGCACTGCCTCGGCCTGGTGGCTGAATAAATTTTACCCATTACGACGCACCGGAAGGCAACATCACCGCCATGCGTCCCTGTGTGGTGCACCGGTCTGCTCGCTACCCTCATGCTGACGACCACGACCTCAATCACTACCGCCCCACCTACTCCTATGACACTATCGTCCTCGGATAAAGGAATCAGTCGCCTAGACCAGGACGGAGAACGCGAAGTTGAAGTGTTCGCTGCCATCATGCTGACGCACACAAACTCTGCGACTACCGCCCCACTGACTCCTGTGACGTCGTCGTCCTTCGCTAGGCAAGACAACGGCCTGGTCCTGGACGAAGGATTCGGAAGTGCCGTGCTCGCTACCGTCAGTCTCACGCCCACGACTTCAGCAATGCTCCCCCGCCGCGGGGCACGCGCATCGAGGCACCCTAGCTCTCATGGAAAAGGACTCGAGGCGGACATATTTGTGTGACGGAGGGCATTGTGTTATATTTATCAAGCGACAACATATAATGGTACGGCCAATAACCTGAAAAAGCTTTGCATTGTTCTAAACGCGTCGAAATAAAAACAATGGCTGGAGCTTACCTAAAGTTAAGCTTCGAAGCGAAAATCTTGGGTGATGCTTATGGTTTAGCTCATGGTTGTGCTTTTATGATTTAGCCTATGAATATACTTACACTTTAGATAATGGTTATGCCACGGCCGCTCGATGGAAGTGCACTGGGTCGAGCGGCCGTGGTTATGCTTTATGATTTAGGCTATGCATATGCTTACGGTTTAACTTATGGATATGCTTATGGTTTAACTTACGTATATGCATATGGTTTAACTTATGGATATGCTTGCGGTTTAGCTTATGGTTATGCTTTAGGCGTTTCAGACTGCTTTGCTGCGTCGTTTAGCGAGACGCTCTTCTCGTTTGGGTGTCTCGGGAGCTCGTTGAGCTTTCAGCCCTTCATTGTTACTTTTCAGCCAACTCCCGTGGTAGCATTTCTGTATCTGTAATATGCATCGGCGGTATGTCAAAGACGCTTCGTGTCTACTCTTATTTCAGTGTCATGTTTACGGCTAGCACGGCGCTATGCTTCCGTGCCTAAAAACTGTGGATGCTTGGAAGTGAAAGTGAAAAGAAAGGGGAGTCGTAGTGGAGGGCTACGGAGTATTTCGACCACCTGGAGATCCTGTGCCGTACGATGTCAGCGCACGTTAAAGATCCCCAGGTGGTCGAAATTACTCCGTAGCCGTCCACTACCACTTCCCTTTCACTATTTCCACTTTCACTCCAACCTTCCTCCCTTCCCTTACGGCGTGGTTCAGGTGTCCACAGAGCAAGTGTGACAGATCAACACCACCTAGACTAGTCTAGGTGGTGTTGGAGAGAGACGTCTTTCCAGGGACCACACAGGTACTGCGCCTTTCCCTTCATGTGACGGAGTCGGCAGCGGCCACCATGCGCCGTGCGTGACGGCACTCGTGCTCCGACATAGGCCGGCTCGCGCGAAGCGCGGTAATAGCGAAGCTTTTCGCTTCAAAAAATTGAGAGGATGTTAATCATGGCTTGAATCTAGCGACATAGAGAAAGCCGGGAGTGTTGCAGCGATAGCCTGTTTAACACCTGCTTTTCAATCCGCGTTTCTTTTTATTTTTTTAATGGGTTTTGGGGAAAGGAAGGATGCTTACACTTTTGAGTGAACGCCAGGGAATTTGGGACACCTACACCTAACCAGGGCCCGTATTCCGATTTTGCGTCGTTATCGAAGCGTCGCTATCTCACGTGACCTCCAGTCATCTGATTAGTCGAAACGCCGGAACCGGGTGTTGCCACCTTTTCCTTGGCAACACCTGGTTCAGGCGTTTAGGCCTATCAGATGACTCGAGGTCACGTGAGATAGCAACACTTCAATAACGACGCAAACTCGGAATATGGAGTCAAGATCATGCTTTCATATTTTTCTTGTATATTGTAAACTGGTTTATAAGAAAGGAAAGGCGCAGTATTTCTCTTTGGACTTCAATGTTGTTCAGGTGACATCGCACAACCCAGTGCTTCCTGTCCGTTTAACATAGGTTTTGGGGAAGGAAGGCGCAATATACATTTCGGTGAACGCCATGAAATCGTGGAGGCCGACGGTGGTTGCTCCTGGCCCTACGGGGGCAAGCGGCAGGGTCTAGCCTGCCACCATATCTTTATCTGTTGTTGTGGCTGTAGGAAAAAGGAAAATAAAGTTGTAGTGGCTTTAGGAAGAAGGAAAAGAAATGCACGGGCCTGCTACTCTGCAGCTGAGCCACCTCCGCCTGATTGATTTATAGGAAGGGGAAGGCGCGGTAACTGTCTCACTTGTTTTCTGTGGACGCCTCAACCACGCCGTAAGGGAAGGGAGGAATGTGGGAGTGAAATTGGAAAGGGAGAAAGAGGAGCCGTAGTGGAGGGCTGCGGAGTAATTTCGACCAGCTGGGTATCTTTAGCATGCGCTGACATCGCACAGCACACGGATGCCTCTTCGTTTCGCCTCCATCGAAATGCAGCCGCCGAGGTCGTGTTCGAACCCGGGTACTACGGCACAGTAGTCGGGCGTCTTATCACTGCACCACCCCGGCGGAGCGCCGTGATAACGGCTCGAATCGACTGCAAAGCAACAGCGCGCACAATGTGACCTTGGTTATAACGAAATTGTGGATCTGCTGCAGTTGGGACTGTAGGAAAAAAGGGAAAGCAGATGCACGGGCCTGCCAACTGGCTCGAGCCCTGCCACCACCGCTGCCTCGGGCGAACTGCAAATTGAGAGATGGGAGAAAAAGAAAGAAGGGAGGAAAGAAAGAAAGCAAAATTGAGACGCCGTCGCAACAACCATCGTCCGCCATTGATGCGGCGGTGAGTGCAACGACGGCTTGCACGGCAGATACGGAAACAGTGGTGGCAAGGAGCCTCCGCCGCAAAGGAGGAAGGCCTCAACTTTCCCAGCCCCTGATGGCCGAGAACAGCCACCGCCACTCCCCGCCGCGGAGAGGAGTGCACAGGGTGGACTAGGAGATTTTCATAAGAACGCCGTTCTTAGGATGCTTGTAGTTGTTGCTGTAAGAAGAAGGAGAAGAAATGCACGGGACTGCTACTGGCTCTGTAGCTGAGCCACCTACGCTGCCTCGTGCGGACAGAGAAGAAATTAGAGAAGAAAAATTGACGGTGGCTTAGCTCAGCTAGCCCTTTCTATACCCAGGATATATAAGTACAGTGAACTTTCTTTCCTCTCGTCTGCAGCTCGTGGCATTAGATTTATTAGGGCGACACCAACTGTGAGGGATCAAAGAACGTAGCATCCAAAGCGATGTCCCTATCGCACGTTTCGTGATACAGTGTCAGATGAGTTCAATCAGTGGCCTTAATTCAGATTGATCATTGCTAATGTCTTGCGTAAATGCATTGAATTGTGTTATAATATTCTAGTTCACTGTAGCGAAAGCATGTGTGCCTGGCGCTGGGCTGCCTACTCTTCTCCAATCCAACATAATCCCATACAATTGTGTGATGTAATCAAATCCAGTCATATCTAAATCTAATCCAATCCAAACCAATCCATTCTAATCAAATCCAGTCCAATCAAGTACAGTTCATTCCAGTGAGAAGGAGGAGGACAAAACATCTTTATTTATATAGTCAGCGGTTGTGGGGGGGGGGGGAGGGACCCTCACTTAGGGTCCCGTTGAACGTGGATGCAGTAACCGCGCGGCGAGCCAGCCATTGCTGGCGCTCCGGACAGGGATCCTGCAGGGCGGCCTCCCTATCTTCCATGCAGGGGTAAGGGAGTGGGCTTAGAGATGGGGTAACTTGGCACGTCCAACCCATGTGGTAGAGCGTTGTCCGCTCAGCGCAATCTGGGCAGTCAGGGAAATAAAGGGAGGGGTACCAGAGGTTTAGGAGAAATGGTTCAATAAATGTATTAATTTGCAGGCGGTGTTAAGTTGCTGTTTCTTGAGTAGACAGGGTGGGAGAAGGGGGTGGCAATGTATGACGAGACAGCCTGTAGTATTCAAGCAGTACAGTGTATGTAAGGATCGGGAAGCAGTACGTGTGATCCAGGAGAGGGGAGGCTCGGGGAAGGAGTGCGCGAGCGTGTGGATGGGCAGTTACATTGCCGGGCATCGACTAGTGTCTCGGAATTCAGATCACACTGATTCTTTTCGGAGGGTTAGCGCCGAGGATTCGGCGGCTGGTGGCACCGATGCGTCCACGAAGATAGTTATGGCAGGCCGTGCGGGAGTCTGACATGATGGTAGCTTGTGCATTAGTGGCGGCGGCCAGAGCGATGGCTGCTTCTTCAGCAATACTCGGTTCGGTGGTGCAGAGAGAGGCATAGTTGTGGAGAGAGCCCGCTGGAGACGTCACGGTAATGGCCATGTGTCCGTTAACAGGGCCAGCAGCGTCTACGTACAGAGTATCCGGTTGGCTGTCCCATATTCGAGAGATGTGAGTGCCTCTTGCCTGTCGGTGGTCTTGGTGATATTCTGCATGCATGTGCTTGGGGAGAGGTTTGACGGCAATGACTCGGCAGATATTGTGTGGCAGATCTTCGCGGTTTTGGGTGGTACAGGGCGGAGCAATCTGCCACAGAAAATCCGCCGAGCCATTACCGTCAAACCTCTCCCTAAGCACATGCATGCAGAATATCACCAAGACCGCCGACAGGAAGGGCCACTCACCTATCTCGAATATCGGACGACAGCCAACCGAATACTCTGTACGTAGACGCTGCTGGCCCTGTTAACGGACACATGGCCATTACCGTGACATCTAATCAAACTACAATAGGAAGTTCTCACGCACCCAAATCGACATCAAGTACGCGCCATCCTTGTTTTAGATCTGCGCGGTGCCTTCGATAATGTTACCCATAGCAGCATTCTTTCCAGCCTGAACTCCACCAACGGTGGTTATCGTACCTACAACAATGTACGAGCTTTGCTAACCAATAGGAAAGCCATCCTTAATGTGGATGGAGCTACTTACACACCCATCAGTCTAGGCCCTAGGGGCATACCTCAAGGCGCGATACGTTCACCACTGCTTTTTAACCTCATTATGAAGGACCTTCCCAATAAGCTCAACAGCCTTCCGAGAGTTGGACGCGCCATCAACGCGGACGATGTGACCACTTGGACTGCCCATGGTAATAAAGGCAAATTCAAGACAACCTCCAAGCGGTGACACACCTTGTCACTGCCTTTGTCGCTTCTCGTGACCTCGACTGTGCCCCTGAGAAATCGAAAATTCTTACTATTGACTACCGGCGACATCCTCTTCACACTGCCCCCTTGCCCACTGAGGTAATCCTGGATGGCCAAATGATGATGATGACGATGATGGCCAAATGATAGAAGTGAAGCCGGAGCTCAAGATCCTCGGCCTCGTTATCCCTAACGGCCGCTCCCATTCCTCTACTGTCAATCATTTAATGAACACTACCGATCAAATTATACCAATGATTCAATGAGTTAAACATCGAAGATAAGGCATTAGGGAGCGAGACGTCCTGCAGCTGGTCAACGCATACATTATCGCATGCATTACTGGCACGCCATGCTTCCAGCTTCATTCCAGTGAAATACAACCCATCCAATCTTGTCCAATTCAATCCGAACCTGTCCAATCCAATCCAGTCCAATATAATCTAGTCCAATCCAATCCTGTAGAATGCTGAGCTCAACGTTTTTAGAATCTAAAAACGTTGACTGAGCTCACGCTCACCCGAAATGCGCCGCTGACTAGCCTATCATAACTTCTATCACCCAAAGAAGAATTGAGGTACGCTGCTCATTATTTCCAGGTATGTTGTTGCAATAAAGACAAGACCACCCTGGCGGTGTCCCGTTCGTGGGCAATGTACCTTTCGCTACAAAAAGAGAAAGAGAGAGAGAGTAAAGACGCACATCGCTACGGCCGTCGTCCGCCACGGAAGCAGCGGCGGATGCACTAACGCCCTGCAACAGGTACAAGCACTGGTGGCAGGGACACCCCCCCCCCCCCCCATTCCCAGCCCCGTATGGCCAGGAGCAGCCACCCACTCTGTTCGAACCCGACCTCGGCGGCTGCGTTTCGATGGAGGCGAAACGAAGAGGCGCGTCCGTGTGCTGTGCGATGTCAGCGCATGTTAAAGATCCCCAGGTGGTTGAAGTTACTCCGTAACCCTCCACTATGGCTCCTCTTTCTCTCTTTCCACTTTCACTCCCACCTTCCTCCCTTCCCTTACAGCGTGGGTTGAGGTGTCCACAGAAAACAAGTGAGACAGCGCGCCTTTTCCTTCCTATAAATCAATCACCCACTCTTTAGGGTGGTGCAAAAGAAAGGCATTGTATCCGTTACACTTCAGGGTGGACGCCTGAAGCGTGCCGCAAGTGAAGGGAGAAAGAAGGAAGACAAAGGGCTGCCACAGTGGAGGGCTGCGGAATAATTTCGACCATCTAGGGATTTTTAATCTGCACCGCCGGGGTGGCGCAGTGGTAAGACGCCCGACTACTGTGCCGGAGTTCCCGGGCTCGAACCCGACCTCGGCGGCTGCGTTTCGATGGAGGCGAAACGAAGTGGCGTCCGTGTGCTGTGCGATGTCAGCGCACGTTAAAGATCCCCAGGTGGCCGAAATTACTCCGTAGCCCTCCACTACGGCTTCCCTTTCTCTCTTTCCACTTTCACTCCCACCTTCCTCCCTTCCCTTACGGCGCGGTTCAGGTGTCCACAGAGCAAGTGTGACAGATACTGCGCCTTTCCCTTCCTGTGAACCAACCAACCAACCAACCAACGCATCATCAGCACCCGCGTCCGAACTAGGGAGCCTCCATACGAACGCTATCTATTCTTAGTGTGGAGCCAACTCAAAGTGGTGCGATCGGGTGCCAGATTCGGTGGGTCACCAACACTTCGCAGTAATCCCCTTCTTCCTGGCTTCATTTACGACACGGTTCAGGTGTCCACATAGAAGTGTGACAGATACAGCGCCTTTTATTTCTTCTAGTTCACAAATGTAATAAACCTAGCAACAGTGATCTCTTGGCTCTGTAAGTAATCGTTATTGCATGAAATAAATCAATAAAACAAACCATGAAACCAGCCCTGTGTCATATTGTTTTTTTTTTTCATTCACTGGTAACGCCAGCACTGAATTGAAAAAAGAGGAGCGCACGCAGCACGTGGCACGAGCGGCGATCATCTGCCGGTCTTATAACCACTGCAACTGCACATCGTTGAAGTCGGCTCCGCAGATGCGGTCTTCGATGCTTCTCTGCCAATGCACCGAAAACGAGGCCGCTACCACCGAGTCCAACGAAGGCAGCACCGCAAAGGAATGGTTCGGCTCCGGATTCAAGGAAATGGCTGCCCACGTAAGTTTCAAACGGCCATCGAACCTCAGGTTAAGCCATAAGCTGGAACGGAGATGCATGGCACTCTAGCGATGAAACGCAGCTCCGGCTCTGGAGATATTAACCACGTACCGCTGAAAGCGAGGCCCCTTAGACAACGAACTTTTATGTCTCTTTTATTGCTGCTTTTTTGTCTACAGTGTCGTCATAACTCGTGAAGGCTGCCGCGACAACTCGTTCGCGTTAGACACTAGAAAGTTGTCATGCATTCGTCCAAAGCCGTGATCATGGTGATAAATGTGACCTACACTTGGCTCTTCATACAACGCAGAAAAAAAATGCCTCACAGGTAAAGTTACCGAGTAAAATAGTAAATAAACATTTTTTAAATTTGTTCTTTAACGACTGCTGTTATGTCCACTTTTTAGAGCTATGATGCACCTGCCTGCCATTTCCACTCCATTTCGGACATCTTTTTTTGCCTTTTTTTCTGAATACAATTCACTAACGCATCAATCCCAAGTCGTAGTCTCGCTTAGGTTAGTCCGAAAAATTCACTGAACGCATAGCGGTCCTATTGTGCCGAGGCGAAGTAACAATCCTTGGTTTGTACGAAAGGCTAAGAAGTCCCTTGTTTTCCCAGCGTCACCGTCAGCGTTTCCCTGTCACACTCATTTGGTGCTGGTTTGTTATGTGCCCTTTGTAGCGACAATAGTATATTTGATTACATTATGCTGTAATATGACGCATAGCGCATGATACATGGTAGTTGATCATGTCATTTTGTCACTAAGCATAATTAATTGCTCGTGACTGGTGTGTTGGAAGCTGTTGTGTCGTGTATCGCCTGTGTGCACGTTCCATGGCGAGAGACATGATTAAGCGCGACGCGTGATGCATGGCCACGACAAGCATGCTACGACTTATTGCAACTAATTTGCTGGTTTTTAATGGGTACTGTGTTGTTTATGGAACCCGCGCAATAAACTAGTGTGCATAAGTCATGTGAAAAGTTCATGAGCAAATTGAACTATAAATGTCATTACATGCGGAGATCATGATTACGACGCTGACTTAATACATCGCTTGTGACACCATGTACGCTGGCGTCTGTAGCTTTCTTGGCAAGTTGCAGCTGGCAGTCAAAAATTATTTGGCGCATTGCAGGCTGGCGTTTCGAGTTTCTTTGACGCGCTCTAGGAGGCATTCCAATAATTTTATTGTCACAAGTGGCGTTCGCTCGGCCTTGGCGGCCGCTTTTCGATGGAGGCGAAAAGCAAGGCGCCCGTGTGCTGTGCGATGTCAGTGCACGCTAAAGAACCCTAGGTGGTCGAAATTTCCGGAGTCCTCCACTACGGCGTCTCTCATAGCCTGAGCCGCTTTGGGACGTTAAACCCCACAAAACCAAAACCAAACAAATTGCGTTCGAAGCGCACAAATCTGTGTGATTGTAAAATAACTTGTTTTGCGATGTAAACGCCCTCTGGTTCCAGTCATTGACTGTGTAGTATATGTGCCTTCGGTAATTTATCTACGGCCAAAAATTCTTAACTTCAAACACTGCGAATAGGTTTGCGAATATACTGCAGCCGGGATAATACAATTGTACCGCAGTTATTATTTTTTTTACTGGCATATAGTACCTGAGTGCCCTTAAACTATCGCTTGGTGCGCCAGTCTGCACGTTGAGACTACCACACGAAGCTGATTCTGGACGCGGCCTACGGGAAGCACAAGATTGGAAACATCATTATGCCCGCAAAACATGACACATACATGTACGGGGCGCATACCTATAGAGCTTAATCATGTGACGTCTTTGCAGCTTTACTGGCAACCATGGCACGCACAATGCAACATCGGATAGGGGGAAGAAAGAGAAATAGAGATAGAGAGAGAGAGAGAGAGAGAAAGAGAGAGAGAGAGAGGCCTACGGGAAAATATGACACGGCGTCGGTGAAATCCTAACTCTGATTGGACGGCGTGCGTTGCAAACGGCGTCTCACGCGTTCTACAAACGAACGGCGCGCAGCAGGCAGGATGCCGGTAGACCGGCGCCGACGCGTTAGAAACGTTTTAGAGCGCAGCTCTTAGGCGCCCGTTCCTGGGTTTCGCGTCGTCGTCGGCCGCGTCGGCCTCGAAACCAGATCCGCCCCCTTTTCACTCCCCCAGTTCGAGCCGGCGCTTGATTGATTGATTTATAGGAAGGGAAAAGCGCGGTAACTTTCTCACTTGTTTTCTGTGGGCGCATCAACCGCGCCGCATGGAAGGGAGGAAGGTGGAGTGAAAGTATAAAGAGAGAAAGAGGAACCGTAGTGGAGGGCTACGGAGTATTTTCGACCACCTGGGAAGAGGAGGACAAAGCATCTTTATTTATTTAGTCAGCGAGGGGGCGGGACCCTCAATCCAAGGTCCCGTTGGCCGTGGCTGCAGGGTAACTTGGCACGCCCAAACCATGCGGTAAAGCGTTGCCCGCTCACCGCAATGTGGGCAGTCAGGGGATCTTTAACGTGTGCCGACATCGCACAGCACACGACGCCTCTTCGTTTCACCTCCATCGAAATGCAGCCGCCGAGGTCGGGTTCGAACCCGGGTACTCCGGCACAGTAGTCGGGCGTCTTACCACTGCCCCACCCCGGCGGGCGGCAACCGGAGCCTCGCAGGAAGAGGGAAGGGGGGGGGGGGGTGGAGTACACCCAGCGGCGAACGATGGGGGCAGGAGCGCGCGCAGCAACCGGAGAACACGAGCCGGAGGCAGCGCTAGCAGCGACTGACTGATGCCGCTGCCGCCGCTAGCGAGTCAAGACAATGTGACTGCGTAGAAAACTGATTGAATAAATCAATCAGTTTTCTACGCAGTCACGCTGTCTTGACTCGCTAGCGTAAACACCGTCGCCGCCATGCAGAAAGAGGAGGAGGGGGTCACCCCCCCCCAATCTTCCTGCGTGGCAGAGAGGGTGCTTTCCGGTTGCCGAAACGCCGGTTCGCTATCAGCGGATCACGGTGCGTGCATCCCGTTCTCACTCGCTTCACTCGCTAGCGGCATCAGCGACAGTCAGCCGCTGCTATCTGTTCGTCGCGCAACGTTCCTATGGGCCCACGCGCTGCTTCCCGCAACCTTCCGATAACTCAATTGCTCTCTTCATTTTTCCGGAGACAAAGCTTATTTCATGTCAGCCAAGAACTATTAGTGGAGTGTTTCTTGATGGAATACGTGTGAAAAATTTAAAAAGGTTGTCTGTAATTGTACATACGAGTCTTGCTCAAAATATTTGCCTCAATCTATGGAAAAGATATTGTTGTTGTGGCTGTAGGAAGAAGGAAAAGAAAATGCACGGGCCTGCTACTGGCTCTGTAGCTGAGCCACCTTCGCTGCCTCGTGCAGACAGAAGAGAAAATAGAGCAGAAAGAAAAGGACAGAAATACGCGCGCCGCAACAACAGCCGTCGTCCACCACCAAAGCAGTGGCGGGTGCAATGACGGCCTACAACATATAAAGTTCGGTGGCTGGCTAGCCCCCGCCGCAAGCGGCGTTGACCTACCGTCACAACCCTGTAGGGCCAGGAACTGCCACATTTCCCCTCTCTATGGAAAAGATTATAGAAAAGGTGAAACAAGTGATGAGCTGCACTCAAATTTCGCATTAGGAAGTGACGTAATCGTGGGCAATTTTTCATGTGCTTTTATTTCCGAACCGCCCAACGTTATGGCGTCTCCACAATACAGGGTTGCCACAACTGCCGCCTGCTAAACCTGATAGTGAATAGGGTCTATAGATCGACTATGGGGTTTATTTAATTACGTGATGTCATTGTAGGTTCACTGGCACCCATGGTACGCACAACGCAACGTCGGAGAGAGGGAAAGAGATAGAGGGCCTACAGCGAATCCCGAGCTCTGGAAGGAAGGCGTTGCAAACGGCGTCTCAAGTGTCCGACAAATAAACGGCGTACAGCAGGGAGGACGCCGGTAGACCGGCGCCGACTCGTCGGAAACATTTTTTGTGTGGTTTTAGTTTCGAACCGCTCAACGTTAGGGAGTCTCCATAATACATGCATGGTTGCCACAACTGCCGCCTGCTAAACCTGGTAGTGAATAGGGTCTATAGATCGACGCACAGTTTTATTGTCAGAGCCGCTCGCCATCGGGCCCCTGCCAAAATATATGCGTCCGCTCCCATGCCCCCCCCCCCCCCCCCCCCACACACACACACCCACACTTTTTACTCACTCTGGTTTTAGGTGCCATAAACAACCATGTACTCAAATACAAATCCGTTCGAGCTTGAAATATCGAGATTTCTTTCTTCATATGTTAGCAGCAGACATACAATTCAGGGAGCACTTTGGCTCACTAAAATGCTTCAAGGCGGAAGCTCTCCCTGCCGTGCTGCTTAGGCATTGACTGCGAAACCGTTTCGTTTGTGATTTATTGCTTTATTTTGCTGTTGACCTTGAATGCGAATTACAACTGTCTACTTTGATTAGGGTGTGTGGCTTCTTTCTATCACACCTCTTTCCCTGCTCCACCAACTTTTGCTGTAATTATCATTGAGATCACCGCTGACCTGCACACGGCGCGTTACGGTCCCCTGAAGGCATCCCTCGACAGATGCTCCGCGCGACGTCTTCTCAGGCGATGACATCACCGCTGTACCTCTTCCCGGCGCGTTACGGTCCGCTGAAGCGTAATTAGAAACGCACAATTCTAGGGGCGCTTTGGACCATAATAATCATTGGTTCACAGGAAATGAAAGGCGCAGTAACTGTCACACTTCTTTCTGTGGACAGGAGGGAGGAAGGTGGGAGTGAAATTGATTGGAAAGAGAGAAAGAGGAGCTGTAGTGGAGGGCTGCGGATTATTTCGACCACCTGGGGATCTTTAACGTGCGCTGACTCTAGAAGGACGGAAGGGTGGCAGTTCCTGGCCCTGCGGTAGGGACGGTAGGTCAACGCCGCTTGCGGCGGTGGCTAGCCAGCCACCAAATTTTATATGTTGTAGGCCGTCATTGCACCAGCCACTGCTTCGGTGGTGGACGACGACTGTTGTTGCGGCGCGCGTCTTTCTCTCCCTATTCTTTTTCCTTTCTTCTATATTTTCTCTTCTGTCCGCACGAGGCAGCGGAGGTGGCTCAGCTACAGAGCCAGTAGTAGGCCCGGGCATTTTCTTTTCTTCTTCCTACAGCCACAACAACAGTAACGTAGCTACACCAGCTACACCAGTGTAGGAAATCTCCTATACCTACAATAGATTTTTGCTGCACTGGTGTAGCTGGTGTAGCTTAAACAAATGGCCCTAACGACTCTAGAAGGGTGGTTTCTTCTGGCACTACGGGGCTGGAACTGGTAGGTCACTGCCGCATGCTGCGGGGGTTAGCTTGCCACAATATTTTTATCTGTTGTAGGCCGTCATTGCACCCACTACCGTTTCGATTGTGAACGACGGCTGTTGCGACACGCGTCTTTAGCCCCCTTTTTCTTTCTTCTCTATCTTCTCTTCTACCCGCACGAGGCAGCGGAGGTCGCTCAGTTACAGAGCCAGTAGCAGGCCCGTGTATTTTCTTTTCCTTCTTCCTTCAGTCGCAATAACATCACACGGATGCCTCATCGAAATGCAGCCACCAAGTCGGGTTCGAATCCGGGTACTGCGGCACAGTAGTCGGGCTTCTTACCACTGCACAACCATGGCGGGGCACTTTAAACCACTAAAGTGCGATGAGGCGAAAGCGTCTGTTGCGAAGTGGTCCGAAGCAATTCCCTACGGCGCCTGTTTTTTTCACTGCCACCTTTCTCCTTTTCTTTAGAGCTCGGGTAAGGTGTCCGAGAAGAATTGTGACGCTGTCTGTGTGACAGTGTGACATACTCTGTCTGGCCGGATGAGCCGTCATCATGACGTCATATCCGATGACGTCACCGTGTGATGGTGTCATAGTCCGTCATCTGTCATTACTCATGACTATTTAGTCATACATAATGATGTAGTCAATGACTAGGTAATCATTAGTTAGTTGGTTAGTGAATTAGCCTGATTGGGTTATTAACTAAGTCCACCCAGACTCGCTTTGGGTACTACCATACCAACGCTCTAGTTAAGCATTACTTTCCCAAGTACCATTGGTTTCGTTTGAAATTCGTGGTCTTTGACGTCACACCTGGATCGAATAACTGAAAAGCGGGAAAAGCGGGACATTTTTGTGAACACATTCTTGCCGACAACGGTAAGCCATTGCAAAAAAGTTTGCTGACAGAAAAGGAAATGCGCAGTATCTGTCACAGTTGTTCTGTGGACACCAAAACTGTGCCGCAAAGGAAAGGGAGTAAGTGAAAGGGGAGAGAGAAAGGGGTGCTGCAGCGGAGGGCTCCTGAATAATGTCGACCACCTGGGGATCTTAATGTGCACTGATATCGCACAGCCCACGGGAGAGATGTAGAAAACTGCACTCGGCCGGCAAATCTTAAGCCTCGTACTCACTTTAATGGCCTTTGCTTTCGACAAAACGCGAAGCTTGTATTGCACAGTGATTATCGGCGCTAATATGGCAGAGCCAGGGGAAGTAAAGGTGCGCCTTATTGCATTAGCAACCGGAAAAGAAGTTCTGATTAGATCCTAAGGTTTATCTTGCTTTTACGCGTATTTTTAGAGCTGCTCCGGACCACCGACTGGAACGCTGCACTAGACGTTCCTGTCCGCATCATGAGCGCATGAAGCACCCGAGTCGCTGCGGTGCGTGTCTGGATGTTGCTTGTTGCCGGAAATAATACGATCGCGTGCTGTGCTTCGCAGGTCATCTACGTGGTGGCAGTGAATTTCATTCTGTGGAAGATCCGCGGTTTGCATTTTCCACGAGCTCGGAACTGGGGCTACCTGTTGCTGTCCGTGCGAGTACTCCTCATCTTCACTCTGGTACTGGCATCCATCAAGGCAGTTCTGGGCTTCCGTGACGCATACTGGCAGCTCCACAGCGAGGGCTATATCACTCCCAAGCAGCCTCCGAGTAGAGCCACGGCAGATGGAGCTGGATGAGACCATGCAGTACTACGTCGCAATCTTCTGCCGTTCCCAGGCTTTCCTGTAGCCAGAACAGAACAAGGGCGCCCTCTCCCCGACGTCCGCGCTGGTCAGTCATGAGTGGTATCGCTCGTGCCCTCTGGCTCCCATCGGCTCGAGCCGTGGTTCACCACCGATATTATATTACTTCTTTCTAGTCGAAATAAATCTGCTCCTAAATTCGGTCAATTTTCGCCCTTCATTATTGACTATTTTGGAACGTTTTTGAGAATTGTTTATTAAGATATGAAATATTAGGAAGCCGCCTATTTTGCCTAATTTCAAAAATAGGACACACGCATGAAAGCAGGAAAATATTGCCATAGCATCACTCACGCAGAGAACGCCTGTCGCAACTTAAACAATGGAATGTCTCAGGTTGGAGTTATCATTGTTGACTATGCATACACTAGCCAAGCCTCAGTCATTTGCCCCCCCCCCCCCCCCCCCCCAACGGTCACCAGGAACTACCAGGAGGAAACGATCTCTCACAGGCATGTCTGAGCTGTTCACCTGGCATCTCCTCATGATCATGGACGGTGCTGTGACTGAAAAGCTTCAGCAGTCCATGGTGACAATTTCACGCCACACAGAACTGCGAAGGAAGTGTTCCCAGCGCCACACAAATCCCTTAATAAGTGAGACAGTTACCGCGCCTTTCCCTCCTTATAAATCAATCAATCTCTTCTGTCAGCACAAGGCAGCGGAGGTGGCTCAGCCACAGAGCCAGTAGCAGGCCCGTGCATTTTCTTTTCCTTCTTCCTACAGCCACAACCAAAACATGCTAGCAAAAGGCGCGGCAGCGCCCCCTGCGGGGTGTGAACCGTTTCGCTTCAGTTCCGCTGGCGCGCCTTCGTTCGCGCCACTATAGATCAGTATTCTAGTTCACTATACTCTACATTTAGTCTTATTTCCGTATGCTGTTTGATTTTGGGAAATTATTAAAAGCAATCATTTTCAGATGGTGTATCCTATATCTAAGCGCGGAAGAGCGCGCAGGATCACAGGTGGCTTGGCGTCGACTGCAAACCGCCACAATGCCTTCCTCCTTCTCTCTCTCATACATAGAGGCGAAAATTCTAGCGCACGTTAAAGATCCCCAAGTGGTCGAAATTACACCGTAGCCCTCCACTACGGCTCTTCTTTCTCTCTTTCCACTTTCACGCCCACCTTCATCCCCGTCTCTTACGGCGCGGTTGAGGTGTCCACATAAAAACAAGTGACAGTTACCGCGCCTTTCCCTTCCTATAAATCAATCTAGAGGGCAATTTGGACCACTAAAGTGTGACGAGGTGTAAGCCATTATAGCGTGGTGGATCGTAGCCCTCCACTATGGCACAGCTCTCTCTCTCTTCTTTCACTCCCGCCCTCCTCCCTTCCTTTACGGTGTGGTACATGTGTCCACGGAGAATTCTGTCCGATACTGCGCTTTTTCTATCCTATAAATCAATTACAAACGCAGCTGATGCCTGCAGTACTAACGCCTCCTAGACATCTGGGTTTGCGTCAGTTTGCTGTGTGATGCGGCGTTTGAGGAAGCGGCAAATGAAAGGCGCCGCAATGACGTTTGGATCGGACGCCTGGCGGGGTCAGCTTCGAATATGCATGAATCGCCTGGTGATGTCATGAAATCTCGTGAGGATACATCGCACGCCCGTGGTGAAGGGTGGCAGTTCCTGGCCGTATACGGGGCTGGGACGGTAGGCCAGCCGCTGATATTTATCTGTTGTAGGCCGTCATTGCACCCGCCACCGCTTTGGTGGTGGTGGACGACGGCTGTATTTGCGGCGCGCTTTTCTCTCCCTGTTCTTTTTTCTTTCTTGTCTATTTTTCTCTTCTATCCGCACGAGGCAGCGGAGGTGGCTCAGCTACAGAGCCATTAGCAGGCCCGTGCATTTTCTTTTCTTTCTTCCTACAGCCACAACAACAACGCAACGAGAATTTAATTGAAAGCATCAAACTTCACCGGCGTTCTATAATTAGTTTACAGGAAAGGTAAGGTGCTGTATCTGCCACTCGCGGAATCCCGCTATCATCCTCATGGTAGACAGGGGGAATTATGAAGTGCTTTTCACGATCCGGGGCGCGCATTTGGGTCATGCTCTGTACGGTGGCTCCAGGAACTTTATGGCTCCGCAAGAGAGGAAACGACAGAAGTGACGAAGAAAGCTGGCTGTTCCGAGTAGCATCTACCACGCCCAGAGGCAGCGCAAGTGGTTGAGGTGTCCAGAGAAACAAGTGACAGGTACTGCGCCTTTCCCTTCCTGTGATCCAATAATAATAATAATAATAATAATAATAATAATAATAATAATAATAATAATAATAATAATAATAATAATAATAATAATAATAATAATAATAATAATAATAATAATAATAATAATAATAATAATAATAATATCGCTGGACCACTGGGCTCTCTCAAGCTAGTGCCGCGGCCAACAAGATGCCCATTGAAAAAGCATGCGCCGTGAAAGGCTAGGCCGCTCGGCTCCCTCAAGCTTGCGCCGCCTCTGGGGGCGGTAGATGCTAGTCAGAACAGACCACTTTCTTCGTCACGTCTGTCGTTTCCTCTCTTGCGGAGCCACCGCACCAAGCAAACCCAAATACGCATCCGGGGCGTGGTGCAGTTGGTAAAGCGCTGGGCTGGGGAACCAAGGAATGGTGGTTCGATTCGACACTCGCTCTCGAAGCATGACAACCTTCTGCTGACAACCTTTTGTCGACAACGATGAGGCATTAAATGCTTTCGCCCTAAAAGTACCAGAGCTGATTTCAGACACACCTAAAAATTTTGTCAAGTGAGAATCAAGTGGTTCCCGGCGCACGCGGGCGAGGCGTCAGACCGCAACGCCAACCACAACGAGACGGCACACGCCGAGGCGCGCGCGCTAACGGACCGCGCCTCGGTCGACTGGCCGCTGTGGTTCAGCACCAAAGACCGAATGACGGACTACAACGAAATAACCAAGGTGTTCCGCCTAGCTCGAAGAACTCTTCCACCCCCTTGCTCGGAGCTCAGTCGAGAGCAAGCCGTTTTATTCAGACAGCTACAGACGGGCTCACTCCCCAGTCCGTTGCTGATGCATAGAATGTATCCCGAGACGCACCCGACAGACAAATGCAGAGTCTGCCGAACGGAGACTGCCGGCTTCGCACACATGCTGTGGAATTGTACCCAGTACCAGGAAGAAGCTAAGTCTGGGAGGATCCCGCCGCGACTGGAAGCAGCCGCAGGGAGCGACAATCAAGAGGAGGAACTCTGGGCCGTCCAGCAGGTCATCAAGGCGCTGGCCCGGCAGGGAACCAGCGAGCCGGCCACGGCGAGCGGGGACCCAGGCCGCGCGGCCGGTGCCCAGAGGACGACGTAGGCCCCGTCCGGAGCGTGCGCGCGCGAGCGCGCGTTCTACTGCAGGCCCCGAATAAACGTTTTACCAATCCAATCCTAATAAACCTGAACACCCCTTTAAAGGAGTAGAATCAGAGGAGAGAAGGGAGGCCGTTCTGCGCTGCTCACAACCGGAGCTACAGCGCCGCATCATGGACTGTGCCTTGAAGGTCACCGCGGCGCAAATGTGTCCGGTCATCTGGAGCGGCCTAAGGGCCTGTCGCCATCCTTCCCCTTCCCCTTCCCCACTCTCTCCGAGCCACCTAATCACTGAAATAAAGTTTTACCATCAGCACCCCTTAACCTGGCATTTTGTAAAGCTTTGCTATCGTTTTTTGCTCTGCTGTGGATCTCGTCGTCGAAAACGGTACAGCCGAGCCTATGCAAACGAGCCTGGAATAGTCTCCATGGAAACCTGAGCCAGCGGGCAAAATTTGTTCAGACACAGGCGCGATTGTCAAGACGGGGATTAATCGGACGGCTATGAATTTCCCAGGAAAACCGGGCGGTCCAAAGAAAACTCGCGGATAACGCTACCCACTTAATGCACGATCTATACTGCAAATTTCAAAAGGCAGCCACGCATTCAAAACGAACTCTAACCATTTTTGTCGTTAACGGAAATTTGTCAAATGATATCGATACAACGAAGACGACGCCATCCGAAGCGCAGCGTGAAAGACTGGCAATATGCAGGTGAAGAAACCGGTTGCCGAGGTCGCGCAGCGTTTTGAGCGGGGGTCACCGAAGCTGATCTGTTTGCATCGACCTCAGTTTGAAATCCCCCTGGCCTCGCAGAATTTTTGTTTCAGCGGGAGAGCGTTACAGTATACCGTGTCTAAAAATGTTGTCCGTCTACATCAGCGTCTTCGGCAGTTTGAAGCGTCGCAGTCTTGAGAACTTACGAGAATGCATCTGGCAGGTAACAGCATGGTCAATGACTTGGCCCAGAATTGATATGTCCAATAACGCGTGGTTGGCCTTTAAGAGCGATTGCTTGAGGATTTGGTCTTGTATGCCCGGGTCCGAGCTGAGCAGCAGGGTCTCCCAGTCATCTGGATGCAGGATTTCTCCTAATTCTGGAGGTGGGGGGTCCTTCCTGCATCCCCAAAGTATATGGTTTAGGGTAGCTCTCTCATCGCACAGTGTGCAGTCAGGAGAAAATTGGCGGGGGAAAATATGTGAGAGAACTACCGGGTTTGGAAAGGAGTTTGTTTGAAGTCTCCTCCTGGTAATTTCGTGTTCTTTACTAATCCGCTTGTGCGGGGGCGGGAACAAAGTTTAATTAGTGCCGAATAAGACGAGGAGCAAGCAAAACATAAATGGAGGCGGGTATGTGGTCACGTCACCTTTGGCGACGGGGCCATGGTGACCGCCGCAGGCGCCTTCAAGGCGTCTCTTGCAACCACGCGCCACTATGGCGCGCTATATTAGCAACGGTGCCGTCATGGAGAGCCGGCGACGCATGTCTGGGCGTGTTGGGAGGGTGGATGCGCCAGTACAAAAAAAAAAACGTCGTCGCGATGGCCTAGCGTAGTGCAACGTTACGCCACGTGGGGATTACTGCGCAGCTTTCTACCCAATGTCGTCAACGACGCAGGTGCTAATTTCCGCAAAGGGGGCGCGCTTATCGTGTGCAGCAGCAACGCTTAAGCTTACGCAGTGCGGATTCTGCCGTCCTCTCGGAAAGTTTTTTTATAGCGTTAGCTCTACGGCTCACTTGAGCCAAGGTCGCGTAATTCCGTGAATCGTGAGCAAACGGCGGTCGCAGCGATCGCGATTCCATCGCATAGCAACAGCACGTACAACGCGACCGCCGTTGTAACGAACCTGTTCGCCAACAGTTGCGACTGTGTACGAAAAGGGGAAAGCAAATGCACGGGACTGTCAACTTGCTCGAGCTCAGCTTTCTTAAGAAAAAGAAAGAAAGAAAGAAGAAAGAAAGAAAGAAAGAAAGAAAGAAAGAAAGAAAGAAAGAAAGAAAGAAAGAAAGAAAGAAAGAAAGAAAGAAAGAAAGAAAGAAAGAAAGAAAGAAAGAAAAAGATAGACTCATTGCAAAAACCAGCGATCGCCACCGAAGCGGTGGCAAGTGCAACGACGGCATGCACGGAAAATGCGGAAACACCGTTGGCAAGGAGCCTCCGCCGCATAGGAGGAAGGTTCAAACTTTCCAGCCCCTGATGGCCGGGAAAAGCCACCTCCACTCCGCACAGTTGTGAGGAGTGCAGAGGGGGATCTAGGAGACCTTCATACGAACGCCGTCCTTAGGGTGGTTGTTGTTGCCGTGACTGTAGGAAGAAAGAAAATAAAATGCACGGGTCTGCTACTGAGCCACCTCCAATGCCTCGTGTGGGTGAAGAGGGGGGCTGATCCTGGCCCTGAAGGGGCTGGGACAAGTAGGTCACCACCTCTTGCGGGGGGGGGGGGGGGGGGGGCTAGCCTGCCACCGAATTTTTATCTGTTGAAGGCCGTCATTGCATTCGCCACCGCTTCGGTGGTGGACGACGGCTTTCGCGGTGCGCATATTTCGCTCCCTCTTCTTTTTCTTTCTTCTCTATTTTCTCTTCTGTCCGCACTAGGCAGCGGAGGTGGCTCAGCTACAGAGGCAGTAGCAGACCCGTGCGTTTCTTTTCCTTCTTCCTACAGCCACAACAACAACAAACCTCGTGCGAACAAAGGAGAAATTAAGAGAGAGAGAGAGAGAGAGAGAACTTTTAATGAGCATAATAATCAGAAAAATTCGCAGGAGCTGGGTGGTCGGTGCCCCTAGTCCAGGGCTCCGCTGGCAGCAGCTGACTTGCGGACTAGCTGGATAATCCAGGCTTGCTGGTCCAGGTTGTCGCTGGTCAGGGCCGCTTCCCACTGCTCGTGTGTCGGGCATGGCACTATTAACGTTGGGTCAGGTTTGTCCTGACATTCCCAAGAGATGTGATAGAGTGTGGGGCTTGCACCGCACCAAGGACAGTAACCCGTGTATTTTATTGGGCTTATCTTATTTAAAATTTGAAGATTAGGGAATGTGTTTGTTTGTATTTTTCTCCAGTCTATAGCGTCCGAAGTAAGAAGTTGTTTGTGTGGTGGTGAGAAAATTCTTCTTTCTAACCGTAGGTGTTCCAGCCTGTCGCCGTAGGGTCCTAGGAGAGGGGTGAGGTAGGGATGGGGATCCGCCCGGTTTGTGAGAGCTCGGGCTAGATCATTCGCTACCTCATTTCCTTCTAGGCCTTCGTGTCCAGGTGTCCATGTAATTGTGTGCGTCTGGGAGATGGAACGTAATATTGCACAAGCTCTTTTGTGAGGTTTTCCGGCCAGGTAGTCCCTGCAGGCTGGTTGGGAGTCCGTCACTACGTGTGATGACTTCTTTTGGTTGTCTTGTGTTTTTATGGTGACGGCTATTGCCAGTGATTCCGCTTCCGCAGGATCCTTGGCATAGATCGAAGCCTGAATAATTGGCCTCTTCTTGTGGTCAACTGCAGCTATTGTGAACTTGCCAGGTTCGCTGTAATCCCCTATGTCCACGTAGACAACTTCCGCATCTTTAGACAATTGTTTTTCCAATGATTTGACTCTGGCTTTCCTTCGACCCTTCTGTAACTCATGGTGCATGTGCTTGGGTATCGGGTTCACATAGATGTTGTTTCTTGTGGATGTCGGAATTTGTGATTTGATCTCAGAAGTTCTTAGTGCCTGCCATAGCCGTAGTTTTGACAGGATTTCCCTACCCGCCTGCGTTGTTGTTAGGCGTTGTTTCTGACTCTCTAGAACCGCCTCCTTGAGCTCCTCGAAGTTGTTGTGCACTCCGAGTGCCCAAAGACGTTCCGTTGATGTTGTTGGCGGGAGGTTTAGGGCCGTTTTATAGGCTCCTTTTATGATAGTGTCAATGGCCCTTTTATCAGTCAATCTAATTTCGTGATATGGGAGCCCGTAGGTAATACTGCTAACGACTAGGGCTTGTACAAGGCGGAGGGTGTCCTCCTCCCTCATCTCTTTCCGGTGCCAGGTCACCCTTCTAATCATTCTGGAAATTTGGTTGACTGTGGTTTTGAGTGTTTTGACTGTATAATCCACTCTCAAATTGCTTTGCAACCACAGCCCCAAAACTCTGATCTTGTCCTTCTCTTGAATTATCTGGTCTCCTAGAGAGAGCTGAATTTCTCCTGGGGACTTGTAATTTCTTCTGTGTAGCCTGATAAGTTCGGATTTTTCTGGGGAGCATTGAAGACCGCTCTCCCCGGCAAATTCCTCGACTAGGTCTATAGTGGCTTGCAGAGCTTCTTCTTTTTGCGCCAAGGATCCCTGAGTAGCCCAGATGGTGACGTCGTCCGCGTATAAAGTGAAGCCAATATCACTGCGGGTCAACAGTTTTTTTGCTAAATTTATCATTGCTATGTTAAATAGCATTGGAGAGATTATAGAACCCTGCGGTGTACCTTTGTTCGGCATGGGTACTTTTGGTGATCGGATCTCTCCAATTCCTATTGTGGCTGTGCGATCTGAGAGGAAAGCCTTCACGTATTTGAAGATTTTCTCCCCGCAGTTGATATTGTTTAATTCGTGCAATATGGTTTGGTGGCCAATGTTGTCGAATGCTCCTTTGAGATCTAGTGCCAGAATGAAATTTTCGCCTTTTCGGGGTATGGTGTTGATGGCTTCTTCCCTAATCCGGAGGAAAGCATCTTGCGTGCAGAGTCCCTTGCGGAAGCCCAGTATGCAGGAAGGAAAGATGTTTTCGTCGATGTAATTTTGGAGCCTTAGGTGGACTACTTTTTCATAGAGTTTTCCCAGGCAAGAAGTGAGGGAGATAGGACGGAGACTCTCCACAGCCGGTGGCTTTCCAGCCTTTGGTATGGTGATGATATCCGCGTGTCTCCAAGCTGATGGGACCTGTCCCTTCTCCCACAGTTCTTCGTTGATGTACTTCGTTAGGTCTTGCAGATGTTCGGTGCTTAAGTTCCTAATCATGGCGTAGGTGACTTTGTCTCCTCCAGGGGCAGTGTTTCTTGTAAATGTACGGGCGGCTGAGTAGACCTCCGCCACTGTTATGGGGGAGTCAAGGGAGGGGTTTGGTTGACCCGCATATGAAGTTTGGCAAGCCGGAGTAGGGTCTCCTATGTATTTCTTGTGCATGGCGGTGATTAACTCTGCATCTGTGCCCGGGTATTTATGGGCTATGGTGTGGAGGGTTCTTCTTGTGGCCGTTTTGGTTTTTGAGGTGTCTATCATGCTTCTTAATATTGACCATGCTTTAGCCGTGCTTAGGGTACCTTTCAGCGAATTGCAGAAATCTGCCCAAGCAAAGCACAAGCACAAGAGTATACTATAAAGCTCGCCAAGCAAATTAAGAGAAGAAAAATTGACCGTGGCTTAGCTCAGCTAGCCAAGGATATATGTAGCGAAAGCATGTATGCTTGTCGCAAGGCTGCCTATTCCTCTCCAATTTAAATCTAATCCCATCCAATACAGTGTAATGCAGTCTAAGTCAGTCTAATATAATCTAAATCAATCCAAACCATCCAGTTTAATCAAATCCAGTCCAATCAGTTCTTTCCCCTTTCTTCTTCAACCTAGCGTTAAAGAACCTTCCACCATTACTGAAGACTGTGAAAGGGGTGAAACATACGCTATATGCTGATGATGTCACGTTATGGACATGCACAGGCAACGATGGGGAAACAGAAGAAAATCTTCAACGGCAATTGACATTGTTGAAGAAGAATATGCGTAATGGGCAGGGCTGAAATGCTCACCAAGCAGATCGGAACTTCTGGTTATCCGAGGAAAAAAAAACGCAATGTCAACGCAGAAGATATATATATATATATATATATATATATATATATATATATATATATATATATATATATATATATATATATATATATATATATATATATATATATATATATATATATATATATATATATATATATATATATATATTTTAATGGCAACACTGGTGGTAAGCCTAGCATGCTACTCCTGATGAGGGTTGAGGGATGAGGGTGACATAGTGTGGGAGGGGAAGGGGAAATAAATGAAAAAAAGAGAATCGGTGTCGCACACTTTCACACGCACATAATCGCACACAGATGAGTTTTAAAGGGTATTGATCAACCCTGTGTCCTTAAGAAAAGTTAACTTTCACACGCACATAATCACACACAGATGAGTTTTAAAGGGTATTAATCAACCCTGTGTCCTTCAGAAAAGTTAGTAAGGCCTTGGTAGCTCGCGCAGCAGACGATCCGTCGCACCAAGGACCCAGGACATGTTCAAGGCGCAAGGTTGTGTCTTTAGGTAAGCTTAAATTATTGCACAGTGTCCTGCGATGTGCAGTAAACCGTTGACAGGAGGTTACCAAATGTTCAAAATTTTCACACACATCACATGTAGAGCACAGAGGCCTGCTCGCTATGCCTATTTTATGTAGGAAGTAGTTTGTGTATGACACATTCAAGCGGATTTGGTGTAGACAGTTTCGATGCCACCTGTTCAAATTGTGAGGAATTCGAAAGACGCAAGTGGGATCTATTCGGTGTAGAGGTCGATATTGATGGTTCGGGTCACACCACAAAGAGCGTTGCAATCGCCATGATTCAGTTGCTACAAGTCTTGCTGCATCTCTTCGTGAGAATGGTACTGAAATTGTACTTGTGGAATCTTTTAGTTCTTTTGCAGCGGCGTCGGCGAAGTCGTTGCCCGCGAAGACGCAACGACTTCGCAGAAGACATTTTGGTAGAATTAAATGGCACACCGATAACCAGAGTGGACAAAATCAGGGTCTTGCGACTGATAATCCAACACAATGGAAATAACACAGAAAAAATAAATCGACTTAAGTCAACAATTAACATGACAACCAGGTTGATAAGGCGAATAGCCAACAAAAGACGCGGGGTCAAAGAGAAAGATTTGTGCCGAATTGTTCATGCTTTTGTGATAAGCAGAATAGTGTGCACCATCCCCTACGTCGTGGCAGAAAAGAACAAAATTGAAACAATCATAAGGCAGGCATATAAAGCAGCACTGAGCTGCCCCACTGCACCCCTACGGAAAGACTTCTTAAACTGGGGGTCTATGGTAACACTATTGAACTATGCGAGGCACATATATTAACACAGCTAAAGAGGCTCGCCACCACATCCACGGGATGGAAAATTCTGGGTAAATTAGGACTGTAAGATAGAATCTCTGAAAGCAATACCAAGTAAAACTGCCGACCGAAGTAGGGAACGCACTCACTGTTAAATCGCTACCAAAAAACATGCACCCTGCTTTTCATGACGGCAGGAGAAAAGCAAGAGCAAAGGCCCTTGAGGCCAACTTAGAAAGCTCTGAATACACTGTTTATGTAGACGCGGCGTGAACGACTCGGGTAAAAAATTAATGGCAGGTTCGATAAAAACAAACAACTCAGGGACAGCAGAGGAGGCGGCTATCACCATGGCGATGGTAAGCACCAAAGCGGTTACCGTAATTAGCGACTCCAAATCTGCTATAAACAATTTTGCGAGGGGCATGATCTCCAAAGAGACAGAGCGAATTTTAAAATATTGTTACGAGGCACGGCGAGATGTTAGGAGGCGATGGTAGTACGTCGTAGCCGCAACAGTTCACCGTCAGGGACACACTGACAGGAGAACCAGACGTAGCTGCAGCGTCGTCTTTCTCCACTAGCCCAGCAATTCGTCATCGTCTCTTTCACTGCGTACCGTAACAATATAAAGACTGGAACCAAAAAGAGCGGGAATTAATATGGGCGTCGGCACACTCGGGGAACAAAGGAAACGAGTTAGCTCACAGTATAGCTCGAGGTTATGTCAGCATAGCAGTGAGCCAGGTTGATTCCCCTATTTTTCTCGAGAGATGCACTTAACTTATTTCATGACTACACTAATCACTTTAAACTAGAAAGGTGGATGTATCCTCCACCAGACAACAAACTTGACAAAAGGCAGGAAGTAACCTGGCGTCGGCTCCAGACGCGTGCTTTCTTCAGCCCATCTAAATTATCACACATGCACCCAGCACAATACAATCCAAATTGTAAACACTGCGGCGAAATAGCCGGGTACGATCATATATTATGGAGCTGCAAAAAAATGCCACCAACGGCGGACCTACTAACAGTCCCTTCAGACCCGATTACACAAGTTCGGGCTACTGAGTGGGCTCATACGGTCGCTGAGAGAAACGGACTTGAGGCCATTCAAGTGTAGTGCCCACAAATCGCTCATTGCTGACAATAAATGTTTTCCAATCCAGAAATTTCTGGAGTCCTCCACTACGGCGTCTCTCAAAGCCTAAGTTAAACCCCACAAACAACACCAACCAACCAAAAGATCATTCCCATGAAATACAATCCGACCAAACCTGTCCAATTCAATCCAAAACTGCCTAATACAGACCAGTCTAACCGAGTCCAATCCAACCTTGCCCAATGCTGAGTACACGCTCGCCCAAAATGCGCCTCTGACTAGCCAATCATTGATTGATTGATTTATAGGAAGGGAAAGGCGCAGTAACTGTCTCAATTGTTTTCTGTGGACACCTCAACCGCGCCGTAAGGGAAGGTTGGTTGGTTCACAGGATGGGAAAGGCGCAGTATCTGTCACACTTGCTCTGTGGACACATGAACCGCGCCGTAAGGGAAGGGAGGAAGGTGGGAGTGAAAGTGGAAAGAGAGAAAGGGGAGCCGTAGTGGAGGGCTACGGAGTAATTTCGACCACCTGGGGATCTTTAACGTGCGCTGACATCGCACAGCACACGGACGCCACTTCGGGAGGAAGGTGGGAGTGAAAGTAGAGAGAGAGAAAGAGGAGCTGTAGTGGAGGGCTACGGAGTAATTTTGACCACCTGGGGATCTTTAACGTGCGCTTACATCGTACAGCACACGGACGCCTCTTCGTTTTGGTAGCCGATCATCATCGCTACTATCACCGTCACGCTAGAGAAGGAGAATATGCGCTATTCACTAAGTCTAGGGCCCCACAGGGGTGGTGCAGTGATAAGACGCCCGACTACTGTGCCGGGGTACCCGGGTTCGAACTCGACCTCGGCGGCTGCGTTTCGGTGGAGACGAAACGAAGAGGCGTCCGTGTGATGTGCGATGTCAGCGCACGTTAGATATCCCCAGGTGGTCGAAATTACTCCGTAGCCTTCGACTACGGCTCCTCTTTCTCTCCTTCCACTTTCACTCCCCCCTTCCCTCCCTCCCTCACGGCGCGGTTGACGATTCCACAGAAAACGAGTGTGCGACAGTTACCGCGCCTTTTCCTTCCTATAAATCAATCAGTTTTTTCTGTCCGCGCGAGGCAGCGGGGGTGGCTCAGCTATAGAGCCAGTAGCAGGCCCATGCATTTTCTTTTCCTTCTTTCTACAGCCACAACAACAAGAACAACAAATGTGATTTGATTTGATTTGTGGGGTTTAACGTCCCAAAACGATTCAGGCTATGAGAGACGCCGTAATGGAGGACTCCGGAAATTCCGACCACCTGAGGTTCTTTAACATGCGCTGACATCGCACAGCACACGGGCACCTTGCTTTTCGCCTTCACCGAAAAGCTGTCGCGCTTTTCATTTCTGGTTTATGAATTTAATAAACCTAGCAACAGCGATCTCAATGCTTTGTTAGTAATCGTGATTGCATGGGATGCAACAAAACTGCGAAACCAGCTTTGTGTCATATTAACAGAGCCATTGCTTGGCATTCGGTTCAGCAGCGTTAAACCCTTGTAGATGTCTGTTTTTTTTTTTTTTCATTCACTGGTAACGCCAGTGCTGAAGTGAAAAAGAAGAGCGCAGCACGTGTCAGGAGCGGATCTGCCGGCAAGCGTCACGAGCTATGCCTTAAAACCAGTGTGCGATTCTATTCATGATTACATAATTTCATCAGGCCGATTTATTATATACTAGGGGAGACTTTAAAGCTTTTTCTTTTCCTTTTCATTTTTTCCAAATTCTAGTTAAACGCCCATATTTATCTGAATACACCATGTCTTTGACCATATATATTTAGAATCTACAATGTACCTGAGCCAATCGCCCGCCGTGGGTATGTACCATTTTGACGGAAGTCATCATCATCATCATCTTGCGGTGGTTTCTTTGATAAAAGCCCACTGCCACCGCACATAGTTGAAGTCCCGGCTCCGCAGATGCGGTCTTCGATGCTTCTCTCCCGATGCACCGAAATCGAGGCCGCTATCACCGAGTCCAACGAAGGCATCACCGTCAAGGGATGGTTCGGCTCCAGATTCAAAGAAATGTCTGCACACGTAAGCTTCAAATGCCCGTTTCACCTCATTCGTGCACCACGGAGGCAAATGTTAAGCCTTGAGCTGGAACGAAGATGCATGGTATTCTAGCGATGAAACACAGCTCCGGTTCTGGAGATATGGACCACGTAGCGCTGCCAGCAAGGCCTCTCAGACAGTGAAGTTTTCTTTATCCTTTAATGCTGCTTTCTAGTCTAGTGTCTTCATCACTCGTGAAGGTTGCAGCGATAACTCACATTTCGCGTAAGGCACCAGAAAGATGCTATGCATTCGGCCTAAGTCGTGCTCGTCAGAGTGATAAATGTGGTCTACACTTCACTCCTTGGTCAACGCAGAAAAAAAAAAAAAAAACGCGAGTAAAGCAGGAAAGAAGCTTTTTAAAATTTATTCTTTAATCACTGACACGTTTTAGAGCTGGATGCACCTGCCTGCCATTTCAGCGCTATTTTGGATGCCTTTTTTGCCTTTTTCTACCCAACGCAATAAATAGCCCATCCCTCTTAATAGTCACGCTTAGGTTAGTCCGAAAAATTCACTAAATGCGTAGCGGTCCAACTGTGCTCAGGGGAAGTAATTCCGTTGTGTCGTTTTCCCAGCGTCGCCGTCGGCGTTTCCGTGTTGCACTCGTTTGGTGCTTGTTGTGTTATGTATTCTTTGTAGCGATATGTTTGGTTACATTATGTTCTAATATGATGCATAGAACATGATACATGGTTCTTGAACACTGTCATGTCGTGACTAAGCATGATTAATTGCCCATGACTTGTGTGTTCGAAGCTGTTGTGTCGTGTATCGCAGTAAGCCTGCGTACACGTTGCATGGTGAAGTAAAAGATTAAGCGTGATGCATGGACATGACAAACACGCATGTTGCGACTCATTGTAACTAATTTGCCGTTTTTGAATGGATGGTGTTTGCCGTGTATGGAACCCGTGTAATAAAGTAATTCGCATGAGTCATGTGACAAGTTATCACTCGTCATGCAAATCATGACTCCGCAATGACCAGATTGAACTGATAACGTCATCTCAAGCGGAGATCATGATCACGACGCTGTCTTAATACAACAGTTATTACGCCATGTCCGCCAGCGTCTGGAGCGTTTTTGGCAAGTTGCAGCTGGCGGTCAGATATTATTTGGCGCATTGCAGGCTGGCGTTTCGAGTTTCCTTGACGCGTTGTAAGTGGCGTTCCAATCATTTTATTGAGCCAAAAGTGGCGTTCGAAACGTACTACAAGCCTCTATGGTCTTAAAAGAACTTGTTTGGCGATAGTGGTTACGGCGCCTGACTGCTGTTCCCAACATAGAGTTCCTTACACTAACTAGAGGGAAAGCTGAGGGCGCTGCACTTCAGCCACCATGGGCGCGCTAAGAATCATGGGCCGGTGTGCTACTTGTTGCGGGACAGTCGGTTTTTCTCGAGTACGTGGAGTGGCGTTACTGCAATGTTTTTTTTTTTCGTTATCATCATCATCTGAAGGTGCGTACATAGACCGCGAAAGCCATAGTAGCGAAGGCGCAAAAGCAGACGTCGCCAATAAATGGTTTCTGTTTCCCGAAATGCCACTAAAAACTTCCTTAAGTGATGGCACAACGATAAATATTTTCAATACATTTTTTATTTCAAAGTTTGCCTATTAAGTGCGAAATATTGGTATTTGTGCTGCTCAAAACTAAGCCAATAGGAGAAAGGGCCATCGCTTATATTGGATAAATCTCACACTGGCATTCTGTTTCTCTCTCTTTTTGCAATTTATAGTCACAATATTCAATCTTAGGACATTATTTACGGTAGGACAACGTTTATCTTTGCATTAGTTTTGGCCAAAAGTTGTAGTTCTGCACTCGGTAGCTCACCGGCCCATTGCTTTGAGCGCCCATGGTGGCTGAACTGGCCGTCTGGAAACTCCATGTTAACTCCCATAGACGGCAGCACAGCTTTCCCTCTAGGTAAGAGTAAGAAACTCTATGGTTCCCAAGGACGCGGGATCGAGTCCCGGCCTCGGCGGCCGCTTTTCGATGGCGGCGAAAAGCAAGGCGCCCGTGTGCTGTGCGATGTCAGTGCACGTTAAAGAACCCCAGGTGGTTGAAATTTTCGGAGTCCTCCACTACGGTGTCTCTGATAGCCTGAGCCGCTTTGGGACGTTAAACCCCACGAACCAAACCAAACCTAAAGTCCTCTAGTGCTAGTGATTGACTATGGTGTACGTGCTTTCACTAATTTATCTACGTCCAGAAATCATTAACGTCAAACATTGTGAATAGAAGGTTATCGAGTATACTGCAGCCGTGATAATACGATTGCACCGCAGTTCGTTGCTTTTTACTACCATAGGGTAACTGAGTGCCCTTAAACTTTCGCTAGGGCGCGCAAGTCTGGACGTTCAAATCACATAACGCCTAGACACCACAGGAAGCTGGTTTGGTTTGGTTTGTGGGGTTTAACGTCCCAAAGCTACTCAGCGTATGAGAGACGCCATAGTGGACTCCGGAAATTTCGACCACATGGTATTCTTTAACGTGCACTGACATCGCACAGCACACGGACGCCTAGCTTTTCGCCTGCATCGAAAAGCGGCCGCCGACCCTAAACGCGGCCTACGGGAAGCACGAGGAGATTAGAAAATTGTTATGCCCGCCAAACATGAAACATACATGTACGGGCGGCGTATTTGGGTTTGCTTGGTACGGTGGCTCTGCAAGGGACAAAGCAATAGAAGAGACGAAGAAAACGGGCTGTTCCGACTAGCATCTACTGCCCCCAGGAGCCGAGAAGCCTAGCGATTAGCAGCACATGTTTTTTCAATGAGCGTCGCGTTGGACGCGGCACTAGCTTGAGAGAGCCTATACTACTGCTACTACTACTACTATTGCTACTACTACTACTACTACTACTACTACTACAACTACTACTACTACTACTACTACTACTACTAAATAATAATAATAATAATAATACGCAGTAATATTTCTCTGCTAATTATTATTATTATTATCATTAGTAGTAGTAGTAGTATAGAGAAAGACTCGTTTCATGAAGTTGGCACTGAATTGTCTAGTTAACGGCCGAATTAACTGGCTAAATATTATCTTCACAGCTTTAATTAATAATAATAATAGTGATTGGTTCACAGGAAGGGAAAGGCGCAGTATCTGTCACACTTGTGTCTGTGGACACTTTCATCCCTTGGTGTCCACAGACACAAGTGTGACAGATACTGCGCCTTTCCCTTCCTGTGAACCAATCATTATTATTGTTATTAATTAAAACTAGGAAGATAATGTTTAGCCAGTTAATTTGGCCGTTACCTACAAACAATTCAGTGCCAACTTAGTGAAACGAGTCTTCCTCTACTACTACTACTACTACTACTACTACTACTACTACTACTAATAATAATAATAATAATAATAATAATAATAGTAGTAGTGGTGGTAGTAGTAGTAGTAGTAGTAGTTGTAGTAGTAACAGTAGTAGCAGTAGTATAGGCTTTCTCAAGCTAGTGCCGCGTCCAACATGACGCCCATTGAAAAAGCATGCGCCGCTAATCGCTAGGCTGCTCGGCTCCTGGGGGCGGTAGATGCTAGTCGGAACAGCCCGCTTTCTTCGTCTCTTCTGTCGTTTTGTCCCTTGCGGAGCCACCGTACCGAGCAAACCCAAATACGCGTACGGGCGCATATTTTGTTACGTCAGAGTCACACCCCAGCGAGCCCCTGCCAAAATATATGCTTCCATTCCCATGCGTCATCCTTTTTCTTAAAGTTGTCTTAATTGCGCGATTAAATCGTGTTGTTTCACTAAAATTAAATAAAGTAAATTGCTCCTTCCGGATTCGTATTGGGGGCTTTATGTTCACATGGCTCGGTTACAGCGGGACTTTATATGTCATATGTTAGCATGGTAGCTTACACTACCGCGTCATCGCGAAGGTGGGAGTGAAAACAGAGAGAAAGAGGTGCCGTAGTTGAGGGCTTCGGACCACCGCGCGATGGAGCAACACCACCTAGACTACTAATAAGTCTAGGTGGTGTTGGATGGAGGCTTTCGCCTCATCGTAGTGCAGTGATCCCAAGTGCTCCTAGAATTCTTTTGTAAGCCGTCATTGCATCCACCGCCGTTTCGATAGCGGACGACTGCTGCTGCGACGCACGTCTTTTTCTCTCGTTTTTTTTCTTTCTATCTCTTTCATTTCTCCTCTGTCCGCTCGAGGTAGCGGATGTGGCTCAGCTATAGAGACAGTAGTAGGCCCGTGGGCTTCCTTTTCCTTCTTCCTACAGTCGCAACGACATCGCACAGCACACTGAAGAAATGTAGGTAACTGTGTGCTCGCTCGGCAAATCTTAGTACTTAAATAGTCTTTGCTTTCAGCAAAACGTTTACCTTTTATTGGGCGGCGATTATCTGCACTGAGATGGCAGAACCAGGGGTAGTAAAGGTGCACTTTATTGCATATAGCGACCTCAAAAGAGGTCTATGCCCCCCCCCCCCCCCCCCCCTCTTAATGTTAGATGCCTAGATGCCGCGGCATCGATTCCAGCGCTCATGACGCTGCTCGGCCTCCCACGAAGGCGTAGCATACTCTCAAACTAATCTAGGCTATAGTGTATTCCAACCGGTGATCCCAACTAAGTTTTATTACTCCAGAAAACAAGAAGCGCCTTTCCACGGTCGAAGTTTTGATTGAATCGTAAGGTTAGTATCTTACTTCTACGCGGATTTTTAGAGCTGCTCCGGACTACCGACTGGAACGCTCCACTACACGTTCATGTCCGCATCATGAACGCATGAAGCACCCGAGTCTCTGCCGTGCATATGTCTGAACGTTACTCTGTGCCGGAAATTATACGATCGCGTGTTGTGCTTCGCAGGTCATCTACCTGGTGGCAGCGGCCTTCAGCCTGTGGAAGAGCCGCGGCTTGCATTCCCTCAAGCTAGGGAGTGGGGCTACCTGCTGCTGTCCGTGCGGGTACTCGTCATCCTCTCTCTGGTGCTGACCTCCACCAAAACATGACCTGTTTTTCTGTGACACTCACATGGCAGCTTCATAGCGAGGATTATATCCCTCCCAAGCAGCCTGCGAGTAGAGCCGTGGCAGATGGAGCTGGATGAGTCTACGTCGCCAACTTTTGCCGGTCTCAGCCTTTCCTGCAGCCCGAGCGGAACGAGAACGGCCCGGAATTCAGTGACGAAGAGTCTCAAGATACGCAGTGCCTTTAGTTGCTGTCTTAGTGCCTCTCCCTCACCTCCCCCACGTCCGCGTTGGTCAGTGGTTGGAGGTGCCGCTCGTGCTGCCTGGTTCCCATCGGCTTGAGCCGTGGGTTCATCAGTGATAATATATTACTTCTGTATAGTCGAAATAAATCTTCTTCTAAATTCGGCTGATTTTCGCCCTTCATTAGCGACTATTTTGGAACTTTTTTGTCAATTGTTCATTCAGATATTAAATATTAGAAAGCCAGGTATTTCGCCACGTTTCAAGAATGGGACAAACGCGTGAAAGCAGGAAAAATATTTTCATAGCATCACTGACGCAGAGAACGCCTGTCGTAACTTAAACCACGGAATCACTCACAGGTTGGGATTATATCATTGCTGACTAAGCATCCACCCAGCCAAGCCTCAGTGATTTAGTTCCTCGGTCACATGGAACTACCAGGAGTAAACGAAGCCGCTCACAGGCATGTATGAGCACTTCTATACAGGGCATCTCCCTTTCATGGCAATAGACGGTGATGTGACCTAATAGCTTCAGTAGTGTACACCGACAATGTCAAGCCACACAGAAGAGAGAGGGGAAGGGTTCCCAACGCCGTTAGATTACAACGAATACCAGATGCCAGTTAGGCGACACCAGTGGTACCGTACACGTTATTCTCCGCAGTACATGTACTGTGGAGAGGTAGCAAGCCTCTACCACATGGTGCGGCACGAAAATTTAATCCCATGGCTGACTCATCCCCTGGGAAGAGCCGTGGGAGGTTATTGTGCTCGGCGATGACCCTAAACGTCAGCACTAGCTGGTGGCAATGGGAAAGGGGGGGGGGGGGGGGCAGAAATAAGTAGTGGACTGCCGGACTAGCCCACTCACATGCTGCAACAAGGCTGCAAATAAATGCTTTCAATCAAATGAATGTAATAGTATAAACATATATAACTGTACGTACATAAGTCTAGGAAAGCGATTACACTCTACGTTTAGTCTAATTTCCGTATGCAGTTTGCTTTTGGAAAAGTATGAAAAGAAATCATTCTGAGATCATTTGCTTATAGCTAAGTGAGGAAGAAAGCGCAGTATCACTCCTGAACCTGACGTTTAGTAAAGCTTTGCTCTGCCGTTGACTCCCACTGTCACTCTCATCTGGCCCGATGCGGTTCTAGTCGACGAAAACGGCGATTCTCGGCGCCAAAATCCTAACGAGCCCGGAATAGTCTCCATGTAAACTTGAGTCAGCGGGCACAATCTGTTCAGACATGGGGACGCTGTGTTATGACGGGAAGGCCTCGGGAAGGTACGAGCATGCCTTTGACAGATGGCGGTTGGAAGTGACTTGGCCGGGAAGTAATTGGTCTGAGGTCCAGTGACGCGCCGGTTGCCTTTTACGGCGTAAGCTCCATTAAGCCTTTACGTAGCTTGGTCGGCGTGTGTTTCATGACCACGTGACACGCGTCTTCGCATGTGCCGCGCGCCGAACCAGCGGCGCGCGATTTTTCATCTCAGGCTGCTTCGTTTCTTGTGTTTCACATACCTGCTCCTCTTTTACACACCTGACGAACTGTATTCGTGCCGGTACATATCTCCACAAATATACAACATTGCCTGACACAATGCCACACAGCCTTCCAGAAGTATTAGAAGGTCGCTTAGTCAAGTTAAACCCTTCATTGCTTTTTAGTGCGTGAAGTGGAGAAAGAGAAGGTGGCGACGCGCATGTCGCGCGGCTCAGCATTGAGGAGGCGGAGCGGCCGCACAGCTGCAGCACAAGCTGTTTTCTCTCTCTCTCTCCGTCCGCCCGTCCGTCCGTCTCTGCTTGAACTTGAAGAGGAGGAAGGGGCAGTGGATCCCCCCCGGGGTGTTGCAGTCCGCCCGACTACTGTGCCGAAGTACCCGGGTTCGATCCCGACCGCGGCGGCTTCGTGGCGAAACGAAGAGGCGTGAATGTGCTGTGCGATGTCAGCACACGTTAAAGATCCCCAGGTGGTCGAAATTCCTCCGTAGCCCTCCACTACGGCTCCTCTTTCTCTGTATCCACTTTCACTCCCACCTTCATCCCTTCCCTTACGGCGCGGTTCAAATGTCTACAAAAACAAGTATGACAGATACTGCGCCTTTCCCTTCCTGTGAATCAGTTTTTATTATTTATTAGGAAGGGGAAGTGGTGACGCCCGCATCACGCGATGTAACACTAAGAGGGCGAAGCGGCCGAATAGATGCACCCAGTCAGAGAGTAAGGCAGTGAGAGAGGGTAGTGTCTTTTGCGGACGTGGCGGCAGTCACTGTGCCACAGAGCAGCGTTGCACATGCGTGTGTTACTCCGGAATGAGCACTCGTGTGTCCCTCGCGCGTCCTCACCTTCGGCATCTCTCCCTCGCATCACAGTCCTCATCCTTCACGGACAGCAGACGTGCACGCTAGTGCAGTGGTAAGACGCCCAACTACTGTGCCGGAGTACCCAGGTTCGAACCCTACCTTGACGGCTGCGTTTCGATGGAGGTGAAACGAAGAAGCATACGTGTGCTGTGTGATGTCAGCGCACGTTAAAGATCCCCAGGTGGTCGAAATTACTCCATAGTCCTCCACTACGGCTCCTCTTTCTGTCTTTCTACTTTCACTCCCATCTTCCTACCTTCCCTTACTGCGCGGTTAAGGTGTCCACAGAAAACTTACCGCGCCTTTCCCTTCATATAAATCAGTCAATCCTTGGACCTCGGCTCCGAGCCGCTCGCCACGTAGTGGAGCAGCTTGCTTACCTCCGCGCCTAAGTAGTGCTACGCACCTACTTCGCCATTGATTAACTATGCAAATCGGCCATACTTTTTGTTCTGGGGGTGCTTTTTTTTTCTCTCTTCCGCTTACGGAAGCCCCAGGTGTTGTGATTGGTCGGCAGGTTGTGTTCCTATGGTTACGTGGTGGCATGACAAGCGATGGAACACGGCGACACAAAAGAAACAGAACGACGTGATGACATGACGATGAAATGTGTTTTAATGGCCAGTGGGCCTGGAGCGAGCGCTCCGCCCCGCGCCACTGCCCGCTTCGTCATCTTCGTAGCACTACCTGGGGCCACCGAGCGATCGCCCCGATCGATTGCTAAAATTCCATTGCATGAAGTGACGATGAACACAGACACAGGATTAGGACATGAAACGCTGGACACCACAATGAACGCGAAGATGGGATGAATGCTTGCCCCGGAGCATCAGGTCCAATCTTCACCGTTTGCCGAAGGCCAAGGCTCATGGACACGCCGAACATCTTGGGCGGGGGTGCTGTCTTCGCTCGAGTGGTCGTGAGGTCGCTCCGTCGTAGGGTAGGTCGGGTCTGCTTTGGGCTCTTCCTGGTCGTCATGTGTTGTGGTCAGGGCTGGGGACGGGGCTGGGGAGAGCGGCTGGTCGAGTGTGAGCACAAAGGGCTGGGGTAAAGCTGGCCGGCGATCTCCACGGTCTCTCGGCCGATGGACCCGGCGTACGGTTGGCTTCGACGGGGCACGGCGAGGATGGGGATGAACCGCACCTCCAACCAAATGTTACGTGGTGGCATGACAAGCGATAGAACACGGCGACACAAAAGAAACAGAACGACGTGATGACATGACGATGAAATATGCTTTAATGGCCAGTGGGCCTGGTGCGAGCGCTCCGCCCCGCGCCACTGCCTGCTTCGTCATCTTCGTAGTACTATTGTCGATTTGGAAGGAGATGCCCACTCGGGCAGATTGGTGGGAAGTCACTGGGAACTGACCTCACGGGACCCTTACACACCTCGTCTGAAGCCTTTCCGCCAAGAAAAATTACAAGCATGCCTCTGAGCGGTGGCTTGGAAGCGTCCGCTTCTCTGACCGTCGGCTACGTATACATGGCTGTATGATAAAGAGTACGGGTGAGATATGAAGTAGTACGTGTGAGAACCCTACTCTATTCGAAGCAAATGCAGCCAGCGTTCTTGCCGTGACAGCCACCTCCCGACCGCCTATTCTTCCTATCCTCAACAACTGTAGAGGGAAATTCCCGTCTCACGTTTGCTACTTTCCAACTGTGGTAGGTTACTTATAATTCAGTAGCAATTTCAATTCAGTAGAATCTGTTGATTCAGTTGGTCATTACAGCCAAAGGCGCGCTGCATCTTGCGCCCTCTGCTCACCTCAGAAGAGAAAATGTTAAGCAATAAAACAAGTGGACGACAACGCAACCAGGGTCCAGACATGGCAGTAACTGAATTACAGTAATGAAATTACTGTAATTTAATTACATTTTTCAGTAATTTGTAATGCAATGAATCACTTTTTCGGTTCGGTAATGTAGTAATGTAATGAATTACTTTCTGGTAGTAATTTTGCAGCAAAAGTAATTAATTTCTTTCGGAATTACTTTTACTAAAGTAATTTTATTTAAGTAAAATGGAGAATGTCGCGAAAGCAGGAACGATATGCGGCAAGCCAAAGCCAGCGTAACAGATCGGCAAAAGGAGACAGAATTGAGCAGAACAGTGCGTCTGAGATCTCGTTGTAGCAGGGTGGCGGCTATCCCATGGCAACAACAAGGCGCCAAGAGAATGCCGAAGGCACAGATGGAGCAAGAAGGCCGGAGTTGAAAACTAGTTGGGAGCGCGGCGCAGTGGCATTCCCTGTCGCGTCTGCTAAGGCACAGTGGTGCTTGGTTACACTCGTCAGCACGGGGCGAGGGAGGTTTGGGGTGTTGGGGGAGATAGGCGGAACTTGGAAGGGTCCATGTCGTGAGCCACCGTGGCTTGAGCAGTACTGAGCATGAGCACAAGGTGCAGACGTCGATTCTTAGGACTGCGGAAGCAATAAATAACATTGCTTCTTCGGGCCTTCAAATGGCGGAGACAGCTCCGGGCAAGCAAGACGCTGGGTTCGCCGGCCATTTCACGATCGTTAGACCATGCTTCTGCTTTTGTTGTTGTTGTGTTGTGATTTTTTTTTTTTGCCGTTGTCTTGTTTTAGTAATGGCAAGTGCTGTAGGAAAGAAGAAAGGAATAGCTCTCTGGGATGGATGGATGGACTAAACTTTAATGTCCAACAGATAAGGTGATCTACCCACCCCCCGACACGCAGGTCAAGGGGCGGGTGCCGCCGCCTCAAAGGCAGGCCCGGAGGTCTTGGGTCCCAGCAGCCTCTTCAGCCAGTTGGACGAGTAGGAGCTGGAGCTCAGGGTCCGAGCTGCACAGCAGGGTCTCCCAGGTGTCTCTACAGCCTATATTGTTCGTCGTCCTGGGAGAATACGGGCATTCCCATATTATGTGGTCGAGGGTCCCTCTCGCCCCACAAAGATTGCACTTGTCACTCCTAGCCTCAGGGAACATGTGGTTCGCCATAACCGGGTGCGGATATGTATAAGTTTGCAGTCGCCTCCACGCCACTGCTTGTCTGCTGTTTAATTTCGGGTCTGGTGGGGGTACCAGTCTACGATCCAATCTGTAGTGCTGCGTGATCTCCCCATATTTTAGCAAGCGCTCTCCGCTCCCTCGGTCATCAAGTGGCCCTGTAGCGGCTCGGCGGTAGAGATCTCGAGCCAGCTTGTGGGCCGCCTCGTTGCCGGGGACGGCTTCGTGCGCAGGAGTCCAAATTATTTGAATTTTCCTATCCAACTTTTTCTGGCCTAGGATTCTGGCTGCTAAGGGCGAGATCCTGCCCTTGCTAAAATTTTGTATGGCAGTTTTGCTGTCACTTATGACAAACTTCGCTTCCGTTCCGACGCAAGCTAACGCGATCGCAGTTTCCTCGGCTATTTCTATGCTCCGCCCGCGCAAAGTGGCAGCTGTCACGGGATTGCCCCGGCCGCTGACGACCGTTGCTACCGTGAAACTGCCACCACCTCCCGCCGCGTCTACATAGGCCACTTCATGTTCCGAAATTTCGCCGAATCTAATTTCTAATGCTTCGGCTCGTTTTTTCCTCCTGTCTTTGTTATATTCCGGGTGCATGTTTTTTGGCAGCGGGGGAATCACCAAATTTTGTCTGACTTCTCCAGCTACCTCCACCTTGACCGTGGGACCCCTATCCGGATTTATTCCAACTTGAGTCAAAATGACTCTTCCTGTCTTCGTGGTGCTAAGTCTCTCAATTTGAGAGGTTCGCACCGCTTCCACAAGTTCTGCCCATGTGTTGTGTACCCCTAGAGCCATCAGTCTCTCTGTGGATGTGCATATGGGCAGTCCCAGCGCTCTTTTTACGCATTTTCTCATTAGAGACTCAATTTTTTCTTTTTCCACCGCTTTCAAATCTAGATACGGCGTTGCGTAGCTCACTCGGCTGAAGATGTAGGCCTGTATCAGTTTCATCAAATTTTTTTCCTTTAACCCTCGGCCTCTGTTGGCCACCCGCCTAATTAGGCTCAGGGTCTGCATCGCGTGATTCTCCAGCCTCTTGATGGTCTCGCCATTATGTCCGTGTGACTGGAGAATCAAGCCCAAGATTCTGATTTGCTCGACTATTGGTACCTCGTTACCCGCCACTTTAATTTTGATCTCCGACGGTGCCTTGCACCTTAAGTGCTTCGGATTGTATATAAACAATTCTGATTTCTGCGGCGAGCACGCTAGGCCTCTCTCTGCCGCGTAATCGACTATAATGTCGGTGGCGGCTTGGAGCAGGTTTTCGACGCACGAATCACTTCCCCGGTTGACCCAAAGGGTGATATCATCCGCATATATACTAAATTTTAATCCTTCGAGCTTTGCTAATTGCTCGGGGAGTTCCCTCATAGCCACGTTGAAGAGTAGGGGGGACAGCACTGATCCCTGGGGCGTACCCTTACTCCCTAGCTCTATTGCGGGGGATTCCAGCGTCTGGAACTTCATGCAGGCCGTTCTACCCGTCAGAAAGTCCCTGATGTACCGATATGTCCTGGTACCTACATTGATCTTGTTCAGCCCTTCCAGGACCGCCTCATGTTTTACGTTGTCGAAAGCCTTCGTGAGATCGAGCCCCAAAATTGCTTTCGCATCTTTAGACTTTGAGTCTATTATGTCATGTTTGATTTGGAGCATGACGTCCTGCGTACACAAGTGAGGACGGAACCCGACCATCTCATTTGGCCACAGATCATCCTGCTCCATGAAATTCATCAATCTGGTCTGGACGACGTGCTCCATCAATTTCCCCACGCATGAGGTTAAGGAAATTGGTCGTAAATTTGCTAGTTGAGGAGGCTTCCCTGGTTTCGGTATTAAAATAATGCTTGCCGTCTTCCACTGTTGTGGGAGCTCGCCTTTTTCCCAACATTCCTGCATATACTCCGTTAGATACCTAATGGAGTCATCATCTAGGTTCCTGAGCATTTTGTTCGTTACTCCGTCAGGGCCTGGAGCCGACTTCGTTTTAAGTCTTACAATCTCCGCCCTCACTTCCGCTTCTGTGATGGGGGCGTCCAGCGCCTCGTTAGGCGCTCCACCATAGTCAGGAAGTGGGGTTCGTGAAGTTTCCCCCCATACGTCTCAATTAATTTGTTCATGAAATCGTCATCGTTCCCTTCGAAAGCGTGCCTCACTTTTGCCAATCTTACACCAGATTGCGTCTTCGAGTTGTCTGGGTCCAACAAGTGCCGGAGGAAGCTCCAAGTCTTGGAGAGGTTCATGCTCCCCTCCATTTCGTCACACTTGTTGTCCCAATTTTGTTCGCATAATTTGAAAGTATAGTCTTCGATTTCCTTATTATGTCGCGCAATACTTCTTCTGAGGTTGCGGTTCCATTTCTGCTTTTTGAGACGGAATTTGGCGCGAAAACGAAAGAATGTGCGTGCTTCGCGTCTCGAGAACAGGTTGCTGTTTTGTTTACTAGATTTACTTAGTTTTTGCATCGTCGGGAACTAGAAAGTAATTTAAAAGTAATTGAATTACTCAGTCGAAGTAATTGTAATGTAATTTTATTACCTTCTGGGAGCAGTAAGGAGCAATGTAATTTAATTACATTTTTGCGCTTTTCAGCAAAGTAATTAGTAATGTAATTTAATTCCTTTTCAAAAGTAATTTTGCCATGTATGCCAGGGTCATACTTTAGTAGGCTAGTCGATTTCCCATAGTAATAGGTCGTAACAAGGAAAAGAAAGCCATGCGCCTTTACGCACTGCATGGGAGGAGCGTCAGTAACAATTCTCTTTGAATCGCTCAGCCACGCTGAATTCGAGATCTGAGCTTTAGTAGTAGTATTTATTTATTTGAGATGCATTTCATTTTTTTTTTACTCTTCAGGAAGGAGGCCAAAAGGCACGACGCCTGACGTGGGCCTTCCTGGGCTCTCGTTGATGTTAAGCCGCCGGTGGATTAAAGTCAAGCAGAGGCACGAAGTGAACCCTCCTCCCTCAGCCGAAAGCAATTTCAAAATGAATTGTACTTGCTTTAAATAGAAAACTGTTATTTTCATTGATATGATACTACTGGCTTAATGGGCATAAAATATTGACAGAAAATACAGTGTAGAGAATCTGGAGCGCGCGCATTGAGACCGGCCGTGATATGATGTGTCATAGACTTCTAGAGGACGGTTTTGAACATAGTTTCGCAGAAACATGCCCAGTACTCAAGAGCCGGTCCCCATTCACTTCAATGCCTTTGTGATCAGATTTGTGGTACCCACCATCACGATTCGTGAAAGAGCCTCCCTTGCAGCTGCAATGCGTCTGTCTTCGCGCGCAAATACGTAGATGGCATACGGCTTCCTTCTATCAAGCTTCTTCACTGCTTACTTCGGCTTTTAATGGGGCGCATTGAACCGGCAGAAAATGGTGTGTTATGATTTTGGCTGACATGAGAGCCTAAAAAAACAAAACAACGAACGATCAAACTATTGTGGAATAATGTCTCGATGAATGATCGCTACACTAAGCTCGTGCGCGCTTCTTACTTCCAAAGTTCTGTCCTATGTCCGCGCCATTACGCGTCGCACTTACAAAATACGCGTGAATTAAAGTACCAGCTTTCATACAATGACAAGATTTATGACCCGCGTGTAAAATCTGGAACTTTGGGACTCAATACCGCACCGTGGTTCCTTAACTTGCCTCGACATTTGATGTCATGCCATCCCAATCCAAACAAACCATATATACTATTTTATGAAATATTATTCATAGTTCATCATACCCCAACATCACGCCGCAACATAACACGCTATACCATAACACACACTATAGCGTACCATACAATACCGTATCGTGCAATACCATGCCATACCGGGCCGTGCTGTACTGCACCGTACCGTACCCTACCGGACCACACCATACCATACCATAACACACCATACCATACCACACCACACCACACCACACCACACCACACCGCACCACACCACACCACACCACACACCACACACCATACCATACCATACCATACCATACCATACCATACCATACCATACCATACCATACCATACCATACCATACCATACCATACCATACCATACCATACCATACCATACCATACCATACCACACCATACTATATCACACCACACCACACCACACCACACACCATACCATACCATACCACCCCGCACACCATACCATACCATACAAGCCAATTTTGGGTACTTCCGAGTTTCAACCCTCTGCAAAATTTTTCTTGCCTCATGCCGTTCGAGTGCCGGGGTGCCGTACGCGAGCTGGAACAGGTTGTGCAGAACAACGGCTCTTCTCCCGGGCAGTGATACAATACAGACAGGAATTCCTTCAGGTTTGTATTTCCAGAAACAGGAGACGACACATGAATAGGTTCATTCCGAACCCCAAGATGAAACCGAGCGGATTCGTTTGGCCATTCTTAGCACTTCCCTTTCCAAACTCTGATCCGTGCGTGCACAATTACACATCGTGCGCCAGAATATGAGCGTTGCTAGGCGGGTAAAGAAGTGCACTGAGCAATTCTGGCCCCGATAATACAAGCGAAGAGAAAAAAAAGAAATGTCTTAGCATTTTCCTTTCTTTGCGCCTTAAACGAACGCTCGACAGAAGCCAGAATATTGCGTAGATTTATTGACGGCATCTGCCTGTGTAAGGCGGGAAGATATAGGCGCAAATTTGAAGCATGTTAAAACCCACGGGTGTTTGTAATTCTCCTTTGGAAGCCCGTTAAATATTGAAGACCTGCTTACACCCAGAATTTCATGGCGTGTAAGGTGATAATGGTTATGGTTAAATTACCAGCACTGCACAAATGAGACTTAAGATGTTGTTACAATGTTTTATATGTTATGCCATCCTGTGTTTTATACGACGTTTAACGTCCCAAAGCTGCGCCTCGGCACCGAGGAGTGCCAGGATGAGTGTCAGAAACGTCAAAAAGAAGAACCTATAATCGAAACAATTTTCTTCTCCTAATGCTTTTGTTTGTAAGCATTTTTTTCCATTCCCAATGACAGTTAGAACATAAACTACGCTTGGAAAGACAACTGGATGATTAGTTAACTTACCTCCGGCCTCAGTGAGCGCCAGACTTCTGGTTTTTTACACGGTTTAAGTTGGGATAAGAAAGGGATAATTTCTTATGCGATAATGATTGGGGTGTTTTTTCTGCTTCAATTCTTTGTTTCAAACAGGGTCCACCGCACAGCGTAAGAGGCGAAGTGAGAGTATAGGGCACACAAAGAGAGGTCGCATGGCGCTTATGTTATTTCGCCTTGGACACCTCTCGGATTTCAAAAGGCACAACCACTTGACCCAAACCTCCGTTTTGTTAAATTACTTCACTGTGTCTTTTTTTTTTTTCTTTTCGGCGAAATTTGGACTTACATTTGCAAAACTATTTTCAAGAAATTGCAAAGTGATGTGTCATTCGACAACTGGCATTTACTCGAGCGCCTACAAATGGGTACAAAGGCAAGTTATGCAGCTGTTTTGGGTAATAATTCATCCTTAGACAGGACATTTCTTTCAGTTTTTTTTTTTTTTTTTTTTCAGCTGCGAATATTCGGAAAAGCTGTGTGGCTTCCTTTGAACCCGTACAACAGAGTTTGGTTGGATTTCAACTGTAATTTCGTCAAGACGCCGGCACAAGGGTCTCAGTGCCAAAATAGCGGAAACTTGAAACAGTTAATAGGCAACCAGCGCCTTCTTCGGGTAGTACGAAAACGGTAAGGCCTCTAGAGGAATTTGTCCTTGCCGCAGGCCAGCTTAGATTCCTGGCATTGCTTGTCAGCACGCGAGAAAGGCTGAGCGGTAGTTTCTCGGAATATTGTAGTAATTCATGCCGAGAGTGTCTCAACGCCAGTGAGTGCGCCTCTGAGGAGCAGGAACGAAAAGCGTTGAAATTAAGGTTTCCACGCTCGTAGGCTACTATTATACTTCTTGTTACGCTGCTACAGAGGTCCGTTTCCAAGAAAACTTTTTCTGATTCCCTCTCGCCGCTGAATCTGTTTCCTTCCGAATTTATTTCGTTTCGACAAGCAGAGAGCGATGATAATGAGAATGATTTGGTGGTCTGTGGTGGTGATAATGGTTCATAATACGTTATTTCGTTAAGGTGGCAGGCTCATTATGCAATGGGCCTTGAAAATCATATTTGCTAGCACTTCGTCTTAGCGAATTTATTTAGATTGAGTGCAATAAGCAGCTTGGAGTTTACGGCGGGATCTGTAACACTGTGAAATTGAACTTTACTTGGATACCATTTACGAAATCCTAAGTGCACTTTTTTTATTGAGCAGACTGATCCGGAACTTATTTCGTGGTTTGAAGAAGGTACGCTTTTTGACATCTCAATTAAAAAACTTCGAGAAAAAATAAATAAAAAAGTTCTCTGAAAAGCGTCCTGAACTTAAAAAGTACTGGAAATCAAGACACATTATATTGCCTCTCAAATAGATCATATCACCACGGTTGCCTTAAACCTGATTTTTTTTTTTTTCGGAGGAGGAATGACTGTAAGTGATAAACAGCGCAACATTTCGTTTCAAAGTGCATAGATAGACGTAAAGGTTTATCTTGTTTCATCAAGAAAGAAATCAGAGCCTTTCTTGAAATAGAAAATAGAATACGTGATAATACAACACGAGCAAAATTACGCAAGAAGTTAGGTTTAAGGAAACAAATCTTCGCAGCAAAAGTAAAGCAATTATTTCGTTTTGGTGGCGCATCGGTTCCGTCTTGCGAGAAAAAGAATAGTCACAGGAGAACCATAGCGTACAAAGCAACGCACCTGCAATATCAAGAAGAGTCACTACCGCATTCCTGATACGTTGTTTTAGCTAGCTAAACATCTTGAAAACAACTTGTTTTCCTTTCTATTTGTGCTTATATTTAGTTTGCAGTTGTAAGCAGGATTACGGTGGAGAACGGGAGAGGGTGCAGAAGCAGGTGAGGAATGCTGTCTACTTTTGTACCGGAAGAGATTTTCGGCAGAATTACCTTCTTGCTTCCTTCTGCTGGCTCCGTCGTACATTCCCCTCCCTGTAAAAGTAAAATATATCCGCGGTTGCTGTTATTATTTAGTAGAAAAATAAGCTTCCCGAAAACTGCAAAGAACTTTCTCGCTTCGGTCGACGAAGCGTAAATGTAAACTGCTCCAGCGAGTGCCTGGAAAAGCGCATATGGATTATCCTCTCGTCACAGCTGATCGGTCGGCTGCTTTCCTCTATCCTCGACCTCGGGCAAGGGTATTATATCCCTCCCATGCTAGGCGAATACCGTGTTTACGATAATTAAATTTTGTTTCTCAGCTCTCTTGCTCGTTCAGAACCTCCGGATTCACTTCCATGTACACATATAGGCGCGAGGATGCTCTCAGCGTCGATCAGTGTTACGTTGTCGTTGCATCGGGCTGCAAAGTATAATGAATACGATTGTTTTAAGTTAGAGGTCATGCGTTTGTTTCTTATTCTAAAAGGCAGAAGCGCACGCACTCGCCTCTACGTTTACTAACGCATGCTACATTGCCACCGGCACCACAACTTCTGACAACGCGGGTATTACGCGTTCTGCGTGCGCAGGAAACGATTCCCTCGATCGTAACGTGTGGCTTTGCGATTGGAGCTTCAATTTGCAGAGAAGAAAAGCACCGTTTCCGCACACTAACCCCCCCCCCCCCCCCCCTCTCTTCCCCGCCAGTCGAATGTTTTCTGCACGAAGCCAGTGCTATTAGAAAATGATGTGTGAATGCGACCATAGTCATGTCTCAAGCTCTCGTTGTAGCTTTTCGCCCGAGGCCCATTTCCTGTATATTACTGGAAATATTTTTTATTTCAATTCAATTTCAATTCAATAGCGGAGATCAAGGCTAGACCGGCAGGTTATTCACATACCAGCTCGGAGTTATTTCTGCACGCGGTAGACTCGAGCAAATGAAGTGGTCTTCACGTGTCCCAAAGTTCAGTTTTCTTGACACATACTAGCGTGAAGCAGACACGTTCATTTCTTGCCTTGCCTGTTGCTGCTGAATGGGGCTGCCTCGAGCTAATGAAGCGCCCTTCATGAGGCTCCAAGTCCAGTTTCTTGAAGGGGACAGGGCAAGCAATCCGTGGGTGCCCTAGTCACTTTCTCGGTCCTCTTTCCAAAGATACTGCTATATTCGTTGGTATGGTCATTATCTCTGTCATTACGTGTTACTTCCTTTCTCATTCTTTTTATCACCCCCCTGAGGGCTGCTGCCTGTAGGAGAAAGGACGCTATATATAGAACCAGTTCTCACGAATAGAGATGGACCTTTGTTCTCACTCTTTTTCTGACTGTTCCGTATCACTGCGCTGACCACCGAAGGGGACGTCTTGTTTGCTCAGTTCGCTTTCAGTACTGGCATTCTTGCCATTTTATCGTTTTATAGAAACCGTTTTAAGAACCGCGAAGAGTAAGATGATATACTGCCAATTCTGGTTAACAGTAATGTGTTGATCGTCTAGGTTCCTTTAACGGTACGGTACTTGCGCAAAGATAATGGCAAATAAAGTAGTGCAGAAGTCATGCAATGATCCCAACTTTCAACTTTTGTTCGCATTAAGGCTGCTTTATTTCGAATACATAAATTTTAAATAAAACTGTTGAAAGCCAGTTTTTATACTTGTTTTATGTGTTACTTCATTCGACTTTGTCTTCTTTGTGCAAGTGCGTGTCTTTAAAAAATGAAACAGCTTTAATACAAACGAATGTACTAATTGCAATAATTTATAGGTTAAGATAATAGTTTCCGGTAGGCATGCAAGCAGTAAACATGAACTGAGTAGACAAGGCTTTCCTCTCCCTAATGAGCTCTCTGTGCTGTTATCTGTGCAGTCATGTGACACAGGTGGGCATTGTCGTTGCCATAGGGCGACGCAACATGGCTCAGTGCAGCTATAGAGTCCGGCTGCTAAGCCTTAGAGCGCATGATTGATTCCCGATTTTCATGGCTGAATTTTCGCGGACGAAGAATACAAAAACGCTCTTGCCCTCAGGTTTCAGTGCATGTCAAAGGGACTAAAGTGGAAAAAATAACTGTGCTGCTCTCGTCTACACGGTCACTTGATCGAGTATAGAAGAGCATCCTTCGTAAATCTGATTGAGAAAGAGCTATGGAGTGCTTTGGAGGTCAGCCTTTCAAACTGCATATCTCGATTAGGGATGAAGTGTGTCCGCTTTAGGTACTAACTGCGTCCCTCTTGAGCAACCAAACTACCGTACAAACTAAATGTAAAACTATGTCAGTGAAGCTATTCTCCCACTGGAATAACCCTTACTCACAAGGCCTAATTGTTGCAGTAAGCAAAATTTGAATTTTTTGAGCGTTTCGAGTGCACGCGTATTAAGACGAAGGTACACGCGTACTTTATTTCCTTCAGAGCGCTGCAATGAATACAACAATCTTTAGTTTATGTATTCCAATTCAGGGAAGCTTACTAGTGCGTATGGACTGACATGTTGAGCCGGAGGCTTCGGCTGCTCCAGGTCTGCGTGGCTGGCGCTGTCCTCTAGGTTCGGGGTCACAATGGGTCAAAGGCTAAGCGTCTTATCGCGCGCTCGCTCGCTCGACCCGTGCGCCCCGAGACTGTGCAAGACAAGGGTCATTAACCGGCGCGAGGCTTTCGCCGTTACAGAACGCTTGACCGGTGTTCATTTGTTTGTACACTCGCTTCTAAGAGCTTTTCAAGGTGAGGGACAAAGAGGTGACTGATTGCGCTTATCTCACTAGTTCGTTTGAAGGTGCAGGCCGAGGTGTCTAATCTTACTTCACGTTCCAGCTTCCATGTGCAGGAATTAAAAAAAAAAAAAGGGGGGGGGGGGAGGGGAGGGGGAGGTTTGAGTGGTCTTAAAATTTTGCTAAGAATTGTGACATATCAGGCTTCCTGATAAAATAAGCCGAAAGGCCGCTATCACTCAGCTGCGCAAAGAAGCGGGTACCCACACCCTAGAACTTTTTTTTTTTTTTTTTCTGATTGCACGCCCGGGAGGCTTTTTTTAATGTTTTACTCATCCCTCACAAAGAAAAAGAAAGAACCTTGTCCGGGCTCACCTAAAGCATACGCAGACATTTTCACCCATTCTCCGTTTCACAGGCTATTTGCATCAAAACAAAAAGAAAGGGTCGCTTGGACCATTCAGGATGGCGAGCGCCACATCAGTGTATTTCGACTCTACTGTCAATAACGGTGAGGAATGCCCTTAACTCTTTTAGTGCTGCAACCAGTTTGTTAAACGGGATCTAGCCACCCACCCCGATGGCCAACATATAGGCGCCTTTTAATGAGCCCACTGCACTGTAAGTTTTATGGTTATAGCCACGGCGCATACTTAATAAGTCCTGTTGCAGGAATTAAGCCTATGCATTCGAACGATGACCGCTAGTATGCTCCGCCATTAAAGTCGCGCTAGCGGGACCGCTCACCACAGTCTTTCAGGCGGCCTTCCACTACAACTTGTGGATTCATAGGCGCGCGTGTGAAGACACGTGCTATAGGCTGGCTGGTTCAGGGGGCGTTTTCTTTGCACCATGCACAACCCGATGCGGCAGATGACCAGTCCAGTTGCGTAACAACTCTTCTCGGAAACCCTTACTGCTTCGTGGTTAAGTAGGGACGCGGCACTTTTCCCTTTTTCTTTTCTTTTTTTTTTTTTTTGAGTTCTCCCTTCACGTCAAGCAGTCTCAACTTTTAGTTGTCTTTTTTGGTATAAGCCAGTACAAAGTAGTCGTCCCAGAATATGTTTTGTATATCTTGCAGAGAAGGCGCGCATCGTCGCAAGAGGAGAGATGGCCTGCCGCACATAACGCGTGCGTTTGACCCTCGAAACAAATGCCACGGAATTTGCTTCACTGGATAGCGTAAAGGGTGACGTGTCTAAAAAAAATCGGTGTTGCCGTTGTCGTCTTTGGCGTAGCTGGCCGTGAAAGAAAAATCGCCATTTTGTTGACGGGGTCATGACGTCACAGCTGCATGCATGACATCGCACTGTGAGTTTAATTCGAACACAGGAAGACGCTCGCATTAAATGTACCGTCACGCGTAATGTGAATTCAATGTCATAAAGTAATTGACCAAGCTTAAATTAAAAAAAAAAAAAGAAGTTTAGGGTTTAAGGCGGGACTCGTTGCCACGATCCTCCGTTCGCAAGATAGACACGCTGTCGGCTGTTCCACGCAAGACAAGCTTTTACGTGTCGTAAGCGGGTTTTATATGCATGTAGCTTGCCATTTTATGCAAAGCAGTGCCTTACAACTGTATGCTAATGAGGGTGTAATCGCAGAGGTCTACATGCCGTAATCATGCCATGCCACCCCCCCCCCTCCCCGCCCTCCCGTAAGGTGCAGTTCAAGTGTCCCCTTAATTTTTACTGTAGTCATAACTACAAAATGGTGATATATGACGTCTAGATTTTAACGCGTGAACGTTACAACTCGGGTAGGAAAAAAAGGTTTGGCGGCGTCGCTCGTTTAAAACCAAGCAGCCTCGTAAATGGCGGGCATGCATATCGATAGGTGGTAGTTGGTAGCTGACGTGGCCCGTCATTGCCTGGTCGGGGGGATGCGTGACGTCACGAAACTAGATGGCATGGACGAATTGGAAGGAACTGGGTCATTTCCTTTCCTATGCAAGTATGAGATTGGAATCGAACAAGCGGGGAAAGGTGGCAGTTTGCAGGTCACATGACAGGACACTGACTCATGCACAGGGGTGCGCCATCGCTCAATTAGGCTTTGCTCATGAAAGCCGCCGGGAATGTGGTTTCCTCCTTTCTCTGAAGCGGTTGTAGAAAAGTAACGCTCACGCGTACCTGCATGCCTCATGAATCGCATTGACCGACTGCCATTTTTTTTTTGTTCGTCCATTAATAGAATCGGTCGTTCTAATGGCTTTTCTAATGACATGCGCTGATAACCTCTTATTTACGCACCACCCGCGTTTTGTGAAGTTTTTTTTTTTTTTTTTTTTTTCTGTTCTAACTCACAAGGACAGCTCGTGAATGCGTTTTATATTTGTGTAAGGTGTGAACTTCGTTTAAACAGCCTTTAGGCTCAGTAACGTTGGAACTGGTCGATTCCATTTATCGGCTGATGCGAAAGTATATCACGGAACGGCGTTTTATTCTTTGCTTTTAAGGAAGGATATACGCTACGCTGAAGATATAAACGTAAGCTGGAATGACGACTACGGTCAGCCTAGTTATACCAGCGAATAATGCAAGCGACCTTTTTTATCCTCTTTATAAAGTAACCATAATATACGTTATTTTATTTTGGCTTGTTTTCCACGGAGAAATAGCATATCCAAGCAGGAAATTCTGAACAAAATTTCTTATGATACAGCATGAACAAATGATAATGCGAGCTAGATAAAGTAAAATTTACTATCTTCGGGGGATTATGCGGATATTTCGAAAGGTGTTCTTCGTTCAGATGTGTAACACATGACCATATTGTTTTTCTACTAGCCGCAAAACTAACCCTAACTCACGTCTAGAGTGGCCGAATGCAGAAACCAGATGCTGTAAACGTTAAGTGTGACGTGTTTTACGGAAAAAGCGGCCGTGATATCTGCAAACATAATAAAATGAGCAGGCCAATTCCATCTGCAGAACACACGAGACGGCGCTGAAAGCGCGCCCGCGGTAGTTATGTTATTGGCCACTCAACAGGCTCGAGCGCATGCACGCCGACGAGGCACCCAATTATAGACTTAACAACCACAATTGCAATTGCTTGTCCAGCCAATTTGTGTGCTTTTTTATGAGCCTCTTTATTCGTTCTTGGTTCCTAGCTCCTTCGCTCTTCGGCCTTCTTTCCTGTATTTGATAATAGCGCACTTATTTTTGTGCCATGAAGATGCACACAGTAAGAACAACTCACAGCTCGCCGAGCTCTGCAGTAATTTAGAGAAAAAAAGCAACGCGTAACTCAGCAGTTAGTGCGTTAAGTGAATGCGCCTCTGTGGTCATTGTTCTTGAACCTGACACTTTCACTGGTAAGCAGCTTCGCGCGGTCCGCGCTTTTGCCGACTCGTGGGCGTAAATTAAAAGGTCGAGAAGTTTTGCATCAGGGCTTCCCTGAAAAGGCTCAGGCAACGTGAAGAGACAGCCCAAACGACAGCTTTTCGACAGCTGCCCCGAAACTCGAAATTAAGCTCAGCCGCATTCCGAAGCTATACCGTGCTGTTGTTTGAGTACTTGCTTATCTGATTTCTTTGATGTATCATTGAATAATTAGCACTGACGAAGTATTAGTGCTGGCCGCCATTGAGCGAGTAATTCGCGAGTGCCTTCCGAAGAATAGTAGATGACAAATACGCAGGTAATGGCCTAATAATACTACTATTTCTTCGAATTCAATTCTTTTTTTAACTCTTTTATGCTTGTTTCATGCACTCTGTTTCTGTTCTATAAACATTCTACTCCGTGTTCTGGTGAAGCTTTCCTTATAAATCTTGGAACATATGTGTTTTAAATACACGTTATTTGGGACTCTTAGTTTGAAAATTAAGTTACTTTATTTGAACTAACGTTTTGACCAGTCAGCATGAAGAGTAACAACAAAAGCTTGGATCGCATTTGAACAAAATCTCGTTCTTCCTCAAGTTTTATTTACTGAGAGCCGGCTATTACACAGCGTGGCTCTGGGGGCACCAAAGTTGCCAACAAAGCTTCACTGCTTGTATGCCTTCCTCGGGCTGTGCTAGCTGTGCGCAGTGAATACTTATGGGACTTAATAAATAAATAAATAAATAAATAAATAAATAAATAAATAAATAAATAAATAAATAAATAAATAAATAAATAAATAAATAAATAAATAAATAAATAAATAAATAA